>NC_139615.1:13073328-13673328 GCF_964270895.1 Podarcis filfolensis | reverse complement strand
TGGAAGTGAAATAAATAGAACGTAAGCTTTCTTTATATGCGGTAACAGCTGCAAGGACATTATTGGCCCAAAAATGGAAACAAGAAGAGATACCAATGATGGAAGAATGGAGAATGAAATTAATGGACTATGCAGAACTCGACAAATTAACAGGAAAGATCTGAAACCGACGGAACTTAATAGGTTAAGATCAAAAGTTAAGATAAATGAAAGAAGGCTAGGATTTGCTGAATTAATTATATAAATGGGAATACAAAAAGGGGAGGTGTGAGGAAGTCAAGAAAATAAGCAAATGAGCCTACAAGTTTTGAAAACTGGATTTGTTTGGGTTTTTTTGTCTTTCTCGGTTTTTGTATGTATTTTCTATCTGTATTTCTTCTTAGTTTTTTTTATATTGGCTATGTTCTTTTTCTAATACTGTAATTCTTTGTAATTTTTTTATTTCGTAAATTTACGTGTATTTTTTGAAAAAACCTAATAAATATCTTATATAAAAAAAATGAAACCGACGGAACCATAGGTTCACCAAGGACTGGAGTAAATTTGTAGATTATTTGAAAAGTAGATGCGATGAACAAATAAATTTTGCATGAGGCTCTGTGAAGAATTAATATTAAAAATATTGTAAAAAGGGGAGTAGGGAGGAGGAAGGTTATCATTATAAGACAATATAAAATTAGGAAATGCGTAAAAAAGAATCAAAATGGAGGATTGTCAGAAGAGCTGTGGGAAGTCCAAAAAAGAATGTATTTGTGAAAAAATGTGTGTTATGTTCTTATAATTTTGTATTGTAAAATTAATAAAATATTATAAAAAAACCAAAAAAAAACCCAAAATCCACTGGCTCAGCCTCTCCATTTAATGGGGCTTGAGTACTGAAGGCCCACTCTCTCATATGTTCTGAACAAGGGAGAGGTGCAAAGAGCTTCTCTTTGTGAGCAAGCACAGCAGTGATGGATGTCGGTGTTTTTGCCACACTGAGCCTTCAAAAAAGCATTGATTTCCAGCAAAATCTGGATCTTTCATTTTTTAAAAAAAGATATTTATTAAAAGTTTAATAGTTACAGAAAGAAGAAGAAAAAAACAGTAAAAAGTTCACAACACATCAAAAATAAAGAGAAAAAACAAAAAAAGAACAATACAACAAAACAACAAAAAAAGCAAAAACATTTAAAAAACACATCCAATATCTCTATATCTCTACCTTTCATTTACTTGTATCATCGACCTCCTCACACCTCCCTTTTTTGTATTCTTGTTCAATTAGCTATTTCAGCAAATCCTTTCCATCTTTCTCAATTTCTGTTCTATAATTTATCTTAACACAATCTGACCTTAAATTTTACACTTTGGCCCATTAACAATCTATTTTTACTTAGTTCTTTATAACATTTCTGCTAAAACCATGTAACTTCATTCCAGCATCCTTCTAACATTCATTAATTTTACAATATTTCTGTAAATATACTTTGAATTTTTTCCAATCTTCTTCCACCGACTCTTCTCCATGGTCTCGGATTCTGCCAGTCATTTCCGTCAGTTCCATGTAGTCCATCACAAAATCTGGATCTTTCATTTCCTAAACAGCCATTCCCTAAAATCACAAGGCAAACTACTTTTAAAACTGGCCAGCCTGTCAAACGCAATTTATATTCCTTGGAAGGGGTGGGTGGGTCTCCTATCAAATGGAGAGAGAAATAGATAGAGAAATACAATACCTCACAATTAATTAGTAATCATTTACCTTTGGAATTATATTTGGCACTGGCAGGTATATTGTGTTAAAGCATTGAGACAATCTTCCAAGACGTCAGCAAATTCTGTTAATTATTTCATTGTCATAAATAATAAAATAAGTAAATAGAGTAAATAAATGATCAATTTGTGAAATCTTCTGATCTAACTGAATACATTGCTTTCTTTTCCTAGAATCAAGCACCATGCCAGAGATAGTCCCTAAGAACAAAGCCCCAGGGGTTGATTTCTGTGGGGTAGATGAATATTACTACATTGTCCGCTCAGACTTGGGCTGCTACATGCGGTCCACCAATTTCCACGAGGGCAAAGACCTCGAAGTGTTTAGCCTGCACAGTTCCTGCCAGGGAGGAGATCACTACTTAGCCCATGAGGATGACCTATTCTACATCATCAAAGGAGACAACTATCGCCGTGTCAGCAACATGAATAAAGACTTAGGTGCTGTAGTATACAGCCTCCATCCCAACTGCCGCGGAGGGGACCATTACCTCTCAGCCTTTGGATACTTCTATATCATTTTCCAGAAAAGAGGTGTTTACCGTCGGGTCAGTAATATGCATGAAGATACAGATGCAGTTGAATACACACTTCACCCAACTTGCAAGGATGGTCTCTATTACTGGGGCATCAAGGATTACTATTACTTTGTAAAACCCCATGATGAATGGGGGGTCCAGTACTATAGATGCACCAACTTCCACGAAAATGTGGATGCTGTTACATACTCCTTCCATAGGGATGTTGTGAACATGCTCCCTGGAGGAATGGCTATTACCTATGGTCCAGCTTATGGTAGATGGGAACCTATCAAGACCATCTCCAATGAGTCCAGCACTCCCATTGTATGGAATAAGAAGATCACTAAGAAAGTGGGATACAACAAGCAGAAGATGAGCAGTGTGGAGCACAACTGGAAGGTTTCCATGACTGCCTCATATCAGTCAGGTGTGCTCACTGAAGCCATTGCCAAGTATCAGTTCTCTCTCACTGCTGAGTATGGTGGGAAGAGTGTCAACACAGAGCAGGAAAACTGGAATGAAGCCACTGAGATTGAAGAATCTATTAGTGTAACCGTGGAGCCCAATGGGAAGATGTACATATGGCAATACCAGCTGGGCTTGGGCAAGGAAGCGGTCTTGTTCTGCCGTGATATGAAATTTAGGGATAATTCTACTCCACCTACAGATATTCCTTTACCACCTTCCAATAAGTGAAAAATGTTAGACCGAAAGGCACCCTCAAATGTTTCCTCTCTATTATAAAATCTGATTGATTACTATGATTCATTACTATTGATTACTATATTTAGAAAATATAGAGCTCTCCTGAGCTAAGGGGGAATTCGCTGAGCATAGCTGTCAACCTTTCCCTTATTCCGAATAGGATTCCTCGCAAGAAAAGGGAAACGTTGACAGCTATGTCGCTGAGTGGTATATAGAGATGCAAAAGCTAAAGACCAAGTGAGATTAATGATTATTAGACATATTATATACTCTCATATAGACATATACATCTTGATAGGCTACATAGATATACTTGTCCAAGTTTATGCAAAACTCCTTAGGCTACAGCTAGAAAAGCATATCCTAGTTCAGGGGTCAGCAACCTTTTTCAGCCTAGGGCCAGTCCACCGTCCCTCAGACCATGTGGTGGGCAGGGCTACATTGGGGGGGGGGGGTGAACGAATTCCTATGCCCAAAAATAACCCAGGGATGCATTTTAAATAAAAGGACACATTCTATCCTTGTAAAAACACGCTGATTCCCGGACCGTCCGCCGGCCAGATTGAGAAGGCGATAGGGTCAGATCCGGCCCCCGGGCCTTAGTTTGCCTACCCTTGTCGTAGTTTGTGCACAATGCAGGTGACCCCGGCTGAATGACTTCCAGATGAGCTACTATTTATAAGCTATAAATCCCTTTGCTAAATTTGTTCCTTCATTTTGCTTTGTATTTGCTGAACTCTGCAACCTGTCCCACTGTTGTTATACAAATCAAATAAAATAAAGAATCAATGGTTTAAAAATGTGTTCCGTGCACTTTTCACACTTGTGTACAAAATGATTTTCAACATATATTTTCCAGAAGACACAAATACCTTCTTCCTTTTCCAGAAGATTTGAGGGTTGGCCTAGGGCAGGGGAGGGTCCAGGGGCCTGATCCAGGCCCCCCTCAGCAACTTTTTATGTCCCCTTCCCAACCCAAGATCCTACTAATTCGGCGGCAGCAAAACATATCTAAAGATCAGACACAGTGTTCAGGTGGTCAGAGAGATTTATGCATGCGTCCTGTGTTCACAGGCGTGAGAGTGTGAGGTGACCACAGCCACTTTGGGTCACTCACCAATGACATGCTGGTCCTGGAAGGATGCCTAAGGTGAATGTGCCCTTATTGCTAAAAGCAATAGCTCTTTTAACCCCGCCCCCTTGCTGTCCTAGAGGCACAAGAAGGAACATTTCTCTTTACTCTGGTTGCCATTTGATTACTAGCCCTAATTCAAATGCTGGTTTTGCCTCATGTGGTTCAGAATCTCAGTACCTCAAGGACCTCTTATATCAACCTACCTGAGCTCTGCAGTGATCACTTGAAGCCCTTGTCTGTGTGCCCCCTCCAGCAGAGGTGCCGAGGGGGGCAGCAAGAGAGGAGGCCTTGCCAGTGGTAGCCCCTGGTTGTGTAGTGCTCTCCCTCATCAGGCTTGCCCACCGCTGATGTTATTAGCTTTTGAATGCCAGGCAAATACATTTTTCTCCAACTTCTGTTTCTTTGAATGGATGCAATTTTTATCTATTCCATATTTATTTATTTATTTATTTAATATCCCACTTTCCACATCATAGGTCTCAGGTTGTCTTTAACAATGAAATGTACTATATATACAATTTAAAACATCACTTTAACTTCCAAAATTTAAAACCTCAACAATTTAACATCTCTCTCTCAGTAAAGAAAAACAACCACCAGCAGTGAGCGACAGCGCAACAGCACTTTCTCAACCTCCCGTTGGGCCAGCCCTCAGTTAAATATAGTGTGACCACCTCAAGGTACACCAGTTACACGAATTTCTACAATTTACCTCAGATTATCTAGTGGGGGACTTGTGTGAGGTAAAACTTAATGATTTAGAGTCTCAGGAAGGAGTTGATCAAACAAACAAGAAAAGTTTTATTAAACAAAGGAAGTTTATGACACAAAGTGGGTCAGGAAACGACTTCTTTCAGGTAGAATTTAACTTATTTACTTTAACTATAAGATGTCTCAGGTTTAAACATAACACTTTAGGCACATCTCTTCTTAAACTTCAGTTACTAAACATCTGTTGGTTCACTTCAGGTAGATAAATATTCAGGTTTCTAGAGGAGATGGCACATCAACTGGGGGGGCGCCTTTTGCGTGGTTGTGCACAGCCCCCCCCCCATCCCAGTGCGTCTCCCGGTAGTAGGGGCTGGCTTCACCCTCCCCAGCCTGGATACCTGGAGGTCTCCGCCTACTTCAGCCAATCGCCCAATCCCACCTGGGGAGGCGTTGCCAGAGGATCGGCCAGGTATGGGGAGGGACCGCCCTGCCCACAGAACAGAAGGTGAATCTTACCTGCAAAGCAGTGTCAGTTGGCTCCAGAACTTCTCCCACCCTGCCCTCCCTCAGTTAAGCCTCCTTTTGCAGGTTAACCTCTTCTCTACAGGTACGCAGGCACTGTTGAAGGACCGGAAAGGCATTTTCCTGCATTGGCAGGTTTTGCCTTTCCTTTAGTAAAACGTCACAACTTTGGTGGTTTCAGGCCTTGGGCGGAATCCTTTAGTCTAGCTTCCTAAATGGGGGGCCGGTTTTTATTTCAGCAATAACAGTACAAGTTAAATGAAGTTCCTTTTAATAATCCAGCGATCAGTCTACTAAAACAGACCATGTATTCCAGCAACAGACCTTGAATCTAAAAACGGCATTAATGCATACTCAAGCAGAATCTCTCTCAGCACAGCTGAGTAACCTCCTGATTGACCCCTGCTGCCTCAGTACATTCTGCCGCCTGAGGCAGTCACCTCACCTTGCCTCATGGGTGGACCAGCTCTGTTCTGTCTTTGTGTTCCTCTTTCACTTGGGGAAGGATAGATTTCCTTATTGCATTGTCAGTAGATGAACACTTTTACTTTTTATGTATTTTTAAATTGCATTTGGTTGATATTTAAGGTGTTTTTCAATTACCGTATTTTTCGCTGCATAGGACGCACCCGACCTTAGGATGCACCTTGTTTTAGTGGAGGAGAACAAGAGGAAAAAAATCTCCCCCTCTCTGCTCAGCACCCCTTCAGCGAAGCGGCAGGAGAAATGGAGCCCCTTCCATTTCTCCTCCCACTTGTCTGAAGGGGCGCTGCACAGCTCTCCCTATCTGCTGAAGCCAGGAGAGTTTTGCTCTCCCGGCTTCACCAAAGGAACCCGAAGCCTTCGGAGCGCAGCACGAGGTCCTGGGAGGGTTGTCTTGTGGTTGTTGTCATTGTTCATTATCTGAAAAAAATCAATAAAGCATGTACTTTGGTTCCAATGTAAGTGGAGCAGTGTGTAGTTTCTCATTAACCCTTGGCCTCTTCTATCCTACATAAACAGCAACTGTTCACACATTTCCCACATTCTCCAAAAAGAGAAGCAGCTGCCACCTATTACAAACTTTCTGTGTGAATACCGCGGAAACCGGTAAGTCTTGGACGGCTACTGGGCAGGAGCAGAGAGAGACTACTTTAGAATTTGGGGCACAAGGGAAGGGTTGCTTCTTTGTCGACATGTAGTCTAACTTTATAATTATTGAGTGCCAATGATATTCTCTCTGTGATATAGAAGTTATGTGGGGCTTTCCAAATGCTTTAGGGATTGGTATCTCTGGTCCCTCCAGCAATCAGAATTCCTTTCTTTACTCACTCTCCACTAAATGTCTTGAAACACCTTGCAGGGAGAGATCATGATGTGATCCAGAGGCAGAATTCTCATTTCTACCAGATTCTGAACTCATTTGCAACATCTTGGGTTTGGAAGCGGGGCATGGGTATCTGGGAGAATGCTCTCCGATTTAGTGGGTTGGCTCAAAGGAACCAGATGTGACTGGACGGGGCCTCTGGGTAGAGGAAGGATTCAGCAACAGAGAAGCTTGAGCTTCCTTGCACATTCATTCTGTAAATAGTCTATAAAGTTTATCTTATATTATGAACATCCATCCCGACCTCCAGATCACTTTCAGAATGCAATCCTATACAAACTGAGTGTTGCTAAGTTCTCGAATAGAAATGAGTAGGGCTGCATAAAGTCACCAGCAGACACTGGCTATCTCAATGCTTTGTGATGATGACTTTCATAAAGGAGTTTTTCACACTGTCTGACAGCTGAGTTAATTCCCCCCTCCCCTCACTCCCTACTCCAAGTGCAAATGTTAGTTTATAAATGTGGTAACTCCTGAGGATCTGAATGTATAATATTCAGTGTTTGAGTTGAAAGTTGTCAATCAACTAGTGGGATCATGTGATCTAATTACTGTACCCCATGCTTATATATATCTGAACAGGGAGGCTTTTGCTGGGTGTGTGGAGGGTGCATTTTATGGTTCAAAAAGATTTTTGATTATGTTTCCTTTGACGGCTTTGGTTTCTTGGGGAAGGGGGTTTAAGAATGTGCTAAGCATTCTGACGGTGCTTTTTTAAAAAAAAATAAACTATTTTCAGCATTGGGAGATGAAATAAATGACACTTAAATAAAATAAAATAAAATAGGAGTTCTGCATTGCATGAAAAAGTATGTTCTTTTGCCTGTCCACTGACTCTACTTTTAAGCTATTTTAATTGGACCTCTTGAGCTCTACAGTTATGGCAGCAGAAGAGGGAGAGAGAAATAGCCACTTCTTTAATGCCATGCACAATCTTCTATTATGACCCTCTTTTTATATACCTGAATCAAAAACACCCAGAAGGTGGAGTTTAGTGGCTGATCAGACCACCAGCCCTAGTTTGGGGGAGGGGATTGTGCAGAGTGAGAAAGAGACCCAAGAAAATGACATTCATGCACACACTCTCCCTGCTGAGCTGGAGCAAGATCCCAGGGGGTTCCAGATATTCTCTCAGGGGCTGTGCTCCCTTTGAGAGTTGAAGACATGGTAGGGACTGTTTTAGCTTTAAGAAATATGATTTATACACATATTTAAACCTTCAGTCCACATGGAGGGAGTACAGATCTTACAGCATGGCAATCCCAAGCAGGGGTGATCATCTGGTATTAACCTCCTGAAGAACCATGAACAACGTTGGTGTTAGAGGGAACAAATTAGATGCCACAAGAAAATCCGTGGGGGAATAAAGAACTGGGAAATCTCTTCTTTCCCCTCCCCCACCAACCACAATAGATGTGTACTGTCCTCTTCTCCTAGCTCTGAACCTCAGCAGTCTGGCACTACAGTACTATTGCATTAACTACCGAGGTTGAAGGTAGGCAAGATATTCTGAGGTATTAGGCAGTTTCTTCCCATCACAGCTGAGACACGAAATTAATTAGAACAGCAGGCACCAACATAGCACTTATGGGTGCCTGAGTGACCTCGTATGGTGCCCACAAAAGATCTCAGTAAATATCCCCTCAAAATCCACTGTCTCAGCCTCTCCTTAAGATTGACCACATTTAATGGGGCTTGAGTATTGAATGCGCACTCTCTCATATGTTCTGAACAACGGAGCGGTGCAAAGAGCTTTTCTTTGTGAGCAAACACAGCAGTGATGGATACAGGTGTTTAAGCCACACTGAGCCTTCAAACGAGCATTGATTTTCAGCAAAATACCCTAAATACAGCCATACCCTAAAGTAACTGGGCAAACTGCTTTAAAAACTGTTCAGCCTGTAAAGCAATATTATATTCCTTGAAAGGGAGTGGGTCTCCTATCAAATGAAGAGAGAAATAGATAGAAAATATGTCTTGACAAGCAGAAGATTTTTGGTTTGTCTTTCAAAGCACCTCACAATTAATTAGTAATCATTTACCTTTGGAATTATATTTGGCTCTGGCAGGTATATTGTGTTAAAGCATTGAGACTGTTTTCCAAGACGTCAGCAAATTCTGTTAATTATTTCATTGTCATAAATAATAAAATAAGTAAAAAGAGTAAATAAATAATCATTTTGTGAAATCTTCTGATCTAACTGAATACATTGCTTTCTTTTCCTAGAATCAAGCACCATGTCAGAGATAGTCCCTAAGAACAAAGCCCCAGGGGTTGATTTCTGTGGGGTAGATAAATATTACTACATTGTCCGCTCAGACCTGGGCTGCTACATGAAGTCCACCAATTTCAATCATGGCTATGACCTCGAAGTGTTTAGCCTGCACAATTCCTGCCAGGGAGGAGATCACTACTTAGCCCATCAGGACGGCCTATTCTACATCATCAAAGGAGACAACTATCGCCGTGTCAGCAACATGAATAAAGACCTAAATGCTGTAGTATACAGCCTCCATCCCAACTGCCGCGGAGGGGACCATTACCTCTCAGCCTTTGGATCCTTCTATATCATTTTCCAGAAAAGAGGTGTTTACCGTCGGGTCAGTAATATGCATGAAGATACAGATGCAGTTGAATACACACTTCACCCAGCTTGCAAGGATGGTCTCTATTACTGGGGCATCAAGGATTACTATTACTTTGTAAAACCCGTTGATGAATGGGGCATCCAGTACTATAAATGCACCAACTTCCACGAAAATCTGAATGCTGAAACATTTTCCTTCCATAGTGATGTTGTGAACATGCTCCCTGGAGGAATGGCTATTAGCCGAGGCCCAGCTTATGGTAGATGGGAACCTATCAAGACCATTTCCAACGACTCCAACACTCCCATTGTATGGAATAAGAAGATCACCAAGAAAGTGGGATACAACAAGAAGGAGATGAGCAGTGTGGAGCACAACTGGAACATATCCATGACTGCCACATATCAGTCGGGTGCACTCGCTGAAGCCATTGCCAAGTACCAGTTCTCTCTCACTGCTGAGTATGGTGGGAAGAGGGTCAACACAGAGCAGGAAAACTGGAATGAAGCCACTGAGATTGAAGAATCTATTAGTGTAACCGTGCAGCCCAATGAGAAGATGTACATATGGCAATACCAGCTGGGTCTGGGCAAGGAAACGGTCTTGTTCTGCCGTGATATTAAATTTACGGGTGATTCTACTCCACCTACGGATATTCCTTTGCCACCTTCCAATAAGTGAAAAGAAAAGTGTTAGGCCAAAAGGCATCTTCAAAGCTTCCTTTCTTTTATAACATTTAATTGATTACTATGGGCTAATATTTAGACAATGTAGAGTTCTCATAAGGGGGAGTTAGCTGAGTAGGATATAAACATGCATAAGCTAAACACGAAGTGATATTAATAATTACTAGACATATTATATACTCTCATATAGACATACTAATCTCACTAGGCTACAGCTAGAAATGCATGTCCTAGTTTGTGCACGATGCAGGTGACCCAAGCTGAATGCCTTCTAGATAAGCTACTATTTCCTGGTCTCCATAAATCCCTTTGCCAAATTTGTGCCTTCATTTTGCTTTGTACCTGCTGAACTTCTAATCCTGTTCCACTGTTGTTATACAAATCAAATAAAATGAAGAATCAGTGGTTTAAAAATATGTGCAATGCGTGTTTCACACTTGTGACAAAATGATTTACAACATATATGGTTTATAGTTTAGTTTATTATTTCTACCCTGCCCATTTGGCCGGGTTTCCCCAGCCACTCTGGGTGGCTTTCAACAGCACATTAAAAACAGAATAAAACTTCAAACATTAAAAACTTCCCTAACCAGGGCTGCCTTCAGATGTCTTCTAAAGGACAGGTAGTTGTTTATTTCCTTGACATCTGATGGAAGGGCATTCCACAGGGCGGGCGCCACTACTGAGAAGGCCCTCTGCCTGGTTTCCTGTAACTTGGCTTCTCACAGTGAGGGAACTGCCAGAAGGCTTTGGCGCTGGACCTCAGTGTCTGGGCTGAACAATGCGGGTGGAGACGCTCCTTCAGGTATACTGGGCTGAGACTGTTTAGTGCATTAAAGATCAGCACCAACACTTTGAATTATGCTCGAAAACATATTGGGAGCCAATGTAGGTCTTTCAAGACTGGTGTTATATCGTCTCAGCGGCCACTCCCAGTCACCAGTCTGGCTGCTGCATTCTGGATTAGTTGCAGTTTCTGGGTCACCTTCAAGGAAATAAACAACTATTTGCCTTTTCGAAGACATCTGAAAGCAGTCCTGTTTAGAGAAATTTTAAATGTTTGATTTTTTTTTTGGTGCTTTTAATATTCTGTTGGGGGCCACCCAGAGTGGCTGGGGAAACCCAGCCAGATGGGCGGGGTATAAATAAATAATAACTCTAACCATTGGCCATGTTGGCTGAGGGAGTTAGTATACAGCTAAATCTGGAGGGCCACGTGTTTTAAGCATGCTGCTGGCCTGGCTAAGAATTGTGAGAGTAAGGCTCTTTCAGGAAGTTGGCTTGGGGGAGCAAGGAGTCAAGTGCTGTGGCCAGAGCAGAGAGAAGGAAACAGCAGAAGCCCAAAGGTTGATCGTGATAAAGGCCTTTTGTCAAAAACCACATCAAACCTTTATGCAAATACAAGGAAGAACATAGAAGTGTTTGTACTGTGTTTGAGTTGAAGGCTGGGTTTCTTTGGAAACGGAGCAGAGATTTCTGTAGAAGAAGTTTCAATGAAGCCGGCCAATCATAGGTAATAAAACAGGAGAGCACTTTTGTGCGTGTTTTTAAAAGCCCGGAACCATTGGCTCAGAAAGTACAATCCAATGGCCCTTACATTTGTTGTTGCTGCCCCTATTTTCAGACGTATCTCCCTAGTAAAATGCTGTTCCCATTGTTACTGTTTGTCATTGGGGGCACTTTCCTGATAGCTGGAGGTGCCAACATTTAACTCCTTCTTTCGCCTCTTTGGAAAATTCACCTCCTGTACATCCACTCAGAAGAAAGATCCATGAAGTTCAATGGTACTTACCCCTTGTCTACGATAGCAGGCTAATTTTTCCAGTGGCTAATGGATGCTTCTTGACTACGCCTTTTTTCCTAGGGAAGGTTGGGCAGTCTGTGGCCCTCCAGATTTTGTTTTTGCACTCCAGTTCCCATCAGCCCCAGCCAGCATAGCCAAGGATGATGGGATTTCTAGTCCAGCAACACTTGGAGGACCACAGGTTCCTCATCACTGTTCAAATGCACATGCATGTGAAGTATTCTTCATGCACACAAAGGCGCAGCTTCCAGGATACATTTTAAGCCACCTAGAACATAGTACAATTTCAATTTTTCTACTATATCTTTGACCAAAAATTTTGTAGCATAAAAAGTAGAAGGCAGCCTTCAGCAAGGCATAACCCCATTTTCACCTGAGAAAGTCGATCTCCCGGCTATTGCTCGCCTCTTGCCATTAAGGCTCTTAACTTGGAGGCATTAGAGTTTCAGTGTGATGTGTTGGATACAGGATCAGACTTAGATGGGGAAATGTCAACTCAAATATTCTATGCCCTAAAATACAAATAAACAAGCCTCACCACCACCACCACTGCTTCCATAATACTGGAAGCCCAGATCACCCAATGAAGCTGGATAGTAGGAAATTCAGGGCAGGCAAAAGCAAGCACTCTCTCACAGAGCACACACTGAAACTCTGGAATTTGCAGCCACTAAGTTGGACATCTTTAAAAGGAGATGGGGCAAATTCAGGGAGGATAGGTCTGGTTGATCGCTATGGTTAACAGGATAAAGGACTACACTGGCCTTTCAACCAACCCAGCATGGGTCTTTTGTGCTTCTTATGATACTAACAATGGTTGATTTCAGTTCCACATTTCAGAGTTAAAGTTAGTTGTGGCAAGTCAGCTGTTACAAGCTTCTGGTACCTGTAGTGGGTGTTTGGGGAATGTTTGAGATGAAGTGGCTACTCAAAGAGTCTCTTGACCTAGGAATGGAGGTTCAAAAGTAAGGATTTCCTCATTCCAAACTGGGCTAGGGCACAGCTGTGTTGGAAGAGATCCATTTTGTTAGGAAGAAAGGAGTCACGGGGCCACTTGGAGGGAGATTGGGCAAGCTCTAGAATATAAAAATGATCGATCTAAGCCAAAGTGACCAGAGGAGAAGGGCAATTCCCATCCAGCAGATTGGTCTTCTTATCGTCACACCTCCATTATTATATTTTATTCTGCTGGTAAGTAGGAAATCATTATATTCTATCTTGTGCTGTGATATTTGCTTCCATGTATTCATCTTTAATGGCGAGAACCTGGCGGAGGATGGAAACCTTGTCTCCTCTTGTGCCCTTTTATAGCAACATAATTTTCAGAAAGAGCGCCCGGATAGCTCAGTCGGTAGAGCATCAGACTTTTCATCTGAGGGTCCAGGGTTCAAGTCCCTGTTCGGGCGAGTACGGTTTTTAAGGGATGATTTTAAGAGTACGGTTTTTAAGCTCCCGTTGCTCAGTCCCTGCTCCTGCCAACCTAGCAGTTCGAAAGCACATCAAAGTGCAAGTAGATAAATAGGTACAGCTCCGGCGGGAAGGTAAACGGCGTTTCCGTGCGCTGCTCTGGTTTGCCAGAAGCAGCTTAGTCATGCTGGCCACATGACCCGGAAGTTGTACGCCGGCTCCCTTGGCCAATAAAGCGAGATGAGCGCCGCAACCCCAGAGTCGGTCACGACTGGACCTAATGGTCAGGGGTCCCTTTACCTTTACCTAATTTTCAGAAATCAGCATTCCCCCATTCGTTCTACCTGCACCTCTCTTGGCAGCACAGCTTTCCCTACTTGTGGATGTATGTTCAATGGGGGCTTTGAGACCATACAGTCAGGTGTGCCATTTTTAGTTGAAACTTGTTGTGGAGATAAGGTAATGGAGATATATACCACATGTGGTGGACATGCAGGAAAATCAGAGAGTTTGGGAATCTTATTTATGATGAGCTGAAAAAGATCTTTAAGTTAACAGTCTTTTAAAAAGCCAGAGGCCTTCCTACCGGGTATTTTAGGTAAAGACATTCCAAAAAATTTAAGAGAAATCTTCCTATACGCCACGGCTACAGCCCAAACACTAGTTGCAATGAACTGGAAGGGACAGGGGGAGTTCCAACTTTATCAGATTGGCAAGGCAAATTACAGGAATATGCAGAAATGGCGCAATTGACCAACAGACTGAGAGGCAATACAAGACAATCATTTATTCAAAAATGGGATATGTATCAGAGTTATTTACAGAAATAAAATAGTGGTATAATATCTATGGCAGCATTTGAACAACCCTTGTTTAAAGTAATATTTAAGAAATAAGTTAATGAGTACAAACTGTTGTAAGAAGGTATTAGAAAATACAGAAAGAGTAAGGTAATAACGTTAAGTACATTCAATTCTAAAAAGAAAGTTTACATCGGGAAATGATAGGAAGTCTATTTTATGTTAGTAAAAAGATAGGGAAAAGGTGATTGCATAAATTTAAACTAAGTTTAATTTTTGTGAATCCAAAGAAGAGTATTAGTACATGGTTGTTTTCATTTTTGCTGAATTAAGAGTGTGTATAGTATGCATATTATGTATGTTACTTATGAATTTCAATAAAGTTATGTTAAATGAAAAGAAAAAAGAGAGAAATGTGTTACGATAGATCTGGGGGGTCTTTTCCTCATTGGAAGGTCATGTTTTTAAAACACCCAAAAAAAGAACCAGGATAGACAGTCAGCAAATAGGATGAACCTCCTCCTGTGCCTTAGTCTCTCCAGGTGCCTGGAGGTGTCAAGCCCAAATTTAGACCGGACCCCTCCTTTCAGGCCATATATAGGAAACACTTGAAGACAGGAGCTTTAGAAGTGAAGGAAGCAAGCTATTGTTAAGTGGGCTGAAAAACCTTCCTTTTCTCCAAAGTATTCCCACATTAATTTGTTTTATATTTGCAGTTTAAAAAAAAAATGCTGGTGGGAGGGCAGTTTAGTTTTAATAGTATATTATGACCACTTTTATGTTTTATATTTCATTTCTGTACAGTGGTACCTTGGTTCCCAAACTTAATCTGTTCTGGGAAGTCTGTTCCAAAACCAAAGCATTCTAAAACCAAGGTGTGCGTTCCCACAGAAAGTAATGCAAAATGGATTAATCTGTTCCAGACTTTTAAAAACAATCCCTAAAACAGCAATTTAACATGAATTTTACTATCTAATGAGACCATTGATCCATAAAATGAAAGCAATAATCAATGTACTGAACCATAAAATAAACAAGACAGTATTGTAGATGGTAAAAATTAAAATTATTATTTTTTCCTTACGTGCACTGATGATAGTCATTGTTTGGATGGGGGGCTTTTATCCATTTCTGAAGTCAAACAATCAATCAATCAGTAGCTGAACTGGGTTCCACGCAGTCACAAAAACAAGTAGCAAAAACGAAGTCACAAGCCACAGTCACAAAAATGAAGTCACAAGCCGCAGTCACAAGTCAGTCCCATAAAATGAAGAACAAGTCACAGCCAAAAAATCGAAAAAGCCACACAAACAAAAATGCAAAAAAATAGCAAAAACAAAAGTTCTAAATATCACTGCTGTGTTGCCGTGGGACTCAACAGGAAGCCTCAACAGGAAGCCTCTGATTAGCAGTGGGGGACTCGATTTACAAATGGAACACACTAAACAGGAATCGGAACATGTTCTGTTTCCAAGGCAAAGTTCACAAACTGGGACACCTACTTCCGGTTTTGCAGCATTCTATTTCCAAGATGTTCATAAACTAAGCTGTTCTAAAACCAAGGTACCACTGTACACCACTTAAAAGGTAAAGGGACCCCTGACCATGAAGTCCAGTTGTGACCGACTCTGGGGTTGCGCCGCTCATCTCGCTTTACTGGCCAAGGGAGCCGGTGTACAGCTTCCGGGTCATGTGGCCAGCATGACTAAGCCGCTTCTGGCGAACCAGAGCAGTGCACGGAAACGCCGTTTAACTTCCCACCGGAGCGGTACATATTTATCTACTTGCACTTTTGACATGCTTTCAAACTGCTAGGTTGGCAGGAGCAGGGACTGAGCATCAGGAGCTCACCCTGTCGCGGGGATTCAAACCGCCGACCTTCTGATCAGCAAGTCCTAGGCTCTGTGGTTTAACCCACAGCGCCACCCATGTCCCTTACACCACTTAGGTACTCCTTAAATGTAGAACAGTTCATGCATTCTTTACTAAGGAAATAAACCCTACTCAATGAGCTTTTTTGGTGCTGGGAACATTCACCATATTGAACCACCAGCACCCCACCTGCAGGCTGTCTTGACACACATCCCCAGCCACTCTGGGTGACTCCCAAGCACAATAAAACATCAAACATTAAAAGCTTCCCTAAACAGGGCTGCCTTCAAATGTCTTCTAAAAGTCAGACAGTCAGTGGCGTAGCGTGGGGGGTGCAGGGGGGGCCGGCCGCACCGGGCGCAACATCTGGGGTTAGGGCAAATCCATGGGTTAGGGGGCGCAAATCCATGGGTTAGGGGGCGCAAATCCACGGGTTAGGGGGCGCAAATTACTTGCCTTGCCCCGGGTGCTGACAACCCACGCTACGCCACTGCAGACAGTTGTTTATTTCCTTGACATCTGATGGGAGGGCGCTCCACGGGGCGGGCGCCACCACTGAGAAGACCCTCTGCCTGGTTCCCTGTAACATCACTTCTCACAGTGAGGGAACCGCCAGAAGGCCCTCGGAGCTGGACCTCAGTGTCTGGGCTGAATGATGGGGTGGAGATGCTCCTTCAGGTATACTGGGCCGAGGCTGTTTAGGGCTTTAAAGGTCCCTAAGAACTAGTTGTCACTTTAACATTTCCCTTTTTATTCCTCCTCTCTGTAGTTTGCAAGACCCCAGCATGCTGGTCTCCAAGGTCTCCTGCTCATTACTGGCTATACTTCTTGGGTTTCTGATGGTGCAGTCATGTGAAGGAAAGTCCCGAGAAGATTTTGAGTGGAAGCACACTGATTATCCAAAAAGCTACTCAACTTCCCACCCTGACACCTACTGCAAGCGGATGATGCTTCAGAAAAGGTTGACTCGATATGTTTGCA
The DNA here is from genome assembly GCF_964270895.1 of Podarcis filfolensis. Classification (NCBI taxonomy): domain Eukaryota; kingdom Metazoa; phylum Chordata; class Lepidosauria; order Squamata; family Lacertidae; genus Podarcis; species Podarcis filfolensis. Next base: position 13,656,474 of record NC_139615.1, on the reverse strand, counting down.
AGGACGTAAATACCTTCATCAATGACCGCCCTGTAAATGTGGTACAAGTGTGCAGAGGCAGAGGGATTCCCTATGGTAGTGACACCGATAGCATAGACTCCTTCGATATGGTCATCTGCAGATACACAGGTGGTCCGGCTCCTTATGACTGCAGGTACAGCGGCACACCTGCACACTTGCGCATTCGTGTGACCTGCACCGGCATTTACCCAACACACTATGTGACTCAAATGCGCTAGGCAATGTGTGGTACAACTCGCTCTCCATTTACAGAAGCCAGAAGTCTGAGGATGAGTTGGCTACAATTTTATTTTCTGACATGCTTTCTCCTCAATGTATCTCTGCAACATGCCCACAATATAAGCTTTTACTGCTTTAATAGTTACTCACTTTCCCAGGGAATCCTGGCAACGTAGATCTTCAAGGAGCAGCTGCGGGAAATACCATTGTATGACATTTCTTTACCCCTGTTCCATTATACCATGGGTAAGCAAACTAAGGCCTGGGGGCCGGATCCAGCCCAATTGCCTTCTAAATCTGGCCTGCAGACAGTCTGGGAATCAGTGTGTTTTTACATGAGTAGAATGTGAGCTTTTATTTAAAATGCATCTCTGGGTTATTTGTGGGGCATAGGAATTTGTTCATTTTCCCCCCTTCAAAATATAGTCCAGCCCCCCCCCCCCACAAGGTCCGAGGGACAGTGAACCGGCCTCCTGCTGAAAAAGTTTGCTGGTCCCTGTATTATACATTCCCAGTTTCTCACCTTCTCAGTTCTCCCTTTCCTAACCAGATATAGTGAATACACACACACACACACACACACACACACACACACACACAATCTGAACCTCTTTTAACCTGGAGAGGCATTGCCCATGACCCCAGCCTCAACTCAAACCCCTGAAAGTGACGCAACAATTCAAGAGACTTTGAAAAAATGCTGAGCTTTTGCTGAACAAATTAAAGCAGCATAAAGATATTTATGGTTGGGTTTATGGTCCACAAGTTAGGCAAATCTGGTGCTGCCTGGTTGGGACCTGGGACACCAAATCTCCATTCAGCCATGAAGCTCACCTTGAGGCAGTCACTATCTCTCAGTCTAACCCACAGAAACCCACCTGTGAAATTCAGTGGCGTAGCGTGGGTTGTCAGCACCCGGGGCAAGGCAAGTAATTTGCACCCCCTAACCCATGGATTTGCGCCCCCTAACCCATGGATTTGCCCTAACCCCAGATGTTGCGCCCGGTGCGGCCGGCCCCCACTGCACCCCCCACGCTACGCCACTGGTGAAATTACAGGCTTGCGTCGTGCCTTCAAATTGTGTAGCAGGGCATAGAATTATGTGTGCTACTTTGATATCTGGGGAGGAGGGGCACATACAATATATTGCAGATGGGGGGAAGAGATTGATCAACTAAGATGAGCTTCATACCAGAGGCTGGTATATACATCAGTTTCTAGAGAAGGGAGAGAGGGTGTTGTGTGGTGGTTAGTTTAGAGGTTCAGTTAAGGATTGTGAAGACTTCAGATAATCACAGACATCCCCAGGTGAGCTTTACAAAGCATTGTTCTGAAAATATAAAGGAGGATGGGGGAACAACCAATGTCAGCTTGGGCTCCCTGGAGGAAAACAGGCGATATAAATGCAATAAATAAATTAAATAAATGTGGGGTGGATATGGATGAAGCCAGCCTCCCACTCCATCTAACTTGATGGTGCAATTTTACTTCCCCTCTCTCTTGTTTTTATCTGAGGACATTGCAGAAACCCACCTGTGAAATTACAGGCTTGCGCCATGCCTTCAGTTTCCTCACCTCAATAGAACTTACCTTGCCAAACTGGAGTCCAACGTTATTACTCAATCCTCAGCCAGAATTATAGGGGGCAGTTGTGGGGAAAGCAGTTGGCAGTTAAAGGGATTGGGACATCATCATTTCTAAGGAGGCCATTGAAGGGAGGCAGGAGAAGGCTGAGGAAGTATCTCAAAAGTCTTGATTAGAAAGCTGAGCCTTTGCATTATTTCACATTTGGCACACTTACCCTTGTACCAGTGTGTGTGTGTGGGGGGGGGACAACACCACAGACACTCTGGTTCTATGCAGCAAAAGCCACTTTTCCTGAAGAAAGTCAGCATGATATAGTGTGTAGATATGACTTCATATCCCTGCACAGTTGTGAAGCAGACTATGATAGGGGGAGGCATCTAGATCTGGCATCTACCAGAAATCCAAAACTTCAGCCTGAATTTGGGGAGGGCTTCAGTGAAACTTCTTCTTTTCTTCCTCCTTTGGGGAGCGGAGGGCTGCCATGCACACCCGCAGCCTCTTTGATGCTGTCAAAGAGCTGTGTGGTGCTCAGGTCAAGGTGATCAGCAGAGAGAGCCCACCAGAGTGCTGGTAAGTTTGGCCATCTCACCAAAATGCACCCCCCGCACCAAAAATATCCCAAATGTTCCCATAAAACATGTGGCCATGAAAGTGTGATGACCACGGCCCAGCCTTATACTAACCCTAGATCATCCTGAGACCTCATACTACCTGTCAGTTGAAGGGGCTTATGTTATGCATCAGGGGTAGGGAACCTCAGGCCCAGGGCCAAATGTGGCCATCCACACCTCTGTATTTGGCCCTTGGGGGTATTTTCACACCATCCTCTCCCCAGCAACACACACTCTGTCACAGTCCAGTTCACAGGTGATCAAAGTCCTAACAGGGGATGTCAGGACCAGGGGCAAGATGACAGGGTAGGAGCAGGAATGGGGGTCTAGAAGCCAGGATTCAGGAAGCCAAGGGGCCAAGGGTCAGGAAGCAGGGAGTCAAGAAGCCGAGGTTCAAGGATCAGAAAGCAAGAAGCCAAACCCAGCAAGGCAGGAAGGGTGTTGCTGTGGCAAAGAGCTAAAGGGAAATGTTGACCTTATATCCCTTCCTGGCTCTTGCCACCAGGTGCAGTGAGTTACCTTGCCTCTTCAGAACAAACTTAGGAAGGCCCCAGTCCTGCAAAGTCCTATTGGCCACAGGGCCTGGCTCCTGCACACACACCTAACATACTCTCTCCTTATGCATACCCCATCCCCAGGTTTACTTCACACCCAACTGGCTGCAGTGGTGGATTAGGGGCTCTCAAATTTCAGCAGCGCCCTGTGCGCTGCTAAAATCGAGGGGACTCTTTGTGGGGGCACCACATTGTTTTGGTGCCCCCCTGCAGCTCAGTGCCCAGTGCAACCCTAAAACCATCTCTACTGGGTGGAATGTGCCCTCAAACTCTGACAATGCCATTTGCTCATCTGAATGGAGGCAGGCAGGAAGGATGGGTGTATGTGTGCAGAAACTAGGCTAAGGTACAAATATAAAATCCACATCTGTTGCTCTTCTGACTTTGGCCTCTGGCCTCGCCCACCACTCAGGGCCGGATTTAGGTTTGATGAGGCCCTAAGCTACTGAAGGTAATGGGGCCCTTTATATGTTCAGCTGTCCTTTGTCAACAACAAATTGTCGACCCTACATTTGCCTGGTAACACATTTGAATAGGTATCAAGTAGCACACCCCAGCAAACGCCAGTCTATTGAGGTTCCTGGCTATTTATTCAATAAATTTGTCAGTCACTTTTTTTTTTTTTTGGGCCAATGCAACCCAAGGTGACTTACATTATCTTAAAAACAACATATAAGAAAATCTAAAAGACAGCTTTATTTTTTTAAAAGCTGAATCGAGACATTCCACCCATGCAAAAAGGCCACAAATAATTAAATGCCCAGGGCCTGCTGAAAAAGTCCATTTTTGCCTGCCACCTAAAGATATGTAAGAATTGCATCTGGTGAGTGCGCTCTGTAAATGGGGACCCGCCACTGAAAAAGCCAATTGTCATGTTGCTGCCTTCTGGACCTTACATGGAGTGGGAACACAAAGAAGGTCCACAGATACCAATTGCAGAGTCCAGGTCAGTTCAGAGAGACAGACCTTGAGGTATTAAGGCCCTGAAGCACATTAGAATTTATAGGTCAGAACTAGCACTTTGAATTGAGCCCAGAAACTAATTGGTAGCCAGATGGCCAGGATTGGTATGATATACTCAGACCTCCTTGCAAAGACAGATCTAGGTGAGTGTGACCGATTCAAGGAGCTTCTGGGGTGTCACGGCAGTTGCCAAAACTATGAAGTCCAACAAAAGGCAAGAGGTGGGGAACACCAGATTTTGGCATCACACAGGACACCACTGAAATTTGAGATGCCAAGGTCCGCCACTGCCATCTTGTCCCGGTTAGCAACCTGGTAGCCAAATTCTGCACCAGCTGCCATTTCTCAACCATCTTCAAAGGCAGGCCGGACCTATGTAAAGTGAATTGCAGTAATCTAACCTAGAGATTAACGGAGCATAGACAACAGAAGTTAGACCATCCCTGTCCTTGATTCAGACTCTGGAGTCTTCGTCATCAATTGGGTGGCCTTGAGAAAAGTACCCTATTTCAGGTTAGCCCACTTCACTGGGTTGTCATAAACATAAAGTGACACAGCTCCATGTACACTGATGGTTGGGGACCATGTTATCTGTGGAATAGACTGCACACATATGATTGGCATATGAGGCCTACCAGTAAAAGTTGCTATCAGGAGCAAAGACTTTTCAGCACCTTTAGACCCCCCTCCCCAGGTAAATATGTATAGCCCTATCAAAACTAGTTTTTTAAGAAAAAACTGCAGAGTGCTTCTTATTGTTGTCCCAGTCTTCAGGTAATCAGTTATTGTCCTATGCCTGAAGAATTTTTGCTGCTTCTGATTGTAAATTATTATAATTGCATTGATAGCTTACTTGCCATTGTTTTCAGCTTTATATGTGTTTAAAACATTTATTTCAGTGATGTCACCTATCAATAATGCCCACACAGTCACCTCAACATTTTGAAGGAGAGAGAAAGAAGGAAGGAAAGAAAGAAAGAAAGAGCGAGCTCTAACAATTTATTCCTCATTCCACTGTATTTCTCATTTACGGGAAGCTTTGGAAACATGCAGCCAATGGTGCAATTTTCAGATGAAAGCCCTCTGTCCTCCTTTCACCATCTATATGTTGCAAGTGCTTGATTTTTTCCCCTCTTTCCCCCTCATCCTGGCCTAACTGAAACCTATATAACAATTCAGACAGCAGCTTGAGAGATACACTTGCTTCCATAGAAAGTGGCATCCGTTAGCTTGAGACTTTGGGTAAGTTGGAACTTGGGTAAGTTGGAAGTGGACCTTCACAAACTTGTGCTTGCTGTTTTACCCTTTAAGGAAACTGAACTTTGACTGTCCCATGTTAAGGAAGCTTTCTCTTCTTTCTTTAGTGGGTAGAGTTGGAAGGATTTTTTTATCCCTAACATATTCTCTCTCTCTCTCTCTCTCTCTCTCTCTCTCTCTCTCTCTCTCTCTCATATTTCTGAATTGCCTTTTGTATGGACCTCAAGCCTACCATAAAAGCAACTAAAAATATATTTTTAAAAAACAGTCCAGAAAACAAGGAAGCATATTTACTAATGGGTATCTTTTGTTGGGGCTCCTGACAGTATCGCCAAGTTTATGACATCTGGCATCTTTATTGTGTGGTCTGCTATTTGGAAGGACTGTGGCCCAGTGGCAGACCACATGCTGTGCATGCAAAAGGTCTCAGATTCAATCACTGGCGTTTTCATCTTGGACTGGGAAAAGACTCCTGCCTGAACCTCTGGAGAGCCACTGCCAATCACTGAAAAGAATACTGACCCAAATGGACAAATAGCCTGCCTCGTTATAAAGCTGCTTCCTAATGCACTGTCTTTGAGTGGCTGCCAGCACTGTGCTTGGCTTCTCTGAGAATTACATCTTTAATGTTTTCTCCTCCCCTCCTTTTCTTCTTTTTCTATATATAAATATTGCATTATTGCCCAAAAAAGAGTACAGTTACACAAATAATACAAGTTACCAAATACCAAAAAGCTACTAATAGGAAGAAAAAATACAAAAAATAAGAAAATGATACATATTGAAAAGAAAAAGGAAGAGAGAAATCAAAAGGAAAATAGAAAAAGTTGACTTCCTTCGACCACTATACAGTTTATATGATCTCATATCTTTAGTTGTTTGTAATCATTTTGCATTAATGGAGAGACTATTTGTTTACTTGTGGAATTTTTAATCTCTATATTATAATTTTGGGAAATGACTTTCTTCATAAAATTTGTAAAGACATCCCATTCTCTCCTGATTTTTTGCATCTTCAATATTTTCTAGCAGTGAAGTCCACCCACCTTAAATTAGTTGCAGAGCACACCAACAGTTGTGGCGTATGCCTTGGGGTGAAGCCACCCACCTGGCGCTAGTATCAATGCTGCTTTCCTGGACAGGGCTGGGACAGGGCAGTGGCACGGTTTGATCCACACAAGCACATCAGCAGGAATACTAGATTGGTCCTGCCAGTGCAACCATGTGGCCAAAAATGCTTGCTGCCACCCTGTCCTGCTCCCAGCCCTTTCAGGTAAGTAGCAGGAATGCAGGTGCCAGGAAGACGGCTCAACCCCATCACATGTGCTGTGGCTACTGCACATTGAGCTGGTAAGTCCTGTCTCTGGGTTATAACAAAGGTTATAAGATAAATGTCCAGGGTATCACATGACAATCTGTTCCTACAGATACACACACACACACACACACAGAGAGAGAGAGAGAGAGAGAGAGAGAGAGAGAGAGAGAGAGATTGAGAGAGAGTACAAGAGCTGAAAAAATGAAAACAGAATAATGACATTTGGATTTGAGGATGGAAGATAATGTTTGTTTATAGAAAGTGGCTCCGTAGGGTATTATATTGAAGTGGCTGAAGTGAATACTGTTTATATACAGTGGTCAGATGAAGAATCAGAAGTTCTTCCATTTCTGAACTTTATTTCCCCCCCTCCCTCGCTCCCTCTCTTTTTTACTCTCTTGTCTATTTCTTTTTCTTTATTTCTCTCTCTCTATGTCCCCTGCTTTTCTTTCTCTCTCTTTTTTCTATGTTCTTATTGTATTTAGATCAATGTTTTAGCTTTGGACAAAAAATGAGATATTTGATATTTCTCTTTATAAATCCTAATAAAATGTATTAGGAGCAATCTGGGTGAGTCTTAACCTCTTCTGACTAGAATTTACCCATGGGGAATTTTTTTCCGGTAGTTTTCAACTAAGTACCACTCAGAGTTAGTCATACTCTTTATTTTCATTGGCTCTACACTGAACAGGACAACTGTTGAATACCACCCTTTATTTGGCTAACATACAGTATAAAGGCCAATCTGCTTAATTTGCACTTTTTAAAAGAATATGCAAATAGAAACACAGCTACCCCTTTGAAATTTATATTTCTCTGAATTTTGCAATACATTTCTCCAGCCAGAAATGCTTATATTACAGAAATGCTCATATTAGGGTGAAGTGCATATATAAAGGCATATATTCATGAAAATAACATGTAAAAATGCATTATATTAGAGAAATGTGTTTTGAAAGAAATGTGCATTTTAGGTAAAACTGCTGACAAAAATGTGTATGTTAGGAGAAATTGGTGCTAAAATGCTGCTGAATGTTCTTGAGGACTTTCTAAATAAATAAATAAATTGCAAACAAATGTGGAAATGCGGAGAATGGAACTTAAAGTTGGGGAGGGGTGAGAAACATCCCTATCAGTGCCTCTTATTTTATTCCTGAAGAAATTCGCTCCTTGCTTTAAAATATCCTCCTCTTCTTCCTTCTGCTCTATAGATTCAACAGCCCCACCATGATCACCACCAAAGGTTCTTGCTGGCTGCTGCTGCGTTTGGCCGTCCTCCTTGTGGTTCTGCTGGTGCAGTCCAGCGAAGGAGCAAGCTACCAGGATTTTGCAAGGAGACACATTGATTATCCGAAAACCGCAGCAAACAACCCCAATGCCTACTGCAACTTGATGATGGCTCGGAGAGGACTGAACAGGCCGGTCTGCAAACCCACCAACACCTTCATCAACGGCAGCCCCCGCTCCGTCCAGGCAATCTGTGGCAGTGGGGGAACTCGCTTCCGGGGCAATTTATATACCAGCAGGAGGCGCTTCCGTGTGGTCGTCTGCCGCAGCACAGGAAGATTCCCCAACTGTAATTATCGTGGCAGGGTGCAGTCCAAGCGAGTCCGTGTGGGCTGCAGAAATAGATTGCCTGTTCACCTTGACAAACTAGTGTGATGCAACCCACCATTCATCCACAGGAAGCAGAAGTCTGAGGACATTCTGGCAACCGTTGAATTTCCCTTTGCTTGCTGCTTTCTCTACCGTTTAACTTTGAGGGCATATCCACACTGCAGGCTTAAAGTGGATTAGCAATAGTTCCTTCCTATGAAATGTAGACCTGAGAGGAGGGGGCAGGAGACACCAACAAATATTTATGGGAGCCACTTCTTTGCTCATTCAGTTCTTTTTCTTTGCTTTCTGCTTTTCCTACAATGTACCTCCACAGTGCAGGTTTAAACCCAGTTTAGAAATAGTTCCTTCTCCCCAGGGGCCCCTGGGGAACTGTAGGTCTGAGAAGCGGAACTAGGGGAATTAAACTGTTCCTTACTCAGATCTTTTTCTATGTGGTTTTCAGGGTTTTGCCAAAGGTGGAAAGATGCCAAAGAGGCACAACTTTTGCACTTTTAGTGGTTGGGTACTAAAAAGAATAATCGCAGAATGTGTAGCTCATCATGAAAGCTAGATCTGCTGAAATTCCCTTTTCTACACAACTGTTCAAGGTGTAGGACACCTGCCCTCTTTTACATCTGGAAACCCTGCTTTTATCTCATGATGATATCCCCTCTTCACCTCCTCCAGCATCCCTTCCTCAGACCCTCACCTGAGAAACATAATGCATTTCAAACGAGTCAATTTGTTCACTGAGAAAATGAAACAGGGGTGGAGAATCTGTGGCCCTCTAGTGGCCATTTGACCTTAACTCCCATCAGCCTAAACTAGTATGATCAATGGTTATGGATGGTGGGAGTTGTGATCCTTCAATACCTTGAGGGCCACAAAGTTCCCCAATGGCATTAACGCTCTGCTTCACCCAGGCATGTGTATTGCTTGATTTCTGTATGCATCGTCACTCCCTAGCAGTGACTGGGAGCTGAAAGCATGACCTTCTCCTTCCATACAGATACACTAGGGAATGCTGCCTGAGAGAAGACATTCTCTGTGACAGTCCCTAAGGTGTTAAATTCCCCTTTCCCCACAGGGATGTTTAGCTTTCACCTTTGATGAAGACTCATCTCTTTGCCCTGGTTTTCGACACCTGAGATATTTGTTTTTAGGATTGTAAATTGTTTCAAATGGTTTTAATCCTTTATTGTTACATTGTGGGTAGTATTTTGGGACGATATGATGAATGGCAGGCAAGAAATCTATAATCAATGTTAATAAATAACACTTTCTCCTACCTCCTCCAGTCTTAGCAAATATGTATCAACTTGTAGAGGCCTTTACTATCATAAGCACCCTTGCTTTAGCATGCAATAAAATGACTTTTTGCAAATGCAAATACTGAAACGGTGTTTCTGTGTCTAAGAAGTTCTTAAGTGTGAAGGCTGTGGCAAACTCTGTCGTGTGGGTAATGCACTCTGCGCATGCCCAGAGAATTCCTTCTTCATTCTATGGAAGTGGTTAGCTGTGGAAGAGAAATGAGTACTTGTGTCTATGAAGTAATTCATAAGTACTGGGGCCCTGCTTTCCTTCTCCTTAAAAATCCCTGGTCCTGAATGTGATAACTGTGCCCCTAAAGGACCAGGTATGTAGCCTTGTGGTCATTTTGGACTCACAGCTGCCCATGGAGGCACAGGTCAATTCTGTGTCCAGAGCCACTTTCTACCAGCTCCATCTGGTATGCTGACTGAGACCCTACCTACCCACCCACTGTCTTGCCAGAGTGGTGCATGCTCTGGTTATCTCCCGCTTAGACTACTGCAATGCGCTCTACGTGGGGCTACCTTTGAGGGTGACTCAGAAACTACAACTAATCTTGAATGCAACTTCCAGACTGGTGACTGTGAGCAGATACCGGGAACATATAACACCAGTTCTAAAAGATTTACAGTGGCTCGCAGTATATTTCCAAGCAAAATTCAAAGGGTTGGTGCTGACCTTTAAAGCCCTAAATGGTTTTGGCCCTGTATACCTGAAAGAGCATCTCCATCCCCATCATTCAGCCCAGATACCAGGTCCAGTCCTGAAGGCCTTCTGGTGGTTCCCTCGCTACAAGAAATGAAGTTACAGGGGGCCAGGGAGAGGGCCTTCTCGGTAGTGCTGCCCTCCCATCAGATGCTAAAGAGATAAATAATTATACAACTTTATAAAGACATCTGAAGTTAGCCCTATATTGGGGAGTTTCTAATGTTTGATCTTCTTCTTCTTCTTCTTCTTCTTCTTCTTATTATTATTATTATTATTATTATTAATATTCAGTTGGAAGCCTCCCAGAGTAGCTTAGGTAGGATATATCATGATGATGATGATGATATTTTGGCCCATTTATCCAATCTCTTAAAGTCATATTGAATCCCAATTCTGTATTCTGTGGCATTAGCTACCCCTCCCAGATGTGATGAGCATAATCTCAATTCCTGCATCCAAGTAATTTATAAACAACGGGGCCCAGGAAAGAACTGTGCAGCACTCCACTTTCTTCCAGGTTGATGAGGAACCATTAGTGAGCATTCTTTGGATTCAGTCAGTCAAATCCACCTATCCTTGTCCAGAAAAGAAAAGAAAAGAAAAGGGCGGCGGGGGGGAAGAGTTGCAGAATGGAATGGCAACAGAAAACCAGTATATCAAATTACAATCCTACATCACTAAGTATCAGATGATATTTAAATACCCCAGGCATTCTGTTGGCTTAGCTGAGAAGTGCTTGTACTCTGAACTCTTGGTTGTTGTCACTGTTTTTCAGGGCTGAACATCTCTGGAAATTGGGCAGATAAGTAGATAAGAGCAGTCCCAGTGAAGCCTGCCAAGTGTGAAACCTGAACAAGCAGAGCATAGGAGTTTCTTTTTCTTTTTTCCTTTTAAAGGGCCAGGATCATTTGCTCAAATGATGGTGCCTACAGTTGTTCCAGCTGTCAATACATTCTGACACATCATCTCACTGATAAATTATTGTCTACAGGCGTCTTTCTTTCCTTTGGAGTTGTTGTGTTGCCAGCATTAATTTCCCTCTCTAGCCTCTCTAGAAGTCAACAGTGAAAGCTTATCCATATCTACCCAGAAGAAAACATTTGCTCCATATTTTCTGACCCATCATCACCATGGTATATCCCCGTGCCTTGGTCTCCCCCCGTCATACTTTTGGGAGTGCCATCTGGATAGTTGGAGGTGTTGAAGTTGTTGGGAGCATTTGGTTCCCTCTCTAGGCACTCCAGAAGGCAGCCTGATGCATATCTGACCCACCAGGGCTCATCTTACATTCAACATGCAGAAATATTAAGATTAAAATTGGTTGGGGCATCAGCTGCTATTTGTCCACCGTTGCTGCACCGTTAGTTGTGGAAACTCTCCAATAAGCTTCTGAGATCTGCACTGAGAGAGATAAACATCAGGTGGATATATATACTCAAGAGTCCCTTGACCAATGAATGAAGTTGAAAAGTAAGAATTTCCCAATTCAGAGCTGGGAGAGTGCCTAACTACATTGGAAGAGATCCATATTTACAAGAAGAGAGCAGTCACATTGCCACTCAAAAGCTTGCGTGCTGGAGAGAGATTCTTCAACCTTATGGAATATAAGTGGGATCTCACTAAGCGTAAGTGATCAGAGGAGACCAGGATAAAGTCATTTCCCACCTGAAAAGTTACTCTTGTTGCTGCCATTCTTTCTTATATATACGGTAGGTAGGAAATCATCCTAATCAGTCTTGCTCTGAGTCTGTTCTTTGCATATAGAGTCCTTTGGTACCTTTCAGTAGTAACAAGATTTGCAGAAATCAGCAGGTGAAGATAAACAATATTACAGTGGTACCTCGGGTTAAGTACTTAATTCATTCCGGAGGTCCGTTCTTAACCTGAAACTGTTCTTAACCTGAAGCACCACCTTAGCTAATGAGGCCTCCCGCTGCCATTGTGCCGCCGTTGTGCGATTTCTGTTCTCATCCTGAAGCAAAGTTCTTAACCCAAGGTACCATTTCTGGGTTAGTGGAGTCTGTAACTGTAATCTGAAGCGTCTGTAACCTGAAGTGTCTGTAACCTGAGGTACCACTGTACCTGCTAAGTTTTCTCCACCACTGGCTCTATCTACACCCCTCTCATTGGTGTTTCTTTCCCTGATTATGGAAATATGTTTAATGTTTGTTATTGTGATATGTATTTTTGTGTCTTTATATTGTAAACCACCCTGTGATCTTTGGATGAAGGGTGGTATAGAATTTTTACTAACAACAACAACAGCTGCATTGCAAAATTCGGGGAAAATGTGAATTTCAAAGGACAGCAGCGTTTTTGTTTGTATTCTGTTTCAGACAGCCTAGAGTTCATGGATTCGCTTTTAAATGTGAACTGAATCTTATTTCTCCCTTATCCCTAATTTCAGCCCACCAGCACTACTACCTGAAGCCTGAAATGGTTCACTCTAGACTTCTACTACCTCATTTTGTATATAGCCTTGTTTTCATCTTACACAAATAGGCATCACTTTAATATTCCCCCATTTATTCCTCCTCCTCCTCCTCCTCCTCTCTGTAGATTCCAAGCCCCCACCATGTGGTCCTCCAAGGTCTCCTGCTCATTGCTGGCGCATCTGGCCATCCTTCTTGGGCTTCTGCTTGTGCGGTCTGGTGAAGGACAGTCCCGAGAAGCTTTTGTTTGGAAGCACATAGATTACCCCAAAAGCTACCCAACTTCCCACCCTGACACTTACTGCACGCTGATGATGATGCAGAGAGGGATGACTCGATATGTTTGCAAAGAGACAAGTACCTTCATCAACGACTTCCCCATAAGTGTCGTGCAAGTGTGCAGAGGGAGAGGGACTCCTTCAAGTAACTACTTTGACAGCACAGACTCCTTTGATATGGTCCTCTGCAGATACACAGGTGGCCCACCTCCTTATAACTGCAGGTACAGTGGCAAACCCGCACACTTACGCATTCGTGTGACCTGCACCGGCAACCATCCGACTCACTATGTGACTCAAAGGACATAGGCAAATGGTGATGCAACTCATCCTCCATCTACAAAAGCCAGAAGCTGTTGGACATTTTGGCCCAAACTCAGTTCTATTATCCTGCATGCTTTCACCTCGATGTATCTCTATAACATATCCACAATACAAACTTTTGCTTCTCCAAGACTCATTTGCTTTCCCAGGGAACCCTGGGAACTGTAGTTCTTCAAGAAGCAGCTATGGGAAATACCTTTGGGTGACATTTCTTCATCCCTTTTCCTTTTGGCCTCTATGGGTATCTTTTCCCTCTTTCCACCATGATAATGAAAGCATCACCTGCTGCGTCCCTCTCCTCAGCATTTTCACCAAACAACATCAGATTTATAAGCAGAAGTATAAACATGCCATGTTTGTTCCACCAAGGGATGGATGGCAAATTCATTTTGATTCACATTTTAATGTGGCACTACCTAATTCACATCTTCCAAAACTGCATGGGAACCAAAACATTCGAAATACATACTTCTCTGAATTTTGCAATAAAGCTCTTCATCCGAGTTATGCTGACCAAAATGAGTATACAGTGGTACCTCGGGTTAAGTACTTAATTCGTTCTGGAGGTCCGTACTTAACCTGAAACTGTTCTTAACCTGAAGCACCACTTTAGCTAATGGGGCCTCCTGCTGCTGCCGCGCCATTGGAGCACGATTTCTGTTCTCATCCTGAAGCAAAGTTCTTAACCTGAAGCACTATTTCTGGGTTAGCGGAGTCTGTAACCTGAAGCGTATGTAACCTGAAGTGTATGTAACCCGAGGTACCACTGTACTAAGGGAATGTGAGCATAAAAATGCACATATTTGTGAAAATTATATACAGAAATGTATTGTATTCGGGGGGTACTGCTTGCAAAAATGTGTATATTGAGGAAATATGTACTAAAATGCTGATTAACTGGAAATAATAATAATAAACTGGAGCAGGATTTAAGACTGGAAGAATGAGAACCTGGGAGAAATTTATATGAACAGATTTGTCCATCCCTATTTGTGCCTTGGCACTAATTTTAATAGCTAGATAAAGAAAGTATTGCCTCCCTCCTTTCCTTACACTCCCTTCCTAGCCTAATCTGTCCTTTTTTTTAATAAGATATTTTATTAGGATTTTCCATTTTTTACAAACAATAAAAAGAAAAAGTTAAAAATAAAAATAATAAAAAAACACACAACGTTCAGAACTTATTTTTGAATAACATCTTTCACTGACCTCCTCATACCTCCCCTTCTTGTATTCCAGTTTGAATTGTTTATCCAGCAAATCCTTATCTCCCAACATTACAATTAAACCCCTTATTTTCTACCCATCCTCTTATAATATTATATCTTAAGCTCTTGGTTATTTACCAAGAAAAAAGGGACCATTTTTTCATATTCTTATTACCATTACAGCTAGAAACCAATTAATTTCAATCCTGCATCATTCAACATTCACCTAGCCTAATCTGTCCTTTGTCCTTTTGAGCTGACAGGAATAAAAAACCAAAAAAAATAAAAATCTCAGTACTGGAATGTTCATAACTTTCCATAGCATTTCAGCAGCTGAGTCAACGGACTATAGTGACCTCATTGCTACCAGCTGAACCCAGATGTGGAGCATATTTGCAAACAAATACATGCTCTTTGGGTGGCATATTATAATCTGATATTCCATATGCTTTAATTTGATACAATAGTTTCTCTACAATTATCACATTTCTGAGGTCAATTGCTTAAAAATTGCTTTAACTTTGAAAGGAGGATATATTGGTAGCTACACCTCTCACATAGGTGGCCCACTGCTGCTCTCCAGTGTTCACTATGTGGCATCATACTCCTCTTCTGTTCTCATAGGTAACAAGCAATAAGCTTAGTAAACATCATATGGCATACACCAGATGGGGCATATGAAGGGGGGCGGAGGGGGCGGATTGCCTGGGCACCACTCTGGGGTGTGTGACAAGATGGGCCGCTGCCTCCCCCCAGCTGTAGAGTGGCCGAGGGCGCACGCACAGTTAATATGGGTGCCGCTCGAGTAGCGTCCGTATGGGCTGCCATGCATGCGCAGTCCGTACGGGGTGCTGCTCACACGGCGACCGTATGGGCTGCAGCATGTGCGTAGTCTGTACGGACATTGTGTGTGCACCGCCAGGCAGTTTGCCCCGCCCCTCGGTGCCCCCGGGTGCCGGAGAGGGTTCCTTCGCCAGTGACACCAGGCATGTCCCAAGTCCGTTTCGAGGGCCTAGTCACGATGAATTAATCCGGTCCCTGTGGCAGTATATGTCCTGGGGTAAAATCCTTTAGAAAGCTCACCAATTAATCAAAAAATTAAAAAGCTCACGAATTAATCCGGCCCCTGTGGTAATATATGTCCTGGGGTAAAATCCTTTAAAAAGCTCACCAGCTTTGGGGTAAAAACTTCAATCCTCAAAAAAGCTTCATCAAATCTGGCCCTCTTTGAAATAAGTTTGGGCACCCCTGGCATACACAGGTCAAGTATCTACACTTCTGTGAAGGGGGGTGACAAGTATACTGAAAAAAGTGGTTTTAAGGAGGAGGCTGCTGATTGGCAACCACTTGCAGAATTGTTAAATCATGTGCTGCATGCTAAATCATGTGCTATCCATGCTTTCACAGAGAAGACAGTGGTTTTTAACATGGAGAATGCATACCTTGCAAATGTCCTGGAAAAACCGGGGCATCCTGTGTTTTTTTTATCACGAGAGAATGGCGGCCATTTTGGTTACCATGATCTCACAAGATTTTGTAGCACGATTTCCCCCAATCTTGTGTGGCTCCTCAAAATGCACATTTTTTGGGAGCCATGGGTGAAAAAAGGGCAGCAACTGTGGCATGGAAATGTGAGAGATTGCAGCAATCAAAATGGCCATCGTGCTTCTGCGATTAAAAAATGGGAAGATGGTGTCTGGGAAAATGGCACCCCAGATTTTGGTTTCCAAGTGCTGGAGGGCTGTGAAGTTGCCAATCACTTTTAGTACTGCTAAATCAAGTGCCGGTGAGTACTATACACATTTCCACTTTCTCATTTTTGATGGCTGACACCTACCGCTTTTCAATTGGTTACATATTTGTTGTGCCATTTAAAAGGAAGTTCTGTTCTGCAGAATAATTGTGTGTACATAGGTAATAAACAAATAAGGAAGTTTGCACTAAAAATTAAATTGATTTGCATGCAAATGTAAATTATTAACAACACAGAACTGCATACCTAAACTGCTCATAGTGCTGTTATAGAAGTTGTTTGCTTTCAGTAAATCTAAGAAAGGAACAAATGAGACTGTCAACATGCAAAAACATTAGTAAAAATTACATAACATAAATTCAACGGTAAAAGGTAAAAAGGTAAAGGACCCCTGGACAGCTAAGTCCAGTCAAAAGCGACTATGGGGTTGTGGCGCTCATCTTGCTTTCAGGCCGAGGGAGCCAGTGTTTGTCCACAGATAGCTTTCCGGGTCATGTGGCCAGTATGACTAAACTGCTTCTGGTGCAACTGGACACTGTGTTGGAAGCCAGAGTGCATGGAAACGCTGTTTACCTTCCCGCCGTAGCAGTACCTATTTATCTACTTGCACTGGTGTGCTTTCAAACTGCTAGGTTGTCAGGAACTGGGACGGAGCAACTGGAACTCTCTCCATCAGGGAGATTCAAACTGCCAACCTTCTGATCAGCAAGCCCCAGAGGCTCAGTGGTTTAGACCACAGTGCAGGAACACACCCACCCTAAAATGAACTGTATTAAATTTATTTTCTAATTGTGGTGCTCATCTCGCTTTATTGGCCGAGGGAGCCGGCATACAGCTTTCAGGTCACATGGCCAGCATGACTAAGCCACTTCTGGTGAACCAGAGCAGTGCACGGAAACACCGTTTACCTTCCTGCCAGAGCACTTTGATGTGCTTTCGACTGCTAGGTTGGCAGGAGCAGGGACTGAGCAACAGGAGCTCACCCCATCGCAGGGATTCGAACCGCCGACCTTCTGATTGGCAAACCCTAGACTCCGTGGTTTAACCCACAACTCCACCCACGTCCCAAAAAGTGAGAAGTATAGACCTACAAATAAAAAGAACATATATATGCACATAATGGCAGCCAGCGGCATTCTGCAATACAGCAATGACCAAACATTTGCCAGCACATTTCAAAACTACATTTGGTTAATGGACATTTGAGACACACTGAGGAAGTATTTCAGTTGTACTGTTGCACAGCTGCAGTTCCCACCAGTGTTTGTGTGTGTGTATCTCCATTCCAGGACCAGACCACCCAAGAAGCAGCTGCCTCGGGTGGCAGAATGCCCAGAGGTGGCACCACTGCAGGTGCCCTGTTGCCCCAGCCCTGGTGGAAATTGGTAGCGGTAGCAGTGACAGCTTCCGCTTCTTCACAGGTGCTGCTTCATAATATTTATATTTCATTAAGGTGATTTCAGTTAAAAGAAATAAAGTAATGGGGGGGGGGGAGACAAGGAAAAGTGAGAGGAAGAAAAACAACAACAAAGATACATATACAAATGAAAATATACCCCCCCAAAAGAGCAATAAACGATATTCCCATGTATTATTGTATTATTTGGTATAGTGTTATTGTCCTAGTGCTTATGTAAATGCTAATAGCCTACTACATTTTGTATAAGCTCATTCCAAATGTTATCGTATTTATCCATACAGAGTCTGTGCCTGTAAGTAGTCAGTTCATAAATCACCAGTGATGTCATATCGTCAGTTCATCGATGGAAGGGTATCAGATCTTTATTTTTCAAATTCCTCAATATTCCTCCTCTTGGCCACCATCAGGGCACGGAAAATCTATTTCCATTGTCCCATTGATCGTTGCCATACTGCAGGTATATAGTTCAATAAAATATTCTCCACTGAACGATTTAACTTTTTCTGCACAGTCATAGTTACACAGTCCAGCACTTTCTTCCAAAACTTGTTAAGTAAATAATACTGTACAAACATGTGTTTCAGAGAGGCATTGTCCTTGCCACATCTCCAACACGGAGCTATCTTAGCTAACTGTCAGGGAACTGTCATCTGAAACGAAGGAGGTGAAAGGGCTCATGGAGGGTGAGAGAGACCACTCAGCGGAGGAGGGGACCAGCAGGGGGAGAAGTGGAGTTCCAAGGGAAAGTGAGTCGGAGGGAGAGCTTAGAGATACTTCAAGCGAGAATAGTGGGGGGGTTTCAGGACCTCCCGTAGGAACACCCACTCCTCGGCGGAAACTGTCACGCCGAGAGTCCAGAAGACGTGTTTCCGTTAAGGAGCTTTTATGCTGGAAGAAGTTCCGTAAACGCCCACTGTCCGATTCAACGAGCGATTGATGGAGCCATGCTTAAGGAGCTCCATCACAGACAGAGGTTTGGGAACTTAGCCAAACTCTGAGGGATCAGGATTTTACGCACAAGCAGCTCACCATCCCATCACACTAACCCTTTTTTTTATACAACCGTAAAGGGGTCCAATAAACTCTAGATATTATTTTATGTTGTATTAGTCTTAATTTTAAATCTAATGACACCTTAGGTATTGAAGCTAGTACATTTTCCCACTCTTGGTAATAATGGAAGTTCCAATTCTTTATTCCAATCATCTTTTACAGTCTGCATATCAAACTTGTGTATTGCTATCTATAAAAAGTAATTGCTGGCTTTTTATTTTTGAATGAGCTGTCCAATTGCTCCAATATCTCAGGTATCTTGGAAGCTGAAAGTGCTGACGGCCCAAACACACATGTTAGGAGATGTTGTAATTTAAGATATTGCCATTGGGCTACATCTGATACATGATATTTTTGTCTTAAAATAGCAAAAGTATAAAATTCATCTTCCCCATCTATCAGTTGGTCCAATGTCAATACACCTGCTTCCATCCAATTTTTACCATATCACTGTATGTTTCACAATTCGTAGTGTGGGGTTTCCCCACAGAGTAAGTTTAGAATGTGAAAATGGATAAAAATTGTTTTTATTAGCCAATATATTCCATATTCTTTTAAGTTAAGGTTACCAGACGTCCTCGATTCCCGGGGACAGTCCCTGGATTTACAAATCAGTCCCCATATGAAATCCATTGACAATGAAAAGTGTCCCTGGATTCATTGAAAAAAATCTGGTAACCTTATTCTAAGCGATTTGTTTCCAGAGTCACCTGAGATTTCAGATATTTTGATCCTAATATTGTCCAACCAGCCCAAGGTGCTATGTACATATATTCTAGGGTTGCTCACATTGGAAAATTAGGGCTAACAGTGGGATTCAAATATTTAGAATATTTAGAATCTCGCGATGTTGTCTAAAGGCGTGAGCCAGGGGCTCTAAACAAATATTAAAAAGCAAAGGTGAGTCTGGTTCCTTGATCCAATGGCTGCCAACCACAGAATGCAAACACAGCATGCATATATATATATGGGTCTGGTGACTTCTGTTTCAGTGTATCTGAAGAATGTGCATGCACACGAAAGCTCATACCAATAACTAACTTAGTTGGTCTTTAAGGTGCTACTGGAAGGATTTTTATTTTATATTTTATTTTATTTATTTTGTGTCGACTACGGCAGACCGACAGAGCTACCTACCTGTAGCTACAGCTATTATGCATCTTCTTAAGGCACATAGTGATAAGGCACATAGCAACAGCCTTTCTTAGCAATGAGGAACTACAACACAGCAATGAGGCACTGCAATATGCTTTCCCTGAGCATGGTTGCCACAAGCACACCCATTCCACTGGCATTTCCTTTATATACCTTATATAAAGACCTATTTTCTCATGCTGTTTATGTATGTTGATCATATCTACAGTATTTACTTTGCCAGCACCTGATAGAAAAAAATCCTTTGGACGCCAATACACAGATTTTATGGTTTTCTGGGAAATTGGTAATATCCCTTTTCTCTATTAATCCATATTCCATAGAAAGACAACTGCCCCACCCCTCAAGGGCTATATAAGAATGTAGGCAGCAGCTGGGGAGACAGCCTTGCTTGTGCAAAAATATCCATCACTTGAAGGGAACGGAACTTGGGTAAGTTGGATGTGACCACAAATTCACTTTTGACACTGTGGTCACTGATTTATATTTTGTTTGGGGGCTATCACTAGCAGTACACCCACCCGTCTACACCTTTCTGCCAGCAAAGTCCCCCCGAGTCCCCCCAGGGGATTTCCCTCTTCTAGTTCAATCCTAAATGGGATGGGGTGGTGCAAATTAGTGAGTTGTCTTCCACCTCCAAACATGGCTCTAGCCATGGCAGAAGTTATTTGTGGTTGAGGTGACTTACTAGTCATTGGCTCCATTGGGATGGGGGTATTCAACACACCATCTCTAGGCTGGTGTTGAAGAGGACCAAATCCTGGCACCTCTTTGACAAACAGTGAAACCTTTGATCCAGTGGATTGAAAGCCACCTTCATCCTGAGGGCGTTCACTTTGGGGAATGAACAGTGGAGGTCTACCTTAGCTCACCAAACTATCCAAGCCCTTCTGCCATTAAAGTTCTAATTTGCCAGGAGATAGGCAACTCTATTTCTTCTAAACCTCCTGCATGCACAGCAGTACTCTGCTCATAATATAAAAGTGGATCAATATAAGTCCCCACAGATACCATTCACTTCAAGCAACTCTAGAAAGGAGGGTATTGAGGCAATATTAAGCACACATAAGGTAAAGGTAAAGAGACCCCTGACCCTTAGGTCCAGTCGTGGCCGACTCTGGGGTTGCAGCGCTCATCTCGCTTTATTGGCCGAGGGAGCCAGCGTACAGCTTCCGGGTCATGTGGCCTGCATGACTAAGCCGCTTCTGGCGAAACGCACGGAAATGCCGTTTACCTTCCCGCCAGAGCGGTACCTATTTATCTACTTGCACTTTGACGTGCTTTCAAACTGCTAGGTTGGCAGAAGCAGAGACCGAGCAATGTGAGCTCACCCCGTCGCGGGGATTTGAACCACTGACCTTCTGATCGGCAAGTCCTAGGCTCTGTGGTTTAACCCACAGCGCCACCCGCTTTTCTTTCTCTTTCTCTCTTCTTCCTCTAATCTTTCCACTTTTTGGAAGCTCAAATAAAGAAGAATTGTGATTTTAAATATAGAAAATATTTAATCCTCCTTCCTTCCATCATCAATTTGAATGAATGACCACCAACAAATAGACCAGCTGCATTTATGGCATGTTCCTCTTTCCCAAAGGTCAACAGGATGATGGGATTCACCATCAAGTTCAGCTTTTACCTTGGAATTCTGGTCTCCAGTTGTTTCTCAGGAGGTGAGCATAATACCAAATTACCCAGAAGTCTGCTTGGAGTTAAGCAGTCATTAAAAAGTACTTCTTAGATTTTCAATGGAGAGTAGCCCAGCTCATGCTATTAAGACAAAGGAGCAGGATTTTTAAAACAGTATCTTTGAGTTTAAAATATTCAATGGAATCCCCAATTGTATTCACAAAGAGCAAGCTTCTTACTGCTTTGGTCCTCCCTTTCTACTTCTTTCTCCTCTCACTTTACAGCCAAGGCCAGCTCCTGCCCCAGGGACTGGATGCAAAACCAGGGCAACTGCTATGCATATTTTGATTATAAGATGTCATGGTATGAAGCTGAGGTAAGAAGCATGCCTCACCTACCAAACAATAATTGTATGTATGTTTGTGAGATTCCTATCAGATTTCTGGTTCCCTTGGAGCTGCAGTTTCCAATTAGCTAAGTACTGTGGATCCCCTGTTTGTCAAAAGTCAAGTCATGGACACCCTACTTTTGAAAAATTTGATATCTCTATTGTAGTTTCTGTTATGGGATTTTTGTATTGAATTTCTCCCTGATCTGTACTGGTGGAATATGATAATGCTGGCAAATCATCTTTAATCTCTTCTCCATTCTTAGATTGAGTGCCAGAGCTATGGCCGTGGGACTCATCTTGCCTCCATTCTCACTGAGAAAGAGGCAGCCTTGGTGGCCAAGCACATTGCCACATACCAGAAAAACCCAAGTCATGTCTGGATTGGGCTCCATGATCCCCGTGAGGTGAGTTGCCTTCACTTACTCAGGTCATTGTCACAGAGAAGTGAGCTCTTAGAATCATCATTCCACCCTTATCTTGAAAATCACCCAGGATGAATCTCATACACTACTTTTTGATTCTTTTCTATGGGGTTCCTCCTCTAATATCTCAACCATAACTGGCAATACCCATGATCTTGGCGCTCCTCATTACAAATGATTGCATGATCTATTCCATCTCTTTCACGCAGAATGGGCGTTGGAGGTGGGCTGATGAATCAACCTACAATTACCAAAACTGGTATCCACATCAGCCAGACAACTCAGGCCACGCAGAATATTGTGTGGAACTGCGATTTAGCACAGGTAAGGAAGCCATTTGCAGGGACTAATATAAAGAATTGAATATATTCTGTACTCTTCATCAATTTCCAGGATTTCAATGGGGGGAATTGCTCAGTGGGTTAGAGCATGGTGCTGATAACCCCAAAGTTGCAGATTCAATCCCTGTATGGGACAGCTGCATCTTCTTGTATTGCAGGGGGTTGGACTAGATGATCCACAGGGACCTTTCCAACTCTACAGTTCTATGATCTCACTTTAAAACTAGAACCATCAAAATCAATGCAATCTGGGTAGACTCTAGCAGCTCAAAAGCATACCAGTGCAAGTAGATAAACAGGTACCACTGTGATGGGAAGCTAAATGGCATTTCTGTGCACTCTGGCTTCCATCACAGTGTCCCGTTGTGCCAGAAGCAGTTTAGACATGCTGCCTACATGACCCGGAAAGCTGTCTGTAGACAAACGTCGGCTCCCTCGGCCTGAAGAGAGATAAGCGCCACACCCCATAGTCACCTTTGACTGGGCTTAACCATCCAGGAGTCCTTTACCTTTACCTTTTACCTTTTGACTCCAAGTATGAGTTGGGTGGATGCAACCCTCAGCCTGGTGCTTCTCTGTTTCAAGGTTCACAATTCAATATATCTGTAGACCAGGCCAGCAGAGGTCCCATTGCCAGTCATTTAGGGTCACTTTCAATCACACCACAAGGTGAATGGTTTTTCTACAGTCAGTCTTCATACTTAGACTGCATGTGATTATCATCACTTGCATATTTTATCCAGAAAACAGTGGTTGCCTCACACACTATGGTTTGGATCATCCCATCGTTTTTCTGCTATGTTTCTTTAAGAAATGGTTAGGCTTAAAGAGCACGTGACACTTTGAAGTGTTGTAGGTGAATGACCTATAAATTATTGGTCAGCTAGAGATCAAGCCTGCAATCTTAGTTCCAATTCCTTATTCCTACTCTAAACTACATGCATTGGGGCAATAAATAATAGGGCAAGTAATTTTTGTTATGTCTTCAATTATAACTTTTGTCTTGAATTTTAGGTTTTCAGCAGTGGAATAATAGAGCCTGCAAGACTCTGAACAACTTTGTCTGCAAACAAGAACTCTGAAGGAGATGGTACTTCAGAACTATGTCTGCTAGGAAGTTGCCTTGACATCAGATGCCTTTCTGATATCATTCCCTCCTCCCCCATCCCTCAACATAAATGTCCAGTTGTCAATCATCACTTTCAAAATAAACTTCCCTATAGAGATTATCTTCAGTTTTCCCCTTTCCTTTGAAATATTTGTACAGATGCAGCACAGCATAACCTCAATAAACTTGCTTCCATGCATGTATTTCCTGGTGCACTGCTGTCCTTCTCTGTCCATCCATGCTTACAGCTCCCCCTCCAAGGCCACTAATCTCAAACAGTGGCCAGTGGCGTTGCAAGGGGGGGCAGGGAGCGGTGCGTCCTGGGTGCCATGTCTGGGGGGGGGAGGCAGAGTTCTTGATGTGCTTTTTTCTTGGTATATGTCTGGGGGGGCGACAAGAAGGCACCCCGTGGGGTGCTCGACCCGCTGCCCCTGGGTGTGGCTGTGCAAGCAGCCATTGCGCCGCTGTAGCCGCATGTGGAGGATCCTCCATTCACGGCTGCAGCTGTGAGTAGAGGATCCCACCACCGTCCATACGGCGTTCGAGCGGCGCCAGCAGCAAACCGCTACGTACAATGCATGTGCTGTACATAGCGACGCCACACATGCGCTGTACATAGTGGTTTGCCGCCGGCGCCACCCGAGCACTGTACAGACAGCACTGGGATCCCTCCGTTGCTGCTACAGCCGCAAGCAGAGATTCCCACCACCGTCCGTACAGCACTCAGGCAGCACCGGCGGCAAACTGCTACGTACAACGCATGTGCGGTGTTGCATGCATGCACTGTACGTAGCGACGCTGCACATGTGCCTTATGTAGCGACGCCATGCATACGTCGTACATAGCGGCGCAACACGTGCCCAGCCAGCGGTTTCCCCCGCCCCGGGTGTCGGTTAGCCTTCATTCGCCCCTGGTGGGGGCAATCCTTAAAATTCCTCCCCAGGGAAGGGAGAGAACTATACCCAAACAGGGGCATCCTAGCACTAAAAATTGCTACCTAACCCCTGCAATGTTGTGGGATGCTAGACCAATTTCCAGCATGCCAAAAGAAGGCTCAAGACAACAAGATGGGTAACAGCTAATCAATGTAATTAAACCAAATTAATAGAACCAATTAGTTCTGGCCAGATGACCTGGATTAATGGATCTAAACACTCCCATTTCTTGAGCCAACTGCCAGAGTCATGCTTTGGTCACGCAGCAAGGTTCAGGGAAACTTCCCCGTCCCCCATGTGCCACTATGTGCACCCAGTGTATGGGCCCAGCATTCACACTGTGGCTCAGCTGGCTGGCATTCATCCCAGTGTGCCTTGCAAGAAAGAATCCTGGTCCAATTTCTCAACCCTCATCTCTATATTTGTCTTTTTAACTACCCAAGAGTTCAGAGTCTCTCCCTTTGTTTCCTTAATGGACCATTACCTAACCTGGTAATTCCAAAAATCTGCCTGGAACAAATTTAAGAATTTGCTTAAAAATTAACTCTAGTATATTAGATCTGTGTGTCTTCTGTTCACCTATTCAAATCCACTATCTGCAGTGACCATGTTCTGTCCCAATAGCTCTGATGGCATTGTACATCATACCTTTAGCTCAGGTTTGGTATCCTGAAATGAAAACAAGTAGAAGGTCCCAGGACAGTAGTATCCATGGAACAGATCATTGTTCTTCACCGTTTGTCCCCAGAAGTTGTTGGAATACAATGCTCTTCATCCCCAGAAAGCATTGGCAGCAGCCAGAGATGATGGGAGTTGCCGTCCAATAATATCAGGAGACCTAATATTATTCGACAGTGGAATTTGCTGCCAAGGAGTGTGGTGGAGTCTCCTTCTTTGGAGGTCTTTAAGCAGAGGCTTGACAACCATATGTCAGGAGTGCTCTGATGGTGTTTCCTGCTTGGCAGGGGGTTGGACTCGATGGCCCTTGTGGTCTCTTCCAACTCTATGATTCTATGATTCTATGATTCTAATGCAAAAGATCCCTAGGCCGCTGTGGGGACAGACAAAAATCACATGTGGGGTAGCATTGAGGGAGGCAGAAGAAGAAAAGAGATATCTGGTCTGCTGTTATGACGGAGTGTTTAACCATCCAGGTTACAGTGAAGGGATATTGCTCAGTAGCAGAGCGCACAATAATAATAATTTATTATTTATATGACACCCATCTGACTGGATTGCCCCAACCACTCTCAGCTTCAGATACATAAGGGCAAAGTTTAATTACAGTGGTACCTCTAGTTATGAACTTAATTCATTCTGGAGGTCCGTTCTTAACCTGAAACTGTTCTTAACTAGAGGCGTGCTTTCGCTAATGGGGCCTCTTGCTGCTTCTGTGCTGCTGGCACATGATTTCTGTTCTCACCCTGGGGAAAAGTTCTCAATTCGAGGTAACTCTTCCAGGTTAGCAGAGTTTGTAACCTGAAGCATTTGTAACCTGAGGCATTTGAACTCAAAGTATGACTGTACTAACATCTGAAGTTAATGAAGCTCAAGTTGCATGGGAGAAAGACCCCTTTGGTGTGCCATGGAGCATAAATGCTATTCAGAGTAGACAGTAATTGGATAGAAGGGCGAATGGTCTGAATCAGAAGAAGGGATATGTACATTATTTTATTATTTTTATTTATTGAGTTTATATACCACCCTATACCCAGAGGTCTCAGGGCGGTTCACAGAAAACAAGCCTCTTTTTTACCCTGCACTTGTGTCAAATTCTCTCCATTCAGAAAGTTATGCCCACTGTCCAAGGCACTGCTTCACAAGGGAGAAGATCTTGGGCTATAGCAGAAATCTCATTAGCATAATAACTTTGCTTGCTCTGAGACTTGAGGACCTTAGCAAAACAAATATCTCACCCTGTAATTTTTATAATTATTGATCAGCATCACTACTTTTAAATGTCCCATGGCAAATCAGATGCCAGGCACAATATAAGCCACAGAAACAGCCCTTTCCAAATGTGACGGCCCTGTGTTGTAGTCTATATAGACGCCTGTCCTATCAACTTACATGAATCCAGTTAGGGAGGTAGATTTACTGCAGGTACATGCCTCCATGTATCCAAGTTTCCTTATAACTTCAGCCAAGACTGAAATGCTGTTAGTGACTATAGGTAAACATGATGGCTTCCAGTTCAGCCCAAGAATGGTTAGTGCGCCACCTGCTTTTCCTGCTGTTGCTGATGCATTATTCTTCTAGCAAGATTTTGAGCTATTGCAGATTGGAAAAAACAATTCAAACCAATTCATATGGTCCTCCAGCAGACATGATCATCGGTGAATTCATATCCATTACCCTAGCAAACTTCAAAATGCAGAAATTTATGGAGAACCCACAATCCTCTGCATTATCTGCTCAGTAAGTAGTTACTTAGTAAGTAGTTCTCAGTAAGTAGTTAGGGACGCAGGTGGTGCTGTGGTCTACACCACTGAGCCTAGGGCTTGCCGATTGGAAGGTCAGTCCCGTTGCTCGGTCCCAGCTCCTGCCAACCTAGCAGTTCGAAAGCATGTCAAAGTGCAAGTAGATAATAGGTAACACTCCGGCGGGAAGGTAAATGGTGTTTCCATGCGCTGCTCTGGTTTCGCCAGAAGCAGCTTAGTCATGCTGGCCACATGACCCGCAAAAACTGTCTGTGGACAAACGCCAGCCCCCTCGGCCAGTAAAGCGTGATAAGCGCTGCAACCCCAGAGTCGTTCACGACTGGACTTAACTGTCAGGGGTCCTTTATCTTTACTTTTTTAAGTAGTTACTTATTGATTGGGAAATTTTCTGTTGGGTCCACTGATTATTCATGACTTGATGAAATAAACGACTGCATCGGCTTCTGTCTTCGGTTCTCCTGTCAGCCTTCACAGGGAACATTCAGATTTTTGTCCCACCACTTGAGTTAGCAGAAATAAACATCATCAGTCTAAGGCACCATATGCAACCTAATCAAATCCCTCTACACCACAAGGTAAACAATATTTTTCAGAGTTGTCTTTCAGGTAGGATATTCATTCTTGTGAAAAGAATTAAGAAGTACATATTCATAGTCCTACAATACAAATTTGGACTTGCTTGAAATGCTATTCTACTCCCCCCCGCCGCAGTTCATTGTTGTGTTTCTGTATTGCTACACTGAAGTGGAACTACCTACAACTTGATATTCTTTTAGATGATACCAAAAAATCACCTTTTCATTTTGAGCCTGATAAACTGCAGTTCCCTCCTTTTCCCTCAAAGCGCAAAGCCCAGCAGTAGGGACACATTAACTTGAAAACAAGTCCCTTCGTTGTGTTCAGTGGGTACAGGGCCCGAATCCTGTTGAAATCTTTGGGGATTCCAAAGTGCTTAAGTGTGGCTACTAGATTGCCCCTGCTTTTTGCCCATATGAGCCCCATCCACAACCCAGCTGAAGTTTTCAAACTACTTCAGCCCATAGATGTTGCAACCCATAGATGTTGCAGCCCATCCCTGTGCCAAAATTTTCTTGCAAGTAAGCCTTGTTCAGTTCCATGGGCTTTGCTCCACACCCCAAACATGCATCAGCTTTTAGCCTGACAGGGCAAATCTAGGCTTACCTACTCGAAGTAATCACCACTGAGGTTAGTGGTGCTTACGCCCAGGTAAGTGGCTGCAGCCATATTGCAGCTTAAATCAGATTTGCGTGAAAGGCAGTTCCACAGAACCCAATGGGATGCTTCCTCTCAAATATTTGGGATCAAGGAGAGCTTTCCTTAACACATGTTTACATGGGAATAAGCAATTTCCAATGGAAGGTTGTGTGATCACACCCTATAATCCCATGCACGATTATATGGGAAGCGAATCCCTTTGAATAAAAAAAGAAGAGGAAGGTTTTGCTTCCCAAGTTGTTTTTAGGTTTTTTTTAAAAAGGAAAGCGTATCTATAAGGCTTAGATTCAAGAGCTGCTAAAAAGACATTGTGTGTTAAAGCACACTGGTATACTAAAGAGTTGTTTCCCAGGTTGAATTGGGAACACATTCCCATGAATATATGGTTCAGAAATGGAAGGGAGGTGGTGGACAAAGCAAAGCAAAGGGAGTGTTGGGAACATGCAATCTAATTTACTCAGTATTAAATCCCACTGTGTTGGTGATTTTGACACTAGTTAAGTGGGGAAAGAATTAGAGCCTGACTGAACTTGGCAGGTTAACTGCTTTTTGTTTCTGAGTTTCCAATATCCAACCCCACCAATTCACCCACACCACAGCAATGGATCTCTTTGAATCTACCATTTACATACTGAACATCTAATCATAATATCTTAGGAGACTGCTGTAGTATCATTAGTTTGAATGGAATGTTCTTGTCCTGTAGGCTGAAACACCCAAGTTAAAGACATGCATGAATCAAAATGAATACTTCAACACAGTTGTTTCTTTTCTGCCATGTTTGCAGTCATTCTTTGTCTCATTGCAGAGTCCTCCCGAAAAACTACCAGCATGTTCTTGCCTTCGTCTTTGCTATGCAAGAGATCAACAAGAATGCCAAATTCTTATCCAACATCACACTGGGATCAACATTTTATGAAAATGCTTTTAATCCTTCGCAAACTTGTTGGAACACTCTTGCTCTTCTTTTCATGGGACAACGAAATCCCCCCAATTACCACTGTAATGGGGAAGATAAATTAATTGCCGTCGTTGGAGGGCTCACCTCCCAAAACTCCATTCAGATGGCCAATATATTAAACACCTACAAGATTCCACAGGTATGTGTGTAGATACATAGATACAACCACAAGGGCAGACATACACAGAAAACCTCAAAAAGCATCCAGGTTAGCTTTCAATCCCATTACATTATGTTTTCTACACTTATGTCCTACGTTAGACTTGGTGTGGGTACATGATTATGTTAAAGCCTCCTAGCTATGTGTTGCCAACACTGCCGTCTCAATTTGCATTGGGATTTGGGGGGGTGGGGAGGATAAACCCATAATACTAATAATCCAAGCTCTGGTTCTTCCAAACCTGGCCATGCCACAAATCATATAATCATAGGAGCATCCAGCTTCCTGCTTAGAAACTTCTCCTAGTTTGAGACTTAATAATGCCAGGGGTGTATACTTAGAAAAGTAAGACCAGGTGGTCAACCACCACAATAATGAAGTATTCTTTTTATGAACAAATGGATGGTTTTCGGATTCGTAAAAATATAATGCCTTTCCCTTTAGCTCAGCTATGGCTCCTTGGATCCAGGGCTGAGTGAACAAAGGCGCTTCCCTTCCTTCTTCCAAATGGTCCCCAATGAAGAAGCTCAGTATGATGGCATTGTTTGGCTACTCAGGAAGTTTGGGTGGAACTGGATTGGCCTCCTTGTTTCCGATGATGACAGTGGAGAAACCTTCCTTCGTACTCTCAGACCAAGACTTTCCCAAAATAATCTTTGTATTTCTTGGACACTGGTGATCCCACTAGTGACAAAATTTTTACCTAATGAGCTACTTCAACAAAAATTGAGACCAATCATGTTTGCTCTCACACAGAGGCAAATGAATGTGATTCTTGTCTACGGAGACAGTCAATCTCTAGAGGCTTTGAGACTGGTTTTAGTCTCCCTTGAGGTTTTCTCTATGTACCCAGTGGAGAGGGTGTGGATTACAACAGCTCAATGGGATTTCACTGCAGTGCTGGTTAGAGACAAATTTCCTTCAAAATCCTTCAATGGCACTTTGTCATTTACACTCCATTCAAATCCAATTCCAGGGTTTCAGGACTTTCTACAGACCATAAATCCATGGCAACCAAATCTTTATTTCATCCAGCAGTTCTGGGCCAGTGCATTCCTCTGTTCATTCCCAGATCTACTTGAAACAACACAGGAACCCTGCACTGGGGAGGAGAAGCTAGAGAAACTCACTGGACCTGTGTTTGAAATGGAAATGTCCAGCCAGAGCTACACCATCTACAATGCCGTCCATGCAGTAGCACATGCTCTCCATAGCATGTATTCATCAAAAGCCAAACAGAAAGTACTGGCTGAGAGATGGATGCAGCAGAAAGTTAAACCCTGGCAGGTACTGTCAACTACTCTCCTCAATGTTAGAAGCACAGGAGTTATTATTAGTGTTCATATGTTTCACAGCTGAGCCGTGGCATGGAGGAGAGGCCTTGGGGATTTTCAGTGGTGAGCTCTATCATTGGGAGGGACTTGATCTCAGTTAAAGGCCACATTCAAAGATCTTGAAATTAATCCATCCCAGGATTCTCCTACTTGGGACTGTGCAAGGGCCAGGAGTGTCCTCTCGTATCAGAAATGGGTTGAAACCTCAGATGTATGCCATATAGAACTGTGGCAATTCAGAGCAGACAGTTCTGGGCTGCAGAGAACAATGGTTTGACTCAGCACAAGGCAGTTGCATATGTTAATGGAGGAGGTTTTTGAATTACCCAGAATCTATGCCAAGTTAAAAACATACCAAATCATGTCTCCTAATATTGAAACTGGAAAGGCTTACAGCTCAATGGCAGAGCATCTGCTTTCATTCAAAAAGTCCCATGTTCAACCCCCAGCATCTCAAGATCATGCTGGGAAAGACTCTGAAACCCTATAGAGCCAATAACAATCAGTGACTGAGCTATTTAGGGCAATGATTTCACTCACTGTAAGGCAGCTTTCAGTGTCCTATAACATACTGATGAATGGTAGTAAAAAGCCAAAGGTCCACTTGTCAAAGGGAAAAGAGAGAGTGTATCAGCCTACAAGGTCTGTGTCTTTTTTCCTCTTGCAATCTAGCTCCACTCCTTCCTGAAGAACATCCACTTCAACAACAGTGCTGGGGAAGGAATCTCTTTGGATGAGAAGGGGCAGCAGGCAGGTGGCTATGATCTCCTCAACTTGGTTACATTTCCCAATGAGACCTTCCAGAGAGTCCGAGTGGGGAGGGTGGACCCTCAGGCCCCCCCAGGAAAAGAGTTCACAGTGAATGGAAGTGCCATTGCATGGAATCCCAAGTTCAATCAGGTGGGCGGGACTATTTCTTCTTTTAATCATCATCCATCATCATTATCTTTTATGAGAAGATCAGGGGATCCAGGAAAACAGAAATGGCTACAAAGGAGAAGTGTGAGAAAAGAAGCTCTGGTACTCACTGATGAAATACTGTTTTTGTTGCTTTGTTGATCCAGAGCTAGTTTGAGGCTAATTCAGAGATCAGGATTAAAGAACAAGGTCTTTCTGAGTGAGGAATTGGCAAGTGTTTAAAGCTCTTGAAAAGGGACTGTTGTGCTCTAAAATGCGTTGTTGCCAACAATCTCTGCCATGCGGAGCCCAGGTAGAAAGAAAATTATCCACCACCTGAAGTGTGTGGTCACTAATGTTGATGGATGGAGTGCTGGTGATATCCTGTCCCAGGATGTTGGTCTACATCAGGCTGAGCCATAATGTGTGGGATGAAAGCATCCAAAATGCTAAGGAAAGTCCTGGTACTCTGAAGGTTATAAAACCCTGTGCTGTCATATGTCTGAGGCAATTAACTGATGGATTGATTGAATTTATATACCGCCCAATACCCAGAAGTCTCAGGGATGTTCAGAGATTAAAACCGACATATAAAAAACACATTTTAAAAGGGCATAGTTATGTCAGTTTGTACAGTTATGGCAAATATGAGCAGTCTAAACAGTTAGAGCAACAGGAATATTCTGTTGTGCTTCTGTCAGTCTGTAACAGTATTTATCTTAGATAAAAATCTATGTAAGATATATGAGCAATGTAAGTAACACCTACCTGCATTGTATATATTAATCTGCAACTTCAAGTACACTAAATAAAAAATTATTCTTATTTAAACTTTAAAAGAGAGCGTCTCTAGGAGGAAATCAGCATTGGGTTATGAGGAATCAATTTATCAAGGAGAAGGTTGGCACTAGCTTCTCTTTGCCATTCAGACATGTGCTGGACTGGCCAAATGGTTAAGTCACAGCACAAAGCATCTTTATCAGGGGGCCTGATACTTGCCCAGGGAGCAAATGCTTGACAACCATCCTCTAATTTCAGTCCTGTGACTTTTCTGCTGCAAAGCAGACATAGATGACAATAAGAGTTATGTAGAGAAGCAAGCTTATTCCATTCAAAATCCCTTCCTTGTCAATACCATTAGATGCTGCCCATTTCCACCTGTGTTGAGAGCTGCCACCCTGGACAGAGT
This sequence comes from Podarcis filfolensis, assembly GCF_964270895.1. NCBI lineage: Eukaryota > Metazoa > Chordata > Lepidosauria > Squamata > Lacertidae > Podarcis > Podarcis filfolensis. The sequence continues at coordinate 13,623,665 of NC_139615.1, read as the reverse complement.
ATGTTTGCCCAGCAGGGAAAGCAAATCTGTTGCTATGACTGTGTTCAGTGCCCTAAAGGAAGGATTTCAGTCCAGAAGGGTAAGTGAAGGAGCCCGAGTCAACTGGAATTCCCATCTTCCTCTACAACACAGACATTCATGTTTCAGTCTTATTATGTCTGCTTATTTTCTGTCATGGATCCCAAGCACATGTGTTTATGTTATTGACACATATTCTCCTTTCCTCTCCCCTACCTTTTGCACACCTATTCAGGCATATCTTGTGTGCAATTACATCCACATGGGAGTAAGCACCATTGAAATCAGCATGACATACATCTGGGTAGAAATGGTTAAGATTGCATGCCATAGATTCCCTTTTCTCACCATTGAAACTGCAGCCAACAAATTTTCATCTTCTGTTATTAACAAATAGTAAATTATCTCCTCTATTGTATCCACACAGTTTCAGTCATTAGGAACAGTTATTTCTTGTCAAATATAGATTTTCCTGATGACAGGCTACCTGGCTGTTTCATGCACTCCCAAGTTTCATTACGGAAAGTGTAAAAAAGAAACACTGAGCCACAAACTTAGAAATGCAAAAACATAGGGCTGAATGCAGAGATAGACATGTTTAAGGGGGAAACACTGAAATCAATCTGTATACTGCAACGATGAAAAATAAATATGAATAGATTGATTAATACAGCTGAGATGTTCAGAGAGGAACCATCACTTAGTTGAAAAATTAGGCTTTGGTTCATCAGCTCAGTAATACGTTTTGTGTACCGCATAATATACGGTATCAATAATATTAATAATTATCGCTTCAAGAAATGCTGAAAGCATGCTTCTCACTTTCAGATGCAGATCAGTGTGAGAAATGCCAAGATGATCACTACCCAAATGCCTTTCAGGACCAATGTATTCAAAAAAAAATAAGCTACCTATCCTATGAGGAGCCCTTGGGGGCAATTCTGGCCTCCTTGGCTCTCCTGCTTTCCCTAGTCACAGTTGTTGTGATGGGGACCTTCGGTCTGCACTGGAACACTCCCATTGTCAAAGCCAACAACTGGGGCATCACCTGCACCTTGCTCTCTTCTCTGCTTCTCTGCTTTCTCTGCTCCTTCTTATTCATTGGCAGGCCTACAAAGGTGACCTGTGTCTTGAGGCAAACCGTCTTTGGCATCGTCTTCTCCATTGCTGTTGCTTGTGTGTTAGCCAAAACCCTCACTGTGGTTCTGGCATTCATGGTGACCAAGCCTGGGAACAGCCTGAGGAAATGGCTTGGGAAGAGGCTGGCAGGATCCCTTATCACCTTCTGCTCTCTCATTCAAGCTGGCATCTGTCTTGGGTGGTTGGCATCCTCTCCCCCATTCCCAGAGCTTGACCTGCACTCCCAGGATGGGCAAATCATAGTGCAGTGCAATGAAGGCTCCGACATCATGTTCCACCTTATTCTCGGCTACATGGGTCTTTTGGCCATTGTGAGCTTCTCTGTGGCTTTCTTTGCCAGGAGGTTGCCTGATACTTTCAATGAAGCCAAGTTGATTACCTTCAGCATGCTGGTCTTCTGCAGTGTTTGGCTGTCCTTTGTCCCCACTTATCTGAGCACCAAAGGGAAATACATGGTGGCTGTGGAGATCTTCTCCATCTTGGCCTCTACTGCTGGCTTACTGGGTTGCATCTTCCTCCCCAAAATCTACATCATTATACTTAGACCTGAGATGAACAGTAAAGAGAGGTTAGTAAGGAAGAAGGATGACCATAGTTGAGAGGGTGAAAGAGATGCCATTAGCCAGGGACCTTATGTTGTGGCAAGAAGATGCTATTTCCTTTGCTTCTATCTTTTTCTCCTTATGCCAGAATTTCCCAAACTTTGGTCTCCAGCTGTTTTTGGACTACAATTCCCACCATCCTTGACAACTAGCCTTGCCATCTATGGCTGTTTGGAATTGTAGTCCAACAACAGCCGGAGACCCAAGTTTGGAAACCCCTATTCTATGCCACCCAAGTGTTCATGGTGGCATACATGGCTCTCCTCTCTCTGTATTGCCTTCACAACAACTCTGTGAGGTAGGTTAGACTGAGAGATTTTTATGTATGTTGTTTTGTTGACTTAATCTTTGTTTTTTGGCCTACCTTTCTATACCCCCAGAACACAAACTAAGGAGAGCACAATGTGAAATACTGTTACTTACAGGGGTCTGCTTCACCAGGGTGTTGTCCAAATGGAATATTATGTGGAAGCAATTTGCAGCAGGATTGAAAATGGAGTAGCTGCTGAGTGATTGAAAAATAGGACATCAAAATCATTTGAGCTCTTGTTAATTCATGCTAGTTTACCATTCTGCTTAGTAAAATAAATTAGAAGTTATTGGGATATGACCTTGATCCCAGGAAGACCATAACCACACAGTTCTTAAATAATAGAGGTATCTTTTAAACGAATTTCATTGCTCAAAATTAGGATATATGTGAGAGAGAGCTTTGTATTCATCTACATCTTTTTCTTCTTTTGTTTTGTTCTTTTCTTTTTATTATTTTCTGTTTAGAATAGTTTCTTTTTATTGTATTGTGAAATGTCTGAATAAAACCTTATACAAAAAAAGACGTGTGACACGTGTGTGTGTGTGTTTTAAGAAAAAAAAATCCCCAATGGACCATACAAACATGCAAAGCATCAAGCGTAATATAAATCATCTGGCAGTGGACATACATGTTTAAACTCAGACTTCTGGCTGCTGTGAGAATATTTTCTGTGTTCCTGTAAAAGATATTCAGACCAGCAGCCCTACTTACACACACACTAGATACTCTTTATACATATATATAAACCATCTCTGCACAAGTGAGTGTCATCCTTCCATAAGAACCCAAGTGTTGTGGGCGGTTGTGTGTGTGAGGAAATTGCTGTCACCAGAAAAATACAGCAGCCACAAAGTTTTAGTAGCTGATATCAGGGACTGGCTACACAATCCTCTAGTAGTTGAGTCAACTGGATGCTAATGGGGGGTGATGGGAGCTGCAACCCACCTTCACTCCTGTCTAGTTTTTCTCCCAGCCATAATAATCACAATCACAATCATAACAACATCCCAGCCAATCTGGGTGGCTTATAGCATATCTAAAAACAAGCCTGGAAATCCTGGAATTGAACCAGGGAGGGGGAAAACCTAAAGCAAAACAGCATGGACAGCAAAGAGATTGAAATCTCAGTTCCCCCTTCAGCCTTTTTTATTTTCATGGGGAAAAATGGACCTCACCAAGCTCCATTTTTAAGTGTGTGTGTGTGTGTGTGTGTGTATACCTAGCTTGAATTTACAGAAGCTATTTTCACAGTTGTGCCTTCTTTGCCATGTGGATTTGCCTGTCACGGAATCCCTTCGTGTAGCAGAGGATTCTGGGAAATGTTCTAGTGTAAAGACTCCATTTTGAAGGAAGCTGGCCATTCTTGTTGGGTATCAACAATGCAAAGTGAGTCTGTGCCCTTGAGCAAAAGGTGCACTCTGTTCCCCTTTCATTTTAATATCAAACATATCGAACAAAGTACTCCGCCTAGATATGGACTAAGCTCCAGAAGGCAGATGCATTATCTGATGTTAATTATGTGTGCTTATTTTTTATTTAGGGTATTTGCTTTCCAACCCATTGTCAGAAACATAACTGTATAGTGGTCATAACCATAAATTAAGTCCATACTGGAGGGAATTCCAGGGAAATTGAAACATATTTATCCTATCGATATCTACTCAACATGTAAATTAAGTCCACACTGGAGAGAATTCCAGGGAAATTGAAACATATTTATCCTATCACTATCTACTCAACATATGGCAAGTGGCTGAACTTTCATCCCCTGTCCCAGCCCCAACCCCCAACTTCACCAAGACCTATATAAGAATCGAGGCAGCAACTTCAGAGACAAACTTGCCCCTGCATAACGCGATATCCATCACCTCACAGGACGAAACTTGGGTAAGTTGGAGGCAATCACAAACTCACTTCTGATGCTATGGCTACTGATTTATATTTTGTTTTGGGGGCTCTCACTAGCATTATACCCTATACCCACATATCTGTCCACATCCTTCTTCCAGCAAAGTCCCATTCAGTTCTCACAGGTAAATGAGTATACATATACTATGTGGGTTTGTGGGTTGAGAAGTTGAGGAGAAGAAAACAAGGGCATGGATGTAGTAGAAGAAGAAGTAGAACACTCCCCAGTTTAAGCTCCCCACCCTCCATCACCACAGTTACTTATATTCCAGCTGAGCCAAGGAGGGGGAACTTAAATAGCATGAGGAGGCAAAGAGGGGGGAAGTGTTTAGCTCCCCTCAGTCATTTCCCATTTTCTTCTAAAATCTAGACCTTGTCAACCCCCAATTTTTAAAATTGAATAACACAAGTGATTTCCACAGTTTTGGTTTTATGGAATTCTTGCCACATTGACTCACCTGCTATGACTCAGTCTTGCATGTGGTAGAGGATTCTGGGAAATATTCCAAGGCAGTCTCTCCATTTCTGAAGGATGCAGGCCAGTCTTGTTGCAGGCTAACTATGCACTACCTGAAGTGAGGGTGTGTCCTTGGAGCAGACTCAGCACCCGACTTCGCTGGGACCTTTCAGTTCAAAATAGAAAGTGGTGAAGAAAGTGCCCCTCCTGGATTTGGTTTTACAGTATCTCCAGATGGTAGACCTGTTCTTTGATTCTAGAGTTGTTCTTTGAGTTAAGTCTTTTTATTGTATTTAGAATATTTATTTCCCAATCACCTTCCACACAAATACATTCATGCAACCAAATCATGTGTTTTTATGAGTATTTGAAGTACATCCTTTCTTTCTTCATCTGTACTCTATATATGTCTAAAAGGCTGAAATTCCTTCCTCCTTTCCCCTGTCTCTGACCTGACTAAGCTCCATATAAGAATTAAGGCAGCCAACTTGGGAGACAGAGTTGTAGAAAGAGGAAATCCATCACTTCAACAGGACAGCACCTGGGTAAGCTGGAGTTGGGGTTGGGTTGGAGTTGGGGAGAAATTCAGTTCAGTTTCCATTTAAAGGCAAACTTATTGAATTTGGACTATCTGAAACAATATGAGAGCTGAAACACAGCCACCCTTTGAAATTTGTCTCCCTTTGAATTTTTCAACACAGCTGAATTTCCCATTGAATTTCTCCAGCTTTGTAAGATGGGTTAAGATCACTGGGGGGGACGGGACACACCCTGATAATTCCAGTGATTTTCATTCAGCACATGCAAGGCCACCTCTGTCCTGCCTCTGCCATCTCCATATCTCCTTTTTTTTTTGCTAATGCTAGTGGGCTGCCAAGGGGCGGAGCAAGGGGGTGCGGTGGAGGCGGTGCGCCCCAGGTGTCACCACTGAGGGGGGTGACCAAATGCCAGGCAGCACTCACCACAGGGCGTGCAGCATGCCCGAGCCACGCGTCTTTCCTGGGAGAAAATTGGTTAATGTACATTGCAATGGGCAGTGCTTTTTTTTCTTTAAAATGTTTAGGAGTACTCTCATTTCCCTACTCATATTGAAATATTGCCCCTCAATAATGGATGAGAGTTGATCCTTGAGGGATTGGAGAGGAGGTAATGATTCCAGAGAGTTGTCCATCAATCACAGAAGGCACAGTTGGGAATGACAGTTGCTGGATTAGATTTTTTTCTTGCAGATGTAGCTGTTGAGTTGGTTGCAGTTTCTATCATTCCATTTCACAAAACTGTAAACGGTTTCTTTAAAAGAGAACAAATGACAGCATTAGGTCCAGAAGTTAGGAGGCACGTGAAGAATAAACAGTCTGGATTAATTTTGCTTTCTGATCTTACATTTTCTACATCCCTTAGTCAACACTTTCCCTATGGTGAGGAGAATACACAACTCAGACTTTAGCCTGGCAACCAGTTTTCAGAATACAACATGAATGTGATGGTTGTTGTTGTTGTTACAAATTGCATACCACCCTTCATCCAAATATCCCAGGGCAGTTGTCACGTACAATTTTCTATACAGATAGGCTCTGGCGATCATGGTGGGCGGCACCTAGAGGGGAAATTGCTTTCCAAGCGCAATGCCCCTGCCTGGCATGGGAGCACTCACCTGGGGGCAGTGGGGGATGGCAGCCACCTCAATATTGGGGGGGGTCCTCAAAATATCAAGGGGGCTGAAGCTCCTTGCACCCCCTATACCCGGTGCTCCTGTTAGCAATTACTCTGAATATCCACCCAATCAATTTGTCTGTGGCTGTCGGTGGAATTTGAAACCTGCCTTTTCTCTCTTAATCTGTAGTCCATATATGGGTAAGTGGTTCCTCTTTCTTCCTGCCTTTCCATGCCCTGCCCTAGCCAAGTTCTATATAAGAATGAGCCCAGCAGCCTGAGACACAGACCTGCCACTGTAGGGAAGCAGCACCCATATCCTCAACAGGACGGAGCTTGGGTAAGTTGCAGGTCGGGATGAGCGAATCTGACAATTTTGGTCTCTTCCAGTCTTTCACATCAACTGGTGATTTTCTATTTTAAAAACCAGGACATCCGTGAACTTCTTCCAATGTACACATTTCTGGAATCATTTCTCCTTTCTGTAATGCACTTCTAATGCTATTTTCATGTATATAGGCATTTTTACACATGCTGTATCCTAGTACAGTGGAACCTCAGAAGCCGAAAGCCTTTGAACTCGAACTTTTAGGCTCCCGAATGATCGAAAAACGGAAGTGATTGTTCTGGTTTTCGAATGATTTTCGGAAGCCAAATGTCTGGCGCGGCTTCAGTGGTTTCCGATTGGCTGGAGCATGCTCCTGCAGCCAATTGGAAGCTGTGCCTTGGTTTTCGAACTGTTCCGGGAGTCGAACGGACTCCCAGAATGGATTGGATTTGGAAAGCAAGGTTGGACTGTATTGCATCGTTCTACACATTCCGTGGCTATCGAATGGCACTGCCCACCATGTCTGTTCTGCCAATGTGGCTGCTGGTTCACACTTTGAGGAACTGAAACCAGATTTTAAGGAAGCACAGCCTTTGAAGAAATGGGATACTACACGCCTTCCTTAGATGCTAAAACTGATGGTGATTTGTCCCATGAAAATTTCCTCAAATTCATGCAGGAGCCTAGTCAGCTGTAGTCAGTCCTTTTGTGCGGCGAGATTCCTAAGGAAACGCTGCAGGGGAAGGGAATCGGTGGGATAAGCAAAGGGGCAGGAAAATTCACTGTGCTTGATGCAACAAGGGCAAAGCTCCTGTGGATTTCCTTCAAGAAGATTTCCTTACAAGACAGCTGCTGATTTGCACTTTATTTGGGGACTGCCATCTGCACTGCACTCTACACTTAATGAACTATCTGTATTCTTATGCCAGCAGAGCTCGACTGATTTCTCTCAACTGCTTTCCAGCACAGTCTTAAGTGTGTTTGTGAGGTGGGACATGGCAGGTGACCTGCCACCATGAATCCTGGCACTGCCCAGGGCATAAGGTTTTGTGGGAGTTTTCTTTGTTGTCCTTCATTGGCTCCAATGGAGGGGGAGAATTAGTTACACCATTTCCAGGCAGGTGCTGATGGTGTTCCACTCCTGGGGCCTCTTGCATGAATCAATAAGACTGGATCAAGTAGATCCAAAGCAATCTCTGTCCTTCCTTTGCCTGTTTCTGGGGCTACCAGCAGGGAATTACCTTTTGCTCCCTGAGCTCCCTGTTCCCTTCTGCCAACAAAGATCTTCTCTTCCAGAATAGAGTGTCAGGGACTGGGCAAAGGAGGAGGAGGGGTGGAGACCACCTTCCCATCCTGTCCCTTCCAGGGAGGAGGAGGAGGAGGAGGAGGAGGAGGAGGAGGAGGAGGAGGAGGAGGAGGAGGGAGACAATATAGATTTCCAATAGTGGTTTGTGGGAGGTCAGAACTCCGAGCCAGAGGGGAAAAGTTGGGAAATAATGGGAGAAGAGGAGCAGGCAGAGCCAGAGCAGAAGCTGGCTGACACGTTGTCATTAGACAGCAGTCCAGATCCACCATGTCCCAGAACCAGGCAGGCCTTAAAAGTGGGAGAACAAAGAGCTCGAAGGACAGAGGACACTTAGTGGCACCTGTAGAGAAGAAGATGATGATGATGAATGAGGAAGTGGGAGAGAAGGAGGTGGAGATTCATTCAGGACAACGCCATTATCCAAGAGGCAACTAGCTGGGAGCCACTGACAGCAGCCTGACATAGAGGCAACTCCACTCCTTCTTAACTTTCTTAAGGCAGCCCACCAACCTGAGTGTTATTACAGTGGCACATCAGGTTACATACGCTTCAAATTACATACGCTTCAGGTTACAGACTCTGCTAACCCAGAAATCGTGCTTCAGGTTAAGAACTTTGCTTCAGGATGAGAACAGAAATCGTGCTCTGGCGGTGCAGCGGCAGTAGGAGGCCCCATTAGCTAAAGTGGTGCTTCAGGTTAAGAACAGTTTCAGGTTAAGAACAGACCTCCGGAACGAATTAAGTACTTAACCCGAGGTACCACTGTATTGTTCTTCCCATAAAACAAAAGAAGGACAAGAGCAACAGATTAACAACTCAAAGGCTTTTGATAAATGTTAATACTGCTTTAGTCTAGAACATCGGAGCCAACTGCTAGGAGCTGAGGCCCCTTCACTCCCCATAAAATATTTGAAAGGGCCAGCTCTCCCCCAGTTGATGGGCACTGCCATTCAAATGGTGTCTGTGTGCTGCATCTTGTGATCAATTGTGGGAGCGGGGCTTACTTGCCTCAATATTTTATTCAAGTTAGCATCCCTGGTCTAGAAACAGTGGAGGCTGGTATGTTAGGAGGAATGGGGCACAGCCCCACAAAGCTCTACCTGCCCTCAGAAAGTCCCAGTGTTGTGTGTTCTTTCTTACATCTGGGTGGCACAGGCTGTCCCTTCCTTCTACCTGTTGTCCCTGGAGGGGAAAGAGAACAAAACCAGAATTGCTTGGCTCTGCCTGTCATTGACTCTGCCGCCACTTACCATTGGTTTTACTGCCTTCTGCCCTACAAATCCTACCATTCCCAATGGACACCAGCCTCCACTGGTCCAGAATCCAGGATCTGTGATTCCTCAACAATGGCAAACTCTTTAGGTTCTCCCTTCTTTCCCTAACCTTCTCGTTTTTCTCCATTCTTTTCCTTCTCTTCTCATTTTTTAGAAATTCACATGAAGGAGAATTGTGATGTTAAGAGTATAAAATACTATTTTATTTCTTCCTGCCATCACCACATGGACGAAATGGCAACAAGTGGGGATAGGTTTTGACCTTCCATTAAAGGTCAAGCAGAAGATGGAACATGGTCAGCACTAGGTGCATCTGCACACTAAGCTTATTTGACTCCATGATACTTCAACAATTGCCAACTTTAAGTTTTGGGTTCTCTCTTCTTTCTCTAATCTTCCCATTTATGATTTTAAGAACAGAAAATACTGATTTACTTCTTCCTGCTATCACCACATTGACAATGCCAATAAGTAAGGATAAGTTTTTAATTTGCTGCACATTTCCTTCCACTGAAGGTCAACCAGAAGATGGGGGTTGTCACCTACCTTTGCCTTCTTGGGTTCCTGGTCTCCTATTCTTTCCCAGGAGGTGAGTGCTTTAACAATTATCTGGAAATTCCCCAGAAATTTTAATTGGGGTTAAGCTCATGAGAAGAGAAGACTCCCTGGAAAAGACCCTGATGTTGGGAAAGATGGAGGGCACAAGGAGAAGGGGATGACAGAGGACGAGATGGTTGGACAGTGTTCTAGAAGCTACTAACATGAGTTTGACCTAACTGTGGGAGGCGGTGGAAGACAGGAGTGCCTGGCGTGCTCTGGTCCATGGGGTCACGAAGAGTCGGACATGACTAAATGACTGAACAACAAATATTTATAAAAACAAAACTACTTGTCAGATTTCCAGGTGATGGTAATCCACCCAAGGCTGTTGGAATAAATAACCAGGCAATGGAACTGCCCTACCAACCTCAGTCTGCCCTGAACCACTCCTCATATTCATATTGACAACCAGTCAGGGAGTGGCGCTGCCTGTCACTGACTCTGGATCCACTTACTGTTTGCCTCCTTGCTTTCTGTCCCAATTTCCTATCGGTGCCATGGGGTACCAGTCACCAATGGAAGCAGGAATGTTTAAATTAGGTCTGCATTCATTAATCTTAAAATTATCTGTGCAAATTTGTAGGTGAAGTAGGATTCCACATTGAAAATTGCATTCTAACAGCTTTTGCCCTCCCCATCTTTTTCTTCCTTTACTCCTCTCTCCATTCAGCAAAGGCCAGATCCTGTCCCAGGAATTGGCTGAAATCCCAGGGCAGCTGCTATGCATATTTTGATTCTAAGAAAACTTGGTCTGAAGCTGAGGTAAGAAGCTGTTTCTCACCAACCAAGCTGTAACATCAGGTGCTGTCATGGGTTTCAGGCGACATTTTTGTGAGGAGGGCTATCAGTGTGAGCTGTTGGGAGACAATACCTGGCCAGCATCTTGGTATAATCAAAAGAGAGTTGCTCACCCATTGTGTTCAAGTAACCTGTTTCCACAGGAGCCAAGAAAGCTTAATTAACAGTCAGGAGAGATGGCCTGGCAAGAAGGTACCATTTCACAAGTGAAAAGATACAAGCTATCTCTGCCCCTTTGTCCCTCCAGCTTGCATGTGAGCAGGAGGGACCTCAGGGCTCACTCAGCTGGGGGGGGGAGTGGAGCCTTCCCACCCCCAAGCCAAGAACCGCAAACAAGCTGTGTCATCCTCAGCTCTGCAGGGTGTTGGGATGAAAGTGCCTCATCTCTTGGAATGAGAGGTGTGGCCGTTTCACCCCATGCCTTGAGGGCTGGGGCCAATACAGATTGTTGTTTCAACATCATGGTGTATCGCCAGATTGTGATGTTTGGATGGTGATACATCATGGTGTTGAAAACCTGACATCACCCAGCTATATACAGTTAAGAACAACTATTTCAAACATTAAGATAATAGTTAAATTCAAGGATAAGCTACAAAACCAGATTAAAACACAGGTCAACATTCCACATGCCTGCATAAAGGTAAAGGGACCCCTGACCATTAGGTCCAGTGGTGACCGACTCTGGGGTTGCGCGCTCATCTCGCTCTATAGGCCGAGGGAGCCAGCGTTTGTCTGCAGACAGCCTCCGGGTCATGTGGCCAGCATGACTAAGCGCTTCTGGCAAACCAGAGCAGCGCGCAGAAACACCGTTTACCTTCCCACCGGAGCGGTCCCTATTTATCTACTTGCACTTTGACGGGCTTTCGAACTGCTAGGTTGGCAGGAGCAGGGACCAAGCAATGGGAGCTCACCCCGTTGCGGGGATTCGAACCGCCGACCTTCTGATTGGCAAGTCCTAGGCTCTGTGGTTTAACCCACAGCGCCACCCGCTTCTGAAAAGAGTGCAGCCAAATCATGACTATGAGCATTCTTCCTGCATTCATCCTAGTTTTTGTGTATGAGCTTCAAGGTGGTTTTCTTGCACCAAGATTGAGTGCTTTAATTGCACTCGTGTGCAGCAGGTCCAGCAGGTTTCTTTAGTTTCCCAGCAGGTCCAGAGGATGGAGAAATGGGCCTGGCTTCACTCGCAGCATTTTCTTCACCCCTTTTTCTCTCTTCCTTCCTCAGCTGCTTTAGTTCCCATTTGAAAAACTTCCAACTCTCCACCACTGGTGTTTTATGATTTTTAAATAATTGTTATTACTTATTTGACAAGTTGTGAACCCCTCTGGGAAAGCTTTGTGGGAAAGAGAGTCTTTGTGTGTGTGTGTGTGTGTGTGTGTGTGTGTTAGTAATAGTGGTGGAGCTTATTAACTTGCTTGGCTATTCTCAGAATGAGTGCCTGAGCTATGGCTGTGGAACCCATCTTGCCTCCATCCTCAATGAGAAAGAGTCAGATGTGGTGGCCAATTACATCTCTGCAAACCAGAAAAGCGCAAACCAGGTCTGGATTGGGCTGCATGATCCCACTGAGGTGAGTTGCCTTTACTTTCTCAATTTCAGGCCATTGTCACTGAGTAACGGCTTCTTAGCATCACCATTCCATCCTTACCCGAATCGTCTCCCCAGATTACTCCAATATGTGACTTTCCCACAATTTTCTAATAGAATCCTCCTCTAATATTGTTGTGGAAGTGGGGAGATGATTAACATATTCAATCCTCCTGGCAAACTGGGAATAATATCCCCTCACTCACCCAAGTTTAGGATGTTCCACCATTCTCCAGCAGAGGTTCTTGTTCTTTGAGGAAAATAAGTGGCTCACGTAAATGTAAACTAAGCTTTGAATAATAAAGAAAACTGTAACAAAATAACAAAATAAGAGAAACTAAATACAACAACATGAGGCTAGTCTGAGGCAAGAAGCGAGAAGAAGCAGTTGGTCCCTCTTAACTGATATTCTTAACGGAACACAGACACTGAAGGGAGGGGCTCCGGACTTGTCTCTGGAGCAAAACACACAAGTCCCGCCCACCAGATACCAAGCACTCTACTATTCAAATTAGGTCCCAGTGTTTTTCCTACAAATACAATCGTACCTTGGTTCTTGAACACCTTGTGACTCAAACATTTTGGCTTCTAAACACCGTAAACCCGGAAGTGAGTTTTCCAGTTTGTAAACGTTCTTTGAAACCCTAACGTCTGATGTGACTTCTGTAGCTTCTGATTGAGTGCAGGAAGCTCCTGCAGCCTATTGGAAGCCACACTTTGGTTTTTGAACGTTTTCGGAAGCCGAACGGGCTTCTGGAAAGGGTTCCATTAGAGAACCAAGGTACAACTGTATCTCCATCATAACTGGCAATAGCTTCAAAACTGGCCAACTCTCCACGTGATCTTTGCATGGCCTCCTCGTTTCAAATGAATGTATGATCTGTTCTATCACATTGCTGCAGAAAGGACATTGGAGGTGGTTGGATGACGAGATCTACAATTACAAACGCTGGGATTCTCATCGCCCAGACAACTACAAGAATGAAGAATATTGTGTGCATCTGCTAAAGGACACAGGTAAGCAAGCAATTTGTAGGGACTGATCAAAAAAGGTTTCATGCCTATCACTCCATCAGTTTCAAGTATTTCAAAGGGTAGTATCTGACTTTAAAAATCAAAATGATCAAACTCAATATACTTTGGATAGTCATTGCTATTGATGGTCCATTCATTTGAAAGGTTTACTCTGGGTATTAGTTGAGTGAATACAGTGGCAGAGCTTCATGCTCTGGCACCAGGGGGGGCGGAGAGCAGGTGGGGGAGGAGCTGATGCACATCCTGGGGGCAGGGGGCGCCGCTTGAAGGGCTGGGGCGCCCAGCACTGGTGGGGGGAAGCCACGATGGCACCCTGCCCGGATCGCCCTGCCAGGGGCAGGGCACTCCCCTCTCACTCCTCTTCCTCTGCCAGTTAGTGGATACACTCTCAGCCTGGTGCTCCTCTTACTAAGGTTCACAAGTCAATATCTCTGGAGATCTGACCAGAAGTGGTCCAACTTATTGATCCTTTAGGGACACTTCCAATCATACCATGAAGCAGAATCTTTTTCTGCAGTCAACCTTCATTCTTCGGTTGCTTGTGATCACATATTTTGTTCAGAAAACAGCGATTGTCAAATTAAGGTCTGGGTTATGCCATCTTATATTCTATCATGTTTCTTAACAAAGTGATTAGGCTCAAACAGCATCATCATCATCATCATCATCATCATCATCATCATCGTCATTATTATTTATACCCCACTCATCTGACTGGGTTTCCTCAGCAACTCTGGGTGGCTCCCAACAGAATATTAAAAGCACAATATAACATATAAGACTTTGAAGCCAGGTGATCAGTGAGTGACCTTCATATGTTTCGTTAGTTCTGGGTCACAGCCCTGCTGTGAGTCCTGAAAAGTCCAGACTCACTGGAACAAACTCTGGGGTTGGGGCAAATGTTGAAAATGCTTTTAAATGCTTTTAAATTTTTAATTTTTAATCTGTGGTGTTTAAAATTTGGGTTTTTTGTTTTGTTTGTGCTTTGTCGGAGGGGGAAATAAATGTTTAGTTGGGCCTGGGGATTAGTTTAACTTTAGTATAATTATAAATTGTTTGTTGTTGCTTTCTACTACTTTATTGGTTCATTGTATAGTTCGTATTCTGTTCTGAAGGGGAGAGGGTCAGGGCTGTCTGGGAGTGGGCCCCAGTCAACAGAATGGCTGGGGTGCACTTGGACACCTGATCTCAGTGATCATGGGTAGGAGGAGGAGTTACGCTAAGACCAGACCATGTCATTAACGAGGAGGCAGGTTTAGTTGTTGTTTGAAGACTATCCCTGCCTCTGGGTCTGGTCTTGACAACAAGGATACTGGAATCAACATGGGAGACCCACATTACCTGAAGGTGCTGCTGTGCAGTGCCAGGTCAATGATTCACAAGACCACTGAGATCCACGACAGGATGGAGGACTTGACCTGGCATGTGTAACAGAGACTTGGCTGGATGAAGAAGATGGGCCTGTCCTTGCCACTGCTTGTCTACCAGGTTTCTCTTACACACAGCAACCCAGCTCATATAGGCGGGGAGGCGAGGTTGCAGTGAGTTTTAGGAAGTCAATAGCTTGCACCAGGCATCCTATTGGGAAGACCCAGTTTTCTGAGCGTGTGTTCTGGAAGTTGGACAACAGGGGCAGTACAGGATTCCTTTTGGTGTACTGACCTCCCCGCTGTACCAAGGATTCCCTGCCTGAGCTGCTTCAGGTCGTGGCGGATGTTCTCCTGGAGACACCTAGTTTGGTTGTCCTAGGGGATTTAACATCCATGCTGACACGACCTTACAAGGCTCTGCTTGGGACTTCGTGGGAAAGCATGACCTCCATGGGGATGTCCCTGAATGAATTTTGCCCAACTCATTGTTGCGGATATGCCTTAGACCTGGAGTTCACCTCTATGGATGTGGGTGATCTGACACTAAGTAAAAGCGAAACAAAAGAATTGCCATGGTCAGATCACTTCCTGGTGCTGCAACCCTTTCCCTCTGCAGGGAGGTGGGACTGATTTGGACCCCACCCCCACTTAATGGATTCAAATGGTTTCCAGAGAGTAGTAGGGGATGTTTGATCTCATGTTGATGGCCTTTCAGCTGATTCCCTGGTGGCCCGCTGGAATGCGGAGTTAACCAGAGCTATTGACTGTCTGGCTCCAAAGCGCTCTCTCCAACTGCATGGAGCCTGGCAGCCTCATGGTTTTCCCCAGAGCTGAGGGTGATGAAACAATCACTGAGGTGGCAATAGCGCCAGTGGTGGAAATCGGACCAGAAACGGGTTAGAGCTCAACGTTGAGCCTACCAAGTGGCAATAACGATGGTGAATAGGTCCTTCTTCACTGCCTCTATTGCATCTGCAGAAAACAGCAGCAGGAGACTCTTTCAGGTGGTTCACAATCTTAACAGAACCACCTTCACCATTGGGGCCTGGTAAGGACCCCAAGATCTCCTGCAATGATTTTGCAACTTTTTTGCAGGCAAAGCCGCTCAGATTCGGAAAGAGGTAGACGCCATCATGGGAGCAGGGCTGGGGCAGGAGAGTGCTAGAGTCCTGTCTATTCCAGTTGCAAGGGATCAGTTCCAATCTGTTACCTCTGAGGATGTGGACAGGCTGCTTGGATGAGTGAAACTGACCACCTGTCTCCTCGATCCTTGCCCATCCTGGCTCATAAAAGTGAGCCGGGAAGGGCAGGGTGATGGGCTCCAGGGGATAGTGAATGCTTCCCTCTGTGAGCAAGCTTTCCCGGAACCGCTGAAAGAGGCAGTTATTAAACTGCATCTTTAAAAAACATCTTTGGACATGGCCAATCTGGACAACTATCACCCAGTCTCAAATCTTTCATTCTTGGGCAAACCAAGAATGGGCAAACTGAGCAGGTGGTTGCTGAACAACTCCAAGCATGCCTGGAGGATGTGGACCATTTGGATCCCTTCCAATTGGGATTCAGGCCTCATCATGGGACTGAAACTGCCTTGGTCACGCTGGTCAATGATCTCTGGTGGACTAGGGACAAAGGTGAAAGCTGTTTCCTAGTTCTGCTGGATCTCTCAGTGGCCTTTGATACCATCAACCATGACATCCTTCTGGACTGTCTAGAGGCCCTAGGAGCTGGGGGCACTGTTATATAGTGGTTCTGCTCCTTCCTCCTGGGCCATGTTCAGAAAGTGGTGTGGGGGATGAGTGTTCAGACCCCTGGGCTCTCACTTGTTGGGTGCCTCAGGGTTCTGTCCTCTCCCCCATGCTTTTCAACATCTACATGCAGCCGCTGGGAGAGATCATCAGCGGGTTTGGGCTGGGTGTTCATCAGTATGCGGATGATACCCAGCTTTACCTCTCTTTCAAATCAGAACCAGTGAAGGCAGTGAAGGTCCTTTTTGAGTGTCTGGAGGCAGTTGGAGGATGGATGGCAGCTAACAGATTGAGGCTGAATCCTGACAAGACAGAAGTACTGTTTTGGGGGGACAGGGGGCAGGCTGGTCTGGACAACTACCTGGTCCTGAATGGGGTAACTATGCACCTGAAGGACCAGTTGTGCAGCCTGGGACTCATTGTAGACTCACAGCTGTCCGTGGAGGCACAGGCCAATTCTGTGTTCAGGGCAGCTGCCTACCAGCTCCATCTGGTATGCAGGCTGAGACCCTACCTGCCTGCAGACTGTCTCGCCAGAGTGGTGCATGTTCTAGTTATCTCCTGCTTGGACTACTGCAATGCGCTCTGTGTGGGGCTTCCTTTGAAGGTGAGCCCTAAACTACAACTAATCCAGAATGCGGCAGCTAGACTGGTGACTGGGAGTGGCTGCAGAGACCATATAACACTGATCCTGAAAGAGCTACATTGGCTCCCACTACGTTTCTGAGCACAATTCAAAGTGTTGGTGCTGATCTTGAAAGCCCTCAATGGACTCAGCCAAGTATACCTGAAGGAGTGTCTCCACCCCCATTGTTCAACCTGGGCACAGAGGTCCAGCTCTGAGGGCCTTCTGGTGGTTCCCTCACTATTATTAAAGTTTGAATCCATTTTATTCCCCCTACACATTGGGGAAAAGAATAATAGGCAATAAGAAGTAACTTTCCTTATTTCTTGAATTATAATTTTTGTTTTGAATTTCAGGTTTTAAGAAGTGGAATGATGAAAAATGCAACAACAAGTACGCCTTCATCTGCAAGCAATAACTCTAAAGGAGACTTCTCTTCTCCACTGTATTGGCTGGGAAGCTGCCTTGACATTATATGTATTTCTGATAACATTCTTTCCTCTCCCATAAATGGCCAGCTCTCTCTCATCACTTTCAAAATAGCCATTGCTATAGAGATGCCTCTTCAATTTCCCCCTTCCCTTTGAAATTTTCTTGGACCTGCAGCAGAGCATCATCTTAATAAATTCTCTTCCATGCATATTTTCCTTATTGCATTGCTGTTCTGCTTTGTCCATCCATACTTACAAGCACGGCCACCCCACCCATGAGGCAAGGTGAAGTTCTTGCCTCAGACGGCAAGCTGGGATGGGTAGCAGATTGGCCTCCTGCTCTTGCTGACTGTCTCCTCCGTCTCCACCAGCCTGCCCTGCTTGCGTCCACATTCCCTCCTATAATGCAAGGACATCATAGATGATAGGAGAGACCTGCCCCTGTTACATGCGTGCATTATGTATGTGCCCTGAGGGAATGGCGAAGAGAATGATGATGAGGGCATTGGCACTGGAAGGCCTTTTCTGGGTGAGTGCCAGCTGCCCACAAGTGGGGACCTGGGGGTGAGTGACAGGGGTGTCATGTGAGCTGGAATCGCATGGGGTGGCAGGAGCTGAAGTCACAGGAGGAGAGAAGGTTATCCTGGCTCTGCCTTTACCTCTTCCACAAACCCAAGTGCTCAATCCCTTCCTGAAGCCATTTACTAGATACTGGAATCAGGAACATTGGCATGTTGCTGTTAGTTAGGATAAGCCTGACTTTCAGCACAGCTGACAAGAAAGGCTGTAGAGGATTGGTTCCTCCTTTGCAAGGGCAGGCAGGTGAAGCAGGAAAGAACAGCATCCCCTACCATGTAAAGGAGCCCCATTGTCTGGTGAGAGCCAGTGTTGTGTAGTGGTTAAGAGCGGTAGTCTCGTAATCTGGGGAACCGGGTTCGCATCTCCACTCCTCCACATGCAGCTGCTGGGTGACCTTGGGCTAGTCACACTTCTTTGAAGTCTCTCAGCCTCACTCATTTGTTGTGGGGGAGGAAGGGAAAGGAGAATGTTAGCCGCTTTGAGACTCCTTCGGGTAGTGATAAAGCGGGATGTCAAATCCAAATTCCACTTCTTCTCTTCTTCTTCTTCTTTTAGACTTCTTAACTATGATTCTTGGGGGTGCAATTTTGTCATTTGTTTCAGTTGCCAGAATGCCTTAGGGACACTTCTTCTACCATCACTGCTGCTCACAACACACAGAGCATTCAAACCTCAAAGTAGTTACAAATCCCATCCTAAAGCACACTCCTCAGCACTGTTGATACTATAACCAGAATTGTGGAAGCCATAAAGTGAGGATAGGGAAAATTACAAGAGGACCCCGCAGCATGTGACTGTTGGAATACATCCAGGGAGACGGGGGCAATTGGCAGGCCCCCAGCTGGCTCTAGCCCACTAGCCGGCAGCCGGGCGAACTCCGGTTCTTGGAACAGCATCAAAACTGTGACTCAAGCCTCAGAGACCTTTAGAGACTGAGCACGCAAGCTAGCAGAGATAAGAACTATTTGCAGCAGAAGTAGAGGACAGAGGCATATGTAAGCACATTTACAAGCATTTATTCAGCATCAGGACAAAGGAAAAAACATGTCTGCTTCCCTTTGTGTCCAAGCAAATGGCATAGGCAAAAGCTATATACAAGGGAAGTTCCCAGCAGACATGTGACATACAACAACTCTACATGCCTGTTCTAAAGGTGGAACAGAACTATATCCTGACAGTGACCTCTGACAAGGCCTGGGATGCTGCATTGTTCATTCCACCAGCCCCAGCAAAAGATGCCTAGATCTTCCAGTGCAGCCTGGGATAGAAGGAGAAATACTCTTAAGCATTCACAAAACATTTTGCCAATCACGATAAACAGAAAATTACAACCCATGTGTTTAAGTAAGAATTTTAACTTGCTGCACCTGTGAGATGTTTGATGGCTTTATGGTTGTATTTCTGATTCATTTTATATTTTTTGTTTTGTGCAATGGCTACGGTATATCAATAAGCAACAGCCCCGTGGTGACAAGCAGACATGGCAAATGGGGTGGGGCATAGGCGTTTCACAAATGTTTTCTCAGTAGGAAGAAAGCCTCGATCTTTCAAGCAAGGTAATTCTGAGTAGCCACCCAATTGCCTTTTATACTGTAAAGGCAGTACTGTATACTGTACTTGGGGAGTGATTGAAATAATGTTGAAGCAGAGGAAAGTGCTTTAACAAACATATCTCAGAACAGAAGCAGACTTTTGTCCTTTGCCTGATGTCAGGGCTAGCAGCATATATCACCAGCTTCCCCTGTTCCTTTTCTGCTGCTCTGGGAGGCTCCTCTCCAGAGTCCCAGGTTCCTTCCTCTGATTGCTTAGCAGCAGCAATTATGTGATTAAGGATCCTTAGCAATGATGCTGCCTGTCAAAGGCTCAGATGGTTGCCTCTATGTTCCTTTTATCCCCTCACACCTGGTGACCCTGTTTGTACTATTTAATTGCCTTTAAATGTATTAAGAGCTGTAACTCAACCGGAATGGTACGGATTGCTGTCTTATAATGATGACGTTGCACCAGGACTCATGCCTGCAAGCATTCCAGACTCTGAGCTTTTCTTTTCTTAAAGTAAGTCTCTACCTGCCTAGAAGGAAACCTAGCAGTTTCTCAGACAGACATCTAACATGCCAGCAAGTGTCTAATGAGGCCAGTGGGATGCATGGGCTCTTGCCATTATCAAACACAGTTTGTTTTGGGGTGGGAATTTGTAGCTAGTTTTAGGT
This sequence comes from Podarcis filfolensis, assembly GCF_964270895.1. NCBI lineage: Eukaryota > Metazoa > Chordata > Lepidosauria > Squamata > Lacertidae > Podarcis > Podarcis filfolensis. Next base: position 13,603,677 of record NC_139615.1, on the reverse strand, counting down.
TTGACTGCAGTGTGCAGCACTGCTGGGGGCAGGGTCCCTTAGGTGCTGTGCTCCTTGTTCCCTGTGACCACCACCTAAACTTGAGTTGGTGCTATTGGACCTTGAGTGGCAAAGATGGATGGACTGTGAAGGTCATAGTCATGGGTTGCCGCAAATGGCTGCAGAGAGCAAGCCTTGATCACGGTGAAGGCTAGATCGTCGAGAGCAGCTAGGGGGAAACACAAGGGTGCTGTGCTCAAAACTCAAAAGGGAGTTTTGGGTGCAGGGTTTGGGCTGCGCCAAATTGCGAGCTCCCCTGATAACCCCACCACTCTGAAAGGGGAGGTGGGGGGAAAGACAGGGTTGAGCCAAAGCACAAGAATCCATTGCTAATCCCTCCCTCTGATGAGAAGCCTCAGGCTCGGGCTGTAAAGTGGTTAATGTCTGTTGAGGGAGGGGGCCCAACCCATTTGCCGTCTTGCCCTGAGCCCCCTAGTCCCACTTCACCTCACTGGGAAGAGAGCTTTGCTTGATTACATTTCAACACTTGCTGGATCCAGGGATTAGAGGGGTCTGGCACCCCACTCCCAACTCATAACATTACTATGTCAAATTGACCTTTGCACCAACTATTTCTTAACAACTATTTCTTAACAAATGCAACTATTTCTTAACAAGGGTGACTTGGCTATAGGGGTGGAATAGGCATTAGAAACCACGCTTTGGGTTTGCACAACTTGCACAAAGAGCTACAGTTGGTCAAGTTCCTTCTTCTGCAGACCAGTTACATTTGCAGGATCCCTTTCACCTTTTGCACCTGGTCATACTTATTATCTACTTGCAAATTTCTTCCACCTCTTTCCTTCTGATTTTATGTGCCTCTCTGCCAGGGGTGCCAGCTTGGGGGTGGGGCTGAGCTCTTTGGGCACCCCAAATGATTTTTTTGGCTGGGGCTGAGCTCCCATAATATTCAGGGGACAGAGGAGGCTGGGCACCAAGCCGCAGTTCCCATGGCTGGTTTCTCCTCCTCCCCCCCGGATGTTCCTCTTTTCTGTGTGTATTATTATTATTATTTTTTCTATTTAACAATTTAGTATATTCATTTAAACAACCTTTCCTAGTTTCCTAGTTCTGCTGGATCTGTCAGCAGCCTTTGACACCTTCGACCATAACATCCTTCTGGACCGTCTAGAGGGGCTGGGAGCTGGGGGCACTGTCATACAGTGGTTCCGCTCCTTTCTCCTGGGACGTGTCCAGAAAGTGGTGGGGGGGGATGAGTGTTCAGACCCCTGGGCTCTCACTTGTGGGGTGCCTCAGGGTTCTGTCTTCTCCCCCATGCTTTTCAACATCTACATGTGAAGCAGTCCAGCTGTCCCAGATGGCGCAGTTTAGCATAAAATAAAGACGCATAGAGCTAGCAATATTTTTATAATAAGAGAGAGCAGCCCCTCTGTCTGCCCTTCCCCGATTTATTCTCCTTTGTTCTGCCCAGCCGCATGGCTGCATTCCAATGTCTCACGTTACCTCCCCCGGTCAAGGTTTTATTGCACCCATGCCATATAAGGTCATTACATTCCAGTACATGGTAAGGCACAGACATGCTGGTCACCGAGGTCTGGAGGTACCCTGCAGTATTTACAAACCTCTGCCATGGCTTTATGACTCCCACATGCCCTCTTTCTTTATATTTTAATCATAAATGTCAGTACCAATGGTTATGTCGAGCACGATAAGCGACTCTTGTGAGACTGGAGAACCATGCAGTACATACAGAAATTAAAGAAGGAATACATTGTATATAGCAACACAAAATAATGCAAATAACTACTATAATAATCACTATAATCAATAAATGTCGAAGCCAACTTCCATCCGGAAGCCAAGAATATAAGAATTCTGATTCCATGCTGCATGGTAGGCTTCCTTTCCTAGTTTTTAGCCATGCACTGGTATCACTTCTATAGCACTGAGTTGGTCACTGTATGTTCCTGTAAGAGAACAAGAGCTATTAAACATGAATTTCAATGTATATTGACAGTTTGGATATATGCCCCATGATTCTTTCCCCTCTTTAATTTGAAAACAAATGGGGGCAGGCTCATGGAGGGTCAATTGTACTGGAGGCCAAAAAGTTTGCTTAGGGGATATAATATTAGTAAATTGAAAAGATCCATTGACAGGCACGCCATGAAGCATTATGCCTGAATGACTGGCAAAGGGTGGCATGTGCATACATAACCAACATTTAGAAGCATGCAATAAACTAGTAAACTTAATCATATCTTGTACAAAAATATTATTCCTCCATATCTTATGATAATTTTCTCCCCTAAAAGTCTTATTCAACAACGCTGTTCTTATAGTGCGAGAGTGGCTGAGCCGTGGATACTGCCAGCCAGAGTAGGATTCAGGTGACAGCGGCTTGCCAGCCGATAAGGTGAAATATGGTGGTTTCAGCTGGTCTGTGTCGTCTGCTTCTCTTCCTTGTATAACGGTGCAGGAAAGGATGGCAAGGCAAATGGTTAGGAAGGCACTTCCGCAGTTGAAGGGACTCGCCATGGCCGCACGCATCGAGCTGGAACCCACAAAGGCTTGTCCTCGACGTCCACTGCCGCGTACCCTCGTCCCCACGTGATCAGCGGGACAGGTCCATGCCATGCGGGATCAGGCAAGCGTCGGCACACCACCAAGGGGCGGGGGAGTGCCTCCGCCTTCCTAAAATGCAATTCCGCGGGACTATGGGTCCTATTGTGTGGATATAAAAGATGGTTAAGCACAAAAAGAACTTGGTGAACAGCTGAAGGGATATCCGCTGTTGGTATGCTTCGGCCGCCAAGCTGTTTAAGCAATAGTGTTTTGAACGTCAGGTGTGCTCTTTCCACTATAGCTTGACCTGTGGAGTTAAAGGGTATGCCATGAGTTAATTTCACATTCCACAACATACAAAATTCCGAAAATGTTTTAGAAATATACGCTGGACCATTATCAGTTTTGATACGCGTAGGTTTACCCATGACTGAGAAACAGCTGATAGTGTGCTGAATGACATGCCGAGCTGTTTCCCCCCTCATGGGCGTAGCCCATATGAACCCAGAGTGGGTGTCCACCGTGAGGTGAACCTTGGAGAGTGGAGCCAACACAGGTGTGTGTGTGACATCCATCTGCCAACACGCCAATGCAGACGTGCCCCTAGGATTGACAGCATCAAAAGGAATGGCCAGCTGAGATTTAAAACAAGAAGCACATTGGGACACAATATCCCTAGCTTGGGCCAAAGGAATAGAAAACTGCTTAGCCAATGCTTTCGCAGGAAGATGAAAGGTGTTATGACATAGTATAGGATCAGAAAAGAGAGAAAAGGCAGAAATGTTCTTCAAGGCTGCATCTGCTCTTGCATTGCCCTCTGCTAAATACCCTGGGTGCGATGTGTGAGAGCAAAGATGTGCAACATAATAAGGGAACTCTCTATGCTGAAGTAAGGCCTGCAGGGCAAGAAACAAGGAAAACAAGTCAGAATCCAAGGAAGGAGTTATATAAGATATTGGTAAAATAGCAAAAAGGCGATATACATACTGAGTATCCACAATAAGATTGAAAGGATGAGTAGGAAAGGATTGAAAGGCAAGAATCACAGCCGCTAGCTCAGCTCGCTGGGCAGAAGACTGTGGAGGGGTAAATAAACATTTCCATTTTCCTCCCTCTTCCCATGTCACCACCCCCCTATTTTTCGTTCCATCCGTGAAGAGGGTTAGTGCAGAGGGGAGAGGTGTGAGAGACGAGGGGGTAGCCAAAACATAGGTGACCTGTGTCAGAAATGTCAAACGGTCATCCTTTGGGGGGTTAAAAATGGTGACACCTATAAAATCAGCCAAAGCAATTTGTACGGCAGCATTAGTGATCAATAAATGCTGCTGTTCAGTCTGTGAAAAAGGCAACATCAAAACCGCTCAAAGCTATTGCTCGTGAACATCCTTTGATAACAATGTCTGATGTGGATTCAATTACTGAATAAATGTTCTTCGGAGGGGTATGAGGTAAATGTAACCATTCTATAATGCAGATAGTCTTCTTCTTGTCCATCTGAGCATATAAAATTCCTGTTGGCAACAATGGTGTAGCAAATACGGCCAGGTGCAGCTCGTGTGCAGAGGCCTCTGTGATCCTGTCCACGAGAACACATCGCAGGTGCTGATTAACAGTTTGCAATGCAGTGATCATTGCCGAAGTGACCTGGATTACATCTGCTGGATCCTTGTGTCCTGCGAGCGCTGAAAACAATGGTGATAATGTGCTGGTAGGTAATGCAAGGAAAGAGCGAGCCCAATTCAAATGCCCAAGAAGTTGTTGTAATTGCACAAGCTTCATGTTTGAAGGGATAGTCAGTTGGGGAACAATAGGCAGCGCTGCTTGTGCAGAGACTTTATGTCCCAAGTAGGTGGCAGGCAACGTCAATTGAATTTTTTCAGGTGCCACGTAGAGTCCCGCTTCTGCTAACGTGGCAGAAAGTTCTTGAAAAATGCCAGGCGGGAGTTCCTTTGCAGCGATCAAAATGTCATCTGTGTAATGATAACATATGACCTCTAGGTGGCGCATGCGGAAAGGTTTCAATGCTTCATCCACAAAATGTTGGCAAAGTGTAGGGGAGTTCCGCATGCCTTGAGGCAGGACAACCCACTGATCTCGCTGGGTGGGTTGAGAATTGTTATATACTGGCAATGTAAAAGCAAACTGTTCCCTGTCTGCTGGATCCAGTGGGATAGAGATGGTTCAATGTGGCCAAAAGTCAATTGTTGAGAAATAAGCTGTTCAGAAACGAGATGGTGCCATTGCTGCGGATTTTTCTTTTGGTGGAGGCCACTGTTCTACCCACACTGAGGTATCGGTGATCTTGGTTTGCCACACTGGAAACGTTGTATCGATGGCTACAGGCTGGTTTTTATTTTGCGCTTCCACCAGCAGATGAGCTGCTGTACCTACAGACTGACAAATGCGAAGTATGGCTGCTGTGTCTGTGGTAGGATTGTGTATTATCGGGCGCAACGCAACCTTACAATCCTCATTTGCATTTTCAAAGGCCAATTGTTTGATAATTATTTGTTTGGCTTCAGGATTTTCAATTTGTCTACTCACTGCTGTAATCAGCCTGTCCATAAAGGAAGAATATGATTCTCTAGGTTCTTGTCTGATTGAACCCCACCTAGACTGGATACTGGTGGGTTCCGGGATTTTTCTCATTGCTTGTTGAGCAGCAAGAGCAGTATCCCTCAATAAGATCTGCAGCAGTGTGGCTTGTACTGAAGCCTGAGCAAAAGGGCCACGCCCCATCATAGCATCCATCACATCTGCGAGGGTAAGATTAGGATTATTCCCTCTTGCTTGGTTCAGTAAAGCAGGAGCATAAGCACCACAGGCAATTTCCCATTCGTGAGCAAACAATACACCAGCTGATGGGGGTAAAACTGTACGTGCCAAAAGCTTGATGTCATCTGGAAGCAACAGCTGGGCTAATGTGTCTTCCAAAAGAGCTTGTGTAAAAGGAGCTTGCAGTTCATTTGTCCTAACTGACAATTGGAGTTCTTTCAAGATTTTAAAGTCAAACGGTTGGTGCCGGGCTTGAGTTCCTGCTGGAGCACCAGCAGGGGGCACAATAACAGGGAATGCCATAGTATACTGAGATAAGGAACAGGCAAGGACTGCACATTGAAAAGGGGTAGCTGGTTCTGCTGCTGAAAGAGCAGGGTCATTTCCAGCCAGACCACGGTATTTTTGCAAGATTGGGTCCTCTGGTGAGGAACTGTAGTCCGGAGGCTTGGGATCAGGGGCTGCAGGCAAAGCGAGGGCTGGAACACATGGCAGGACAGCAGGCTGAATTAAAGAAGCTGAAGCTTGTGTTGGCAATGCAGCCATGGAGATATTTTTTGGTGATAAAGAACCCATAGCATATCGAACCTTGCACCATGCATTTAAAATCTGAACACCAATGCTGGGATGCCCATGAAAATGTGTTCCAATCTTATCCCAATGTTTTAATTCCCAAGTCCCATCTGCAGGAAACCAGGGGCAATGCTCATCGATGGCCAGAAGGAGCTGTATCAAATCACCCTCAGGAACTTCCAATTTGTTGGAGGAGAGGAGAAATTTTAAGTCTTTTAAAAATTTCTGTTGGGGAAAAGACAGGGAGCTGCCCATTTTTCTAAAATCAATATGAAAAAAAGAAGAAAAGGGATCGAACTCACCATGGATCCGAAGATGATTCGCGCTTGCAACCAGTGCCGGACGTAGTGAGCCGATGATATCCACTGCTTGGATCAAAAATCCTCTCACAGTGTCTTTTAAAATCCTCTTAGTCTGCCTCAGACTGTTTGCTTTAAGTTGCTTCTTTTTTCTCTTTTAAAAACCTCAGCCGTATCCTTTTATTCAGCCTCACACGGGGCACCACTTGAAGCAGTCCAGCTGTCCCAGATGGCGCAGTTTAGCATAAAATAAAGACGCATAGAGCTAGCAATATTTTTATAATAAGAGAGAGCAGCCCCTCTGTCTGCCCTTCCCCGATTTATTCTCCTTTGTTCTGCCCAGCCACATGGCTGCATTCCAATGTCTCACGTTACCTCCCCCGGTCAAGGTTTTATTGCACCCACGCCATATAAGGTCATTACATTCCAATACATGGTAAGGCACAGACATGCTGGTCACCGAGGTCTGGAGGTACCCTGCAGTATTTACAAACCTCTGCCATGGCTTTATGACTCCCACATACATGCAGCCGCTGGGAGAGATCATCAGGAGGTTTGGGCTGGGTGTTCATCAGTATGCAGATGACACCCAGCTCTACCTCTCCTTTGAATCAGAACCAGTGAAGGCAGTGAAGGTCCTGTGTGAGTGCCTGGAGGCGGTTGGAGGATGGATGGCGGCTAACAGATTGAGGTTGAATCCTGACAAGACTGAAGTACTGTTTTTGGGGGGCAGTGGGCGGGCGGGTGTGGGGGACTCCCTGGTCCTGAATGGGGTAACTGTGCCCCTGAAGGACCAGGTGTGCAGCCTGGGAGTCATTTTGAACTTACAGCTGTCCATGGAGGTGTAGGTTAATTCTGTGTCCAAGGCGGCTGTCTACCAGCTCCATCTGGTACGCAGTCTGAGACCCTACCTGCTTGCAGACTGTCTTGCCACAGTGGTGCATGCTCTAGTTATCTCCCGCTTGGACTACTGCAATGCGCTCTACGTGGGGCTACCTTTGAAGGTGACCCGGAAACTGCAATTAATCCAGAATGTGGCAGCTAGACTGGTGACCTGGAGTGGCTGCCGGGACCACATAACACTGGTCCTGAGAGATCTGCATTGGCTCCCAGTACGTTTCCGAGCACAATTCAAAGTGTTGGTGCTGACCTTAAAGGTCAGCTCTAAATGGCCTCGGTCCTGTATACCTGAAGGAGCGTCTCCACCCCCATCATTCATCCCGGACACTGAGATCCAGCACCGAGGGCCTTCTGGTGGTTCCCTCATTGCGAGAAGTGAGGTTATAGGCAACCAGACAGAGGGCCTTCTCGGTAGTGGTGCCCTCCCTGTGGAATGTCCTCCCTTCACCTGTGAAGGAAATAAGCAGCTATCTTCTTTTTAAAAGACATCTGAAGGCAGCCCTGTTTAGGGAAATTTTTAATATTTAATGCTGTATTGTTTTTAACACTTGATTGGAAGCAGCCCAGAGTGGCTAGGGAAACTCAGGCAGATGGGCGGGGTATAAATAATAAATTACTATTACTACTATTATTATTATTATTAACCTGAAAATGTCAATGACTTCCCTTCTCTTTCCATGGTTCATTTTGCATATTACAAATCCCTGCATATTTTACATAAACTAAACCATTCAGTATTCCATTATGACATCCATCAAAACTTGTTTACACTGTTGAATTTATCTTAATGCTGCCAACGCTTTCAACTGCACAGAATTCTCCACCCATACATTCAATAAACATTTCCCAATCTTCTTGTTCTCTTATTCGATATGTTAGGTTCGCAAGCTGCACATATTCCATCAGTTTAAGTCACCATCCTTCTTTAGTTGGGACCTCGCTCGTTTTCCAGCCCCTGGCTCCTCCTCTTGGCACAATGCCAATCATCATGCAGCATGTGAGACACTCAAGACATGGTGCCCGCGACATCACTTGCATGGCGTTGGGAGCAGTCGTGACCTCTTTCCCCGACAGCCACAGGAAGAGGAGGAGAGGAAGCCAGGGTTCAGGATACTTGGCCAAGTGATGTCACAAATACACACACACCAACTAATGTGTGCGTGATGTCACACATGCACACAACAACCCCCCCCCCAATTCTGCTTCGTAAGTTCTGCCCTTGAGAGATGCCTTCTGAGGGGGGCGAACTAGATGTCACATTAAACATGGTCCAGACAATTAATATAGTAGCAGGCATAGAGGGTCCCAATTTTCCTCTGGACTTCAGTGCATGCAGAGAGAAGAGAGACACCTTCCCTTGTCCACTGCAGTCTCAACAGAAGTTGTTCTGCCAGAGCTGCTGTGACTCCTAGAATGGTAGCCAATGAGAGTGGGGAGCAATGATAGATTTCCCTCTGGGGTAATAGTTGTTTGGTGGGGTGATGTGGGGCAGGGGGAGCAGAGCTTAATCAGGGCTAGACCAAGGGACAAAACTTTGGTTCCAGTTACTACAGGGGCCTGCCATGCTGGTGTTGTACAACACAGCTAATGTGGGTGGGCCAGGGTCATGGCAAGTTTGTGGCTATCTGAATGCAGCAGCAGAGGGGACTTGGCATTAGGACAAGCATATTAGCAATTGCTCTGAATATTCACGCAATCAAAATGTCTGTGGTTTTCAGTGGAATTTGAAACCGGCCTTTTCTCTCTTGATCTGTACTCCATATATGGAAAAGTGGTTCATTTTCTTCCCTCTTTTCCATGCCCTTCCCTGGCCAAGTTCTATATAAGAATGGGCACCACAGCCCGAGAAACCAACTTGCCACGGCAGAAAGCAGCATCCATCACCTCAACGGGACGGAGCTGTGGAGAGAATCAGAACTCACAGGGTTAAGATGTTCTGAGTGACGTCTCACATTCTGAGGCATGGTTTAGAATACTGAGGGGAGTGTTTTACTGTGTCTCTCTCAGTGTGTGTTTTTGCTCCGTTGCAAGAGAGGAGCAAAGATGTGTGCTTTGTCACCGGGAAAGTTATGAACTGTTTGTTTTGCTACGAGAATAAAGACTTAAAGTAAGTTAAAGGAGACACCGTGCGTTAAGCCTGATTTATTACGCACACACGGCAACTGTGCTTCTGTTCCCGCTGTGTTTACACTCTGCTGAAACCGGAGGAGCCCCGGGAGAAGAGAGTCACGCAGAAGAAGCGTGTGGACCCCCGGGGGCTGGTAAAGCTACAAATAAATCACCGAATAGGTTATGGGTTATCAGCAAACGTTTAAAGCAGAGATAAGCAAAGTTCGTGCCGGTGTGTGTGGTGCGGCCAGCTGAAGAGACGCTGGGGAAACGCAGAAGACGCAAGGCTGGAGCTGTGCCTACGATTGAGGCAGAGGGCTCACTGGGAAGATCTGCGCTTGAACCGGGTGCGAAAAGAAGCTACTACTGTTCGTAAGTAAGCTGGGCCCCGGGGGAGAAGATGGCAGGCAGCCATGAATCGTACGCAGTCCCTTTTGATAAGGTGGACGGGAGCAAGCCCTGGGTCGGAGCCAGACCAGAGGAGGCTGGAAGCTGCTCAGAGGAAGCACCAAGCCCAGGAGGGGCTGAGGGACGCCCAGAAAGCCCAGAGGGGGCTGGGACTGTGTTGGGAGGCTGTTGCAATGCCTCAACACGTCTGAATGATGGGCTGTGTGCTGGAGAGCGGCTGAGAGCAGAGGAAAAGAGAGAAGCAGTGGCAAGCTGTTCCACTGGAAACTATGCACCCGGGAATGGGGGTGCAGGCCAGGAAGGCCATTCCAAGGGTCTTGAGAGTGCCCAGGCTGTTTGGCAGGAGCTGGAGAGGGTTTGCAGAGGAACCACAGCAGAAGCCAAAAGCCACGTCCCCAGAAGCAGCACAGTCTCAAGGAGCACTGCTGGCAAGGTTGGGGGGGCAGAGAAGACCAAAGGCAAGTTTGCAAAGTTTTCCACTCGGCGTTGCTTTGTTTGCAATTCCCCTGGCCATCTGCGTCGCAACTGCCCACAGAGAGCAAGGGAGACAGGGCAGGATGTGTCCAAGGTCGCTTCCCATGGGAACCAGCCGGGTTTCCATGGCAACCAGTCCAGCAGAGGAGGCAGGCGTGGGAAAGCACAAATAGTACGTGCTTCAGAGGGGGAAGAAGGCACTTATCAGCTAACTGCTTCGATGGCAGTTTTGGAGAACACCTGCAAAGGCCCCAACGACAGGGGCAGCGGGAAGTCTGTTGCTAAGGCAACAAAGAAGGACAACTCCAGTGAGGAGAGAGTGCTGCGTTGGGTTGTGGACTCTGCTGCTAATGCTCATTTGGTCGCAGAGACACCTGGTGTCAAGATAAGGAACTGCAGAGCTGTTTCAGCTGGGAAAACAGTGTGTTTTGCTGATGGATCACAGAGACGTGTAACTAATGTGGGAAACGTGTTTGTTTCTTTCTTGCAGGCGCAGCTGGAAGTCTACGTGTCGCCGGGGATAAAACATTGTCTTTTATCTGTACCGTGCCTCTTACAGGAGGGATATATGGTTTGTTTTGAGAAGAATGTCTGTACAATTTCCAGAGGGGGGAAGCAGCTAGTACGTGTTGAGAGAAATCAGAACAACCTCTTTGTTCTGGAAACACCTCTGGAGGGTGAGGGGAATTCTGGGAAAGCCACTGATCACACTCATGTTTCGTGTGCTTGCGTGTGGCACAAGAGAATGTCACATGGTTCCTGTGAAGACATTCAGATGTTATCAGAGTGCACCAAAGGGTGCAAGGTAAGAGAATGTGGTGAACTTTTGAATTGCAGGGCTTGCAGAAAAGCCAAGAACAAGGGATATAGTTATCCCAGGGTGGAGAGAGTAACCACAAAGCCTTTTGAGCTTGTACATGCAGACCTTTTTGGCCCCATGCCACAGCCAAGTCTGGGCAAGGCCAAGTATATGCTGGCGCTGACAGATGATTTTTCGCAGAACTCATGGGCGTTCACGCTAAGAACAAAGGAGGAGGCAACGCAACTGATCAAAGATTGGATTGCAGAGGTGGAACTACGGTTCTCCACCAAGGTGCAGGGGTTTAAGAGTGACCGAGGTTCAGAGGTCACTGGGTCTGCTCTAAAGAGTTTCTTTCGCCAGAGAGGGATACGTCACAAGGTGACTTCTCCTCAGGAGAGTGGCGTGGCAGAGCTTAGGAGTAAAGCTGTGGTTCAAGCATCAGAGATTCTACTATGTGACTCTGGTTTGCCTCAAAGTTTTTTGGGGGAGGCGGTAAAGACAGCCAATTTCACGATGAACAGGTGCTACAATTCAGTGGTAGGTGACACCCCGTATTTCTTGCTTCACAGACGGAGGCCGCAGCTGCATTTCTTTCGTGCGTTCGGTTGCAGAGCCATGGTGCCTGTACCAAAGTTTCAGCAGCAAGAGGGTGGCCCAAGGTACCAGGAAATGATCTTCTGTGGGTATGAACCTGCGACAAAGGGGTGGAGGTTCGCATATCCAGAAGGTGATCAGACCAATCTTCTGATCAGTAAACTTGCTGAGTTTTATGAGCAGGATGGTTGGGCAAGGCGCAAAGCGAGCCCTGACGTTCACTCAGATTGTCTGTCTGACTCTGAGGAAGAGGGAGAGCCAGAGGCTGAACCTGCTGGTGGAGACCAGGTCCCTGAGCAGAGTAGGGCGTCTCCACAGGTTGTTAAAAGAGTGTCCAAGAGTGAGCCCTCATCTCCTGTTCGCATAATGGAGAAAGCTCACAGACGTTTCAAGTCAGAGGGGGAATCCTCTGATGAAGAAGATGCACTTGCTGGCCCCAGTGGGTCAGAAGGAGCACCCCAGTTTGTGCCCAGACGGTCATCTCGGGCAACAAAGGGAATTCCACCTGAGAGGTTTCAGGTCACAAATGCGTGGGTTGGTTTCGCACAGTGCGAACCTGAGATTTGTGAGGAGGTTCAACAGGTGCCTGACAATGATGCCAGAAAGGAGTGAAAGGCAGTGGAGAAGGTGTTGAACACTCCGAGGTCTGTAAATGTGTGTTCACAACCCCTCTCAGAAAGTGAGACGAGAGGGGGTGTGGAGAGAATCAGAACTCACAGGGTTAAGATGTTCTGAGTGACGTCTCACATTCTGAGGCGTGGTTTAGAATACTGAGGGGAGTGTTTTACTGTGTCTCTCTCAGTGTGTGTTTTTGCTCCGTTGCAAGAGAGGAGCAAAGATGTGTGCTTTGTCACCGGGAAAGTTATGAACTGTTTGTTTTGCTACGAGAATAAAGACTTAAAGTAAGTTAAAGGAGACACCGTGCGTTAAGCCTGATTTATTACGCACACACGGCAACTGTGCTTCTGTTCCCGCTGTGTTTACACTCTGCTGAAACCGGAGGAGCCCCGGGAGAAGAGAGTCGCACAGAAGAAGCGTGTGGACCCCTGGGGGCTGGTAAAGCTACAAATCAATCACCGAATAGGAGCTTGGGTAAGTTGGAGGTCGGGATGGGTGAATCTGACAGCTTAGGTCTCTTGCAGTCTTCCACACCAGTTGGCATTTTTAAAATTAAAAAAAAAATCAGCATTTTAGAAAATCTCTACTAATTGACACATTTCTGCGAACATTTCTCCTTTCTATAATGCATTTTACATGCTATTTTCATATACATATGCATTTCTACACACTGTATCCTAGTCCTTGCATTTCCCTTCACATTACTTGGCTGTTGAACTGCACTGCCAATCTGGAGAAATACATGCAAATCAGGTGGATTTCCCTTTGTACGCAAAGTGGAACGTATTTTCCCCACGTTCCTACTTGAAGGTGGCCACCAACTCTGTTCTGGCATCATGGCTGCTGTTTCACACTTAGAGTAATGGAAATCAGATTTTTCACATATAAGGAAGCTCAGCCTTTGAGTCTAGTGGCACTCCTTAGATGCTAGAAGTCACGGCGATTTGTTCCATGAATATTTCCTCAAAATCATGCAGCAGTTGTCTTCATAGAGATGACTCAGCCAGCCGTAGTCCATCATTTTGTCACTAGAGTGTCCTAAGGAAACACTACAGAGGAAGAGAAGTCTGCAGGTAAGAGGATGGGAACAAAACTAGGATTGGTTGGCTCTGCCTGTCCTTGACTCTGGCTCCACCTATCACTGGTCTTCCTGCCTTCTGCCCTACCAGCCCCAATGGACAGCAGTCTCCACTGGTCCAGAAGAGTCAGTGGTCAGCACTAGGTGCATCTGCACACTAACCTTACTTGACTCCATGATACTTCAACAATCGCCAACTTTTAAGTTTTGGGTTCTCTCTTCTTTCTCTAATCTTCCCATTTATGATTTTAAGAACAGAAAATGCTGGTTTACTTCTTCCTGCTATCACCACATTCACAATAAGTAAGGATAGGTTTTTAATTTGTTGCACATTTCCTTCCACAAAAGGTCACCCAGAAGATGGGGGTTGTCACCTACCTTTGCCTTCTTGGTCTCCTGGTCTCCTATTCTTTCCCCGGAGGTGAGTGTTTTAACAATTATCTGGGAATTTCCCAGAAATCTTAATAGGGGCTAAGCATTTATGAAAACAAAAGTACTTGTTAGATTTCCAAGTGATGGTGACCCAGCTAAGGCTGTTGGAATAAATAATCAGGCAATTGAAGCTGGTTCATTAGAGTGAATAGGGAATTGCCCTACCAACCTCAGTCTGCCCTGAACCACTCCTCATATTCATATTGACAACCAGTCAGGGAGTGGCACTGCCTGTCATTGCCTCTGGATCCACCTTCTGTTGGTCTCCCTGCCTTCTGTCTCACCAATTCAACTGGACACTAACCACCTCTGACAGCACAAAGGTTTAAATTACCTGTGCTTCCTCACTGGAATAAGCAAAAGTACAGGTAAAGTGAGATTTCACATTAAAAACAGTCTTCTTACAACTTTTGTCCCACCCTCTTTTTCTTCCTTTACTCTTCTTTCCATACAGCAAGGGCCAGATACTGTTCCAGGGGGTGGCTGATAGCGCTGGGCAATTGCTATGAATATTTTGATAGTCCAAAGTCATGGTCTGCAGCTGAGGTAAGAAGTTGGTTCTCACCAACCAAGCTGTAGCATAAGATATTGTTGTGGGTTGCAGATGAGATCTTTTTTGGGGAGGGCTATGTATGTGAGTTGTCCTGGGACAATACCTGGCCAACATTTCAAATTGAGTTGCTCACCCAACATGTTCAAGGGATGTGTTTCCATGGGAGCCATGAAGGCTTAATTAACAGTCAAGACTCCTCAAGGGTGGCAACTTAAATAAAATAAGGGGCGTGGAAGTGGCTGGTAAGCCCTGCAATGGCACACACACCCCCATTGGAATGGCAATGGCCATCACCTGTGGGAACCTGCCCCCTCAAATATTTTATTGGGGGGCTAAAGGGACCTTGGCCCAAAAGAGTTGGATCCTGTGGTCAGGAGGAATGTATTCACTCACCATTAGGAAGAGGCAAGTCATCTCTCTTACTGAAAAGAATACAGTGATACCTCGAGTTAAGTACTTAATTCATTCTGGAGGTCCGTTCTTAACCTGAAACTGTTCTTAACCTGAAGCACCACTTGAGCTAATGGGGCCTCCTGCTGCTGCCGTGCCGCCGGAGCACAATTTCTGTTCTCACCCTGAAGCAAAGTTCTTAACCTGAGGTACTATTTCTGGGTTAGAGGAGTCTGTAACCTGAAGCGTATGTAACCTGAAGTGTATGTAACCCGAGGTACCACTGTAATGGTCTGCAGTGCCAAAATGGAATGCGGTAGGTTTGTTTGTTTGGTGATTATCTGTGTTGCAGCAGAGGTCAAGCTAATATGAATTCAACATTCCAAAGCAAATCCCTTCAGCTCAAAACTCCTTGCATACATTTAAATGCCTATTTTCCTTTTCTGAAACAATCTCAACATTTTGTATGCAAAGGCTTCTGAATTTGGAGTTGTGAGAAAACCAACTTTGGTCTCCTCCAGAGGACTTATTTCGTGAACCCTGATCCTGATTTGTTTGCACAAAGCTTACACAGAAGTTATGTGATAGCCATTCTTCACTGAACACTCAGTCTGATTTGCCTGAGGAGAGATTAATATTCTTTCTTTCATTCATAATTTTTACAGGACTTATACATTGTTCGGTTTTTTTAAAACCCAAAGTGATTTACAAAAAATAACAATACAATAGCACTGTCAGTAACAAACAGTTAAAAACAAGTATTTGAAACATTCAGGGGAAAAATAGAATCAATGAGAAGTCTAAAAACCAGTTTAAAATATACACCAACATTCTACATGTCTGGATAGGGTTGTCTAAAGAAAATGTTTTTAGAAGGTGCCGAAAAGAGTACAGGGAAGTCACGACAACAAGCATTCATTCTAATTTTCTTTTGGGGTTTTTATCTGTTTCTTTTAAAAAGTAGGTTTCTTGGGCCACAGATTGGTCACTTCGGTCGAGTGGCAGGATTTAAGTTAAATAAGCAAAAAACTAAAGTTTTGGGGAAAAACATGACAGATATTGAGTTGGAACAGCTTCAGAAAGAGACAGAACTAAATGTGGTTAAAAAAGTTAAATACCTAGGGGTAAACATAACAGCAAAAAATCTGAGTTTATTTAAAGATAATTATGAAAAATGTTGGTCAGAGATTAAGAGAGACTTGGATAGTTGGTCAAGACTAAAACTTTCTTTGTTAGGCCGAATAGCTGCCATCAAGATGAATGTATTGCCAAAAATGTTATTTTTGTTTCAGACACTGCAGATTGTAGACAAGACAGTGTGTTTCCGGAAGTGGCAGAAAGATATTTCTAAATTTGTCTGGCAGGGCAAAAAGCCCAGAATCAAATTTAAAATATTAACAGATGCGAAAGAAAGAGGGGGCTTTGCCCTGCCAGATTTAAAGTTGTATTATGAAGCTGCAGCTTTCTGCTGGTTGAAAGATTGGTTACTTCTTGAAGATACGGATGTCTTGGATTTGGAAGGTTTTAATAATGCGTTTGGATGGCATGCATATTTATGGTATGATAAAGCTAAGATAAATAAGGCCTTCAAGAACCATATTGTCAGAAAATCAGTTTTTAATGTCTGGACAAAATATAAAGACTTACTGGAGAATAAAACTCCGAGGTGGCTGTCACCCCTGGAGGCTAAGGCTCGGAAAAGAGCCAATATGGAGGCCAACTGGCCAAAATATTGGGAGATAATAGAAAAGGATGGTGACAACTGGAAATTGCAGAGTTTAGAAAAGATGAGAGACAAAGTGCGAGACTGGTTACACTATGCTCAGATTAAAGAAGTGTTTAAAAATGACAAAAAGTTAGGATTCCAAGTGGAAAAGTCAAAGTTAGAAACTGAACTGTTAGAACCTAAGACTAAGGTACTTTCAAGAATGTATAACTTGCTGCTGAAATGGAACACACATGACGAAATGGTAAAATCAACAATGATAAAATGGGCGCAGGATATTGGGTATAATATTATGTTTGAAGATTGGGAAAGGTTGTGGACCTCTGGGCTGAACTTCACTGCATGTAATGCGTTGAAGGAAAATGTGATGAAAATGATGTATAGATGGTACATGACCCCTGTTAAACTGGCTAAAATATACCATTCGTCTGATAGCAAATGTTGGAAATGTAAGGAAAATGAAGGAACATTTTTTCACCTCTGGTGGACCTGCCCTAGAGTGAAGGCCTTTTGGGAGAAGATATATAATGAATTAAAAAAGGTGTTTAAATACACCTTTACTAAGAAACCAGAGGCCTTTCTCCTGGGTATTGTCGGCCAGAGTGTGTTAAAAAAGGACAGAACATTCTTTTTGTACGCAACAACAGCAGCAAGAATATTAATTGCCAAGAATTGGAAAACTCAGGAGCTACCCACTGTGGAAGAATGGCAGATGCAACTGATGGACTATATGCAATTAGCCGAGATGACCGGCAGAATTCGAGACCAGGGAGAAGAAAAGATGGAAGAAGACTGGAGGAAATTTAAGATTTATTTACAAAAATATTGTAATTTGGTTGAGTGTTGAATTGGATGCCAGTGCAGACAATTGTCTACCATTAAATTAGATTTAAGGCTGAATTATATGTCAAACCAAATTAAGATTATTAATTAAGATGAGTTAAATGATAATTTGTTTGAAATTAATTTAATAATGATGTAAGTGTATGCGGGAGGTGTGGGGGAGTCCCATGTAACAATTGAGAGATGTTAAATGGACAATGATAAGTTGTGCTTATCTAATATATGCTTTATTTGAAAACTTCAATAAATATATTATAAAAAAAAAAAAAAGATTGGTCAAAGATAAGACAGATGGACAAACAGACGGACCACATTCCAAAAGATAGAATAGATTAAGAACTTTGACATTACACATGATTATTCACAGTTGGATAACTCCCACTGGGTGGGATATCTCTTTTGAATTCTTACCTTAGTATGTCTCTGAGCACAATTCAAAGTGTTGGTGCTGACCTTTAAAGCCCTAAATGGCCTTGGCCCACTATACCTGAAGGAGCATCTCCACCCCCATTGTTTAGCCCAGAAACTGAGGTCCAGAAACTGTGGTCCAGCTCCAAGGGCCTTCTGGCAGTTCCCTCACTGCAAGAAGTGAGGTTACAGGGAACCAGGCAGAGGGCCTTCTTGGTAGTGGCGCCTGTCCTGTGGAATGCCCTCCCATCAGATGTCAAGGAAATAAACAACTACCTGACATTTAGAAGACATCTGAAGGCAGCCCTGTTTAGGGAAGTTTTTAATGTCTGGTGTTTTATCATGTTCTTAATATTTTGTTGGCTTGGGAGGTCCGGTCAGATGGGTGGGATATAAGTAATAAGCAGTAGTAGTAGTAGTAGTAGTAGTAGTAGTAGTAGTTGTCTTGTTGTCTTTTTGATACATTGTGAACCACTTTGGGCACCATTTTGTGGGAAAGTGACCTACAGTTAAGCGGATGATGATAGTGGTGGCAGAAATACTTTAGTGCCTTCTCTATTCTCAGATTGCATGCCAAAGCCATGGCCGTGGGACCCATCTGGCTTCTATACTCACAGAGCAAGAGTCAGCCTTGGTGGCCAAGTACATCTCCTCAAAGCAGAAGAGAAAATATAATGTCTGGATTGGTCTCTATGATCCCTATGAGGTGAGTTCCCTTCAATTACTCTATTCCAGGTCATCATCACAGCACAGTGGCTCCTTAGCAATGCCATCCTATCATCTCCCAGGCTGCATCCCATAATTATTTCTCCAATATTTTACATAGGGGCCAGGCATGCTGGGTTCCACCCCACATTAGGGGTGCCCACACATGCAACACATTGCCGCTCCCTGCCAGCCCCCCACAGAGAACATTTTGTGGGTGCCTCAGCACCCATGGCCCTGCATAGATGGTGCTTATGGTAGGGGCTTCTTCTCTAACGTCTCCATCATAGCTTGCAAGAGCTTCCTGTTGAGCAACCTCCTCTGAAGATCCTTGCACTGAGCTACAAACCTTGGTCAAATGAGCTGTTCCTTCTCTTTCCTGCAGAACCGAGATTGGAAGTGGCTTGATGATTCAGGTAGGGAAACTAAAAGGTGTTTTCACCTTGAATGCTACATTACCCTCCAATTCCCTATAAATTTCCAACTTTTCTCAGGGTTGCATCTCACTAAATTGCACTGAAAATACCTCTGTCAATAGACCCAAATTAACCATCACTAATTAAAGTCCATTGATTAGAAGGGATCCAATTACGAGTCAGATTTAACCCTCAACCAGCTGTTTGATTGTAGGCACGCCCGGGGATTCCCTGTCCACGCGGGGGCAAGATCCCGCCCCCGCGTGTGTGGGTGGAGGGTTTAGCCCGCAACCCCCTCTCCTCCCAGGAGGAAATGGCTTTGTAGAAATGTTTACAAATCAATTACTCTGTAGACCTGGCTAGCAGAGGTCCATTCATTCAGCATTTAGTGTCACTGCCCAACACACCAGGAAGCTTCAGCTGCAGCTCATTTGCATAGTTTAGTTGCATGTGTTTTATTGCATGCATACTCATTTACATATTATATTCTGGAAACAGTGGTTTTTCAAGTGGGCCATGTCATATGATTTTCTACAGTATTTCTCTAAGAAGTGGTTAAAGTCCGATAAAGAAACAAAAGAAGGCACAGCGTTAAAAAAGACCCGATTTCAGCTGCAAATTTTGAATCAGGAGTACACTTATGAGGTTGATGTCAGGCAACTGTCGGATGGGCAATCCACATGGGGCCGGTCAGTTCTGGATCAGTCCATCCTGCCCAATCTAGGGTAGCCATAGGTCCGGATTTTCCCAGACATGTTCGGGAATCAGGGCCTGAAAATGGCATCTGGGCAGCAAAGCAGCAAAATGTCTGGGGAAACCCGGACATATGGCAACCAGGGCTATTTTCAAAGGAAAATGCTTTAAACATGCTTTAAAAGTTGGAAATTTGGGGTGGGGGGTTGGAAGGGAGAGGTTCACAAAAAAACCCTCAAAAAAGAGAAAAAAGCTCAGGCTTGTTCCTGGTTCCTCACTTGTTTCTGGTGCACCTTGCAATTTCAATTTGAGGCGAGGCTGAAAGTTAACTGGGCATGACCTGCATGCGCATTTGCCCAGATGGATGGCATGTGTGCAAGGCAGCAGCTGCTGCCGAAAGGAGCCAAGCTCCCTGGGCTGAGTGCAGGTCAAGAGGAAGCCCAGTTGGTGAGTGTCCCAAAGCCGCTTCCCTTGAATAGGGGCCTGAATAGGGTTCAGGGAGGCGGTGCAAGGCCCAAGCAAAAAGAAAAGAAAAGAGCTCAACAAATTTGTCCGGATTTTTAGTATCTGAAATATACCCTAGTCAAATCCAATTCCTAACCCGTACTCCAAACCACATCCATTTGGTTATGTAATAATGGGCAAGAAATAGTAACTTTTGTCATGTCTTGAATTTTAGGTTTTCGAAAGTGGAATGATAAACCTTGTCACCATTTGTGTACCTATATCTGCAAACAAGAGATTTAAAGGAGACTGGAGTTCCCAACTCTGCCTGCTTAGTGGATGTGTCTCTGATCTCATTCCTTCCTCTCCCATCCCTCAAAGGGAAAAAACAGCTCTTCTTCATTTTCAAAATAACCTCCTCCATAGAGCTACCTCTTTGGTCTTCCCATTCACTTGGAAGTTTTCTTGTTACTTCTGCAAAATATAATCTTAATAAACTCGCTTGCGTGTATTCTGTTTTCACTGTATCTTTATTGCTCCAGTTCCAATACCATATATCAGAAGACTGGGGAAGGAGCCATTCTTGCACTGGAGTTCCCATGGAAAAGAAGCACATTGTACCTCTGGGGCTCCAGTCCAGCACTGTCACCGATATCTGACAAGGCACTCAGGGCAACATGTAGGTGAAACTTCCTATCCCAAACGCAACATCTTTTCTCAGAGGTGCTCAGCAGAGCTGATACTAAAGCTGGGATTTTGAGAGCTGGGGACAGGGGAAAAAGTAAGGGGATCCCAGACTACCTGAACAGTGCCAAATCCTAGGATGCTAAACCAGACACCCCTGCCCCAATTGCTCACCTGTAGGCCCTTCTCTGTGCCAGACATGAGTGATTTTGTCTGGCTGGAATGTGAACTTGAGCACTGACCTTGATTGTCTGGATGGTGGATAGAGAGATAGGGGTAAAGCAGCCTCTGACCTTTGCCTGGCTTGAAGGCAGTCTATTGTGCAAAGGCAAGAGTCCCCATCATCATCATCATCATCATCATCATCATCATCATCATCTATTATTATTTATACCCCGTCCATCTAGCTGGGTTTCCCCAGCCACTCTGGGAGGCTCCCAACAGTATATTAAAAACACGATAAAACATCAAACTTTAAAAACTTCCCTAAAGAGGGCTGCCTTCAGGTGTCTTCTAAAAGTCAGAAAGTTATTTATTTCCTTGATGGGAAGGTGTTCTGCAGAGTAGCCCCTCTGCCTGGTTCCCTGTAACTTTGCTTCTCACAGTGAGGGAACCATCAGAAGGCCCTCGGTGCTGGACCTCAGTGTCTGGGTTGGATGATGGGGGTGGAGACGCTTCTTCAGGTATACTAGGTGAGGCCATTTGGCCTTTAAAGGTTAGCACCAACACTTTGAATTGTGTTCGGAAACGCACTGGAAGCCAATGTAGGTCTTTCAGGACTGGTGTTATATGGTCTCGGCAGCCACTCCAAGTCACTATTCTAGCTGCCACATTCTGGATTAGTTGTAGTTTCCAGATCACCTTCAAAGGCCCATGTAGCCCTATGTAGAGTGCACTGCTGTAATCCAAGTGGAACTATTCCATCCTCTTTCCCTTCTGGCCCCAGCAACCAATGGCATGTTCTACCCAGATGGTCATGTTCAGGATCATTGGTTAATGTACATTGCAGTGCGCATTGCTTTTTCCCTTAAAAATGATCCTCATTTCCCGACTCATATTGAAATACTGCCCCTCAATGAGGCCAAACTTAGATTTACAAAATGTTTAGGGGTATGCGTACCCCAAAGAAAAAGCACTGGCAACAGAAGATATATAACGTTCCTTGTATTGTATACTGTGAAGCATGGTTGGAAATTTTCATGAAGTTAGAGAAAAACCTACCTGGTTAATCATTAACGGAGCTGGGCCTGGACTGTCTCTCTGTGGGCTTAGTCACAAGATGATCAGCTCACAGTCACATGAAAGGGATTGCATTTCAGGTCTATTCAGTGAGAGTTAGTGTGGTGAGAGAGCCAGTGTGGTGTAGTGGTTAAGAGCGGTAGTCTTGTAATCTGGGGAACCGGGTTCGCGTCTCCGCTCCTCCACATGCAGCTGCTGGGTGACCTTGGGCCAGTCACACTTCTTTGAAGTCTCTCAGCCCCACTCACCTCACAGAGTGTTTGTTGTGGGGGAGGAAGGGAAAGGAGAATGTTAGCCGCATTGAGACTCCTTAAAGGGAGTGAAAGGCGGGATATCAAATCCAAACTCTTCTTCCTCTTCTTCTATTCATATGTTAATTGCAGGCATCCATGTCGAGTGTGGTGCCTTCTTTTAAGTTCTGTGAGCAAAGCTTTTGAACCACATTTTTGGACCGGATATTTTTTATTTCAATGCAAGAGTCTGTTTTGTTCTTCCAGTGGCTTCCACGTGTGTCAAATCAATAATCTCAGCAGCTCATCTGTGAGGAAATGTTGCCCTCAGTTTTGGTTTCTCTTGATTTCTCATTTCTCCAAACTTGAGTTCCTCACATTTCCACAACTATTGGTGAAAGGTTTGGGGTTTTATTTTGGCTGGGGCGGGGAAATTCACCAGCACTTTCACAAACATTTCTTCTAACGTGCACATGTTGGCATTCAGTGTTTCCCAACCTACAAAGTATTGATCTGAAATATAATATAGTTTTACACATTATTTTCACCAACACATGATTTTTAATGTGCTGTCTTCAGTAATATATGTATTACGCTGCTTGGCTGCCAGCCTGTATTTCAAAACCTGGAGAAGTGCCAAGGTCTAAAGGATGACTGTTTTACAGTTGTTGTATTATTTTGGAAAGTGCAAATTAGGGAGATATGCTTCAAACATAGTGTGAATTGAATGTCTTCTCCACCCCTTCTGCAGTCAATCCTGCAGTGGTACATGTGGATACCAATGAAGGCGCAACCAATGTGGGTTTCCTCAGCTCTGCGCTGCTACTTCTCCTCATGCAGTTCAGCACAGGATCTTGTGTGTCTTGTTCAGGATGTGGGTAAGGTTAAACAGGTGTGCCAGTTTTAGTTTCTGTCTGTTTCTCATCCCCTCCCCCCATCTTTAATTCAGCTCTCCACATCTGCACATCATTGTTTTTTAAAAAAAAATATTTATGTAGATTCATCAGCATTTTAGTGTGAATTTATCCCAATATACAGTGGTCCGTACTTAACCTGAAACTGTTCTTAACCTGAAGCACCACTTTAGCTAATGGGGCCTCCTGCTGCCGCTGCGCTGCCAGAGCACGATTTCTGTTCTCATCCTGAAGCAAAGTTCATAACCTGAAGCACTATTTCTGGGTTAGCGGAGTCTGTAACCTGAAGCGTATGTAACCTGAGGTACCACTGTAAGCATGTTTTTTAAAAGCAATTTCCCCCAATACAATGCATTTTTACACTAATCTATGAATTTGTATGAACAATAGTTTTGGGATTTTTTTATATACGTTACCTGAGGACAGCATTGCAAAATTCAGAGAAGTGTGAGTTTCAAAGGTTGGCTGTGTTTCAGCTCATGAATTTAGAAAGCGTGAGTAGGCCTGGTTTTCATTTGGAACTGAATTGAACTTCTCCCCCATCCTCAGTCTTGGTTAAGCAACAAGCAAACGGGGGGGGGGGGTGCGCTAGGTGGTGGCTGGAGTGATGGAGGGACATCAGACAGAGGCATAAGACTATAGGCTTGTAGAGGTGTAAGAAAAATCTAACCCAGGGAAGCTGCTCAGGGAGATCTTTGGCACTGATGTGTGTGTGTCTGTCTCTCTGTGCATAAATATTAGAGTTTGCTGTGACATTTAGGGATAATAAAACCTGTGACCTGAATATCCTAGTGATTGTGACCATTTATGCAAAAGAGAAGAGAGCTAGGATAATGGACATGGGGCCATTAGATGTACCAAGCCCATGCAAGCAAAGTAAAACAACATGGAGGATGTCCAGCTAGTGCTCAGTATTGTCCCTTTTTCATGTCTGTTATGTTCAGTTAAAACAAGTCTGTGAAAGGACTGGGTAACTTGCTATTGTGGAATTGCCATCTTTTGATATTGCTTAATGCTTCCGATCCTTGAATTTGTATTTGTATGTTAGCAAATACTCATTGTCAGTTCCTCATTTGGAAACACTGACTTTGGGGTGGAGCGGGGAATGTGTGCCTGAGAATACTGAACAGCATTTTCTTAACTAGAAGTTCTAGGCAGCATTTTCCCGGAGGCGGGAATCTGGTTTAAAATTTACTGTAGCATTCCAGAACATGTTGCTGGTCAGGTTCAATGGGATTCCCTTGCAATTTCCCAGTGTGGTGTAGTGGTTAAGAGCGGTAGACTCATAATCTGGGTCTCCGCTCCTCCCCATGCAGCTGCTGGGTGACCTTGGGCTAGTCACACTTCTCTGAAGTCTCTCAGCCCCACTCACCTCACAGAGTGTTTGTTGTGGGGGAGGAAGGGAAAAGAAAATGTGAGCCGCTTTGAGACTCCTTCGGGTAGTGATAAAGTGGGATATTAAATCCAAAATCTTCTTCTTCCCCTGTCCTTATTTTGTGGCTTCTAAAATTCTAGATTTCATATCAGCTGCGCTGAGCAGCTCTAAGGAAAGGTGTTTGTTTGGGGATGAAATTTGTGGTGACATCTGGATTTGAGTGCCTTGTGTGTTGTGAACAGCAGTGCTAGACACAGTGAGAGTTAGACACAGCACCCCCCTGTTCCTGGGACTCTCATGCAAGGAGTGCCTCCTCATCATGAAATTTGTGCTCTGAGAATTGGTGCTGTAAGGACTGATGGGATGAGAAGGACAGAATCATGACAAGAAATATATGCATAAGAGATTATTAGGATTACATTGTATTGAAGCCTATTTTGGAAATAATGGATGAGAGTTGATCATTGAGGGATTGGAGAGGAGGTAATGATTCCAGAGAGCTGTCCATCAATCACAGAAGGCACAGTTGGGAATGACAGTTGCTGTCTTAGAGTTTTTTCTTGCAGATGTAGCTGTTGAGTTGGTTGCAGTTTCTATCATTCCATTTCACAAAACTGTAAACGGTTTCTTTAAAAGAGAACAAATGACAGCAGTAGGTCCAGAAGTTAGGAGGCACATGAAGAATAAACAGTCTGGATTAATTTTGCTTTCTGATCTTACATTTTCTACATCCCTTAGTCAACACGTTCCCTGTGGTGAGGAGAATACAGTTTGCTTTAGATTGGCAACCACTGTTTTCAGAATACAACATGAATGTGATGGTGGTGGTGGTTGCTACAAATTGCATACCACCCTTCATCCAAATATCCCAGGGCAATTGTCATGTATAATTTACTATGCAGATAGGCTGTAACTGAACCCTTCTACATTATGGTATGTTGGGAAGTGACCTTAAATGCTGAACACATAAATCACTGCTGTTCTCCTCTACAGAGTAATTATCTTTGCTGCAAAGAAACAAATACCTGACCAACAGTTGTATCCACCTAACTCATACTCAGAGTAGACTCCTTAAAATCAATGGACTTTCATAAAATACTAACCTGGGTCTGTTGATTTTGATGGAACTATTTTGAGTATGACTTACAATCCTGAGAGAAGTAGGACATTGATGGAGAAGTGTGTGGCCATGTGGAACTCAACATCTAATTGTTATTTTGTCAGACCTTGCAAATGGTTTCCTTACCTGGAAAATATAGGAGCTCCACACAATGCTCATAAGGGGCCCAGTCGTCTGGTGTGGTTGGGTACCAGGATTTGTAACCTTCGTCAAACCTGTAGACTGATCCATCAGGCCACCTCCAATGCCCATTCTGCAAGATTGAGACATTATAGATCATGTAAGTAAGGAAATGAGGAGCCTGGTGTCAATATTATCTGGATATGTTGGTCTGTGGGAAGGTAGTGCCAGCTATGAATGAGACAGAGGAGGATCTGCATGGAAAATAATATTGATGTAGCATGTGGGGTTCATTCTTGGATATTATTATATACGGAAGGAGTGGTGATGCTAAGAAGCCACTACTCTATGACAATGACTTGGAATAGAGCAAGTGAAGGCAACTCATGTAATGAAGCCCAATCCACACGTTACTTTGTTCTTGCTGGGATGCGGAGATGTCCTTGGCAATCAGGGCTGTCTCATCCACATTAAGGATAGAAGCAAGGTGGGCCCTATGGCCATAGCTATGGCATGCAGTCTAAGAATGGAGAAAGAATGAAAGACGTTTTGCCACAACCGCCATCAGAACATGTTTCTTTATATACCACTTTTCCCAAAAAGTCATTCCCAAAGTGTCTCACAACACATCAGATAACAACAGTTCAAAAACCATATCTCACTAAAAGGAATGATGCAGAGTTGGAGCTTTCCAAATGTGAACAAGTTTGTGGAATATCAAC
This sequence comes from Podarcis filfolensis, assembly GCF_964270895.1. Lineage (NCBI taxonomy): Eukaryota > Metazoa > Chordata > Lepidosauria > Squamata > Lacertidae > Podarcis > Podarcis filfolensis. The sequence continues at coordinate 13,577,468 of NC_139615.1, read as the reverse complement.
ATTTTTATTTATTTCTCTGAAATTTGACTTTCAAGAGGCAAGTCTTACTGGTAGACTGTAAGAAATTAGTGTCACATACCAAGTTGCCGGGCTTAAACTTTTGTGCACTAATGGCACCTCCAGAACGACAGCATTTCGCACGAGGAATTCAAGCACATAACAGGAAGTGTAGGTTTGCACAATTAATCCACTTAAATAAATAAATGAACAAATGTAGGAGCATGTTCTTGCCCGCTCATCTAGGATGAATGCAGGATGAGTGGTCAGTTAAAAGGTCATCTGGAGAAACCCTAAGCCGGTCTTCCTACAAACCCAATTTTTTATGTAGAACTTTTAGGTGGAAGCATTTTTATGCAGAATGTTGAAAAAGCTGCAAAAAGTTACAGAAAGGGAGTATTACATTTAAATAGAGACAAGGAAATTTGAACTTGGGAGATTTGCTTTGCAATGCCTAATTTATTTTAACTTGAGCTCTGGAACCCAAATGATCAGAACTGCATCCGACCTGCTGCATTCCTTTCACAGCACTGCAGACCACACAGCATACACTGTTATGTCACCCTTGCACTGAAAAGTTGCAGGGGTGCAGTACATACATAATGTTTGGTAAATTCCCTTTGGAATTAGGTCACTGGGTGCTTTTTGACATTGTAAAAATACTATTCTGCAAATATATAGGCTGAGCATAGGCAGAGGATCAAACACTCCCATAGACTGCCAAAATCTGCAGTTCATACATGAGTTCTCTAGGGAGACAGCCAGAGCCATGAAATGTTTTGCGAACCCAGTCTCAGATCTATTTCAGAACTGCAGTCTATTCTACTTCCCTCTTCTCCTGGTGGGAGGGGAGGATTTGGCATAATTGTCACATTCTCAGCTCCTACGGAGACGCTTCACTGGAACATAAAGTGACCAACTCTCTTTTGTTAAGTCTGAGATGCTGGACAAGTATTGTTCCAGGGCAAGGATAGCCCTACTCACAGAAATCTGATAGGATCCCAAAAGATGTAAATTAGAAACATTAGAGAGAACTTTCTGTCAGCAAGATCTGTTTGACAGTGGAAAGTTGTGGCCTCTCTTTCCTTGGAGGTTTTTAAGCCAAGGTTGGATGGCCATCTATCATGGGTGTTTTAGTTGAGATTTCTACACTGCAAGGGTTTGGACTAGATGACCCTTGGAATACCTTCCAATTCCATGATTCCATAATTCTATTACATCTTGGTTGAGGAGAAATATTTCTTACCTCAGCATCTCTCCATGACAACTTGGCATCAAAATATCCATAGCAGTTGCCCTGGTTTTGCAGCCAACCATCAGGCCAGGACAGGGCCTTGGCTATGAGGAGAAAGGAACGAAGCAGTAAGAAGGTTGTTCTTTATGTGAAATCTCATTTTAGCTAGACTGCTAAAAGGGTTGACTGCTTTGAGCAATCACAGATAATTTTGAAACCAATGAATCTGCATATGCATTTCTACACACTGTATCCTAGTCCTTGCATTTCCCTTCACATTACTTGGCTGGTGAACTGCATTGCCAATCTGAAGAACTCCAAGCTGTTTCACAAAGCACCCTCTGGTGGCAAACGGAAAGAAAGCATTTACACACCCACTTTACTTTCCCCCCAGGTATCTCTTTCAGGCGGCGGTCGCCCACGATGATGTCTTTCAAGGGATCTGGCCTTGTGCTCCTCACCTTTCTGGTGTCTGTTCTGCCACTGGGAGCCTATTGTGTACCCAACTATAAGACATTCCTAACCCAGCACTACGATAATCCCAAAAGCAGTGTTGGAAATCAGTATTGTGACGTAATGATGAAAAGACGCGGACTGGACAAACCAGCATGCAAGGAAGTGAACACCTTCATCCACAACACCAAGAATAACATCAAATCTGTGTGCACTGAATCTGGAGGGGAGGATTATGGGAACGGGCTGAGAATCGCTCTCCGTCCCTTCACTGTCACCACCTGCAAGCACAAAGGCGGCTCAACTCGCCCACCTTGCAAGTACTCTGATAACAAGTCATCCAGATACATCGCCATTGCTTGTAATGAGAATAAAGAGCCTGTGCACTTTGACGAAAGCATCATTGTCACAGTGTAAGATTTCCAATGCCCAGATACAAATATTCAGCTTTTTAACAATTATGCCATCACTTGCAACTCCACTGAAACCCCCCCCCCTTTGCTGCCATTCTGTCCAGCTCTGCTTTACTGCAATTAAAAAATGAACAAACAAAACACCCTCACCCATAGTGGCAACCAAACCTGCTCTGATTCTGTTAAACCAGCTATGTCTGTCACTATTAAACTGAGGAGAAAGTTGCATAACATTTGAGGTGTGTTTAATTTCATTTCCTTTTCTTTTTGCTATTGCATCCATGGGAGGGAATGTGGAATGCAGTACTGCACTGTCTGAGATTTTCTTCTGTGTTTCCGCACACGAGAGTGGTAGGCCACAACCAAATCAAATCATGTCTTTATTACAGTCATAGACCATCATAAGGAGGGAAGGGTACAATCATTTAAAATCAAAAAACATTTTTAAAAAGGAGTTAAAACAGAAAGTATATATAAAAGTCTATCAGAATCCAAAAGAAAATAAGAGAGTCTAAAAGAAGGGTTAGGAACCAAGAGTGAAAGAGCGTAAAAGGTTAGTATATATAAGACTACAGCTGTCAGACTACAGAGCACTCTAATATGAGTGTTCATTATATCTAGTTTGTGACACAGGTTGTCATCTGACAAATTTTGAGCACTGCTGTGCAGAGTCCGGCAACATATGTTGTAGCAGGATTGGTATCTGAAAGTGGCAGGGAGGTATAGAATTGTCCTGTGCGCCCTGGGTACTTATGCAGTAATGGTAAGATGAGGGTAGTACAAATGTCTCTATAATAAAGATAATAGAGAAGCACATGCTATGTTGTTTCTATTTGTCCAGAATCACAGGCGCATTGTCTCTCCAGGTAAGCAATCTTCCTGTATCGGCCTTCAAAGACAGCTGAAGGGCCAAGGTAAAGGCCCTCCAGCGCTTAGGGACTTCAAGTTTAGCTAGATACACCATAGGGGAGGCAGAGTACCTGGAAGATTCATTGGCAATAAAAGTTGAGGTCCTGGCTAGATCCAACTGGCGCTCAGTGTCTGCAACACGTTTTATGAGAGCAGGTAGGCTACAACCATTTCCTGCCAGGAATTATACTACATGGTGGCATATGGTTATTCCAAGTGAATCATCGGGGGGGGCATGGTGTCTGCTGGGAGATAGATAGGAGGTTTTTTGATGCTCATGACTGCAGCAAAACCAGGTTTCAGCAAGAAAGGTATAGCAGTCAAATATTAGGGTGGGGAGCTGCCACTGCCTTTCTCCTTTTTTCCATTTCCCCATCCCCCAAATGTCTAGATTTTCTCCTTCCATTTAACCCCCACCCATAGGGTATTCACAATATAGAGCGCATATGGTTCAGCATTAATGTCTAGCAGCTTGGAATGCTTCCCCCAACACTTTCGCAACTCTGGTTCCCCACTCAGTTCTGTCCCAGTGTGCAGAGTTCATGTTTATGGACACAGTTGTCATCATGTGATCATGTGAGCCAGTTGTCATCATGTGATCAGGCACCACAGCCCCAGGGCTGCTTCTGAGCACATTCCACAGGCTGCCTAATAAATAGTCATCTTGCCGTTTGTGGCTCTGTGGGTGCTTTGAGGCTGGGAGTAAATATAATGGAGAATGTAAACTCCCTTCTTTGGGGGACAAATATACCCCTTGAATGTTTATGGGGATATTCAGACCCACATGGGAATCAAGCTTCCAAGTCGGCTTGGAAGTTTGTTGGAAACAGAGAGAGAGAAATCTTCAAGTGGTATTGTTATCAATAGAACATCAACCCAAAGGTCAAGATGTGTGTCTGCAGGAGGTATCCCCATGACCATTTTTTGAGACCCCCTTTTGGCAACGGCCCCCTGACCGTAATTGGCTAATTGTTGAGGCTAGGCGGGAACCTCAAGGTATCCAGGGGAGCAGCGAAGCCAAGCTACCTAGCCAGGAGACTCATAGTCCTGGGGGAGGCTGCGCGCGACCACACAAAAGCCACCCCCCAGTTAATGTGGGGAGCAGTCATTGTGCCCTCCTGGACCCCCTTCTAAGAAGCCATTTCATTTCATTTATTGAATTTATATACCACCATATACCCAGAGGTTTCAGGGTGGTTCACAAAAAAGATCACAATATATAAAATCAAAATAAAAACAATACTGCAATAACGCCCTCACCCACCCCCAAAAGAGCCATATTTTAAAGGGTAAGAACTTTGCTTGTTCTGAGACCTGAGGACCTTAGCAAAACAAATATCTCACCCTGTAATTTTTATAATTATTGATCAGCATCACTACTTTTAAATGTCCCATGGCAAATCAGATGCCAGGCACAATATAAGCCACAGAAACAGCCCTTTCCAAATGTGATGGTCCTGTGTTGTAGTCTATATAGGCACCTGTCCTATCAACTTACATGAATCCAGTTAGGGAGGTAGATTTACTGCAGGTACATGCCTCCATGTATCCAAGTTTCCTTATAACTTCAGCCAAGACTGAAATGCTGTTAGTGACTATAGGTAAACATGATGGCTTCCAGTTCAGCCCAAGAATGGTTAGTGCGCCACCTGCTTTTCCTGCTGTTGCTGATGCATTGTTCTTCTAGCAAGCATTTGAGCTCTTGCAGATTGAGAAAAACAATTCAAACCAATTCATATGGTCCTCCAGCAGACATGATCATCGGTGAATTCATATCCATTACCCTAGCAAACTTCAAAATGCAGAAATTTATGGAGAACCCACAATCCTCTGCATTATCTGCTCAGTAAGTAGTTACTTATTTACAGGGAATTTTCTGTTGGGTCCACAGATTACTCATGACTTGATGAAATAAACGACTGCATCGGGTTCTGTCTTCGGTTCTCCTGTCAGCCTTCACAGGGAACATTCAGATTTTTGTCCCACCACTTGAGTTAGCAGAAATAAACTCGACATCATCAGTCTAAGGCACCATATGTGACCTAATCAAATCCCTCTATACCACAGTGTTAAAAATGTTTTTCATAGTTGTCTTTCAAGTAAGATATTCATTCATGTGAAAAGAATTAAGAAGTACATATTCATAGTCCTACAATACAAATTTGGACTTGCTTGAAATGCTATTCTACTGCCCCCACCCCAGTTAATTGTGGTGTTTCTGTATTGCTACACTGAAGTGGAACTACCTACAACTTGATATTCTTTTAGATGATACCAAAAAATCACCTTTTCATTTTGAGCCTGATAAACTGCAGTTCCCTCCTTTTCCCTCAAAGAGCAAAGCCCAGCAGTAGGGACACATTAACTTGAAAACAAGTCCCTTCATTGTGTTCAGTGGGTACAGGGCCCGAATCCTGTTGAAATCCATGGGGATTCCAAAGTGCTTAAGTGTGGCTACTAGATTGCCCCTGCTTTTTGCCCATATGAGCCCCATCCACAACCCAGCTGAAGTTTTCAAGCTACTTCAACCCATAGATGTTGCAACCCATCCCTGTGCCAAAATTTTCTTGCAAGTAAGCCTTGTTCAGTTCCATGGGCTTTGCTCCACACCCCAAACATGCATCAGCTTTTAGCCTGACAGGGCAAATCTAGGCTTACCTACTCGAAGTAATCACCACTGAGCTTAGTGATGTTTATTCCCAGGTAAGTGGCTGCAGCCATATTGCAGCTTAAATCGGATTTGCGTGAAAGGCAGTTCCACAGAGCCCAATGGGATGCTTCCTCTCAAATATGTGGGATCAAGGAGAGCTTTCCTTAACACATGTTTACATGGGAATAAGCAATTTCCGATGGAAGGTTGTGTGATCACACCCTATAATCCCACGCACGATTATATGGGAAGCGAATCCCATTGAATAAAAAAAGAAGAAAAAGGTTTTGCTTCCCAAGTTGTTTTTAGGTTTTTTAAAAAAAGGAAAGCATATCTATAAGGCTTAGATTCAAGGGCTGCTAAAAAGACATGTGTTAAAGCACACTGGTATACTAAAGAGTTGTTTCCCAGGTTGAATTGAGAACACATTCCCATGAATACTTCATGGTGGACAAAGCAGCAGAACAAGAGGTAGGCATGGACATTGCATACAAGAAAGAGGCAAAGGGAGTGTTGGGAACATGCAATGATTTAAAGGTAAAGGTAAAGGTACCCCTGCCTGTACGGGCCAGTCTTGACAGACTCTAGGGTTGTACGCCCATCTCACTCAAGAGGCCAGGGGCCAGCGCTCTCCGCAGACACTTCCGGTTCACGTGGCCAGCGTGACAAGCTGCATCTTGTGAGCCAGAGCCACACACTGAAACGCCGTTTACCTTCCCGCTAGTAAGCGGTCCCTATTTATCTACTTGCACCCGGGGGTGCTTTCGAACTGCTAGGTTGGCAGGCGCTGGGACCGAACAACGGGAGCGCACCCCGCCATGGGGATTCGATGCAATGATTTACTCAGTATTAAATCCCACTGTGTTGGTGATTTTGAACCTAGTTAAGTGGGGAAAGAATTAGAGCCTGACTGAACTTGGCAGGTTAACTGCTTTTTGTTTCTGGGTTTCCAATATTCAACCTCACAAATTCATTCAGTACGTTTCCAAGCACAATTCAAAGTGTTGGTGCTGACCTTTAAAGCCCTAAACGGCCTCGGTCCTGTATACCTGAAGGAGTGTCTCCACCCCCATTGTTCAGCCCAGACACTGAGATCCAGCGCCAAGGGCCTTCTGGCGATTCCCTCATTGCGAGAAGTAGGGTTACAGGGAACCAGACAGAGGGCCTTCTCGGTGGTGGCACCCACCCTGTGGAACACCCTCCCTTCAGATGTGAAGGAAATAAGTAGCTATCCTATCTTTAAAAGACATCTGAAGGCAGCCCTGTTCAGGGACGTTTTTAATATTTAGCGCTGTATTGTTTTTAATACTTGATTGGGAGCTGCCCAGAGTGGCTGGGGAGACTCAGCCAGATGGGCAGGGTATAAATAAATTATTATTATTATTATTATTATTATTATTATTATTATTATGAGCACAACAATGGATCTCCTTGAATCTACCATTTACATACTGAACATCTAATCATAATATCTTAGGAGACTGCTGTGGTATCATTAGTTTGAATAAAATGTTATTCTCCTGTAGGCTGAAACATCCAAGTGAAAGACATGCATGAATCAAAATGAAAACTTCAACACAGTTTCTTTTCTGTCATGTTTGCAGTCATTCTTTGTCTTGCAGTGTGATCCCGAAAAACTACCAGCATGTTCTTGCCTTCGTCTTTGCCATGCAAGAGATCAACAAGAATGCCAAATTCTTATCCAACATCACACTGGGATCAACATTTTATGAGAATGCTTTTAATCCTTCACGAACTTGTTGGAACACTCTTGCTCTTCTTTTCATGGGACAACGAAATCACGCCAATTACCACTGTAATGGGGAAGATGAATTAATTGCCGTCGTTGGAGGGCTCACCTCCCAAAACTCCCTTCAGATGGCCAATATATTAAACACCTACAAGATTCCACAGGTATGTGTGTAGATACATAGATACAACCACAAGGGCAGACATAGACAGAAAACCCCAAAAGAGCATCCAGGTTAGCTTTTAATCCCATTACATTATGTTTTCTACACTTGTGTCCTACATTAGACTTGATATGAGTACTATCACTGTGTTAAAGCCTCCTAGCAATGTGTTGCCTACACTGCCATCTCAATTACAATTGGGATTTCACCGGGATTTCATTCAATCTCTGATGCTTCCAAACCTGTTCATGCCGCAAAGCTTATAATCAAGGGAGCATGCAGCCTCCTGCTTAGAAACTTCTCCTAACCTGAGATGTAATAATGTCAGTGGTGTATACTTAGAAAAGTAAGAGCAGGTGGTTAACCACAACAATAGAGAAGTATTCTTTCTTTGAAGAAATAGATGGTCTTTGAATTCTTAAAAATATAAATCTTTTCCCTTTAGCTCAGCTATGGCTCCTTGGATCCAGGGCTGAGTGACCAAAGGCGCTTCCCTTCCTTCTTCCAAATGGTCCCCAGTGAAGAAGCTCAGTATGATGGCATTGTTTGGCTACTCAGGAAGTTTGGGTGGAACTGGATTGGCCTCCTTGTTTCAGATGATGACAGTGGAGAAACCTTCCTTCGTACTCTCAGACCAAGGCTTTCCCAGAAGAATCTTTGTATTTCTTGGACACTGGTGATCCCACTAGTGACATTTTTTTTACCTAAGGAGCTACTTCTAAAAAAATTGAATCCCATCATGTTTGCTCTCACACAGAGGCAAATGAATGTGATTCTTGTCTACGGAAACAGTCAATCTCTAGAGGCTTTGAGACTGGTTTTAGTCTCCTGTGAGGTTTTCTTTATGTACCCTCTGGAGAGGGTGTGGATTACAACAGCTCAATGGGATTTCACTGCAGTGCTGGTTAGAGACAAATTTCCTTCCATATCCTTCAATGGCACTTTGTCATTCACACTCCATTCAAATCCAGTTCCAGGGTTTCAGGACTTTCTACAGACCATAAATCCATGGCAGCCAAATCTTTATTTCATCCAGCAGTTCTGGGCCAGTGCATTCCTCTGTTCATTCCCAGATCACAATCTAATTCACACAACTCAGGAACCCTGCACTGGGGAGGAGAAGCTGGAGAAACTCACTGGACCCGTGTTTGAAATGGAAATGTCCAGCCAGAGCTACACCATCTACAATGCCGTCCATGCGGTAGCACATGCTCTCCATAGCATGTATTCCTCAAGAACCAAACAGAAAGTACTGGGTGAGAAACGGAGACAGCAAAAAGTTCAGCCCTGGCAGGTACTGTCAACTACTCTCCTCAGTGTTAGAAGCACAGGAGTTATTATTAGTGGTTCATATGTTTCACAGCTGAGCCCTGGCATGGAGGAGAGGCCTTGGGGATTTTCAGTGTTTTTTTTTTTTTTTTAATAAATATTTATTGAAGTTTTACAAAACAAAGGATTCATCATTTCAGAGTATATCATTTCCATACATAAAGCTCATATAGAAAACAAATACATCAAAAAAAAAAGCAAAAAGGAAGAATGAAAAGATATAAAAAGAGCAAAAATATATATCAGAAAAAAGAAGAAAATAGGAAAAAAAAAGAAGAAGAAGTACTCACTTTCTTAAATTTATAAAGTTCCATACCCCTCTGTCATGACCTCCTCACATCCCCCTTTTTTGTGTTCCACTTTAATTCAATCAGATTCAGCAAATTCAAAACCTTGTTTAACCCATATTGAATTTGTATTCTAATTATTATGTCTCCATTTTCCATTATTTTAGTCCGTACCCATATAGTACGACATAATAGTGTTCTGTTCTTAACCCCCTATCTTTTTTTAACATTCTTGTTTTCATACACATTTGACCATAATCACACAAACCCTGTTGCCTTCACTTCCCACATCCTATTGACACTCAGAAATTTTGCAGTATTTTTGTAGGTAGTCCTTAAACTTTTTCCAATCCTGTTCCATCAGTTCTTCTCCCTGGTCACGGATTCTGCCAGTCATTTCAGCCATCTCCATATACTCGATCAGTTGCGTCTGCCATTCCTCCACGGTGGGTAGATCTTGTGTCTTCCAGTATTTGGCTAAAAGTATTCTTGCTGCTGTTGTTGCATACATAAAGAATGTTCTGTCTTTCTTTGGCACCCATTGGCCAACTAAGCCCAAAAGAAAGGCCTCTGGTTTCTTGGGGAATGTACTTTTAAATATCTTCTTGAGTTCATTATATATCATTTCCCAGTAAGCCTTGACTCTTGGGCATGTCCACCAAAGGTGAAAGAATGTTCCCTCAGCTTCTTTACATTTCCAACACTTATTGTCAGGCAGGTGATAAATTTTTGCAAGCTTGACTGGGGTCATGTACCACCTGTAAATCATTTTCATAATATTCTCCTTTAAGGCAATACAAGCCGTAAATTTCATACCGGTGGTCCACAACTGTTCCCAGTCAGCAAACATAATGTTATGACCTATATCCTGCGCCCATTTAATCATTGCTGATTTGACCGTTTCATCCTGGGTGTTCCATTTCAACAGCAAGTTATACATCTTTGACAGAATCTTAGTTTTTGGTTCTAACAGTTCTGTTTCCAATTTTGATTTCTCCACCTGGAAGCCAATTTTCCTATCCAAATTATAGGCCTCTCTTATTTGATGATAATGAAGCCAGTCTCGCACCTTGTCTTTTAGTTTCTCGAAACTCTGCAATTTCAATCTATCACCTTCTTGTTCCAAGATTTCCCAATATTTTGGCCATTTAGCCTCCATATTGAGCTTTTTCTGAGCCTTAGCTTCCATAGGTGACAACCACCTTGGGGTTTTACCTTCCAACAAGTCTTTGTATCTTATCCAGACATTAAACAAAGATTTTCTGACAATATGGTTTTTAAATGCCTTATGAGCTTTAACCTTGTCGTACCAAAGATATGCATGCCACCCAAAAACGTTGTTGAAACCTTCCAAATCCAAAATGTCTGAGTTCTCAAGAAGCAGCCAATCTTTCAGCCAGCAAAAAGCTGCTGATTCATAATACAATTTAAGGTCTGGCAGGGCAAATCCACCTCTTTCTTTTGCATCAGTTAAAATTTTAAACTTAATTCTAGGTTTCTTGCCCTGCCAGACAAATCTTGAGATATCTCTCTGCCACCTCTTGAAACAGTCCATCTTGTCCAAAATTTGCAAGGATTGGAACAAAAATAGCATTTTTGGCAATACATTCATTTTTATAGCTGCAATTCGACCTAACAAGGAAAGCTTCAAATTTGACCAGATTTCTAAATCTTTTTTAACTTCTGACCAGCATTTCTCATAGTTCTCTTTAAATAAATTCAAATTTTTGGCCGTCATGTTAATCCCTAGGTATTTCACTTTCTTAACCACCGTTAGACCTGTTTCGTTCTGAAACCTATCCTTTTCCATTGAAGTTAAGTTCTTCTCTAATACTTTAGTTTTTACCCTATTTAATCTAAATCCCGCCACATGACCAAAATCTTTAATCAGTTCCAAAGCTCTTTTCATACTAGATTCCGGCTCCTGTAAAGTTAAGACCAAGTCATCTGCAAAAGCTTTCAATTTATATTGTTTGGCTCCGACCTGAATGCCTTTTACAAACCGGTCCCCTCTTATCATGTTTAGCAGCACCTCCAGGACCGAGATAAATAATAATGGAGAGATAGGGCAACCCTGACGTGTTCCTTTTTCTATCATAAAATCTTCAGTTACCACATTGTTTACAATCAATTTCGCTTTTTGTTCTGAATATATTGCTCCTATACCATTTTCAAACCCCTGACCCACTCCCATCCCCTTCAAATTTTTCTTCATAAAGCTCCAAGAGATATTATCAAAGGCTTTCTCCGCATCAATAAAAACTAAAACAGCTTTCGTATTGATATTACTTTGCAACAACTCCAAAATGTCAATTATGTTCCTTGTATTATCCGATAGATGTCTGCCTGGGAGAAAGCCTGCCTGGTCCTTATGTATTACTTCCGCTAATACTTTTTTAAGTCTGCTGGCTAAAATATCTGCAAAAATTTTGTAATCCACATTCAAAAGGGAGATGGGACGGTAGTTCTTCAGTTGTGTCTTTTCAGCTTCTGTCTTGGGTATCAGAGTAATATATGCTTCTTTCCACGATTCGGGTGCCCTTTTCCCTTCCAAAATCTCATTACACACCTCCTTTAGTGGTTGAATTAAAAGATCTTTCAAAGTTCTGTAGTATTTGGAGGTTAGTCCATCCGGTCCTGGAGATTTGCCCAATTGCATATTCTGAATGGCACCTTCAATTTCTTGTTCAGTAATTTGCTGATTCAATACTAATTTGTTTTCTGGAGATATTTTTTGTAATCCGTTGGTTCTTAAAAATTGGTCTATCTCAGATTCTTTCTGCGGCCCTTGCGTATAAAGTTGTTTAAAATATCTCTGAAAGCACCTTCTAATCTCCTCCGGGTTCTGTATGCTTTTTCCATCGATCTCAAGGTTTGTAATCGTATTTAGCTTCTGTCTTTTTTTCAATTGCCACGCCAATAATTTCCCACATTTATTAGCAGACTCAAAAGTCTTTTGTCTCATTTGTTTAATTTTCCACTCTATTTCTTCATTAATCAGTTTCATGTATTGCACCTGATATAGCTTAATCTCTCTTAGGGTCTCTTTTGAGTTTGGTTTCACTCTTAGTTTCTTCTCCCCTTGTTTTATTTTTTCCAAAATTTTCCCTTTCTTCTCATTTTGAGATCTCTTTTTTATTGCGTTCTGTTGAATCAAGAACCCTCTCATAACCGCTTTGCTTGCGTCCCAAACTGTTCTTTTTTCAACCGTCGTTCTCATGTTTATTTCAAAATAGTCTTTCAGAGTCTTTTGGGCCTTCCTTAAAGTATCTTGGTTTCTCAATAAGGTGTCATTCATCCTCCATCTGAAGGATCCGATAGGTGTTAGTTTCATTTCCATCTTTACTGCATTATGGTCGGAGCAGGTTTTTGGGCAGATTTCCACCTTTTTTATTTTTGGTGCCAGGCCTCTAGTTGTCCAAATTTGGTCAATCCTTGTCCATGTCATTTTGGCTTCAGAAAAGAAAGTTCCCTCTCTACCTAGGGGATTTTTGTTCCTCCAAATATCAATCAAGTCCATATTGTCAGTCAGTTCAAAAAAAGTTTTTGGTAGTCTGCCCTCTTTCGTTATGGTCTGTCTTTGTGCTTTGTCCATGTTCGTAGAAACCACTCCATTCATGTCTCCCATCATAATAATATTGTTATAGTCCATGTAGTCCATCAATGTCTCATGCAATTTCTTGTAAAACTCTGATTTCCCCTCATTTGGTGCATAAATTCCTAGGATCAAAAATTTCTCTCCTTGTGTTTGGATTTCTATTGCCAAGATTCTTCCTTGTTCATCTTTAAAAAGAAACTTTGGTGATAGGCTTTCTTTTGCATAGATTGCCACACCTCTCTTCTTGACCTTATCTGATGAGATAAATTCTTGGCCCAATTTTTTATTAATTAACACTTTTCTGTGCAGCCTAATCACATGTGTTTCCTGCAAGCAAATTATGTCCAATTGTTCCTTTTTTAATAAATGAAAAACTTTCCTCCTTTTTTCCGGGGAATTTAGACCGTGAATGTTCCAACTTAATAATTGCAGAGACATGTTAAGATGATGTTATTTTCCTCCTGTTGCTCCCAAAAGTGGCGTGTCTTTCTCAGGATCTTTCAGTTCCCCAGGTGCAGGTGTTAGGCTTGATGATCCCGAACCTGAATCGCTTGGCTCTTCAATCCCTTTCTGAAGGTTTTCTCCGTAGTCGTTCAAGAATTTGTCTTTGTCTTCCACCGATTTAATTCTGACTTTTTTCCCTCTAAAAGTAAAAGAAATCCCTTGGGGGAATTCCCATCTGAAGATAATCCTATTGCTCCTCAAAAGTTGCACCAGATCGCCGTAGTTCACTCTGAGCTCCAACAAATGTTTAGGAATGTCCTTATAGATTTCCAACCTTGATTCTTGGATCTCCAAAGGCGTCTTAAAGTGTGCACTCAGAATTTTGTCTCTTTCTTCCCTCGTCCTAAGGGAGATTAGACAGTCTCTCGACCTAATCTTCCTCCCTCCCTTTCCCAGTCTGAATGCACTTACAATTTTAAAGTCCTTTTCTTCTTCCAAGGACCAAAATTGTGCAAATTCTTTCGTGAGATACTCAATTAAATTTTCATTATCAATTTCCGGTACAGATCTGATTCTTAAATTATTTTCCTTATTTTTCAATTCAATCATAGACAGCAGAGCCTGATGTTCCCCTATCCGTTTGCGCATAGGTTTAATTTCTCCCTGGACTTCTTCAACTTTCTGCTTTGCCTCTTCAGCAATTTTACGATTTGCAGTAGTGTCTTCCACCAATTTTCCAATAGTTTGTGCGTTTAAATTTACTTGTTGAGTCAGATTATTAATGCTTGCCGTATTTTGGTCTATCTTAGCTGACTGGTCGGTGACTTGTTTACTTAAACCTTCCAACTTTTCAAATATTTTATTTAACACTGAAGTAAAGTCCCCTCCTGAGGCCATTCCTTCCGGCCTAGATTGTTCTATATCTTCCAGTTGTGCCGCAGGAATTGTGGGGACAGATGATCTGCGCAGCTGGGAAGTTAAAGTAGTTTGCAGTGTTTTTGCTTTAGCTGATCTTGTCCTTCCACTCATACCCTTTCTTATCTATGCGTCAAGGTCAGTCTCACAGTCTGTCTTTCTCATGGAAATCCCCAAATACACAGATGGAAAATTCCCCCAGTAAGTTGTCAGACTAGGTTGTTCCACTAGAGGGATACTGTAATCTAAGAGACTCAAAATGTCGCAGTTCATAAAAGTTAAGAAGTTCCCTCTTAGTGTTAAACAGTATCTTGGTGTTAAACAGTATCCAATTTGCAAAAAACCTTCAGACTCCTCATAAATTCCTTAAATTCCCACAGGGTTACTCTTTAGCAGAAACAAGCTGTCCCAGCAACGTGCGAGATATTAAGTAACAGTTCCAAAGTAGCCTTCAAAGTCCGCACCCTGGCAGTTCAGTAACCAGGATTCAGTATTTTCCAGTCCCAAAGTTCAGAAAGACAACAGGAAAAGCTGATTTTTCACCCCTCCTCCCCTCTCTAAAAAGTTGAGAGGGGGTCTTTTATCTTGGTGTGAGAGTTTGTAACTTGTTAATCCCAAAGTCCGGGGCTTGGGTTTTTTAAAAGTCTTTGCTTTGTTCTTACAGCAAAAACCGGGAGACGGACTTCCTGGTTGCGTCTCCCGCTTGTATGCCAAATTCTTAAATTTGTCTTCTTAATGCCAAATAAAGTCCCCTACTTACGGGTTGAAGTTTATGGCCGAATAGTTCCCAGGAAAAGGGTCAGCGCTCACCGGCAGCAGCTTAGCGGCATCACTCCGCAAAAAGAGCGATCGACTCACAGCGCCGCGCCACCCCCGACACGATCCGGAGCTCCTTACGGGGTCCCTTCACGTAGCAGAGGAGCGTTACAGGCGCCCGCCGAGTCCCACGACCACAGGCTATCCCCACCTGTGGGTTTCTAACGAGGGTCTCCGCTTTGCCGTAGCGGACGACCCGTTTCTGCGGAGCTTCCCCTTCACCAGTGGAAGGAGACCGCCATTACCGTTCGCGCCGCCCCCGGAAGTCCTGGGGATTTTCAGTGTTGAGCTCTATCATTGGGAGGGACTTGATCTCAGTTAAAGGCCACATGCTTTGGAAGCTACACATTCAAAGCTCTTTAAATTAATCCATCCAGGATTCTCCTGCTTGGGGCTGCACAAGGGAGAGGGGTGTCCTCTGTTATAAGAACTGGGTTGAAACCTTGGATGTATTCCGAATAGAACTGTGGCAATTCAGAGTAGACAGTTCTGGGCTACAGAGAACAATGGTTTGACTCAGCACAAGGCAGTTTCAGGTGTTAATGGAGGAGGTTTTTGAATTACCCAGAATCCATGGCAAGTCGAAAAGCATACCAAGTCATGTCTCTTAGTATTGGAACTGGAAAGGCTTACAGCTCAATGGCAGAACATCTGCTTTCATTCAGAAGGTCCCATGTTCAACCCCCAGCATCTCAAGATCATGCTTGGAAAGACTCTGAAACCCTAGAGAGCCAATAACAACCTGTGTAGAAATGACTGGGCTATATAGAGCAATGATTTCACTCACAGTAAGGCAGATTTCAGTGTCCTATAACATACTGATGAAGGGTAGTAAAAAGCCAAAGGTCCACCTGCCAAATGAAAAAGAGAGAGCATATTAGCAGACAATGTTTGTGTATTTTTTCTCCTGCAATCTAGCTTCACTCCTTCCTGAAGAACATCCACTTCAACAACAGTGCTGGGGAAGAAATCTCTTTGGAGGAGAAGGGGCAGCAGGCAGGTGGCTATGATCTCCTCAACTTGGTCACATATCCCAATGAGACCTTCCAGAGAGTCCAAGTGGGGAGGGTGGACCCTCAGGGCCCCCCAGGAAAAGAGTTCACAGTGGATGGAAGTGCCATTGCATGGAATCCCAAGTTCAATCAGGTGGGTGGGACTATTTCTTCTTTTAATCACCATCCATCATCATCTTTAATGAGAAGATCAGGGGATCCAGGAAAACACAGATGGCTACAAAGGAGAAGTGTGAGGAGGAAAGCTCTAGTACTCAGTGATCAAATACTATCTTTGTTACTTTGTTCAAATTTGTTGATCCAGAACTAGTTTGAAGCTAATTGGGAGCTTAGGGTTAAGAACAAGGTCTTTCTGAGTGAGGAATTGGCAAGTGTTTAAAGCTCTTGAAAAGGGACTGTTGTGTTCCAAAATGCGTTGTTGGCAACAATCTTTGTTTCAGACTCTGTCCCACCATGTGGAGCCAGGTAGAAAGAAAATCATCTACCACATGAAGTGTGTGGTCACTAATGTTGATGGATGGAGTGCCGGTGATATCCTGTCCCACGATGTTGGTCTCCATCAGGCTGTTGGTGAGGCCAAACTCCATGCAGGCTTGGCCATAAAGTGTGGGATGAAAGCATCCAAAAGGCTAAGGAAAGGGCTGATGCTCAGAAGGCTATAGTATGCAGTGCTGTCATATGCCAGATGAAATTGATTGCTTGATTGATTGATTGATTGATTGATTGATGGAATGAATGAATGAATGAATGAATGAATGAATGAATGAGTTTATACACTGCCATATAACTGGAGGTCTCAGGGCAGTTCACAGAATAAAATCAACATATAAAACCACAAAATACATAAAGAATACATACATAATACATAATGAAAATAAAAAACCCAATGCCCCCCCGCAAAAACACACACATATTATAAGAGGGAATAGTTATGTAAATTTCTACAGCTATGGCAATTATGAGCAATCTAAACAAAGCAGCAGGAATGTTCTGCTGTGCTGCTGTCAGTCTGTAACAGTATTTATCATAGATTAAAATCTATGTAAGATGTATTAGCAATGTAAGTAGCACCTACCTGCATTGTATATATTAATCTGAAAGTTCAAGTACATTTGGTAAGAAGGAGAAGCAGCATCTGCTGCCGGCTCCTTATTTCAGCTCTCCTCTCCCTCCAGGAGGGAATCAGCATTGGGTTATGAGGAAACAATCGATCAAGAGGGAGAAGGTTGGCACAAGCTTCTCTTTGCCATTCAGACATGTGCTGGGCTGGCCAAATGGTTAAGTGACAGCACAAAGCATCTTTATCAGGGGGCCTGATGCTTGCCCAGGGAGCAAATGCTTGACAGCCATCCTCTAATTTCAGTCCTGTGACCTTTCTGCTGCAAAGCAGACATAGATGGCAATAAGATTTATGTAGAGAAGCAAGCTTATTCCATTCAAAATCCCTTCCTTGTCAATACCACTAGATCCTGCCCATTTCCACCTGTGTTGAGAGCTGCCACCCTGGACAGAGTATGTTTGCCCAGCAGGGAAAGCAAATCTGTTGCTATGACTGCGTTCAGTGCCCTAAAGGGAGGATTTCAGTCCAGAAGGGTAAGTGAAGGAGCCCGAGTCAACTGGTATTCTTCCTATCCAACTTCGACATTCATTTCTTAGTCTTATTATGTCTGCTTATTTTCTGTCATAGATGCCAAGCACATGTGTTTATATGTTACTGATACATATTGTCCTTTCCTCTCTCCTCCCCTTTGGATAGCCATTCAAGAGTATATTGTGTGAAATAACATCCACATGGGGGTAACCACCATTGAAATCAGGATGACATACATCTGGGAAGAAATCATTAGGATTGCACTCCATAGATTCCCTTTTTGTCAGCATTGAACCTGCAGCCAACAGATTTTTATCTTCTGTGATTAACAACTAGGGAACAATTTTCTCTATTGTATCCACACAGTTTCAGTCCTTAGGAAAAGTTATTTCTTGTCAAATACAGTGGTACCTCGGGTTAAGTACTTAATTCGTTCCGGAGGTCCGTTCTTAACCTGAAACTGTTCTTAACCTGAAGCACCACTTTAGCTAATGGGGCCTCCTGCTGCCGCTGCGCCACCGGAGCACAATTTCTGTTCTCATCCTGAAGCAAAGTTCTTAACCTGAAGCACTATTTCTGGGTTAGCGGAGTCTTTAACCTGAAGTGTATGTAACCTGAAGCGTATGTAACCCGAGGTACCACTATATTGATTTTCCCAGTGAGCAAATGACAGGCGACCTGGCTGTTTCATCCACTCCCAAACTCAATTACGGAAAGTGTAAAATAGAAACACTTGGGTTGCAAGCCTTGAAATGCAAAGACATGCGCCTGGATGCAGAGATAGACATGTTTAAGGGGAAAACACTGAAATCAATCAGTGTACTGCAACCATGACAAATAAATATGAATGGATTGATTAGTACAGTTGATATGCTCATGGAGGAACCATCACTTAGTTGAAAAATTAGGCTTTGGTTCATCAGCTCAGTAATATGTTTTGTGTACCGCATAATAGACAGTATCAATAATATTAATAATTATTGCTTCAAGAAATGCTAAAAGCATGCTTCTCACTTTCAGATGCAGATCACTGTGAGAAATGCCAAGATGATCACTACCCAAATGCCTTTCAGGACCAATGTATTCCAAAAAAAATAAGCTACCTATCCTATGAGGAGCCCTTGGGGGCAATTCTGGCCTCCTTGGCTCTCTTGCTTTCCCTGGTCACACTTGTTGTGATGGGGACCTTCGGTCTGCACTGGAACACTCCCATTGTCAAAGCCAACAACTGGGGCATCACCTGCACCTTGCTCTCTTCTCTGCTTCTCTGCTTTCTCTGCTCCTTCTTATTCATTGGCAGGCCTACAAAGGTGACCTGTGTCTTGAGGCAAACCGTCTTTGGCATCGTCTTCTCCATTGCTGTTGCTTGTGTGTTAGCCAAAACCCTCACTGTGGTTTTGGCATTCATGGTGACCAAGCCTGGGAACAGCCTGAGGAAATGGCTTGGGAAGAGGCTGGCAGGATCCCTTATCAGCTTCTGCTCTCTCATTCAAGCTGGCATCTGTCTTGGGTGGCTGGCATCCTCTCCCCCATTCCCAGAGTTTGACCTGCACTCCCAGGATGGGCAGATCATAGTGCAGTGCAATGAAGGCTCCGACATCATGTTCCACCTTATTCTCGGCTACATGGGTCTTTTGGCCATTGTGAGCTTCTCTGTGGCTTTCTTTGCCAGGAGGTTGCCTAATACTTTCAATGAAGCCAAGTTGATTACCTTCAGCATGCTGGTCTTCTGCAGTGTTTGGCTGTCCTTTGTCCCCACTTATCTGAGCACCAAAGGGAAATACATGGTGGCTGTGGAGATCTTCTCCATCTTGGCCTCTACTGCTGGCTTATTGGGTTGCATCTTCCTCCCCAAAATCTACATCATTATACTTAGACCTGAGATGAACAGTAAAGAGAGGTTAGTAAGGAAGAAGGATGGCCATAATTGAGAGGGTGAAAGAGATGCCGTTAGTCAGAGACCTTAATTTGTGGCAAGGAGATGTTATTTCCTTTGTTTTTATATTCCGTCTTCTATGCCATCCAAGGAGGACATAATTCTCCCTCTCTTGCTATTGTTTTCTCAACAACTCTGTGAAGAAGCTTAGATTGAGAGATGGCATCTGACCCATGGCTGAATGGGGATTTGAACCGTAGTTTTCCAGCGCCTAGGACAACACGCTAATCGCTACACATTAGGCTGAGGCTATAAATACTGTTACTTACAGGGGTCTGCTTCACCAGGGTGTTGTCCAAATGGAATGTTATGCGGAAGCAATTTGCAGCAGGATTGAAAATGGAGTAGCAGCCGAGTGATTGAAAAATAGGACATCAAAATCATTTGAGCTCTTGTTAATTTGTGCTAGTTAACCATTCTGCTTACCAAAATAAATTAGAAGTTGGTGGGACATGACCTTGATCCCAGGAAGACCATAATTATACAGTTCCTACATAATAAATGTATCTTTTAAACAAATTTCATTGCTCAAAGTTAGGATATATGTGAGAGAGAACTTTATATTCATCTGGCTCTTTTTCTTATTTTGTTTCATTCTTTTCTTTTTATCCTTTTCTGTTTTGAATAGTTTCTTTTTATTGTATTGTGAAAAGTCTGAATTAAACTTTATATGCAAAAGACGTGTGGTGTGTGTGTGTGTGTGTGTGTGTGTGTGTGTGTGTTAAGAAAAAAAATCCCCATACAAACATGCAAAGCATCAAGTGTAATTTAAATAATCTGACAGTGGACATACATATTTAAACTCAGACTTCTGGATGCTGTGAGAATATTTTCTCTGTTCCTGTAAAAGAGATATTCAGATATTCAGATGCTTCCCTACTTACACCCATGCTAGATGCTCTTCAAAACAAACAAACAAACAAACAAAACTCCTATCTCTGCCCTGGTGGATGTCTTTTTTCCATAAGCACCCAAGTGCTGTGAGGGGTTGTGTGTGAGGAAATTGCTGTCACCAGAAAAATACAGCGGCCACAGAGGTTTAGTAGCAGATACCAGGGGCTATCTACACAATACTCTAGTAGTAGGTTCCACCTCTTTCCATAATATTCTAGTGATAGAACAGCCTCTTTCCATATGAACATGAGATCATCTTCTGAGGCCCTCCTTCGTGTGTCACCTCCTCAAGAGGACTGGAGGGTGGCAACATGAGAACAGGCCTTCTCTGCAGTGGCTCCCCATCTATGGAATGCTCTCCCCAGGGAAGTTTACCTAGCGCTTTCATTAAAAACCTTTAAGTGCCAGGCAAAAACATTCGCTTTTAACCAGGCCTTTGGTTGACCTGATCAACATCCCATACCATACCCTTGGGTATGTGGCTCTTTGGGGGGAGGTATTATTGAGCTATGGCATATATATATATACTGTGATCTTTTTATGTGAACCACCCTGAGACCTCTGGGTATTAGGCAGTATATAATTTCAACAAATAATAAATAATTGAGTAAACTGGATGCTAGTGATGAGAGCTGAAACCCACCCTTATCCCTGTCTAGATTTTCTCCCAGCCACAACAACAACAGCAACATCAACAACCCAGCCACTCTGGGCGGCTTACAGCATATTTAAAAACAATCCTGGAAATCCTGGAATTGAACCAGGGAGGAGGAAAACCTAAAGCAAAAGAGCATGGGCAGCAAAGAGATTGAGATCTCAGTTCTCCCTGAAAGAATGAAAGAAATCATCTTTCATTTTCATGGAAAAAATGGACTTCACCAAGTTCCATTTTTAAATGTAGATTAAAAAAGGAAACTAGTTTGAATTTATAGAAGCTATTTTCACAGTTGTGGCTTCATTAAATCTTTGCCACGTGGATTTGCCTATCATGGAATCCCTTCATGTAGCAGAGGATACTGGGAAATGTTCCAATGTAAACACTCCATTTTGAAGGAAGCTGGCCATTCTTGTTGGGTATCAACAATGCGAAGTCTGTGCCCTTGAGCAAAACGTGCACTCTGTTCCCCTTTCATTTTAAAATCAAACATATCGAAAAAGTACTCCACCTAGATATGGACTAAGCCCCAGATGGTAGATGCATTATCTGATGTCAATTATGTGTTCTTATTTTATTTAGGGTATTTGCTTTCCAACCCATTACCAGAAACCTAACTGTATAGTGAATGGACTAATTGTGGGAATTTCAGGGAAATTGAAACATATTTCTCCTATCCATATCTACTCAACATATGGCAAGTGATTGAACTTTCATCCTTCCCCCTTCCCTGCCCCAACCCCCAACTTCACCAAGATCTATATAAGAATCGAGGCAGCAGCTTCAGGGACAAACTTGCCAGTGCATAACGCGATATCCATCACCTCACAGGACGAAACGTGGGTAAGTTGGAGACAATCACAAACTCACTTCTGATGCTATGGCTACTGATTTATATTTTGTATTGGGGGCTCTCACTAGCATTAAACCCTATACCCACATATCTGTCCACATCCTTCTTCCATCAAAGTCTCATTCAGTTCTCGCAGGTAAGTAAGTATACATATACTATGTGGGTTTGTGGGTTGAGAAGTTGAGGAGAAGAAAGCAAGGGCATGGGTGTAGTAGAAGAAGAAGTAGAACACTCCCCAGTTTAAGCTCCCCACCCTCCATCACCACAGTTACTTATATTCCAGTTGAGCCAAAGAGGGGAAAATTACCGTATTTTTTGCTCTATAAGACTGACTTTTTCCCTCCTAAAAAGTAAGGGGGAATGTGTGTCCGTCTTATGGAGCGAATGCAGGCTGCGCAGCTATCCAAGAAGCCAGAACAGCAAGAGGAATTGCTTCTGGGATTCAGAAGATATTTTTTCTTGTTTTCCTCCTCCAAAAACTAGGTGCGTCTTGTGGTCTGGTGTGTCTTATAGAGCGAAAAATACGGTAAATAGCACGAGGAGGCAAAGTGGAGGGAGGAATTTAGCTCCCCTCAGTCATTCCCATTTTCTTCTTAAATCTAGACCGTGCCAAGCCCCAATTTTAAACATTCCTTCCTCCTTTCCACCTGCCTCTGACCTGACTAAGCTCCATATAAGAATTAAGGCAGCCAGCTTGGGAGACAGACTTGCCTGTAGAAAGAGGAATCCATCACCTCAACAGGACTGAACCTGGGTAAGTTGGAATTGAGGTTGGGGATGGAGAGAAATTCAGTTCAGTTTCCATTTAAAGAGAAACTTATTGAATTTGCAGTATTTGAAACAATATGAGAGCTGAAACACAGCCACCCTTTGAAATTTGTTCCTCTTTGAATTTTTCAACACAGTTGAATTTCCCACTGAATTTCTCCAGCTGTGTAAGATCGGTAAAGAGGGGGGAGGGAAACACCCTGATAATTCCAGTGATTTTTATTCAGCACATGCAAGGCCGCCTCTGTCCTGCCTCTGCCCCTCCATATCTCCTTGTTTGGATGGATAATGCTAATGGGCTACCCCATACCAGCCAAACTAGCCATGCCATTTTCCAGCCAAACCCTCCTCTGCCAGAGGAGAGGCACCATCACCAAATAGTGCCTCAACCAATACAGGCGCAGAATTTTCCAATGTCCTATCCATCAAATTTAGGAGGCAACCAATCACAGGTTGAAGCCACAGGAAATAAACACACACGACATCAAACTTTCTCAAACATGATTATTTGCTTTGCTAGATATGCAAAAAAAGATGAGTTGATGGTGTGATTGAGAGCAATACTGTACATTACTATTCTTACAGGATACTCTTACAGAGGAGGTGTGCTCTTCTCTCTCATAACTTATGGCTGCAAGAAGGGATGAAGTATTAATGGGGATTCCTATTTGTTTGCACTATATAAAATCTTAATTTACACAGTTACTACAGTTCAGGAAGCAATGGGACTAAAGCCCCCTGCATTTTACATTAAACTAGACACTGTTTCTGAGGCTGGTTTGGAAAGGGAGGAGGAGGATAGATGCTCAGAAGATAGGAATGACTAGGAGACTTTGAGAGGGAGAAGCATTTTTTTAAAAAGAAAGAGACCAATGCACTCAAATCCAGGGGAGATCCCCACTACATCCAGATTGCTTAGATTACTGCCAAATAGATGAAGATTGTTTGAGAAAGAGAGGTGTGTGTGTTCAAATTACAACTCTTGCTGACATCCTGGAGTTTACATTAGGAGGGGGTGGGAAATCCAGAGACCTCAAAATATTGCTGGACTCCAACTCCCATCAGCCCCAGAAAGTATGTCTAATGGTTGAGAATGATGATAGTTCCAGTCCAACACCCTCTAAAAGGGCCACATGACATACCTCTGACATAAGGAATATGCAAAACCGTTTGTTTACGTGTAGCTGCCTGGACAATGCAGAAAGTAGATTGAAACAACCCTGATTTTGAATCATCACATTTGCTTGGGAGTAAATCGTTTTCCATATAGCAGGCACGTCCAACAGGTAGATTGTGATCTACCGGTAGCTCACTGGATGTCTGTGGTAGATCACTGGCTCCTTCCAAAGAAGCTCAACAACTTTGATCTAAACCCCCCCAAGGGGGGGTAGATCACGGCCAGTTTTTAACTCTGTGAGTAGATTGCAGTCTCTTGGGAGTTGGCCACCCCTGCCATACAGAAAACAGATACCAGAAAGCAGCGCTGTTGTTTCTCATCAATACTTAAGGTGCTTCCAGCTGGATGGTTTTACAGTCACCTGCTCAATGGTCTCCAACCTTTCTCTATAAAGCTTTCTACATTTCAACAGCTCCACTTTTACAGTTGACTCCACTTTTACCAGGCAAAGAATGGCAATTCCACATTTAAATTCCTAGTATGGAAGTCCCATTAGTGTGTATGATTCATCAACCCTGACAATTTGAAACTTTAAATTCTTTCTTCTTCCTCCAATCTTCAAATAAAAGTTCAAATAAAAGATAATTGTTATTTTAAACACAGAAAAATACTTTCCCCTCCCTTTAATCACCACCCTGGATCAATGACATTCCATGAATGCACCTCTTGAATTCATGGTACATTACTCTTTTCCAAAGGTAAACAAAGGAAGATGGGATTCATCACCAAGTTCAGCCTTTACCTTCTTGGAATTCTGGTCTCCAGTTCTTTCCCAGGAGGTGAGCATTATACCAAATCACCCAGAAGTCTTACATAGGGCTAAGCAGTCACTCCTTAGATTTTGAATGGACAGCAGCCCAGCTAATCCTATTGGGACAAAAGGGCAAGGTTTTAAAATATTCTGTGTTTTCCTCATGGAATCACCAATGACATAGCTAAAGAGCAAACCTCTTAGTTCTTTTTGTATTCTTTCTTTTCTTCCTTCTTTCTCCATACAGCAAAGACCAGCTCATGTCCCAGGGACTGGATGCAAAACCAGGGCAACTGCTATGCTTATTTTGATTTTAAGATGTCATGGGAAGATGCTGAGGTAAGGCACATCCCTCTCCTACGAAAGCATAATGTTATGTGAAAGTACATGAGAAGCAACTTGGACTCAACAAAAGAGATTTGATTTGTTATGATAAGGTGAAGTAGTTTACCAACCCAGGAGAAGAAGCAAGTCATCTGTGCATGAAAAGAACAATAGTGTGCAGTTTTAGGAAAAGGCATGTGGGCTAAAAAAAAGGGGGGTCTGGCATCTGTAGAGATCATTTGGAAAATGCAAACTTGGGCTTATTGAAGTGTTTGTTTTGACCCTCCACCTGTGCTCAACATGCATATTTGTGAATAGACTCAGATATTACCAGAGGTCACTTAGCTTCCTGTGACTTCCAAAGGGATTTGCCTGGTGAGCACCCGCCTGCCCCCTTGGAAAATAAGACACAAGACACAGTGTTTAAGGTTAATTGAGAGCCAGTGTGGTGTAGTGGTTAAGAGTGGTAGTCTCGTAATCTGGGGAACTGGGTTCGCGTCTCCGCTCCTCAGCCTCACTCACCTCACAGAGTGTTTGTTGTGGGGGAGGAAGGGAAAGGAGAATGTTAGCCGCTTTGAAACTCCTGAAGGGTAGTGATAAAGTGGGATATCAGATCCAAACTCTTTTTCTTCTTCTTAACGGGCGAAAAAGGCCACAACTTTATTGATTGCAGGAATTGAGCAGTATTGGCTTAGGCATTGGTCCTATCGACTAACCGGCTTCAGCCTGATTGCTTGAAGACCACCAAGGGTTAACCGCCAGTAAGGGGAGTCCTGCTGATGTACATCAACTAGGAGCTCACCCGGGGTCACCGCTCGGGGGCGTGCCTTAGGCCCACACCTCCATAGGCTTTGAACAGGGCAACGCCCCCCGGAATCCTTTACCGGACTACCCTTCGATTTGGGGGAAGGTGATGGCGCTTCCTCCCCCCCCCATCTGTATAACAATACCCTTACCAATGCCTAACCACCAATGCTGAGGAAGTTGTGACGATTTGCTACGAGGTAGGCGAAAAACCAAATGGCTGGTGCCAATTTGCCAAGTGGAAAAAATTCCTACCAGGCCCCTTGACGGCGACCAACCAAATTCCATAGCAATGTCGTAGAGCGAGACGTAAGGGTGGGTGGGGTGGGAAACCGGAGCAGCTGGAGCGAAGAAGAGAGGGAAATCCTCGGCCGCGCCGGCCCTAAAAAGCCCGGGTCACGCCTCCCTGGCCAGCTGATTGGCTGGCCAGGGAGATGACGTGTCCAAGGATTCCCCCAGTCTCGCAGGGGCTGTGAGTCAGCCCCCGCGCACATGGGGAGGGCGTGGGGCCCGCAACCCCACCTCCTCTCCAGCTCGCAAGTGGCTTTACCAGCCCAAGGTAAATGCTGCACTCCTACAAATCTTCATAGCTTTAGAGAAGGGGTTGGTTTCAGCGGTTCTCAACTTGTGGGTCCCCAGATGTTGTTGTACAACAACTCCATAGCTGTCACCTTTTCCCTTTTCTTGCAAGGAATCCTATTCGGAATAAGGGAATTTCCCTTTTAAAAAAAGGGAAACGTTGACAGCTATGTACAACTCCCATCATCCCTGAGCTCTGGCCTTGCTAGCCAGGGGTGATGGGAGTTGTAGTTCAACAACATCTGGGGACCCACAGGTTGAGAAAAGCTGGTTTACATCCTATGGTTTACTAGTGGGTTGTGTGGTCTGGAGTGTCAAAAAAAGAATGCAGCCAGATGGATGGAAAGTTAATCTCCTGGATGGCAGAGCTTGAGCTAATATCAGTTTGATATTCCAAAGGAAATCCTTCAAGCTCAAATTTCCTTAAATATAGCCAAACACATATTCCATCTTTCTGAAGCTTTCACAATATTAACAATTAAAACAATGCTGATTTTCAGTTTGTTAGAAGACCAGTTTACAGCTCCCTCATATGATCTTTGTATTCAGCTTTGTTTCCTTATTTGGTTGCAAAAACCTTAAGTGGCTATTAGAATGTATAGAGATTATACAACAATGAACATTCATCTTAATTTGCATTAGTGTTTATATAACTTCCTGTTAATTGTCTATCCATCCCACACTTTTCTAAGCATTTCCCCATCACTTCCCTAACCTCAAAAATTATTGTTTCTGTAGTAGATTTATTGCCCTAGAATCGCAGCTCACTTTTACTCCCTCTAATTGTACGTTGGTATGTCCTTCAATTCCTCATGCAAAATACTCAGAGTCTGGAGGTGCTGTCAGACTAGTAACATTGCATCTGACAAGTTGGTAACAGTAATAAGGGAGAAAAAGCTTTGGTCTTCCACAAGGAACCTCACATTTTGAGAATTTCACTTTGGTGAATACGTGGTGTGCGTTTTTCTTGCAATATCTCATTCTTCCAATTTTAAATTCAGTTCCTCACATTTCTGCAGCAATCTGTCATTTATTTATTTAAAAATCATGAAAATTCTTCAGCATTTTAGTTCAAATTTATCCTAGTAAACACAGTTTTCTATGCAGTTTTGTACCTTTCCCTCATATGATTCATTGTACATGTTGTCTTCACCTATGGATTCCTTTTAATGCATACTTTCCCCTAATGCATGCTCTTTAAGTGTGAATTTCAAGATATGCCTGTGTTTCAGTTTCCTTCCTTCCTTCCTTTTCTTTTCTTTTTTCTTGTTGGACAGTTTGAATGTGAGGGATAGGCTTTTAAATGGGAACTGAATTGAATTCATCCCCCGCCCATGTTAGTGGGGCATTGAATTGTGACAAGGTATCCTTCATTTCTTCCATTTTTAGATTGAGTGCCAGAGCTATGGCCGTGGGACCCACCTTGCCTCTATCCTCACTGAGAAAGAAGCAGCCTTGGTAGCCAAGCACATCGCCACATACCAGAAAAATCCAAGTAATGTCTGGATTGGGCTCCAAGATCCCCGTCAGGTGAGTTGTCTTCCCATAGTCTATTTCAGGCCATTGTCAGTGATGTAGGAGCCAACTCCTAGGGGCTGAGGTTCCTCCCCCCCCCATAAAATGTTTGAGGGGGCCAGCCCCCTCCCCCCGTTATTGGGCACTGTCATTCAAATGCTGTGTGCGTGATAGATTATATGGGGCATGGCTTACCTGCTCACTTCCCAATATTTTATTCAAGTTGACACCCTTAATCATTGAATAGTGGCTTCTTAACACCACCATTCTGTCCTTATCTCAATCATCTCCCAGGATTAATCCAATATGCAACTTCTCCATTATGTTTATGGGGTCCTCTAATATCTCCATCCTAAATGGCAATCACTTCACTCTGACCAATGCTCCACATAACAAACCAATAACAAACTTAGTTGGTCTCTATGGTGCTACTGGAAGGAATTTCTTTATTTTGTTTCAATGCTCCACATGATCTCTTAACGGAGTTCCTCATTTCAAATGACTGCATGATCTCTTCCATATCATTCCTGCAGAATGGGCGTTGGAGGTGGGCTGACGAATCAACCTTCAATTACCGAAGCTGGAACACAGGGGAACCAAACAACGTGGGTGGCGTGGAGTATTGTGTGGAGTTGCTGCACGTCTCTGGTAAGGAAAACATTTCCAGGGTTGAGAAGAAGACATTTGCATCTTGGATTTTACATTGCCATCTGCTTCTCCATCCGTTGCCAAAATTTCTCAAGATTGTATCTAACAAAGTTGTATTTAGTCATCACTACCTAGGTAAAGGTAAAGGGACCCCTGACCATTAGGTCCAGTCGTGGCCAACTCTGGGGTTGCGGCGCTCATTTCGCTTTATTGGCCGAGGGAGCCGGCATACAGCTTCCGGGTCATGTGGCCAGCATGACTAAGCGGCTTCTGGCGAACCAGAGCAGCGCACAGAAACACCGTTTACCTTCCCACCGGAGCGGTACCTATTTATCTACTAGCACTTTGACGTGCTTTCGAACTGCTAGGTTGGCAAGAGCAGGGACCGAGAAATGAGAGCTCACCCCGTCACAGGGATTCGAACCGCCGACCTTCTGATCGGCAAGTCCTAGGCTCTGTGTGTTGGTTTGCAAACCCCCTCCATAGAGGCTGGCCCCTCTCACTGTCCTCGGAGCTTGCTTACCGGTAACCTCCTCTGGCTGATATCCAGACAGACCAGGGAGATTTTGATAGGCAACATTTTCCCAAGAGTGGGTAAAATGCACAACCCCTCCCTCCTGCTTCCGCAGGGGAAAGAAAAATAAGTCAGAAATCTATTTACATGATGTTTATTTCTGAGAAAAACACGTCCTTTCAGTTATGTTCTTCCAGCAAGTCTGACAAACTTCCTGAGCATGCGCACACAGAAGGTTTCAAGTTACACTCTTCACAAAGACTTATCCAGCCTGTGAACGTCCTGGGAAATTCTTCTTTCCCACAGATAAGCACATCATGTGATGTCAACAAACTGTCTGTCTGCAGCGGTGATGTTTCCATATACTGACAAGCGCCACCCGCGTCCCTCTTATCACTACCTACAATCATCACTCATTCCTCATCACTACCTACAATCCATTAAATTTAAAGAGTTTACTCTGAGGATGAGTTGGTTAGATACAACACTCAGCCATGTGCTTATCTGTACCAAGGTTCACAAATTAATTACGCTGTACACCAAATCAGCAGGGGTCCATTTGTTGAGCATGAGTTAGAAGGCTTTGACTACATCCAGTCTGCATAGGTTGGTTGCATGTAATTATCTTCACTTATATATTTTATCCAGAAAACAGTGGTTGCCAAACTGATGTATGAGTCTATTATCTCAAATTTCAGATTTACGGAAGTGGAATGATAGAATCTGTGATCAAATGAATACCTTCATTTGCAAGCAAGAGCTGTAAAGCAGTCCTGCAGTTCCCAACAGTGCCAGCTGGGAGCTTCGACTGAAGTCAGATGCCTCTGGTATCATTTTCTCCTCTGACATCCCTCAAAGTGAAAGACCAGCTGTCACCAATGACTCTAAAATAAACATTCATTGTCTTCCTCAGTCTCTATCTTTGACATTTTCTTGTGGTTTCAGCTCTGTGTAATCTTAATAAATTCTCTCATAGGCATATACTTCCTAGTGCACTGCTACCCTCCTCCATCCAGCCATACTTACAACTCCACTTCCAGTATTGCAAATCTCAACACGACGGGGGTGGGTGAGTTGCACTCCTTTCATGGAAGTCCCAGGGAAGCAGGAACATTGTACCTAAGGAGCATCATCCCTGCACTGCTGCTTATATCATGCAAGGCATCAGTGCAGTTTTTTCAAGATTCAGTCCACCACTTTGATTCAAAAAGACATCCAATTATATCCAAATATAAGCCAAAACCTCTGCATTGTCCAGGAACCATCAAATCAAAATGGGAGATAATATATTCTTTTCTTTTTCCAAAATGATTTTTATTTGGTTTTACAAATTTAACATTATAATCATACCACATCCTCTGAATCTCTGGACTTCCCACCTTCCCCTCTATGGGTATTCTTGTTACCCTTTTCTACTGCATCTTTTCCCCATAAACCAAGTTTTTTATAACTCCATTATATCCACAGTTCTCATTACATTACAAGTGTTATTGCGGTCCTGCTAGTGTTTTCAGCTGCTTACAGTGGTCTTCTAGGTAAAATACCGGTATATATTTTTCCCATTCCTTATTAAAGGTTTGGTCTTTCTGGTTTCTGAGCTTTCCTGGTCAGTTTTGCCATTTTGACATAGTCCAACAGTTTAATTTGCCATTCTTCTCTGGTAGGGACTTTATCTTCTTTCCATCTCTGGGCTAACAGCATCCATGCAGCTGTCGTCACATAAATAAAAAGCCTTTTCTGCTCCCTTGGAATTTCAGCATCTACAATTCCTAATAAAAAAGCCTCTGGTATTTTTATATAAGGGACACGGGTGGCGCTGTGGGTAAAAGCCTCAGCGCCTAGGACTTGCCGATCGCATGGTCGGCAGTTCGAATCCCCGCGGCGGGGTGCGCGCCCGCCGTTCGGTCCCAGCACCTGCCAACCTAGCAGTTCGAAAGCACCTCCGGGTGCAAGTAGATAAATAGGGACCGCTTACCAGCAGGAAGGTAAATGGCGTTCCGTGTGCTGCGCTGGCTCGCCAGATGCAGCTCGTCACGCTGGCCACGTGACCCAGAAGTGTCTGCGGACAGCGCTGGCTCCCGGCCTATAGAGTGAGATGAGCGCACAACCCTAGAGTCTGGCAAGACTGGCCCGTACGGGCAGGGGTACCTTTACCTTTAACTATTTTTATATAAAAGTTATTTCAAACATTTTTTTTCAATTATTATATATCATTTCCCAGAATGCTTTTGTTACCTTAAACATCCACCACATACGATAAAAAGTGCCTTCTTTTTCTTTACAGTTCCAGCAGATATTTGTACCTGTCTCATACATTTTTGCTAACTTACTAGGAGTTAAATACCAATGGTACATCATTTTCATATAATTTTATTTTGACGTACAGCATGCCAAAAATTTCAGATCAGTTTTCCATAACCTCTCCCAGGATGAGAGTTGAATATTATGCCCCAAGTCCCTCCTCCAGTGTATCATAACAGATTTAACCTGCTCATCCTGGAGATAATATATTCAAAAGAGTTCAAATCAGTGCAGTTTGGAACACCTCTGTCCAACATCTTCATTCAAAATTGCATATGTTGGTTTCCAAAGTAGACCAGCACCCACTCTACTATCTCAGGAACCATCACATAAAATTGGATGACAGCAACATCTCCAGGGCTCTAGACTGGTGCAGTTTATAATGGCTTGGTCTGCCATCTTGATTCAAAATGGCATCTGGCAGTTTCCAAACATAGATGAGAAATGGTTCCTCCATCTCAGAAACCATTGTGCCAGTTTTGGTGATGACATTTCAAGAGCTGTCTGAATGGTGGACAGATGGCTAGAGGAATGCCAGCAGATAGTACCTAGGATTGCCCAGCAAGTCTTAAAAAACAAAAGATAAGAAGATTGATAAATGGATAGGGGTTTCTTAATTCTTAGCAATATATATATATATATATATATATATATATATATATATATATATCTTGTTCAGTAAACTATAATATACAAACGATTCAGTACTGGTTAAAATCAGTGCAGTTTTGAGGGGTTTGGTTGAGGATGGCACTCTACTTCTAATCAAAAGAGATAGAGAAGTGCTATGATCCCTGAAGGTCCTAGGTTCCCTGGTCCATCTCACTGTTCATTGACAGAGCCTGCTCCTCTGGAACCTTTACTTGGGCTAGTGCCACATCCCCTCTCTGGAGAAGATTCCTTCAGTGACAGCATGACAGCTGGGTTATCTCAAGAGGTGTCAAAATACGTGCAATGTTGAAGGTCCCAGTCCACCATTTGGATTCAAGTTGGTGTCCAACGGTATCCAAACATGGACCAAAACCCATTCCTTGATCTCAGAAACTATCATGCCAAATCTGGTAAACAGTATCTCCAGAGCTGTCCAAAACAGTGCTGTTTTGGAATGGTTTGCTATGCCACCTGAAAATTAAGTAAAGAAGAAGTGAGAACTATTGCTGAGTTCCAATCTCTTTTTGACCACCCCACCCCCCAACATGCCAAATTTTCTGCATTCTGATTTGTCCTTTTCTGTCACAGCTTGCCATTTCCCCCTTCACTCAGAATTCAGTTCCGTACTGGTAAAAAGAAACAGGATAAACCCTTTCAGAAACAATTCTCCATTGTTTTCAGGGTTGATGTGATCCCAAGCCTCCTGCAGGTAGAGGGAGATCTCAAAAGGTTCTAGCACTGCTTCCTTTACCAGTCAGGCTTTTAGCCTGCCAAAAGGTCCTGACCTTTAGACTGTGACTATTTCAACAAGGAAGCATTATAGGTGCTCTGACGGCATAGTCTCCATGTGTGCCTCAGTATTCATAAGTCTAGCCCATATTTGATGAACACCCTTAGCCATAAACAGCAGTTAAAACATTAACTATCTACATCTGCAAAGATGATATAAAGTCCATAAAAGCGGTGAGTAACTCATAAAAGTGGTGCCAAGTCCTTTAAACAAAGAGGGGGAAAGAACACATTGTGATCAAATGTGTTTCAATCCTTCTTAAATGTATTCATCCAGCCTATTTGCTTTCTTCCCAGCATGCTTCCTTGAGACCATCAAAATATATTAGCTCTATAAATACTCTCCTTCCCCCTACCTCCCACCCAGGGAGACCCTGTAAAACCAAACTTCCTTCACCCAGGTGCACCTTGAATCAGACCTGTTTTTCTCCCATGGCCTGAATAACAATCCCATTTCTAACTGACGGTGGGTGACACAGTCTTGCCCCTGCAACTCCCCCAAGCGATGACCCAAAGGGTAAACTCTATTTGGGGAATGTACCCTGCTGCAGGACCTCTGGTACTGCCTAAATGTGGAATCCATTAAAAAATACTGCTTTTGAGGCAATTTGAAACATTGGCTATATTCTTTTTATCCTTGATGGGTCATTAAGACATGCAAGACATCAAACAGTGTTTAAGTCATCTGTGGGGTGTGCATTGTTGTGTAAACCCAGATTTTAGAATACAGTTGACATCTCAGTAAAACAGATTGTCAACCCTGTACCCACATTTAATATCCTTAAGGATACCCAATTTTAAAAAGTATTTTGGCCCCAGTGGCCACCAGCCTTCTTCTTTTTTCTACAATGCCCCAGAGGATAAGGGACACTTGAGGTGGGGGTAGGGATTACTACTCCCCCCAAAAAAAATATATCATGGAAACATCAATGTTTTTGTGGTGTTCTACAGAAGACCGTGTCTGTTCATGAAACTCCTAGTGCAGCAATGTCCAACCAGATGACCATGATCAACAGGTAGATTGTCGGTGTGCTCCCGGTCAAACGTGGGAGTAAAAGAAGTGATCACCTGTTTGTTACTGAGAGATCATAACGCGCCCCGCCCCCAGCACTATGTCCCATTTTTGCTGCCAGTACAGCTTTGAAAGGTTGTATTTCCAGCATTGGCATCAGAGTGGGGAAAGGAGGAAGGTCAGCGGACTGTTGTGCAATCAATGTTATGCAATCCGTCTCCATAAAAGCTGAACAACTGTTACCCCCCTAAAAAGAAAGCTGAACAACTGTGGTGCCTCCCTCCAAAAAAGCTCAAGAACTCTGCTAACTCCCCCCTTAAAAAAAAGCTCAACAACAATCGGTAGATCACTGCCAGTTTTCTTTATATACTGGGAGTAGATCACAGTCTGTAGAGAGTTGGACATGCCTGTCCTAGTGTATTATGGAGACAACATGGCTGCCACTGAGAGCTACCAGGTGCACAACCAAAGAAAGCATTCCAGAAACCCAGTTTGTGTCTCCAGCTTCCATTTGGATGGAACCTTGCCTTCCACTCTGCTGGAGCTGCCCTCAAATAAGCCAGGTAGGAAAAATAGCATCTAAAGAAGAAGAAAACAAGGGTGTGTGTGTAGTAGTAGAAGAAGTAGAACAGTCCCCAGTCTAAGCTCCCTACCCTCCATCACCACAGGTACTTATATCCCAATCTCAGAAATGAGCCAAGGAGGGGGGAGTTAAATAGCATGAGGAAGCAAAGAGGAGGGAGGAGTTTAGCTCCCCTCAGATATTTCCCATTTTCATGTAAAAACTAGACCTCGCCAAGCCCCAATTTTAAACATGAATAACAGGAGTGGTTTCCACAGTTTGGGTTTTATGGAATTCTTGCCACGTTGACTCATCTGCTAGGGAACGTCTTGCATGTGGCAGAGGATTCTGGGAAATATTCCAAGGCAGTCTCTCCCTTTATGAAGGATGCGGGCCAGTCTTGTTACAGGTCAACTTTGCACTACCTGAAGTGAGGGTGTGCTCTTTGAGCAGACTCAGCACTCCCCTTCACTGACACCTTTCAGTTTCAAAATAGAAAGTGGTGAAGGAAGTGTCCCTCCTGAATTTGGGTTTATCTCCAGATGGTAGACCTGTTCTTTGATTCTAGTTAAGTCTTTTATTATTGTATTTAGAATATTTACTTTTCCATCACCTTTCACATAAATACCTAGGGACATTCATGCAACCAATCATGTGCTTTTATGAGTATTTGAAGTACAGCCTTTCCTTTGTCATCTGTACTTTATGCATGTCTAAAAGGTTGAAATTCCTTCCTCCTTTCCCCTGCCTCTGACCTGACAAAGCTTCATATAATAATTAAGGCAGCCAACTTGGGAGTCAGGCTTGCCTGTGGAAAGAGTTATCCATCACCTCAAAAGGACTGAACCTGGGTAAGTTGGAGGTGGGGTTGGGGATGGGGGAGAAATTCAGTTCAGATTCCATTTAAAGGCATACTTATTGAATTTGCACTATCTGAAACAATATGAGAGCTGAAACATAGCCACCCTTTGAAATTTGTATCTCTTTGAATTTTTCAACACAGTTGAATTTCTCATGGAATTTCTTCAGCTGTGTAACACATACAAAAATGATGTACTTGGGGAAGGTGTTAATAGAAATGCATATTGTTGGAGATTCCTCAAATGAGCATATGATCTCCAAGGTCCCTTCTAATCTCAACATTCTATAGCTCAATGAATCGTCAACACTGATAAACATCAAGCTTTTGTTTCTTTCGTCTTTCTCTAATCTTCATAGTTCTTAGAAGTTCAAATAAAGTAGAATTGTGATTTTAAGAGTAGACAATGTTTAAGTCCTCCTTCCTTCCATCACCACTTGGGATGAATGGCAATCAGTGGAGGTATTTGTTGAATTCACTGTACATTCCTCTTCCACAAAAGGTCTACCACAAGATGGGATTTGTCACCTCCTTCGCCTGTTGTCTTCTTGGAGTCCTGGTCTCCAGTTCTTTTCCAGGAGGTGAGCATTTTAACCAATTTTTGAGAATTACCCAATGCAAACTATTTACCCCTAGTCCTTCAGGTGTCCATATAAATATAATTAATTCATTTATTCCCCCTTTTTAAGTCTAAGTCATAATATTAAGGCAGGCAATCAAGAATGCAGACACAAGAGAATTATGATTAATATTCCCTTACTATCTTAGTCTTTATATCAACCTTCTTGGGCTTGTAATCCTAGTTACTATCACAATTCAGGAATTCAAGCTTGCTTAGCAATGTCAAGTTTGAGATAATGTTACTCTGAGAAAGCTTCCAAGATAATATTGCCTTTCAAACATATCCTCAAGGAAAGAGCACTGTTCATCAAATGACAATCCTGTTGCACTCTTTGAATATTTTGGTTCTCCATTCAGTGACTGAAGAGCAATCTTGGCCATCCATCACATCTGGGTTATGCTGGAATAAGAATCCTCCTTTGCTACTGCTTATTCTTGCCCTTACCATCTTTCTACCATCTATTAATAATAATAATAATAATAATAATAATAATAATAATAATAATAATAATTCAGTTTTAAATTTAACATTTTCACTCAAATATAAATCAAAATCATAAAAATATAGGATCCCCTGAATCCTTAGACTTCCCTCTATTCCTCCATGGCTTCCATTGTTAATCTTTACCCACCTGCATCATATAATGTTCTCCATTTATTCTTAAAATTCAATTCATTCCATAGCACTTGTTACGTTACAAGTGTTGTTATAATTCTGCCAATGTTTTTAATTGTTTGCAGTATTCTTCAAGGTAACTTATAAATCCCCCCATTCTTTATTAAATGTATTATCTTCTTGATTCCTGATCTTCCCAGTCATTTTCGCCATTTCAGCGTAGTCCATCATCTTTATCAACCATTCTTCTCTGGTCGGAACTTTATCTTCCTTCCATCTCTGGGGCAATAGTATTTGTGCAGCTGTCGTCACATACATGAATAGTCTTTTCTGCTCCTTCGTTATTTCTGCACCTAGAATTCCTAGTAAAAAAGTTTCTCTTATTTTCTCAATCTATTTCTCTCCTTTCTTCACTTTTCCCCTTCCCTCTGCATATAACCTCCCTCGCATATAACCTCCTCCGCCTCCTTATCTTTCTGTTTCACGCTTTTAACTTGTGCTGCTCTTCTTATCCTCAGCTGTTGTTTCTCCTCGGTGTCTCCAGCCAGTTCTCTATTCCCTCCTTGGGGACATTCCTTCTTTCACACTCTGCCAGACACACTTTTATCCTCTGCCTGCATGTCTCTCTTTCTGCAGTTTTACATTGCCTTGCCCCTTTCAGTCTACATAGCTCATATTTGAGGCAGGCCATGAGACCAAAAAAGCATGAGAGGAGCTGTAGAAATCTTTATCTGGGTTAAGTGGCATTATATCAATAGTGCTTGTTATATTTTCAAGCGATGGTTACCCAACTAAGGCTATTAGAGCAATGGTTTAGGTTAGGCCTATATTCATTGGTTTCAAAATTATCTGTGATTGCTCAAAGCAGTCACCCCTTTTAGCAGTGTAGCTAAAATAAGATTTCACATAAAGAACAACCTTCTTACTGCTTCGTTCCTTTCTACTCATAGCCAAGGCCCTGTCCTGTCCTGATGGTTGGCTGCAAAACCAGGGAAATTGCTATGGATATTTTGATACCAAGTTGTCATGGAGAGATGCTGAGGTAAGAAAGATTTCTCCTCAAGCAAATTGTAATAGAATCATGGAATCATGGAATTGGAGGGTATTCCAAGGGTCATGTAGTCCAAACCCTTGCAATGTAGAAATCTCAACTAAAGCATCCATGACAGATGGCCATCCTACCTTGGCTTAAAAACCTCCAAGGAAAGAGAGGCCACAACTTTCCACTGTCAAACAGATCTTGCTGACAGAAAGTTCTCTCTAATGTTTCTAATTTACATCTTTTGGGCTCCTATCAGATTTCTGTGAGTAGGGCTATCCTTGCCCTGGAACAATACCTTTACACCATCTCAGACTTCACAAAAGAGAGTTGGTTACTTTATGTTCCAGTGAAGCGTCTCTGTGGGAGCTGAGAATGTGACAATTATGCCAAATCCTTCCCTTCCCACCAGGAGGAGAGGGAAGAAATCTTTGTGTGGAAAAGTAGAATAGACTGCAGTTCTGAAACAGATCTGAGTCTGGGTTCGCAAAACATTTCATGGCTCTGGCTGTCTCCCTAGAGAACTCATGTATGAAGTGTAGATATTGGCAGTCTATGGGAGTGTTTGATCCTCTGCTTATGCTCAGCCTATATATTTGCAGAGAGACTATAGTATTTTTACAATGTCAAAAAGCACCCAGTGACCTAATTCCAAAGGGAATTTACCAAACATTATGTATGTACTGCACCCCTGCAACTTTTCAGTGCAAGGGTGACATAACAGTGTATGCTGTGTGGTCTGCAGTGCTGTGAAAGGAATGCAGCAGGTCAGATGCAGTGCTGATCATTTGGATTCCAGAGCTCAAGTTAAAATAAATTAGGCATTGCAAAGCAAATCTCCCAA
This sequence comes from Podarcis filfolensis, assembly GCF_964270895.1. Classification (NCBI taxonomy): domain Eukaryota; kingdom Metazoa; phylum Chordata; class Lepidosauria; order Squamata; family Lacertidae; genus Podarcis; species Podarcis filfolensis. Next base: position 13,539,194 of record NC_139615.1, on the reverse strand, counting down.
GTTCAAATTTCCTTGCCTCTATTTAAATGTAATACTCCCTTTCTGTAACCTTTTGCAGCTTTTTCAACATTCCACATAAAAATGCTTCCACCTAAAATTTCTACATAAAAAAAAAATGGGTTTGTTGGAAGACCGGCTTAGGGTTTCTCCAGATAACCTTTTAACTGACCACTCATCCTGCATTCATCCTAGATGAGCGGGCAAGAACATGCTCCTACATTTGTTTATTTATTTATTTATTTAAGTGGATTAATTGTGCAAACCTACACTTCCTGTTATGTGCTTGGATTCCTCATGTGAAATGCTGTCAATCTGGAGGTGCCATTAGTGCACAAAAGTTTAAGCCCGGCAACTTGGTATGTGACACTAATTTCTTACAGTCTACCAGTAAGACTTGCCTCTTGAAAGTCAAATTTCAGAGAAATAAATAAAAATGTTGATATTCCACAAACTCTGCATCATTCCTTTTAGTGAGATACGGTTTTTGAACTGTTGTTATCTGATGTGTTGTGAGACACTTTGGGAATGACTTTTTGTAAAAGTGGTATATAAAGAAGCATGTTCTGATGGCGGTTGTGACAAAACATCTTTCATTCTTTCTCCATTCTTAGACTGCATGCCATAGCTATGGCCATAGGGCCCACCTTGCCTCTATCCTTAATGTGGATGAGACAGCCCTGATTGCCAAGCACATCTCCGCGTCCCAGCAAGAACAAAGCAACGTATGGATTGGGCTTCATTACGTGAGTTGCCTTCACTTCCTCTATTCCAAGTCATTGTCATAGAGTAATGGTTACAGATAGGTAGCCGTGTTGGTCTGCCATAGTCAAAACAAAAAAATTTTTTCCTTCCAGTAGCACCTTAAAGACCAACTAAGTTAGTTCTTGGTATGAGCTTTCGTGTGCATGCACACTTCTTCAGATACACATCTGAAGAAGATGTCATATAGATACACATACACATCAGATACAGATACACATCATAGAGTAATGGCTCCTTAGCATCAACACTCCATCCTTATATAATAATATCCAAGAATGAACCCCACATGCTACATCAATATTATTTTCAATGCAGATCCTCCTCTGTCTCATTCATAGCTGGCACTACCTTCCCACTGACCAACATATCCAGATAATATTGACACCAGGCTCCTCATGTCCTTACTTACATGATCTATAATGTCTCAATCTTGCAGAATGGGCGTTGGAGGTGGCCTGATGGATCAGTCTACAGGTTCGACGAAGGTTACAAATCCTGGTACCCAACCACACCAGACAACTGGGCCCCTTATGAGCATTGTGTGGAGCTCCTATATTTCCCAGGTAAGGAAACCATTTGCAAGGTCTGACAAAGTAACAATTAGATGTTGAGTTCCACATGGCCACACACTTCTCCATCAATGTCCTACTTCTCTCAGGATTGTAAGTCATACTCAAAATAGTTCCATCAAAATCAACAGACCCAGGTTAGTATTTTATGAAAGTCCATTGATTTTAAGGAGTCTACTCTGAGTATGAGTTAGGTGGATACAACTGTTGGTCAGGTATTTGTTTCTTTGCAGCAAAGATAATTACTCTGTAGAGGAGAACAGCAGCGATTTATGTGTTCAGCATTTAAGGTCACTTCCCAACATACCATAATGTAGAAGGGTTCAGTTACAGCCTATCTGCATAGTAAATTATACATGACAATTGCCCTGGGATATTTGGATGAAGGGTGGTATGCAATTTGTAGCAACCACCATCACCATCACATTCATGTTGTATTCTGAAAACAGTGGTTGCCAGTCTAAAGCAGACTGTATTCTCCTCACCACAGGGAACGTGTTGACTAAGGGATGTAGAAAATGTAAGATCAGAAAGCAAAATTAATCCAGACTGTTTATTCTTCATGTGCCTCCTAACTTCTGGACCTAATGCTGTCATTTGTTCTCTTTTAAAGAAACCGTTTACAGTTTTGTGAAATGGAATGATAGAAACTGCAACCAACTCAACAGCTACATCTGCAAGAAAAAACTCTAAGACAGCAACTGTCATTCCCAACTGTGCCTTCTGTGATTGATGGACAGCTCTCTGGAATCATTACCTCCTCTCCAATCCCTCAGTGATCAACTCTCATCCATTATTTCCAAAATAGGCTTCAATACAATGTAATCCTAATAATCTCTTATGCATATATTTCTTGTCATGATTCTGTCCTTCTCATCCCATCAGTCCTTACAGCACCAATTCTCAGAGCACAAATCTCATGATGAGGAGGCACTCCTTGCATGAGAGTCCCAGGAACAGGGGGGTGCTGTGTCTAACTCTCACTGTGTCTAGCACTGCTGTTCACAACACACAAGGCACTCAAATCCAGATGTCACCACAAATTTCATCCCCAAAACAAACACCTTTCCTTAGAGCTGCTCAGCACAGTTGATATGAAATCCAGAATTTTAGAAGCCACAAAATGAGGACAGGGGAAGAAGAAGAGTTTGGATTTGATATCCCACTTTATCACTACCCGGAGGAGTCTCGAAGCGGCTAACATTCTCCTTTCCCTTCCTCCCCCACAACAAACACTCTGTGAGGTGAGTGGGGCTGAGAGACTTCAGAGAAGTGTGACTAGCCCAAGGTCACCCAGCAGGTGCATGTGGAGGAGCGGAGACGCGAACCCAGTTCACCAGATGACGAGACTACCACTCCTAACCACTACACCACACTGGGAAATTGCAAGGGAATCCCATTTAACCTGACCAGCACCATGTTCTGGAATGCTACACTAAATTTTAAACCAGATTCCTGCCCCAGGAAAATGCTGCCTAGAGCTTCTAGTTAAGAAAAAGCTGTTCAATATTCTCAGGCACACATTCCCCGCCCCACCCCAAAGTCAGTGCTTCCAAATGAGGAACCGACAATGAGTATTTGCTAACATACAAATGCAAATTCAAGGATCGGAAGCATTAAGCAATATCAAAAGATGGCAATTCAACAATAGCAAGTTACCCAGTCCTTTCACAGACTTGTTTTAACTGAACATAACAGACATGAATAAGGGACAATACTGAGCACTAGCTGGACATCCTCCATGTTGTTTTACTTTGCGTGCATGGGCTTGGTGCATCCAATGGCCCCATGTCCATTTTCCTAGCTCTCTTCTCTTTTGCATAAATGGTCACAATCACTAGGATAGTCAGGTCACAGGTTTTATTACGCCTAAATGTCACAGCACAGAGAGAGACAGAGACACACATCAGTGCCAAAGATCTCCCTGAGCAGCTTCCCTGGGTTAGATTTTTATTACACCTCTATAAGCCTATAGTCTTATGCCTCTGCCTGATGTCACTCCATCACTCCAGCTACCACCCAGCATCCCCCCCCCCCCAGTTTGCCTATTGCTTAACCAAGACTGAAGATGGGAGAGAAGTTCAATTCAGTTCAAAATGAAAACCAGGCCTACTCACACTTTCTAAAAACAATTCATGAGCTGAAACACAGCCAACCTTTGAAACTCACACTTCTCTGAATTTTGCAATGCTGTCCTCAGGTAACGTATATAAAAAAATCCCAAAACTATTGTTCATACAAATTCATAGATTGGTGTAAAAATGCATTGTATTGGGGGAAATTGCTTTTTAAAAACATGCTTACAGTGGTACCTCAGGTTACATACGCTTCAGCTTACAGACTCCGCTAACCCAGAAATAGTGCTTCAGGTTAAGAACTTTGCTTCAGGATGAGAACAGAAATCATGCTCCGGCGGCGCAGTGGCAGCAGGAGGCCCCATTAGCTAAAGTGGTGCTTCAGGTTAAGAACAGTTTCAGGTTAAGTACGGACCACTGTATATTGGGATAAATTCACACTAAAATGCTGATGAATCTACATAAATATTTTTTTAAAAAAAACAATGATGTGCAGATGTGGAGAGCTGAATTAAAGATGGGGGGGGGATGAGAAACAGACAGAAACTAAAACTGGCACACCTGTTTAACCTTACCCACATCCTGAACAAGGCACACAAGATCCTGTGCTGAACTGCATGAGGAGAAGTAGCAGGGCAGAGCTGAGTAAGCCCACACTGGTTGCACCTTCATTGATATCCACATGTACCACTGCAGGATTGACTGCAGAAGGGATGGAGAAGACATTCAATTCACACTATGTTTGAAGCATATCTCCCTAATTTGCACTTTCCAAAATAATACAACTGCTGTAAAACAGCCATCCTTTAGACCTTGGCACTTCTCCAGGTTTTGAAATGCAGATTGGTGGCCAAGCAGCGTAATGCATATATAACTGAAGACAGCACATTAAAAAACATGTGTTGGTGAAAATAATGTGCAAAACTATATTATATTTCAGATCAATACTTTGTAGGTTGGGAAACACTGAATGCCGACATGTGCATGTTAGAAGAAATGTTTGTGAAAGTGCTGATGAATTTCCTCGCCCCAGCCAAAAAAAAAAACCCCAAACCTTTCACCAATAGTTGTGGAAATGTGAGGAACTCAAGTTTGGAGAAATGAGAAATCAAGAGAAACCAGAACTGAGGGCAACATTTCCTCACAGATGACCTGCTGAGATTATTGATTTGACACACATGGAAGCCACTGGAAGAACAAAACAGACTCTTGCATTGAAATAAAAATTATCCAGTCCAAAAATGTGGTTCAAAAGCTTTGCTCAGAGAACTTAAAAGAAGGCACCACACCTGACATGGATGCCTGCAATTAACATATGCATAGACCTGAAATGCAATCCCTTTCATGTGACTGTGAGCTGATCATCTTGTGACTAAGCCCACAGAGATACAGTCCAGGCCCAGCTCCGTTAATGATTAACCAGGTAGGTTTTTCTCTAACCTCATGAAAATTTCCAACCATGCTTCACAGTATACAATACAAAGAATGTTATATATCTCCTGTTGCCAGTGCTTTTTCCTGGGGGTACGCATGCCCCTAAACATTTGTAAATCTAAGTTTGGCCTCATTGAGGGGCAGTATTTCAATATGAGTAGGGAAATGAGAGTACTCCTAAACATTTTTAAGGAAAAAAGCACTGCCCACTGCAATGTACCATTAACCAATTGTCCTGAACATGACCTCCTGGGTAGAACATGCCATTGGTTGCTCGGGCCAGAAGGGAAAGAGGATGGAATAGTTCCACTGCAGTGCAGTCTACATGGGGCTACATGGGCCTTTGAAGGTGACCTGGAAACTACAACTAATCCAGAAAGTGGCAGCTAGACTAGTGACTGGGAGTGGCTGCCGAGACTATATAACACCAGTCCTGAAAGACCTACATTGGCTTCCAGTGCATTTCCGAGCACAATTCAAAGTGTTGGTGCTGACCTTTAAAGCCCAAACAGCCTCGGCCTAGTATACCTGAAGAAGCGTCTCCACCCCCATCGTCCAACCCGGACATTGAGGTCCAGCACTGAGGGCCTTCTGGTGGTTCCCTCACTGTGAGAAGCAAAGCTTCAGGGAACCAGGCAGAGGGCCTTCTCTGTGGAACGCCCTCCCATCAGATGTCAAGAAAATAAACAACTCTCTGAGTTTTAGAAGACACCTGAAGGCAGCCCAGTTTAGGGAAGTTTTTAATGTTTGATGTTCTCTCGTGTTTTTAATATACTGTTGGGAGCCTCCCAGAGTGGCTGGAGAAACCCAGTCAGATGGGCGGGGTTTAAATAATAATTGATGATGATGTTGATGATGGGGACTCTTGCCTTTGCACAGTAGACTGCCTTCAAGCCAGGCAAAGGTCAGAGGCTGCTTTACCCCTATCTCTCTATCCACCATCCAGACAATCAAGGTCAGTGCTCAAGTTCACATTCCAGCCAGACAAAATCACTCATGTCTGGCACAGAGAAGGGCCTACAGGTGAGCAATTGGGGCAGGGGTGTCTGGTTTAGCATCCCAGGATTTGGCACTGGTCAGGTAGTCTGGGATCCCCTTACATGTTCCCCTGTCCCCAGCTCTCAAAATCCCAGCTTTAGTATCAGCTCTGCTGAGCACCTCTGAGAAAAGAATTTAGGTTTGGGATAAAAAGTTTCACCTACGTGTTGCCCTGAGTGCCTTGTCAGGTATCGGCGACACTGCTGGACTGGAGCCCCAGAGGTACAATGTGCTTCTTTTCTCCGGGAACTCCAGTGCAAGAATTGCTCCTTCCCCAGTCTTCAGATATATTTTATTGGAACTGGAGCAATAAGGATGGATTCAGTGAAAAGAGAATACACATAAGCGAGTTTATTAGGATTATATTTTGCAGAAGTAACAAGGAAACTTCGAAGTGAATGGGAAGACCAAAGAGGTAGCTCTATAGAGGAGGTTATTTTGAAAATGAAGAAGAGCTGTTTTTGAGGGATGGGAGAGGAAGGAATGAATTCAGAGATCCACTAAGCAGGCAGAGTTGGGAACTCCAGTCTCCTTTAAATCTCTTGTTTGCAGATAAAGGTATTCAAATGGTGACAAGGTTCATCATTCCACTTTCGAAAACCTAAAATTCAAGACATGACAAAAGTTACTATTTCTTGCCCATTATTACATAACCAAATGGATGTGGTTTGGAGTACGGGTTAGGATTTGGATTTGACTTGGGTATATTTCAGATACTAAAAATCCGGACAAACTTGTTGAGCTCTTTTCTTTTCTTTTTTATAAATAATTTTTATTAATTTACAACAAAAACAAAAACACACAATAATTTCACATCCAATTTTTCACAAAGTATTTCTTTTCTGGACTTCCTTCAGCTTTTCCGTAAATCATTTGTAGTCATTATTTAATTTACGCATTTCTTAGGTTTGTATTGTCATTATTCAAGCCTTTCTTTTTCTATTCCCTTTTAACAATACTTCTCACATTTCACAGTGCTTCTTTAAATCCCTCTAGCGTTATCTGTCTCTCACTTATACTTTCCAGATATTCCACAAATTTTCCCCAGTCCTCGATGAACTTTTGGTCTCTTAAATATCTAATCTTCCCAGTCAATTTATCCAACTCAGCATAGTCTAACAGCTTCATTCTCCATTCTTCCATCGTTGGTATTTCCTGTTGTTTCCATTTCTGAGCCAGTAATACTCTTGCAGCTGTCACTGCATATTGAAAAAATTTACAGTCCTTTCTCTTTATCCCATTTCCTTGTTGAGCTCTTTTCTTTTCGTTTTGCTTGGGCCTTGCACCGCCTCCCTCCCTGAACCCTGTTCAGGACCCTATTCAAGGTAAGCGGCTTTGGGACACTCACCAACTGGGCTTCCTCCTGACTTGCACTGAGTCTGGGATGCTCGGCTCCTTTCGGCAGCCGCCACCGCTCTGCGCACATGCCATCCATCTGGGCAAACGCGCACACATTGCAAGGTGCACCAGGAACAAGTGAGGACCCGTCTGAGCTTTTTTCTCTTTTTGAGGGTTTTTTTTTGTGTGAACATCTCCCTTCCACCACCCCACCCCAAATTTTCAGCTTTTAAAGCATGTTTGAAGCATTTTCCTTTGAAAATAGTCCTGGTTGCCATATGTCCAGGTTTCCCCAGACTTTTTGCTGCTTTGCTGCCCAGACGCCATTTTCAGGCCCTGATTCCCAAGCATGTCCGGAAAAATCCAGACGTATGGCAACCCTACATTGTGCAGGATGGACTCGTCCAGAACTGACCGACCCCATGTGGGTTGCCCATCCAACAGTTGCCTGACTTCAGCCTCATAAGTGTGCTCCTGATTCAAAATTTGCAGCTGAAATCGGGTCTTTTTTAATGTGGCGCCTTCTTTTGTTTCTTTATCTGACTTTAACCACTTCTTAGAGAAATTCTGTAGAAAATAATATGACATGGCCCACTTGAAAAACCACTGTTTCCAGAATATAATATGTAAATGAGTATGCATGCAAATAAAACACATGCAACTAAACTATGCAGATGAGCTACAGCTGAAGCCTCCTGGTGTGTTGGGCAGTGACGCTAAATGCTGAATGAATGGACCACTGCTAGCCAGCTCTACAGAGTAATTGATTTGTAAACATTTCTACAATCAAACAGCTGGTTGAGGGTTAAATCTGACTCATAATTGGATCCCTTCTAATCAATAGACTTTAATTAGTGATGGTTAATTTGGGTCTATTGACAGAGGTATTTTCAGTGCAATTTAGTCAGATGCAACCCTGAGAAAGGTTGGGAATTTATAGGGAATTGGAGGGTAATGTAGCATTCAAGGTGAAAACGCCTTTTTTCTCAGGCATGCTAATAGTTTCCCTACCTGTCCTACGTTTCAGCTCCACACAATACTCCTTGCCGCCAGAGTTGTTTGGCTCCCATCCGTTCCAGTTGCTGTAATTAAAGATTGAATCATCAAGCCACTTCCAATCTTGGTTCTGCAGGAAAGAGAAGGAACAGCTCATTTGACCAAGGAGGTTTGTAGCTCAGTGCAAGGATCTTCAGAGGAGGTTGCTCAGCAGGAAGCTCTTGCAAGCTATGATGGAGACGTTAGAGAAGAAGCCCCTACTATAAGCACCATCTATGCAGGCACCCACAAAATGTTCACTGTGGGGGGTTGGCAGGGAGCAGCAACGTGTTGCATATGTGGGCACCCCTAATGGGGTGGAACCCAGCATGCCTGGCCCCTATGTAAAATACTGGAGAAATAATTTTGGGATGCAGCCTGGGAGATGATAGGATGGCATTGCTAAGGAGCCACTGTGTTGTGATGATGACCTGGAATAGAGTAATTGAAGGGAACTCACCTCATGGGGATCATAGAGACCAATCCAGACATTATATTTTTTCTTCTGCTTTGAGTAGATGTACTTGGCCACCAAGGCTGACTCTTGCTCTGTGAGTATAGAAGCCAGATGGGTCCCACGGCCATGGCTTTGGCATGCAATCTGAGAATAGAGAAGGCACTAAAGTATTTCTGCCACCACTATCATCATCCGCTTAACTGTAGGTCACTTTCCCACATAATGGTGCCCAAAGTGGTTCACAATGTATCAAAAAGACAACAAGACAACAACAACAACAACAACAACAACAACAACTTATTACTTATATCCCACCCATCTGACCGGACCTCCCAAGCCAACAAAATATTAAGAACATGATAAAACATCAGACATTAAAAACTTCCCTAAACAGGGCTGCCTTCAGATGTCTTCTAAATGTCAGGTAGTTGTTTATTTCCTTGACATCTGATGGGAGGGCATTCCACAGGACAGGCACCACTACCAAGAAGGCCCTCTGCCTGGTTCCCTGTAACCTCACTTCTTGCAGTGAGGGAACTGCCAGAAGGCCCTTGGAGCTGGACCTCAGTGTCTGGGCTAAACAATGGGGGAGGAGATGCTCCTTCAGGTATACTAGGCCAAGGCCATTTAGGGCTTTAAAGGTAAACTCCAACACTTTGAATTGTGCTCGGAAACATACTAAGGTAAGAATTCAAAAGTAATATCCCACCCAGTTGGAGTTATCCAACTGTGAATAACAATGTGTAATGTCTAAGTTCTTAATCTATTCTATCTTTTGGAATGTGGTCCGTCTGTTTGTCCATCTGTCTATCTTTGACCAATCTGTGGCCCAAGAAACCTACTTTTTAAAAGAAAAGCCCACTTCTAAAAACCCCAAAAGAAAATTAGGATGAATGCTTGTTGCCGTGACTTCCCTGTACTCTTTTCGACACCTTCTAAAAACATTTTCTTCAGACAACCCTATCAAGACATGTAGAATGTTGGTGTATGTTTTAAACTGGTTTTTAGACTTCTCATTGATTCTATTTTCCCCTGAATGTTTCAAATACTTGTTTTTAACTGTTTGTTACTGACAGTGCTATTGTATTGTTATTTTTTGTAAATCACTTTGGGTTTTAATAAAAGAAAGAAAGAATACTAATCTCTCCTCAGGCAAATCAGACTGAGTGTTCAGTGAAGAATGGCTATCACATAACTTCTGTGTAAGCTTTGTGCAAACAAATCAGGATCAGGGTTCACGAAATAAGTCCTCTGGAGGAGACCAAAGTTGGTTTTCTCACAACTCCAAATTCAGAAGCCTTTGCATACAGAATGTTGAGATTGTTTCAGAAAAGGAAAATAGGCATTTAAAAGTATGCAAGGAGTTTTGAGCTGAAGGGATTTGCTTTGGAATGTTGAATTCATATTAGCTTGACCTCTGCTGCAACACAGATAATCACCAAACAAACTAACCTACCACATTCCATTTTGGCACTGCAGACCATTACAGTGGTACCTCGGGTTACATACACTTCAGGTTACATACGCTTCAGGTTACAGACTCCTCTAACCCAGAAATAGTACCTCAGGTTAAGAACTTTGCTTCAGGATGAGAACAGAAATTGTGCTCCGGTGGCACGGCAGCAGCAGGAGGCCCCATTAGCTAAAGTGGTGCTTCAGGTTAAGAACAGTTTCAGGTTAAGAACGGACCTCCGGAATGAATTAAGTACTTAACCCGAGGTACCATTGTATTCTTTTCAGTAAGAGAGATGACTTGCCTCTTCCTAATGGTGAGTGAATACATTCCTCCTGACCACAGGATCCAACTCTTTTGGGCCAAGGTCCCTTTAGCCCCCCAATAAAATATTTGAGGGGGCGGGTTCCCAAAGGTGATGGGCATTGCCATTCCAATGGGGGGGGTGTGCCATTGCAGGGCTTACCAGCCACTTCCACGCCCCTTATTTTATTTAAGTTGCCACCCTTGAGGAGTCTTGACTGTTAATTAAGCCTTCATGGCTCCCATGGAAACACATCCCTTGAACATGTTGGGTGAGCAACTCAATTTGAAATGTTGGCCAGGTATTGTCTCAGGACAACTCACATACATAGCCCTCCTCAAAAAGATCTCATGTGCAACCCACAACAATATCTTATGATACAGCTTGGTTGGTGAGAACCAACTTCTTACCTCAGCTGCAGACCATGACTTTGGACTATCAAAATATGCATAGCAGTTGCCCAGCGCTTTCAGCCAACCCCTGGGACAGAATCTGGCCCTTGCTGTATGGAAAGAAGAGTAAAGGAAGAAAAAGAGGGTGGGACAAAAGTTGTAAGAAGACTGTTTTTAATGTGAAATCTCACTTTACCTGTACTTTTGCTTATTCCAGTGAGGAAGCACAGGTAATTTAAACCTTTGTGCTGTCAGAGGTGGTTAGTGTCCAGTTGAATTGGTGAGACAGAAGGCAGGGAGACCAACAGAAGGTGGATCCAGAGGCAATGACAGGCAGTGCCACTCCCTGACTGATTGTCAATATGAATATGAGGAGTGGTTCAGGGCAGACAGAGGTTGGTAGGGCAATTCCCTATTCACTCTAATGAACCAGCTTCAATTGCCTGATTATTTATTCCAACAGCCTTAGCTGGGTCACCATCACTTGGAAATCTAACAAGTACTTTTGTTTTCATAAATGCTTAGCCCCTATTAAGATTTCTGGGAAATTCCCAGATAATTGTTAAAACACTCACCTCCGGGGAAAGAATAGGAGACCAGGAGACCAAGAAGGCAAAGGTGGGTGACAACCCCCATTTTCTGGGTGACCTTTTGTGGAAGGAAACGTGCAACAAATTAAAAACCTATCCTTACTTATTGCGAATGTGGTGATAGCAGGAAGAAGTAAACCAGCATTTTCTGTTCTTAAAATCATAAATGGGAAGATTAGAGAAAGAAGAGAGAACCCAAAACTTAAAAGTTGGCGATTGTTGAAGTATCATGGAGTCAAGTAAGGTTAGTGTGCAGATGCACCTAGTGCTGACCACTGACTCTTCTGGACCAGTGGAGACTGCTGTCCATTGGGGCTGGTAGGGCAGAAGGCAGGAAGACCAATGATAGGTGGAGCCAGAGTCAATGACAGGAAGAGCCAACCAATGCTAGTTTTGTTCCCATCCTCTTACCTGCGGAGTTCTCTTCCTCTGTAGTGTTTCCTTAGGACACTCTAGTGACAAAATGATGGACTACGGCTGGCTGAGTCATCTCTATGAAGACAACTGCTGCATGATTTTGAGGAAATATTCATGGAACAAATCGCCGTGACTTCTAGCATCTAAGGAGTGCCACTAGACTCAAAGGCTGAGCTTCCTTATATGTGAAAAATCTGATTTCCATTACTCTAAGTGTGAAACAGCAGCCACGATGCCAGAACAGAGTTGGTGGCCACCTTCAACTAGGAATGTGGGGAAAATACGTTCCACTTTGCGTACAAAGGGAAATCCACCTGATTTGCATGTATTTCTCCAGATTGGCAGTGCAGTTCAACAGCCAAGTAATGTGAAGGGAAATGCAAGGACTAGGATACAGTGTGTAGAAATGCATATGTATATGAAAATAGCATGTAAAATGCATTATAGAAAGGAGAAATGTTCGCAGAAATGTGTCAATTAGTAGAGATTTTCTAAAATGTTGATTTTTTTTTAATTTTAAAAATGCCAACTGATGTGGAAGACTGCAAGAGACCTAAGCTGTCAGATTCACCCATCCCGACCTCCAACTTACCCAAGCTCCGTCCCGTTGAGGTGATGGATGCTGCTTTCTGCCGTGGCAAGTTGGTTTCTCGGGCTGTGGTGCCCATTCTTATATAGAACTTGGCCAGGGAAGGGCATGGAAAAGAGGGAAGAAAATGAACCACTTTTCCATATATGGAGTACAGATCAAGAGAGAAAAGGCCGGTTTCAAATTCCACTGAAAACCACAGACATTTTGATTGCGTGAATATTCAGAGCAATTGCTAATATTCTTGTCCTAATGCCAAGTCCCCTCTGCTGCTGCATTCAGATAGCCACAAACTTGCCATGACCCTGACCCACCCACATTAGCTGTGTTGTACAACACCAGCATGGCAGGCCCCTGTAGTAACTGGAACCAAAGTTTTGTCCCTTGGTCTAGCCCTGATTAAGCTCTGCTCCCCCTGCCCCACATCACCCCACCAAACAACTATTACCCCAGAGGGAAATCTATCATTGCTCCCCACTCTCATTGGCTACCATTCTAGGAGTCACAGCAGCTCTGGCAGAACAACTTCTGTTGAGACTGAAGTGGACAAGGGAAGGTGTCTCTCTTCTCTCTGCATGCACTGAAGTCCAGAGGAAAATTGGGACCCTCTATGCCTGCTACTATATTAATCGTCTGGACCATGTTTAATGTGACATCTAGTTCACCCCCCTCAGAAGGCATCTCTCAAGGGCAGAACTTACGAAGCAGAATTGGGGGGGGGGGTTGTGTGCATGTGTGACATCACGCATGCAATAGTTGGTGTGTGTGTATTTGTGACATCACTTGGCCAAGTGTCCTGAACCCTGGCTTCCTCTCCTCCTCTTCCTGTGGCTGTCGGGGAAAGAGGTCCCAACTGCCCCTGACACCATACAAGTGATATCACGGGCATCATGTCTTGAGTGTCCCACATGCTGCATGATGCTTGGCATTGTGCCAAGAGGAGGAGCCAGGGGCTGGAAAACAAGCGAGGTCCCAACTAAAGAAGGATGGTGACTTAAACTGATGGAATATGTGCAGCTTGCAGACCTAACCTATCAAATAAGAGAACAAGAAGATTGGTAAATGTTTCTTGAATGTATGGTGGAGAATTCTGTGCACTTGAAAGCGTTGGCAGCATTCAGATAAATTCAACAGTGTAAACAAGTTTTGATGGATGTCATAATGGAATACTGAATGGTTTAGTTTATATAAAATATGCAGGGATTTGTAATATGCAAAATGAACCATGGAAAGAGAAGGGAAGTCATTTTCAGGTTAATAATAATAATAATAATAGTAATTTATTATTTATACCCCGCCCATCTGCCTGAGTTTCCCCAGCCACTCTGGGCTGCTTCCAATCAAGTGTTAAAAACAATACAGCATTAAATATTAAAAACTTCCCTAAACAGGGCTGCCTTCAGATGTCTTTTAAAAAGAAGATAGCTGCTTATTTCCTTCACAGGTGAAGGGAGGACATTCCACAGGGCGGGCACCACTACTGAGAAGGCCCTCTGTCTGGTTGCCTATAACCTCACTTCTCGCAATGAGGGAACCGCCAGAAGGCCCTCAGTGCTGGATCTCAGTGTCCGGGGTGAATGATGGGGGTGGAGACACTCCTTCAGGTATACAGGACCAAGGCCGAGTAGGGCTTTAAAGGTCAGCACCAACACTTTGAATTGTGCTCAGAAACGTACTGGGAGCCAATGCATATCTCTCAGGACCAGTGTTATGTGGTCCCAGCGGCCACTCCAGGTCACCAGTTTAGCTGCCGCATTCTGGATTAATTGCAATTTCCGGGTCACCTTCAAAAGTAGCCCCACGTAGAGTGCATTGCAGTAGTCCAAGCGGGAGATAACTGGAGCATGCACTACTCTGGCAAGACTGTCCGCAAGCAGGTAGGGTCTCAGACTGCGTACCAGATGGAGCTGGTAGACAGCTGCTCTGGACACAGAATTAACCTGCGCCTCCATGGACAGCTGTAAGTCCAAAAGGACTCCCAGGCTGTGCACCTGGTCCTTCAGGGGCACAGTTACCCCATTCAGGACCAGGGAGTCCCCCACACCCGCCCGCCCCCTGTCCCCCAAAAGCAGTACTTCAGTCTTGTCAGGATTCAACCTCAATCTGTTAGCGGCCATCCATCCTCCAACCGCCTCCAGGCACTCACACAGGACCTTCACCGCCTTCACTGGTTCTGATTTAAAGGAGAGGTAGAGCTGGGTGTATTCTGCATACTGATGAACACCCAGCCCAAACCCCCTGATGATCTCTCCCAGTGGCTTCATATAGATATTAAAAAGCATGGGGGAGAGGACGGAACTCTGAGGCACCCCACAAGTGAGAGCCCAGGGGTCTGAACACTCATCCCCCAACACCACTTTCTGGACACGGCCCAGGAGAAAGGAGCAGAACCACTGTATAACAGTGCCCCCAGCTCCCAGCGCCTCTAGACGGTCCAGAAGGATGTTATGGTCGATGGTGTCAAAGGCTGCTGAGAGATCCAGCAGAACTAGGAAACTAGGAAACTAGGAAAGGTTGTTTAAATGAATATACTAAATTGTAAAATAGAAAAAATTAATAAAAATAATACACACAGAAAAGAGGAACATCTGGGGGGGGGGGAGGAGGAGAAACCAGCCATGGGAACTGCGGCTTGGTGCCCAGCCTCCTCTGTCCCCTGAATATTATGGGAGCTCCGCCCCAGCCAAAAAAATCATTTGGGGCGCCCAAAGAGCTCAGCCCCACCCCCAAGCTGGCACCCCTGGCAGAGAGGCACATAAAATCAGAAGGAAAGAGGTGGAAGAAATTTGCAAGTAGATAATAAGTATGACCTGGTGCAAAAGGTGAAAGGGATCCTGCAAATGTAACTGTTCTGCAAAAGAAGGAACTTGACCAACTGTAGCTCTTTGTGCAAGTTGTGCAAACCCAAAGCGTGGTTTCTAATGCCTATTCCACCCCTATAGCCAAGTCACCCTTGTTAAGAAATAGTTGCATTTGTTAAGAAATAGTTGTTAAGAAATAGTTGGTGCAAAGGTCAATTTGACATAGTAATGTTATGAGTTGGGAGCGGGGTGCCAGACCCCTCTAATGCCTGGACCCAGCAAGTGTTGAAATATAATCAAGCAAAGCTCGCTTCCTGGTGAGGTGAAGTGGGACTAGGGGGCTCAGGGCAAGACGGCAAATGGGTTGGGCCCCCTCCCTCAACAGACGTTACCACTTTACAGCCGGAGCCTGAGGCTTCTCGTTGGGGGGAGGGGTTAGCAATGGATTATTGCCCTTTGGCTTAACCCTGTCTTTCCCCCCACCTCCCCTTTCAGAGTGGTGGGGTTATCAGGGGAGCTCGCAATTCGGCGCTGCCAAAGCCCTGCACCCAAAACTCCCTTTTGAGCTTTCTTTAGGGGTGCACAGCACCCTTGTGTTTCGCCCTAGCCCCTCTCAACAATTGAGCCTTCAAGGCTCGCTCTCTGCAGCCATTTGCGGCAACCTGTGACTATGACCTTCTCAGTCATCCATCTTTGCAACTCAAGGTCCAAGAGCACCAACTCAAGTTTAGGTGGTGGTCATAGGGAATGAGGAGAACAGCACCTAAGGGACTCTGCCCCCAGCAGTGCTGCTCACTGCAGTCAAACCTAAAAATAGTTACAAATTGCTGGCATGCTAGTTGTCTGTCTGATAAACTGCTAGATTTCCTTCTAGGCAGGTAGAGATTTACTTTAAGGGGGGGGGGAGAGAAAAGCTCAGAATCTGGAATGCTTGCAGGCATGAGTCCTGGTACAACGTCACCACTATAAGACAGCAATCCGTACCATTCTGGTTGAGTTACAGCTCTTAATACATTTAAAGGCAATTAAATAGTACAAACAGGGTCACCAGGCGGGAGGGGATAAAAGGAACATAGAGGCAACCACTCAGCCTTTGACAGGCAGCATCATTGCTAAGGATCCTTAATCACATAATTGCTGCTGCTAAGCAATCAGAGGAAGGAACCTGGGACTCTGGAGATGAGCCTCCCAGAGCAGCAGAAAAGGAACAGGGGAAGCTGGTGATATATGCTGCTAGCCCTGACATCAGGCAAATGACAAAAGTCTGTTTCAGTACTGAGATATGTTTGTTAAAGCACTTTCCTCTGCTTCAACATTATTTCAATCACTCCCCAAGTACAGTATACAGTACTGCCTTTACAGTATAAAAGGCAATTGGGTGGCTACTCAGAATTACCTTGCTTGAAAGATCGAGGCTTTCTTCCTACTGAGAAAACATTTGTGAAACGCCTATGCCCCAACCCATTTGCCATGTCTGCTTGTCACCACGGGGCCGTTGCTTATTGATATACCGTAGCCATTGCACAAAACAAAAAATATAAAATGAATCAGAAATACCACCATAAAGCCATCAAACATCTCACAGGTGCACCAAGTTAAAATTCTTACGTAAACACATGTGTTGTAATTTTCTGTTTATCGTGATTGGCAAAATGTTTTGTGTGTAACTGTGAATGCTTAAGAGTATTTCTCCTTCTATCCAGGCTGCACTGGAAGATCTAGGCATCTTTTGCTGGGGCTGGTGGAATGAACAATGCAGCATCCCAGGCCTTGTCAGAGGTCACTGTCAGGATATAGTTCTGTTCCACCTTTAGAACAGGCATGTAGAGTTGTTGTATGTCACATGTCTGTTTACTTCCAGCACAGTCTGCTGGGAACTTCCGTTGTATATAGCTTTTGCCTATGCCATTTGCTTGGACACAAAGGGAAGCAGACATGTTTTTTCCTTTGTCCTGATGCTGAATAAATGCTTGTAAATGTGCTTACATATGCCTCTGTCCTCTACTTCTGCTGCAAATAGTTCTTATCTCTGCTAGCTTGCGTGCTCAGTCTCTAAAGGTCTCTGAGGCTTGAGTCACAGTTTTGATGCTGTTCCAAGAACCAGAGTTCGCCCAGCTGCTGGCCAGTGGGCTAGAGCCAGCTGGGGGCCTGCCAATTGCCCCCGTCTCCCTGGATGTATTCCAACAGTCACATGCTGTGGGGTCCTCTTGTAATTTTCCCTATCCTCACTTTATGGCTTCCACAATTCTGGTTATAGTATCAACAGTGCTGAGGAGCTCTGAGAAAAGGAGTGTGCTTTAGGATGGGATTTGTAACTACTTTGAGGTTTGAATGCTCTGTGTGTTGTGAGCAGCAGTGATGGTAGAAGAAGTGTCCCTAAGGCATTCTGGCAACTGAAACAAATGACAAAATTGCACCCCCAAGAATCATAGTTAAGAAGTCTAAAAGAAGAAGAAGAAGAGAAGTGGAGTTTGGATTTGATATCCCACTTTATCACCACCAGAAGGAGTCTCAAAGCGGCTAACATTCTCCTTTCCCTTCCTCCCCCACAACAAATGAGTGAGGCTGAGAGACTTCAAAGAAGTGTGACTAGCCCAAAGTCACCCAGTAGCTGCATGTGGAGGAGTGGAGATGTGAACCCGGTTCCCCAGATTACGAGACTACCGCTCTTAACCACTACACCACACTGGCTCTCACCAGACAATGGGGCTCCTTTACATGGTAGGGGATGCTGTTCTTTCCTGCTTCACCTGCCTGCCCTTGCAAAGGAGGAACCAATCCTCTACAGCCTTTCTTGTCAGCTATGCTGAAAGTCAGGCTTATCCTAACTAACAGCAACATGCCAATGTTCCTGACTCCAGTACCTAGTAAATGGCTTCAGGAAGGGATTGAGCACTTGGGTTTGTGGAAGAGGTAAAGGCAGAGCCAGGATAACCTTCTCTCCTCCTGTGACTTCAGCTCCTGCCACCCCATGCGATTCCAGCTCACATGACACCCCTGTCACTCACCCCCCTGGTCCCCACTTGTGGGCAGCTGGCACTCACCCAGAAAAGGCCTTCCAGTGCCAATGCCCTCATCATCATTCTCTTCGCCATTCCCTCAGGGCACATACATAATGCACCCGTGTAACAGGGGCAGATCTCTCCTATCATCTATGATGTCCTTGCATTATAGGAAGGAATGTGGATGCAAGCAGGGCAGGCTGGTGGAGACGGAGGAGACAGTCAGCAAGAGCAGGAGGCCAATCTGCTACCCATCCCAGCTTGCCGTCTGAGGCAAGAACTTCACCTTGCCTCATGGGTGGGGTGGCCGTGCTTGTAAGTATGGATGGACAAAGCAGAACAACAATGCAATAAGGAAAATATGCATGGAAGAGAATTTATTAAGATGATGCTCTGCTGCAGGTCCAAGAAAATTTCAAAGGGAAGGGGGAAAATGAAGAGGCATCTCTATAGCAATGGCTATTTTGAAAGTGATGAGAGAGAGCAGAAATACATATAACGTCAAGGCAGCTTCCCAGCCAACACAGTGGAGAAGGGAAGTCTCCTTTAGAGTTATTGCTTGCAGATGAAGGCGTACTTGTTGTTGCATTTTTCATCATTCCACTTCTTAAAACCTGAAATTCAAAACAAAAATTATAATTCAAGAAATAAGGAAAGTTACTTCTTATCGCCTATTATTCCTTTCCCCAATGTGTAGGGGGAATAAAATGGATTCAGACTTTAATAATAGTGAGGGAACCACCAGAAGGCCCTCAGAGCTGGACCTCTGTGCCCAGGTTGAATGATGGGGGTGGAGACACTCCTTCAGGTATACTGGGCTGAGTCCATTGAGGGCTTTCAAGATCAGCACCAACACTTTGAATTGTGCTCAGAAACGTAGTGGGAGCCAATGTAGGTCTTTCAGGACCAGTGTTATATGATCTCTGCAGCCACTCCCAGTCACCAGTCTAGCTGCCGCATTCTGGATTAGTTGTAGTTTCTGGCTCACCTTCAAAGGAAGCCCCACACAGAGCGCATTGCAGTAGTCCAAGCAGGAGATAACTAGAGCATGCACCACTCTGGCGAGACAGTCTGCAGGCAGGTAGGGTCTCAGCCTGCATACCAGATGGAGCTGGTAGGCAGCTGCCCTGAACACAGAATTGGCCTGTGCCTCCACGGACAGCTGTGAGTCTACAATGAGTCCCAGGCTGCACAACTGGTCCTTCAGGTGCACAGTTACCCCATTCAGAACCAGAGAGTCCTCCACACCTGCCATCCCCCTGTCCCCCCAAAACAGTACTTCTGTCTTGTCAGGATTCAGCCTCAATCTGTTAGCTGCCATCCATCCTCCAACTGCCTCCAGACACTCAAAAAGGACCTTCACTGCCTTCACTGGTTCTGATTTGAAAGAGAGGTAGAGCTGGGTATCATCCGCATACTGATGAACACCCAGCCCAAACCCGCTGATGATCTCTCCCAGCGGCTGCATGTAGATGTTGAAAAGCATGGGGGAGAGGACAGAACCCTGAGGCACCCAACAAGTGAGAGCCCAGGGGTCTGAACACTCATCCCCCCCACCACTTTCTGAACATGGCCCAGGAGGAAGGAGCAGAACCACTATATAACAGTGCCCCCAGCTCCTAGCGCCTCTAGACAGTCCAGAAGGATGTCATGGTTGATGGTATCAAAGGCCACTGAGAGATCCAGCAGAACTAGGAAACAGCTTTCACCTTTGTCCCTAGTCCACCAGAGATCATTGACCAGCGTGACCAAGGCAGTTTCAGTCCCATGATGAGGCCTGAATTTGGATCCAAGTGGTCTGCATCCTCCAGGCATGCTTGGAGTTGTTCAGCAACCACCTGCTCAGTTTGCCCATTCTTGGTTTGCCCAAGAATGAAAGATTTGAGACTGGGTGATAGTTGTCCATATTGGCCATGTCCAAAGATGTTTTTTAAAGACGCAGTTTAATAACTGCCTCTTTCAGCGGTTCCGGGAAAGCTTGCTCACAGAGGGAAGCATTCACTTTCCCCCGGAGCCCATCACCCTGCCCTTCCCGGCTCACTTTTATGAGCCAGTATGGGCAAGGATCGAGGAGACAGGTGGTCAATTTCACTCATGCAAGCAGCCTGTCCACATCCTCGGAGGTAACAGATTTTAACTGATCCCTTGCAACTGGAATAGACAGGACTCTAGCACTCTCCTGCCCCAGCCGTGCTCCCATGATGGCGTCTACCTCTTTCCAAATCTGAGCGGCTTTGCCTGCAAAAAAGTTGCAAAATCATTGCAGGAGATCTTGGGGTCCTTACCAGGCCCCAATGGTGAAGGTGGTTCTGTTAAGATTGTGAACCACCTGAAAGAGTCTCCTGCTGCTGTTTTCTGCAGATGCAATAGAGGCAGTGAAGAAGGACCTCTTCACCATCGCTATTGCCACTTGGTAGGCTCGACGTTGAGCTCTAACCCGTTTCTGGTCCAATTTCCACCACTGGCGCTATTGCCACCTCAGTGATTGTTTCATCACCCTCAGCTCTGGGGAAAACCATGAGGCTGCCAGGCTCCATGCAGTTGGAGAGAGCGCTTTGGAGCCAGACAGTCGATAGCTCTGATTAACTCCGCATTCCAGCGGGCCACCGGGGAATCAGCTGAAAGTCCATCAACATGAGATAAAACATCCCCTACTACACTCTGGAAACCATTTGAATCCATTAAGGGGGGGTCCAAATCAGTCCCACCTCCCTGCAGAGGGAAAGGGTTGCGGCACTAGGAAGTGATCTGACCATGGCACTTCTTTTGTTTCGCTTTTACTTAGTGTCAGATCACCCACATCCATAGAGGTGAACTCCAGGTCTAAGGCATGCCCGCAACAATGAGTTGGGCGAAATTCATTCAGGGACATCCCCATGGAGGTCATGCTTTCCCACAAAGTCCCAAGCAGCGCCTTGTAAGGTCGTGTCAGCATGGATGTTAAATCCCCTAGGACAACCAAACTAGGTGTCTCCAGGAGAACATCCGCCACGACCTGAAGCAGCTCAGGCAGGGAATCCTTGGTACAGCGGGGAGGTCAGTACACCAAAAGGAATCCTGTACTGCCCCTGTTGTCCAACTTCCAGAACACATGCTCAGAAAACTGGGTCTTCCCAATAGGACGCCTGGTGCAAGCTATTGACTTCCTAAAACTCACTGCAACCTCGCCTCCCCGCCCATATGAGCTGGGTTGCTGTGTGTAAGAGAAACCTGGTAGACAAGCAGTGGCAAGGACAGGCCCATCTTCTTCATCCAGCCAAGTCTCTGTTACACATGCCAGGTCAAGTCCTCCATCCTGTCGTGGATCTCAGTGGTCTTGTGAATCATTGACCTGGCACTGCACAGCAGCACCTTCAGGTAATGTGGGTCTCCCTTGTTGATTCCAGTATCCTTGTGGTGAAGACCAGACCCAGAGGCAGGGATAGTCTTCAAACAACAACTAAACCTGCCTCCTCGTTAATGACATGGTCCGGTCTTAGCGTAACTCCTCCTCCTACCCATGATCACTGAGATCAGGTGTCCAAGTGCACCCCAGCCATTCTGTTGACTGGGGCCCACTCCCAGACAGCCCTGACCCTCTCCCCTTCAGAACAGAATACAAACTATACAATGAACCAATAAAGCAGTAGAAAGCAACAACAACAACAAACAATTTATAATTATACTAAAGTTAAACTAATCCCCAGGCCCAACTAAACATTTATTCCCCCCCCCCGACAGAGCAAAAACAAAACAAAAACCCCAAATTTTAAACACCACAGATTAAAAATTAAAAATTTAAAAGCATTTAAAAGCATTTTCAACATTTGCCCCAACCCCAGAGTTTGTTCCAGTGAGTCTGGACTTTTCAGGACTCACAGCAGGGCTGTGACCCAGAACTAACAAAACATATGAAGGTCACTCACTGATCACCTGGCTTCAAAGTCTTATATGTTATATTGTGCTTTTAATATTCTGTTGGGAGCCACCCAGAGTTGCTGAGGAAACCCAGTCAGATGAGTGGGGTATTAATAATAATAATAATAATAATAATAATAATAATAATAATAATGCTGTTTGAGCCTAATCATTTTGTTAAGAAACATGATAGAATATAAAATGGCATAACCCAGACCTTAATTTGGCAATCACTGTTTTCTGAACAAAATATGTGATCACAAGCAACCGAAGAATGAAGGTTGACTGCAGAAAAAGATTCTGCTTCATGGTATGATTGGAAGTGTCCCTAAAGGATCAATAAGTTGGACCACTTCTGGTCAGATCTCCAGAGATATTGACTTGTGAACCTTAGTAAGAGGAGCACCAGGCTGAGAGTGTATCCACTAACTGGCAGAGGAAGAGGAGTGAGAGGGGAGTGCCCTGCCCCTGGCAGGGCGATCCGGGCAGGGTGCCATCGTGGCTTCCCCCCACCAGTGCTGGGGGCCCCAGCCCCGCAAGCGGCGCCCCCTGCCCCCAGGATGTGCACCAGCCCCTCCCCCACCTGCTCTCCGCCCCCCCCCCCGGTGCCAGAGCATGAAGCTCTGCCACTGTATTCACTCAACTAATACCCAGAGTAAACCTTTCAAATGAATGGACCATCAATAGCAATGACTATCCAAAATATATTGAGTTTGATCATTTTGATTTTTAAAGTCAGATACTACCCTTTGAAATACTTGAAACTGATGGAGTGATAGGCATGAAACCTTTTTTGATCAGCCCCTACAAATTGCTTGCTTACCTGTGTCCTTTAGCAGATGCACACAATATTCTTCATTGTTGTAGTTGTCTGGGCGATGAGAATCCCAGCGTCTGTAATTGTAGATCTCGTCATCCAACCACCTCCAATGTCCTTTCTGCAGCAATGTGATAGAACAGATCATACATTCATTTGAAACAAGGAGGCCAATGCAAAGATCACGTGGAGAGTTGACCAGTTATGAAGCTATTGCCAGTTATGATGGAGATACAGTTGTACCTTGGTTCTCTAATGGAATCCTTTCCAGAAGCCCGTTCGGCTTCCGAAAATGTTCAAAAACCAAAGTGTGGCTTCCAACAGGCTGCAGGAGCTTCCTGCACTCAATCAGAAGCTACGGAAGTCACATCAGACGTTTCAAAGAATGTTTACAAACTGGAAAACTCACTTTCGGGTTTACGGTGTTTAGAAGCCAAAACGTTTGAGTCACAAGGTGTTCGAGAACCAAGGTACGATTGTATTTGTAGGAAAAACACTGGGACCTAATTTGAATAGTAGAGTGCTTGGTATCTGGTGGGCGGGGCTTGTGTGTTTTGCTCCGGAGACAAGTCCGGAGCCCCTCCCTTCAGTGTCTGTGTTCCGTTAAGAATATCAGTTAAGAGGGACCAACTGCCTCTTCTCGCTTCTTGCCTCAGACTAGCCTCATGTTGTTGTATTTAGTTTCTCTTATTTTGTTACAGTTTTCTTTATTATTCAAAGCTTAGTTTACATTTATGTGAGCCACTTATTTTCCTCAAAGAACAAGAAACTCTGCTGGAGAATGGCGGAATATCCTAAACGTGGGTGAGTGAGGGGGATATTATTCCCAGTTTGCCAGGAGAATTGAATGTGTTAATCATCTCCCCACTTCCACAACAATATTAGAGGAGGATTCTATTAGAAAATTGTGGGAAAGTCACATATTGGAGTAATCTGGGGAGACGATTCGGGTAAGGATGGAATGGTGATGCTAAGAAGCCGTTACTCAGTGACAATGGCCTGAAATTGAGAAAGTAAAGGCAACTCACCTCAGTGGGATCATGCAGCCCAATCCAGACCTGGCTTGCGTTTTTCTGGTTTGCAGAGATGTAATTGGCCACCGCATCTGACTCTTTCTCATTGAGGATGGAGGCAAGATGGGTCCCACAGCCATAGCTCAGGCACTCATTCTGAGAATAGCCAAGCAAGTAAATAAGCTCCACCACTATTACTAACACACACACACACACACACACACACACACACAAAGACTCTCTTTCCCACAAAGCTTTCCCAGAGGGGTTCACAACTTGTCAAATAAGTAATAACAATTATTAAAAATCATAAAACACCAGTGGTAGAGAGTTGGAAGTTTTTCAAATGGGAACTAAAGCAGCTGAGGAAGGAAGAGAGAAAAAGGGGTGAAGAAAATGCTGTGAGTGAAGCCAGGCCCCTTTCTCCATCCTCTGGACCTGCTGGGAAACTAAAGAAACCTGCTGGACCTGCTGCACACGACTGCAATTAAAGCACTCAATCTTGGTGCAAGAAAACCACCTTGAAGCTCACACACAAAAACTAGGATGAATGCAGGAAGAATGTTCATAGTCATGATTTGGCTGCACTCTTTTCAGAAGCGTGTTGCGCTGTGGGTTAAACCACAGAGCCTAGGATTTGCCGATCAGAAGGTTGGCGGTTCGAATCCCCGCAACGGGGTGAGCTCCCGTTGCTTGGTCCCTGCTCCTGCCAACCTAGCAGTTCGAAAGCCCGTCAAAGTGCAAGTAGATAAATAGGGACCACTCCGGCGGGAAGGTAAACGGCTCCAGAAGCGCTTAGTCATGCTGGCCACATGACCCGGAGGCTGTCTGCAGACAAAAGCCGGCTCCCTCGGCCTATAGAGCGAGATGAGCGCGCAACCCCAGAGTCGGTCACGACTGGACCTAATGGTCAGGGGTCCCTTTACCTTTATGCAGGCATGTGGACTGTTGACCTGTGTTTTAATCTGGTTTTGTAGCTTATCCTTGAATTTAACTATTATCTTAATGTTTGAAATAGTTGTTCTTAACTGTATATAGCTGGGTGATGTCAGGTTTTCAACACCATGATGTATCACCATCCAAACATCACAATCTGGCGATACACCATGATGTTGAAACAACAATCTGTATTGGCCCCAGCCCTCAAGGCATGGGGTGAAACGGCCACACCTCTCATTCCAAGAGATGAGGCACTTTCATCCCAACACCCTGCAGAGCTGAGGATGACACAGCTTGTTTGCAGTTCTTGGCTTGGGGGTGGGAAGGCTCCACTCCGCCCCCCAGCTGAGTGAGCCCTGAGATCTCTCCTGCTCACATGCAAGCTGGAAGGACAAAGGGGCAGAGATATCTTGTATCTTTTCACTTGTGAAATGGTACCTTCTTGCCAGGCCATCTCTCCTGACTGTTAATTAAGCTTTCTTGGCTCCTGTGGAAACAGGTTACTTGAACACAATGGGTGAGCAACTCTCTTTTGATTATACCAAGATGCTAGCCAGGTATTGTCTCCCAACAGCTCACACTGATAGCCCTCCTCACAAAAATGTCATCTGAAACCCATGACAGCACCTGATGTTACAGCTTGGTTGGTGAGAAACAGCTTCTTACCTCAGCTTCAGCCCAAGTTTTCTTAGAGTCAAAATATGCATAGCAGCTGCCCTGGGATTTCAGCCAATTCCTGGGACAGGATCTGGCCTTTGCTGTATGGAGAGAGGAGCAAAGGAAGAAAAAGATGGGGAGGGCAAAAGCTGTTAGAATGCAATTTTCAATGTGGAATCCTACTTCACCTACAAATTTGCACAGATGATTTTAAGATTAATGAATGCACACCTAATTTAAACATTCCTGCTTCCACTGGTGACTGGTACCCCATGGCACCGATAGGAAATTGGGACAGAAAGCAGGGAGGCAAACAGTAGGTGGATCCAGAGTCAGGGACAGGCAGCGCCACTCCCTGACTGGTTGTCAATATGAATCTGAGGAGTGGTTCAGGGCAGACTGAGGTTGGTAGGGCAGTTCTGTTGTAAATAAAAAATTGCCCTTTTCCCTTATGGGGTATCCAAGAGCCCATATAGAGTCCTTACATAGGTTCCCTATTGGTAGGAGAAAATAACAGAGGCCAACCAGAGAATATTGAGAAGCAAAGCAGCTAGTAAGCTTGATCTTTATTGATCTGTTGCAACAGGGTACTCCCCTCACACGCAGGAGAGGAGGAGGACCCCCAAAAATGCTATGCAAGGGCTTATAAAGACTTTTGAAATTCCCATCCTCTAGATCAAGACCACCCCCAGAAACATTATGCATTCATCACAGAAGGGGTGTAACCTAAGACCACCCCTCAGATAAGGCGGTCTAAAACAGAACATTTGCATGTTGTTTTCTCCTGTCGCTTTGTTTATTTCCTGTCTGCAGTGGCGTAGCGTGGGTTGTCAGCACCTGGGGCAAGGCAAGTAATTTGCACCCCCTAACCCGTGGATTTGCGCCCCCTAACCCGTGGATTTGCACCCCCTAACCCTAACCCCTAGACGTTGCGCCCGGTGCGGCCGGCCCCCCCTGCACCCCCCACGCTACGCCACTGCCTGTCTGGCAGGTTACTTGACTGGATTTCTTGGGGAGCCTGGGCAGTCTTTTGTAATGATAAGGCTCACACCCTTATTCAAACACAGATTAAGACAGGATTTGTGAAGGAAGAGACAATGGGGAGGCTTTTCCATTTTGACCATGCAGAGAAACATTTGCTCAGTTTAGGAATCAAAATGGTTCCAGGTTGGCTTTCCTGTGCTGATCTATGTATGTGTGGTTATGAACGTTGCCATATATCTAAAACCATAAAATTCCTATCACAGTTCCCTATTCACCCTAATGGGCCTGCTTCCATTGCCTGGTTATTTATTCCAACAGCCTTGGGTGGATTACCATCACCTGGAAATCTGACAAGTAGTTTTGTTTTTATAAATATTTGTTGTTCAGTCATTTAGTCATGTCCGACTCTTCGTGACCCCATGGACCAGAGCACACCAGGCACTCCTGTCTTCCACTGCCTCCCACAGTTTGGTCAAACTCATGTTAGTAGCTTCTAGAACACTGTCCAACCATCTCGTCCTCTGTCGTCCCCTTCTCCTTGTGCCCTCAATCTTTCCCAACATCAGGGTCTTTTCCAGGGAGTCTTCTCTTCTCGTGAGCTTAACCCCAATTAAAATTTCTGGGGAATTCCCAGATAATTGTTAAAGCACTCACCTGCTGGGAAAGAATAGGAGACCAGGAACCCAAGAAGGCAAAGGTAGGTGACAACCCCCATCTTCTGGTTGACCTTCAGTGGAAGGAAATGTGCAGCAAATTAAAAACTTATCCTTACTTATTGGCATTGTCAATGTGGTGATAGCAGGAAGAAGTAAATCAGTATTTTCTGTTCTTAAAATGATAAATGGGAAGATTAGAGAAAGAAGAGAGAACCCAAAACTTAAAGTTGGCGATTGTTGAAGTATCATGGAGTCAAATCAGCTTAGTGTGCAGATGCACCTAGTGCTGACCATGTTCCATCTTCTGGTTGACCTTTTATGGAAGGTCAAAACCTATCCCCACTGATTGCCATTTCGTCCATGTGGTGATGGCAGGAAGAAATAAAATAGTATTTTATACTCTTAGCATCACAATTCTCCTTCATGTGAATTTCTAAAAAATGAGAAGAGAAGGAAAAGAATGGAGAAAAACGAGAAGGTTAGGGAAAGAAGGGAGAACCTAAAGAGTTTGCCATTGTTGAGGAATCACAGATCCTGGATTCTGGACCAGTGGAGGCTGGTGTCCATTGGGACTGGTAGGATTTGTAGGGCAGAAGGCAGTAAAACCAATGGTAAGTGGCGGCAGAGTCAATGACAGGCAGAGCCAAGCAATTCTAGTTTTGTTCTCTTTCCCCTCCAGGGACAACAGGTAGAAGGAAGGGACAGCCTGTGCCACCCAGATGTAAGAAAGAACACACAACACTGGGACTTTCTGAGGTCAGGTAGAGCTTTGTGGGGCTGTGCCCCATTCCTCCTAACATACCAGCCTCCACTGTTTCTAGACCAGGGATGCTAACTTGAATAAAATATTGAGGCAGGTAAGCCCCGCTCCCATAATTGATCACAAGATGCAGCACACAGACACCATTTGAATGGCAGTGCCCATCAACTGGGGGAGGGCTGGCCCCTTCAAATATTTTATGGGGAGTGAAGGGGCCTCAGCTCCTAGCAGTTGGCTCCGATGTTCTAGACTAAAGCAGTATTAACATTTATCGAAAGCCTTTTAGTTGTTAATCTGTTGCTCTTGTCCTTCTTTTGTTTTATGGGAAGAACAATACAGTGGTACCTTGGGTTAAGTACTTAATTTGTTCCGGAGGTCTGTTCTTAACCTGAAACCGTTCTTAACCTGAAGCACCACTTTAGCTAATGGGGCCTCCTACTGCCGCTGCACCGCCAGAGCACGATTTCTGTTCTCATCCTGAAGCAAAGTTCTTAACCTGAAGCACGATTTCTGGGTTAGCAGAGTCTGTAACCTGAAGCGTATGTAATCTGAGGTACCACTGTAATAACACTCAGGTTGGTGGGCTGCCTTAAGAAAGTTAAGAAGGAGTGGAGGTGCCTCTATGTCAGGCTGCTGTCAGTGGCTCCCAGCTAGTTGCCTCTTGGTAATGGCGTTGTCCTGAATGAATCTCCACCTCCTTCTCTCCCACTTCCTCATTCATCATCATCTTCTTCTTCTCTACAGGTGCCACTAAGTGTCCTCTGTCCTTCGGGCTCTTTGTTCTCCCACTTTTAAAGCCTGCCTGGTTCTGGGAGATGGTGGATCTGGACTGCTGTCTAATGACAACGTGTCAGCCAGCTTCTGCTCTGGCTCTGCCTGCTCCTCTTCTCCCATTATTTCCCAACTTTTCCCCTCTGGCTCGGAGCTCTAACCTCCCACAAACCACTATTGGAAATCTATATTGTCTCCCTCCTCCTCCTCCTCCTCCCTGGAAGGGACAGGATGGGAAGGGAAGGTGGTCTCCACCCCTCCTCCTCCTTTGCCCAGTCCCTGACACTCTATTCTGGAAGAGAAGATCTTTGTTGGCAGAAGGGAACAGGGAGCTCAGGGAGCAAAAGGTAATTCCCTGCTGGTAGCCCCAGAAACAGGCAAAGGAAGGACAGAGATTGCTTTGGATCTAATTGATCCAATCTTATTGATTCATGCAAGAGGCCCCAGGAGTGGAACACCATCAGCACCTGCCTGGAAATAGTGTAACTAATTCTCCCCCTCCATTGGAGCCAATGAAGGGCAACAAAGAAAACTCCCACAAAACCTTATGCCCTGGGCAGTGCCAGGATTCATGGTGGCAGGTCACCTGCCATGTCCCACCTCACAAACACACTTAAGACAGTGCTGGAAAGCAGTTGAGAGAAATCAGTCGAGCTCTGCTGGCATAAGAATACAGGTAGTTCATTAAGTGTAGAGTGCAGTACAGATGGCAGCCCCCAAATAAAGTGCAAATCAGCAGCTGTCTTGTAAGGAAATCTTCTTGAAGGAAATCCACAGGAGCTTTGCCCTTGTTGCATCAAGCACAGTGAATTTTCCTGCCCCTTTGCTTATCCCACCGATTCCCTTCCCCTGCAGCGTTTCCTTAGGAATCTCGCCGCACAAAAGGACTGACTACAGCTGACTGGGCTCCTGCATGAATTTGAGGAAATTTTCATGGGACAAATCACCATCAGTTTTAGCATCTAAGGAAGGCGGGTAGTATCCCATTTCTTCAAAGGTTGTGCTTCCTTAAAATCTGGTTTCAGTTCCTCAAAGTGTGAACCAGCAGCCACATTGTCAGAACAGACGTGGTGGGCAGTGCCATTCAACAGCCACGGAATGTGTAGAACGATACAATACAGTCCTACCTTGGTTTCCAAATCCAATCCATTCTGGGAGTCCATTCGACTCCCGGAACAGTTCGAAAACCAAGGCACAGCTTCCAATTGGCTGCAGGAGCATGCTCCAGCCAATCGGAAACCACTGAAGCCGCGCCAGACATTTGGCTTCCGAAAATCATTCGAAAACCAGAACAATCACTTCCGTTTTTCGATCATTCAGGAGCCTAAAAGTTCGAGTTCAAAGGCTTTCGGCTTCTGAGGTTCCACTGTACTAGAATACAGCATGTGTAAAAATGCCTATATACATGAAAATAGCATTAGAAGTGCATTACAGAAAGGAGAAATGATTCCAGAAATGTGTACATTGGAAGAAGTTCACTGATGTCCTGGTTTTTAAAATAGAAAATCTCCAGTTGATGTGAAAGACTGGAAGAGACCAAAATTGTCAGATTCGCTCATCCCGACCTGCAACTTACCCAAGCTCCGTCCTGTTGAGGATATGGATGCTGCTTCCTACAGTGGCAGGTCTGTGTCTCAGGCTGCTGGGCTCATTCTTATATAGAACTTGGCTAGGGCAGGGCATGGAAAGGCAGGAAGAAAGAGGAACCACTTACCCATATATGGACTACAGATTAAGAGAGAAAAGGCACCGAAAGCCACAGACAAATTGATTGGATGGATATTCAGAGTAATTGCTAACAGGAGCACCGGGTATAGGGGATGCAAGGAGCTTCAGCCCCCTTGATATTTTGAGGACCCCCCCCCAATATTGAGGTGGCTGCCATCCCCCACTGCCCCCAGGTGAGTGCTCCCATGCCAGGCAGGGGCATTTGGCTTGGAAAGCAATTTCCCCTCTAGGAGCCCCCCACCATGATCGCCAGAGCGCCGGGCAGGAGGCTTGGAGGGCAATTTTTGCCCTCTGTGTGCCCCCTGCCATGATCACCAGAGCATCCTGGCAGGTGCCCACAGCAGGTGTGGTCCGATGGGGGGAGGGATCTCATGTGCACACGCACACACCCCCAATATTTGGTCCAACTTAGCACGTCTGATTGCTAATATGTTTATCCTAATGCCAAGTTCCCTCTGCTGCTGCATTCACATTGCCACAAACTCACCCCAGTCCCATCCATGTTAGTTGTGCCTTACTACACAAGCATGACAAGCCCCTGTATTTGGTGGAACCAAAATCTGCAAGGATATCAGGTTTGACCTTTTTGTCCTTTGGTGTGGCCCTAATGAAGATCTGTTTCCCCCTCACCAATAATCCCTAGAGTTGATTGGAGGTTACATAATATACCGGTAAATAAAAAGTGGAAAATGCAATTAATCATAATTCTTACAGTCACATCTTAATGTTGTTTAGGAAATGTATTCATTGTTCTAATGAGCTACAGCTGACAAAAATGACCATACACTCAACAGTAGACTAGTTACCTTGGCAAAAATAACCATACACTCAACAGTAGACTAGTTAGGTTGGCAAAAATGACCATACACTCAACAAAAGAGACTAGTTAGCTTGGCAACTATATCAACTGAACCTGCTAAAGCACAGGTAGGCAAACTAAGGCCTGGGAGCCAAATCTGACCCAATCACCTTCTAAATCTGGCTTGCGGACAGTCCGGGAACCAGCGTGTTTTTACATGAGTAGAATGTGTCCTTTTATTTAAAATGCATCTCTGGGTTATTTGTGAGGCATAGGAATTTCTTCATTTTTTATTTTTATTTTCCAAAATATGGTCCACCCCCCCCACAAGGTCTGAGGGACATTGGACTGGCCCCCTGCTGAAAAAGTTTGTTGACCCCTGTGCTCAAGCATCTGAACTTCACCTGAAAGAATTGGCAAATTGTGCTTTCCGATTTTCCTACAAGAAATATTTTTGAAAATTGAAGTTAGAAATTGGGGAGGGAGTTGCATGTACTATGCCGTGCAGGGCCACCCAAGATGGACAGGTCATAGTGGAGAGTTTTGACCAAATGTGATCCACCTGGAGCAAGCCACTCCGGTATCCCTGCCAAGAAAACTCCATGGACAAAGAAGACAGGAGTGCCTGGCGTGCTCTGGTCCATGGGGTTGCAAAGAGTCGGACACCACTAAACGACTACAACAACAAAGGGCACAAATAGCCTAACACCAGCACTGGCTACTAAACAGCTATGAGCCCAGAAGAAAATCTCTTATTGGTGCCAGTTCTCATTTGCTACCATTGTAGGGCTAACAGCATTTTGTGCATGCCTGTGACATCAAACACATACCTAGCACTGTGCATTCCAAGCAGTGTGACCCTAACATCCCAAGTGCAGAGGAGGAGGAGGAGGAGCTGGTTCTTGGGTTGCTTGGAGTACACCACGTCAGGAGGAGCTGAGGCCTCTTTCTCTGGCAGCTGCAGAAGGAGAGGCAGCCACAGACGTCGCTGCCCTGCGCATAACCTCCTCCACCCCCTGAACCTTGAAGGGGCTCAGCTATGGCCCCAGAATTATTCAGGGGCCCCAAAGTGCTCAGCCACACACACACCCCGAGCTGGCGCTTCCAGAAGGAAATAAATGGCAGAAAACTAAAAAGTATCTATGGTGGCCTGATGCAAAAGTTGACTGGGCTCCTGCCAGAGGCTGATTTGGGGGAGCATGACTGGTTCAGTTACCCTGAGCATGGAGCCCTGGGGGCACCTCAGATTTGGCCCACAATGATGATGTAGAACGGAGGGCAAAGGGGTGCCGGATTTTGGCATCACACAAGGCACTGCTGAAATGGGAGACCCCCAAGGTCTGCCATTGGTCCTGTGCATCTAAGTTCTGCAGAAGAAGAAACTTGAGCAGCTGCAGCTCATTGCACAAACTCTGCAAACCAACGT
This sequence comes from Podarcis filfolensis, assembly GCF_964270895.1. Classification (NCBI taxonomy): domain Eukaryota; kingdom Metazoa; phylum Chordata; class Lepidosauria; order Squamata; family Lacertidae; genus Podarcis; species Podarcis filfolensis. The sequence continues at coordinate 13,506,491 of NC_139615.1, read as the reverse complement.
CATGGTTGCCAATGCGTGTGCCACCATTATAGCTAAGTCACACTGGTTGAGAAATATTGGCAGATGGTTTGCTGGTCAGATTGAGATAGTAGTTTACAAAATCCCTGCAATGTACCCCAGTGTTCTTATCTCCATATTTGCATAGAAAGGCACCTTATGAATAAATGAATTTAGTCTTGCTGCTAATCCTTAAAGCCCCCTAGAGTTGTATGGGCACCATTCTGCTGCCCAAATCCCAGACGCATCCTACCTTACACTTTCTGAGTACCTTGGCAGCTTGGATCCCTCTGAAAGAACAGTTCTGGATGGTTGAGAGGTGGGATATCAGTATGATATATGCATAGTTTGGGGAATATAAATCTGAGCAAGATGAAGACACTGTGAGTAAGTGGTTCCTGTATCCGAATGGGTGGAGTTGCACTTCCTCTGAAGGAGCAGGTATGCAGTCTGAGGATGCTCCTTGATCCCGCTTTCTCACTGGAAGCCCAGATATCCCCTGTAGATCAGAAAACAACAGGTTCAACAGTGGGTTGGTGCAATGCACCATATACGAGGCTTCCCTCACACTTGAGCTGGAAGCTGGTTACTGCAAAATGCTGCAGCACAGTTGCTGGCTTCTTCTTCTTCTTATTATTATTATTATTATTATTATTATTATTATTATTATTATTTACCCCGCCCATCTGTCTGGGTTTCCCCAGCCACTCTGGGCGGCTCCCAACAGAACACTAAATACAGAATAGAACTTCAAATTTTAGAAACGACCCTAAACAGGGCTGCCTTCAGATGTCTTCTAAAAGTCAGGTAGTTGTTTATTTCCTTGACATCTGATGGGAGGGTGTTTCACAGGGTGGGTGCCACTACCAAGAAGGCCCTCTGCCTGGTTCCCTGTAACCTCACTTCTCACAGTGAGGGACCCGTCAGAAGGCCTTCCGAGCTGGACCTCAGAGTCGGGGCTGAACAATGGGCGTGGAGACATTCCTTCAGGTATGCTAAACCGAGGCTGTTGAGGGCTTTAAAGGTCAGCACCAACACTTTGAATTGTGCTCGGAAACGTACTGGGAGCCAATGTAGCTCTTTCAGGACCGGTGTTATATCTTCTCAGTGGCCATTCCCAGTCACCAGTCTGGCTGCCACATTCTGTATTAGTTGTAGTTTCTGGGTCACCTTCAAAGGTAGCCCCACGTAGAGCACATTGCTGAAATCCAAGCAGTTCCACTGCTTAGAGATCTGCAATGCTTGCCAATTTGCAACTAGAGACCATGTTCAGTGCAGGCTTATCCAAACTACTGCTTGTCCAGTGGCTAGAAAGCACGGGTCTGAGCAGTTTTCCACTTTACCCATGTTTTCTAGGCACATGTCCAAGTGGTTTTCCCTTTGCCCTACTCTCCAGCAAATAGGTGGGGCCATTCTCCCAGCTCAGTAGGCAAAGATAGAATTTGGAATAGAGTTTGGGAGTTGTGTGACCTAGAAGAAAGCCGGAGAGAGAGTCAGAGCAAAGTTTGAAAGCCGTGTTTGATTTCTGCTTGAATCCAAGCTTGTGGTAATGACAGAAACATAAACCTTTCGTTGACACTGTGAACTCCTGCATCCTAGGCTCAGGTTGTATACATGTATAAATGAGCCCTATATCATAAAGACATTACAGTCGCCGCTGTGCCTCATTGTCCAAAAGGAACCACAAACTCCGGGTAAGTGCCCAGAACTCCTGGAATCTCACACTGCTTGGAGAGTTGAGTGGTGTGCAACAATTTTAAGCCTGAACTTTTTGCGGCTACTTTTCCTGAGGGATCAATGCTCAGTGCATAGATTGGAAAACACCTATGGCTTTTTAAAATAACTTTTATTTTTTTAAAAAAGCTTTTTTATTAGGAATTGTAGGTGCTGATATTCCAAAGGAGCAGGAAAGACTTTTTATGTATGCAACAACAGCCACATAGATGCTACTAGCCCAGAGATGGAAAGAAGACAAAGTCCCTACCAGAGAGGAATGGCAAATAAAGCTGTTGAAATGGAAAAACTGACCAGAAAGCTTTTAATTTTAATTTACTTGAGAGACCACTGTAAGCAGATAAAAACATTAGCAGGATTACAATAACACTTGTAATGTAGAAGATATTGTGGATAAAATGGAGAGACCTAAAATTTGGATGATGAGATAATATGCAGTTGAAAAGGTTTATAATAGGACGTATGGCGGGAAAGGTGGGAAGTCTAGAGATTTGGAGAAATCTCCAAATATGGATATGTATTTTGTATTGTTATAATTGTAAAATCAAATAAAAATCATTTCAAAAAGAAGAAAAGAAAAGAAAATACCTGTAGAGTTAAAATCGAGATGTGGAAATATGGAAATATCGATGAGATTTGGACATGCTTCAAGTTTCAGACTACGGGAAGTCATAAAATTAAAAATTACAATTAGGAAGATAATTTGAAATTGAATTATAAGTAATTGAAATTAGGGGTTGCTGAAAAAGCTTAAAACAGGGATGCAGAAAAGGGAGGTATGGGGAAGTTGTTGGAATAAGGTTTAAGGAAAAAAAGGTTAAGAAATTATACGTGTTTTATCTTTGTCTGTTAGTGTGTTATGTTGTGAATTGTTAGTTTTTGTGTGTTAATATATGTTGTAAAACCAATAAAAATTTATTTAAAAAAAAAAGATAATTTGACCTTTTTATTTTATTTTTTTATTTTTTATTTTTGGATTATGATTTGATATGTCAATTGGATGTCTTTTACTGGAAAATTAATAAAAATGATCTAACAAAAAAAGAAAAGAAAACATCTGTGACTTGAGGTTACCTTTGGTAATTTCCATCTTGGGCCAGCCCTGCTATTCAGTGTCAAGGGTGGCCAGAGGCAAAAGGTGGCAGGGCTCCTGCACATCTAACAGTGTCCTGCAAAAGAAGGGACTTGAGCAACTGTAGCTCATTGTGCAAGCCAACTATGTGGTTGGCCATGCCTGCTCTACCACTATAGCCAAGTCACCCATGTTAAGAAATAGTTGCAGCTGGTTTGCCATACAAAAGCATTTGTGCAACTTTTGATAAGGATCATGGGGCATGGCTGACCTTGTGGTTTCCAACAGTTATTTGCAATTATCCACACTTGGGAGAGAGATAACAGCTTCTAACATCCCTTGTAATGCAGCTTGGTGTAAATTACAGGTTGGAAGTCTGGTTGAGAGAGTTTATTTATTTCGTAAAAATTTATACACCGTTAGATTGTGAAAAACCTCAAAGCAGTTTACCATAGATAAAACAGTGAAATCAAGAAATATTTACAGCCCTGCTTTAAAACATACAAAAGTTAAAATACCAAAACAGATCAAAATTACCACCATTATCTAAGCATATGAGTAGGCTTGTCTAAACAGGAATGTTTTTAGCAGGATGTGTGTGGATATGTAATCATATCTGTGTTATGGGTATATGAGCACCATGCGACAGTGAGAATGAACAACATTGATTCAGATCTCTTTCCAAATGGAAGCAAGGTTGTCCCCTTTCCTCTCTCCTTTTTGCTCTCTCTCTACTATAGGAAACTTTGGCTGCATTGATCAAAGAAAATGAATTCAAGGAAATGACTCAAGGAATTAGTTAGATGGACCTATGGTCTGACTTGGTATAAGCCAACTTCCTATATATTTCTTGGATGATCATCTTAGAGCAGTCTGAGTGGATTGCGAAGGACAGAAACACACCAGGAAATATGTGCATCCAAGAGAATTTATTAAGTTCATAGTGGGGTATAGGCACAAGAAAAATTTGTGGAGAAGAGGGGAACCAAAGTGGCAGCTCTTCAGTTATGGTCATTTTTAAAGTGATGAGTGAGAACCCCTCTTTCACTTTGAGGACTGGAAGAGGAGGTACTGAGATCAGAAAGATTTCCAGCGGGCTAGAGTCCAGCGAAGGGAACTACAATCTTCTTTAGGGTGAATGTTTACAGACAAAGGCATTTTTCGCTTTACAGGTAACAGCATTCCACTTCTCAAAATCTAAAATTCAAAAGACATGGCACAAATTATTTCTTGTTGCTCATTATTTAACGACCTGTCCCATGTGGTCTAGAGCAAACAGGAAGATTCAGATCCATCCAGGAGGCCCACCTTCTGTAGGTCACTTGAAGTGGGTGGCCCACCTGTTGATCTCCAGACATCAAACTCGAAGTGTACTCCTGATCCTAAATATGCAACTAAATTCAGCGTTTTTTTGAATATTGCACCTTTTTTATATCACTGTTCAGGGAAACAGAAAAAGGCACCAAATTCAAAAACTGCAAATGTTTGCTGCAATGGAAGAACTGGGAGCCCAATTGGTTTGTTTCAGTGTTTAGAATGAACTACCGGTAGATCAATTGAACAAAGTTCAATGAATTATTTCAAAAATCTCTGAACTGCACCTGAATTCCCATAATCCCCGCACCTGAATTTCCATAATTAAGTTCATTTTGAGGCAGAATTTTGTAACATTTCTAATTTATCTTCAAGTTCACTCCTCCTTTCCCCACCCTATCAGTCTCTTAGCTTTCAGTTAAAAAAAAAGTCAGACAGACATCTGGAAAAAAGTTAGAAAGTGAAATGTGGAGACAATGTTCTAAGGAGGTGCTGCTGTTACTAAGGACACCACTAAATTAATCACAGTTGATATGCAGTCAAAAAGGAGGAGTGTAAGACATTTCCTGTATCTTCCCTGCTGAGGATATTTGCTGTCTTCCAGCAGGAGCAGCTTTCAGCAAGACGTACAGACCAATGAACAAAGCAAATTATGCTTCATGCCTTATACTGTGTGGTTTTTCTAGTATGGAAATGTTTAACCTGTTGACATTTTGCCTGTGAGACATCTTATTTCATGTATGTGGCTCCTGATTTACCTTTTTACTTTATAACATTCTGAACACTAAAATAATTAGCTGAGGGTGAACTATTTATGAACTGCAAAGTTGATTTGGATGAACTTGAACTGAACCAGTTTGTTGTACAAAAGAATAAACCTGAACAAGAACTAGTTCCTTTTAAAAAATGAAGTTTCCAATCACTGGTTTGCTTATAATTCTTCCTTCAGAGCCTCAGCTTGAATCCAAGTTTTCCTTGAATGCCTGACATCATACGATATCAGGCCCATGAAAAGCAGGCATGGTTTACACCAAAGAGCCTGGCCAGGGCAAACTCCAAGGCCTGGAAGGACTAATTAGACTTCCAGGCAAAACCTTCCCCACCCCTGGTCTGGAGGGAGTAAGTTTCTCAGAATCTCAGTTTTCATTTATGAAAAGCAAAAGCTTCTAGCCCTCATGGCTGAAATTAGTTTTGTAAAGGAAAAATAATATAGAAATCATGCTAAGTTTCAGAAGCTCCCGATTATACAATTTTGGCACCTTTTACTTAAGACTTTCCCCAGTTTCCCCACATTTGGCCCTAACAATTTCTTAAAGGAATACACTAGAAAAAAATATAATGTAACCCAGACTTTAGCAACCAATGCTTTCAAAATGTGTAGTAATCCTACACTATATTATGCAGATTGGCTGTAGCCGAAGCCTTCAGCTCCTAGTGTATTTGGAGGTGATCCTAAATGTTGAACAACTGGACAACTGCTCATCTGTTAACAGTGCAACCTACTTGTGATCCTTGCTGCAAATAAACACCTGGCTAAGGGTTGCCACCAGCTTAGTTGCATTCAGAATTAACCACCGAAATCAATGGGCCTTTGTGACTACCAGCTTGTCTTTTAATTTTAATGTGCATATTTCTATTATGATTTAGTCTAGGGTTTCCGAAACTTGGGTCTCCAGCTGTTGTTGGATTACAACTCCCATCATCCCTAGCTAGCAGGACATCAGAGACAGTGGGAGGTGTAGTCCAAAAACAGCTGCAAACCCAAGTTTGGGAAATCCTGATTTAGTCAGAAACAACCCGAAGCAAAGTTGGAACTGATGGAGAAAGCAGGAGGTAGTGGAGAATCCAAAACCTTTTATCTGTTCCTGCAAATGGCTTGCTTACCTTTCTGTTCCTTCAGCTCTACACAAAACTTATTTGCAGCTGGAACAAACAGGCCTGGCTGGTTTACATTCCAGCTTGCGAAATTGAAGGGAGAATTATCAGCCCACTTCCACTTCCTGTTCTGCAGGAATGAGACGGAAAAGATTGTGTGATTAAAGAAGAGAGTTGTTGTTGTTTAGTCATTTAGTCGTGTCCGACTCTTTGTGACCCCCATGGACCAGAGCACGCCAGGCACTCCTGTCTTCCACTGCCTCCCGCAGTATCTGCCTCCCGCAGTATCCTCCTGTATCTGAAGAAGTGTGCATGCACACGAAAGCTCATACCAAGAACTAACTTAGTTGGTCTTTAAGGTGCTACTGGAAGGAAAAAAAATTTTTTGTTTTCCCGCAGTTTGGTCAGACTCATGTTTGAAAGAAGAGAGTAGCCCACCACAAAAACGGGAGAGTTTGACCAACTGGAAATTACTGTTTGTTATGGCGGAGACATTTGAGGAGAACCCCATCCCACCATAGAAAATAAAGGAGAATTTGTGTATGGAGTTCAGACTAGGAAATTGTTGAGATAATTGCGTTGCGAAAGAGCCCCAACTCTGATGACAATCAGGAACAAGCTATGTGAAAGCAGCTCACTTGCGAAGGATCATAGAGTCCAATCCAGACATCTGTGCGTGTTTTCTGTTGTGCTAAGATGTACTTGGCTACAATGGAAGATTCTTTCTGATTGAGGATGGAGGCAAGATGGACCCTACGGCCATAGCTCTGGCAGTCAACCTAAAAATGGAAAAGGAATTAGAGAAGCTTTGCTACCATTATCATATCTCACCAGTAAGATTATTGCAGAGTTGGAGCTTGCCGGTGTCAAATCAATTTCCTTGCATCGAAGTTTTTAATATTTTCTGAATTAGACTTTCTTGAGTATTTTTAAGATGAACAGGTCTTCCCAGAATATTATAATGCAATGCTGTTCCATACTAACTTGTGTGATACAATGTTATTGAGCCTGTCAGTATTTTGCTGGAGGAATTTAAGCACATACCAGAAAACGTTACGTTTGCACAATTAGAGTGCTTTAAAGCATCATCATGGCACAATAAATCTACTTCTAAAAAGAAACAAAAAATAATTGTGGCTAGGAAAGTGATGGGGAAGTGGATTGAAAAATATGGGATCTTTGGAAGATGTATAAACACTCCCACAAGCAACTCAGGATGAATATTCAGTGTTCTATAATCTCCCTGCAAACAAATCAGAATGAATGGGTGAAAAATATGCAACCCAACCCTCATGCAAACTGCAAGAGAATCAGGATGAATACCCAATGGATAGGTTATCTGGAAGAGCCTTAAATTTGTCTTTGTACAACCCCAGATTCAGAAATATCTTTATTTGCAATTTTACAAACATTTCAGGGAAAGAGAACATATGGTTGGATATATACAATGAAACTTGACCTTGAGGGATTGGCTTTGGAATGTCTGCTCAGTAGAAGAGCAACGTGGGGGCGGTCCGCCCCAGGTGTCATCTTGAGGGGGGTGACATTCGGTGTGCCGCCCGCGATGGCTCCCAAGCCTCCCCCAACTCCTGAGCTGTCAATATGAAGGGGGAAGACCGCCAGCAAAGTGGCACAGCTCTCCCCCTTCCCCAACGGCTCAGGAGAGAGTCGCGGGTTGGCGGCTAGCCCCTGAGCATGGCTGGCCCCCTGGGATGCACATGGCTAGCCCCCACCCCTGGGTGCACAGCATGTGTGCCACTCCAGGTGCCAGAGCACCTAGCTCCGCCTCTGTGTCTGCTTTGTTTCTGCTTGAGCTCTGCAACTCAGATGATCAGACTCCATCTAACCAGCTGAGTTCCCTTCCTTTTGTGGTCAGCCCTCTTTTGTTAATTCAAAAGTATCGGCTAGATGTTGTCATGGGACTGCCCATGCTGATTGCCTTTCTCATTGTATTATGCCTTGGTTGGTGAGAAACTCCTCTTACCTCAGCATCAGCCCATGTCATCACCTTTTCAATATATGCATAGCAGTTGCCCTGATTTTCCAGCCATCCACTGGGACAGGCCGCCTTGGCTGTTTTAGAGAGAAGAAAATGAGGGGAAATAAGGGATTATAACAGTAAGCAGGTTGTTCTGAGTGCGACATTACGTATACCATTGGTGATTCCATTTAGAAAGCACAAGTTATTTAGAAACCAGTGAATAGAGATCTTGTTAATATTAAAAGTTTAATTTGCATAAAATGTATGCATTGAAGTTTAAACGTCTGTAAATGTTTGCATTTGCAAAGCAGGGAAGTTTGCATTAAGCAAGAGGTTTCACTCTAGCTGAAAGCGGAATGCTGGTGTTTTTCCATTTAAGAGGGTTTGGCTTACCTGATCACTCTTCTCTGGAAACCCAAGTAGATCCCTCATCAGCAGGAAGTTGAAACCTGAGAAACTCAGTATCTTTGTGTTGTGGGAAGCCAGCAGAGAGATTGCCAGCTCAGCGTGTTGGGAGAAGGAGCCTCCAGCATAATGGAGTATGTCTCTGAGATTGGACTGTATTAAAGGATTTAAAAGACTGAACTGCATTGCTGCTACTTGAGTACAATGTGTAACTTTGTATTTTTGTTCTTTGTAACATTTATATGCCACTAGGTTTTAGACAGCTCTGCAGCAAAGCTTTGAAACTAATTCTTGGGATGGAAAGTTCATTTATTTCTGCACAAGGTCCAGATCAGGGATTCCGCTGACCAACTCCAATAAATTATGTCTAATTTAAACTCTCCTGCTTCCGTGTTCTAATAGGCTTAGCTGGGTTGCCATCCCTTGAAAATCCACTAAGTACTTTCGTTCTCATGACTGCTTAATTTCAGTGAAGATTTCTGGGGAATTCTCAGGTGTTTGCTAAAATGCTCACCAAGACTGGAGACCAGGATTCCAAGAAGGCAAAGGCTGAAGTAGGTGACAAATCCCATCTTCTGACTGACCTTTTGGAAAAGAGGAATGTACAGTCAATTCAAGCGGTGTGTTGTCAGTTTTGCCATTCAGCCAATGTGGGAAGGAAGGAAGGAAGGAAGGAAGGAGAGATAAATATTTTATATCCTATAATCACATTTCTCCTTTATTTGAACTTCCATGAACTGAGAAGCTTAAAGAAAGAAAAGAAAACCTGAACTTAACAGAATGTTAAGATCTGGAAAGACCAACTTGAAGACCAACTGCTCAGGGCAGGAATCTACACCATCTCTGATTGTCCCCAGCAGATAATAATCCAGCCTCTGCTTATATACCTATGCATTTTGCTCCATTGTCGAAGAACTCATACCTTTGTGGACTGTCTCCTATTCTTCAGCTAAAATCTACTCGCCTGAAATTTCCACCCATTTAGCTTTGTCCTATGGTGCAAGGGAGAACAAGTCTGCTCTATCTTTTTTGAGACAGCCCTTCAGATATTTGAACGCGGCTATGCTTAATCTCTTTAATCTTCATTTATGGGGGGAACACCTGAGTTGACATAGTTATGTCCTGTTTTCGAAGAAAAACTAAGATCATGTCAGCGTGTGGATGTATGAGAGGGTTTTTTTAATCCAAACTGGAAGGAAAATGTTGCATTATTATTATTATTATTATTATTATTATTATTATTATTATTATTATTAAAATGTAGTGCCACAAGGAGGAAAACAGTGCATGCTGGCAATCTTGTAGGGCCATTTCACCCATTACACAGTAGCAAACCCAGCAAAGGGAAAGCCCTAGGTTGTCCCTCAATGGGGTATTTTTCTCTATAATATGTATATCCTGAATGCAACCCAAGATCAGAGGGGAAATCAGAGAGACCAAGTCTACTATGTCTACCTGTCAGGTTTGAGGGAATCCGATCCCCCCTCCCTCATGGCTGGCTGCCAGAAATGGGAAAACAAGGTGTTCTTACCAAGATAATTTATTCAATATTCACAGAGACATAGGATGTCGCCTCTCAGATAATGGTGTTGCTCCAAATAAGTCCCACCCCTCCGTCTCTCCTATTATACATCATTCCTACATCAGCTAATCTGTGTGTTCTGCCTCTGAGCTTTCTGTTCTCCTACTCTCAATGCCCACCAGGACCTGAGAGGGGAGTTCAGGAATGCTTCCTAAAGACACTGAGTCTGTCGGCTGTCTCTCCCCTAGTTCTTTTTCCTCCTCCTGCTTGTCATCCAGTATCTCCCAGCTTCTCCCCTCTGCAGCCTCCGAATTATTATCTTCTGCAAACCACTGTTCTAAATCTATGTTGTCTCCTCTTGGAAGGGCAGAAGAAGAAGGGGGGAGCGGTCTCCACCATTCCTCCTCAGTCCAGTCTCCTAGGACCTCCCTGACTCCAACAAGACTGTGTCCAGAGGTGATCATCTGTGCTCTCCCCCTTTACATTTTCTATCACTTAATCATTGTCATGAGGGCAACCTGGGATCAAAGTGGCAATGCACATACACCAAGGCCAGATGGTACACCAGTCTTCAGAATTTTTTAATTAATTCAATCTATCTAGGAGCTCTCAAACATTTATCACATTCACACATGCTCTGTAGGGATATATATTTACCAAAGACTGCTGCTCTGTCTGATTAGATGGCTGTCAATGGACAGGTCCTCCAGGTGTTGCTACAAAGGTCTTCGACCCAAAACGGGTCTGTCTCCAGAGTTCTTATACTCTCTGCTCAATCTCTTATTATGTGTCAGGTGGATGAATATGTTGATTGCAGAGCTTTTGGGTTATGTGTCCCTTTTCTGGCAGTGTGATCCATCTCTATCCTTGTCCCTGTGTCTCTAGCAAAAAGGACACAATGGTCCTGCAATGTGACATTTCTTCTTCCAAGGAATATTGTTCCTTAAAAGAAAGTCCTGGTGATCTGCAATGGCCATCAGTCACCAGGACTTGCTGTTCCTCTTTGGCAACCTTGCAGGTATTGACTTTTCATTCCAAACATCCATCTATCCTTCTCTCATTCATACAAGTTGCAATGAATTACATTAAAAATAATTCATGTGATAAGTGTAGTGGAGACTTGTTATTTTGAAAATAATACCTGGTATGGTGTGCGACAATCCCCTTTTTGGTCGTGAAATGTTCTTCCAGGTGAAAACCAAGGCCAAGGCATCAGTTCTGAAAAATAAAGTATTGATTGAATCTACTCAGGAGCTCTCAATCATACCACATGTTCACACATGTTCTGCAGGGATATAGTACCCAAGGAGAGTTGTTATGTGTATGACTGCATTCCCAAGGCAATATATTCCATTTTCCTGACCATTTGCCAACTGTTAACTTGTACGTTACATTCAAGCATTTGCAAGCTTCTGGAAACCAAGTGGAATAAACCACAAGTTTAGCATTTATTTTTGTGCTATTTCCTTCGAGGGGGGAAATATATGTTTGCAAGCCTGGAATCCACTTGCAAGTCTGGAAGTCTGCTTAGGGCTATGCACCACCTGAGGCCATGCAAGTTTCTCCACAAGTGCCTTTCACAAAAGAAAGATGTTTGCAGGGCATCACACACACAAACACACACACACACCAGTTTGGTCAATGGGCATAGATGAAGCTCCACTATACCCTTTCTTTTAGAAAAACTGCTTGCAGAGCACTACTGGTGTGAATAAAATTTAGCTGGACATATCAGTATACAGTGTGGTGTAGTGGTTAAGAGTCTTGTAATCTGGGGAACCGGGTTCGTGTCCCCACTCCTCCAGATGCAGCTGCTGGGTGACCTTGAGCTAGTCACACTTCTCTGAAGTCTCTCAGCCTCACTCACCTCACAGAGTGTTTGTTGTGGGGGAGGAAGGGAAAGGAGATTGTTAGCCACTTTGAGACTCCTTCGGGTAGTGATAAAGTGGATATCAAATCCAAACTCCTCTTCTTCTTCTACAGATGCATAAGCACATGACAACTGCAGATGCATGAGCACATGTAGCACTGGCCTTTTGATCAGTAAAACTAATGAAATAAACCCCTTGTGTTCAGGCTGCCCAATTAGATTCCCAGTCTAATAGCACAGAGGGTTGTTAGACTGATCTTTGGGCTGCTTGTGCAAAGGTCTTCAACCTCAAATGGATGTGTCCCTGAGGTTATTACACTTAGTCTCGTACCATGTGACAAGCAGACTGATACAGTGTATTGTATATTTTTTGAATACACAAATGGCTACACAAATTAAAGATAATCATCTCTGGCCTTGTCTCGGTGTCTCTGTCTCTAGGCAAAAGTACACCATGTGGTCCTGCAACGTGGCATTTCTCCTTCCAAGGAATATAGTTTCTTAAAACAATGTCCTGGTTCTTTGGAACGGCCATCAGTCACTGGGACTTGCTTCTTCTCTTTGGCAACTTTGCGGAGCTTGACCTTTCAAATATCACCTCATTCTCTTGCCATTTATACTCAGTTTATAGCTGAGTCTGTTAAAATTAGTATCATTATCAAGACAACAAGCATATATCCACAAAATCTTCAGACTCGTTTTGCAAAATAGCATCTGACTTATTATGGTGTGTGACATGTATGCACCTCGGTACAAGTCATAGGTAGGGATGGAGTGGCTATACTACTGATTTTTGTTGTTCTGGGTATGATATGTGATGCTACCTCTGCATTTCTATTTATCAGGACAGCTAGATGGAACTTCCGTCTTAAGGGTCAGTAGACTTCTGATTACAAGTGAGATCCTCCTCCCTAGTGCTATTTTTCTTGAAAACGAGGTGCCGAAACTCACCACAAACACCTCCCTTGCTCTCTTATAATGGCAATGGCGCCCACCTGAGAGGTGCCGGAACTGAGTTCTGGCGAGTTCTGGCTGGAAGAAAGCCCTGCTCTTGCCCCCTCCACAAAGACACACACAGAATTCAAATCTCCATTTTTAGAGACAGTATATATCTCATTGCCAAAAAAGAAGAGGAAAAATTTGGACTCTCTTCTGGTCAGAGTTCAGGGATTGCCAATGTGGTGCTCAGAGGCACCAGTTGCCTGCCAATGCCTTTTCTGTTATGTCATGCCCCTCATGGCAGCCATTTTGTGTTATACCTTTCCAGTGCTATTTCTCTAGAAAAAGAGGTGCCAAAACTCACTATGAATGCCTCCATTCTTCTCCTATAATGGGGAAGGGCACCCACCTAAGAGGTGCCGGAACTCCGTTCCAGTGAGTTCTGGCTGAAAAAAAGCCATGCCTTTATCAGCCATTTTGTGTTACATCACATGCAGCTAAGCAGCCATTTTGTGACTGGCACCCATGGCCCTATCTTCGTGTTTTGTTAGACCAAATGGAAAAAGAGCGAAGTCCCAACCAAAGAAGAATAGCAACTTAAACTGATGGAATATGCACAGCTTACAGATTTAACATATAGAAGAAGAAGAAGAAGAAGAAGAAGAAGAAGAAGAAGAAGAAGAAGAAGAAGAAGAAGAAGAAAGAAGGAAGAAGAAGAAGAAGAAGAAGAAGAAGAAGAAGAAGAAGAAGAAGAAGAGAAGAAAAAGAAGAATTTATTTATTTATACCCTGTCCAGGCTGGGTTTCCCCAGCCACTCTGAGCAGCTTTCAACAGAGCATTAAAAACAGAATAAAACTTCAAACATACATACATTTAAAGAGGATTGGGAAATGTTTATTGAATATATGGGTGAAAATTGTGTACACTTAAAAACGCTGGTAGAATTAAGATAAATTCAACAGTGTAGATAAGTTTTGATTTCTGTACTAATGGAATACTGAATGGTTATCTTATGTAAAAAGGGATTTATTGTATGCAAACTGAACCAGGGAAAGAGAAGAAGGGAAGTCATTGATTTAAGGTTGCTTAAATGAATATTCCAAAATGTGTGTGTGTGTGTGTATGAAATCCCAGAACTGTCTAATTCAGGTATACAACTCCCCTACCTGCCCCACCCTCACTGAAACTCACAACAATATTTTTCCTAATGAAAGGCTAAATGACACAGCCAAAGTCCTTGAATGATTTAGGACAAATGGCACTCCTTGTAAGAACATTGTGTTTGAACAGTATATTCCTTTTGGAACCATGCAGAGCTACAGTACATTGAGATACCATTGAACAGTTTGTCTCTGAACTCAAACTCAAAGATAGTAATTGTGGAATTGGCTCTGCAGTGACATTTGAGGGGAATGATCAGATTCTCCATCAAGTTATGGAGGCAGTCCATACTAAGAACATCACATTTAAAAGGGGTGAGATTCAGGCCAAACCTGAATCTGTGAAGTGCATGGGCCAGACAGTGACTGCAGCCATACAGCCAGAAGGGTAAGCTACTATGCAGGAAGTAATAAAACAAGATTTCCATCTTAAAGCAGGGGAAGCGCTCATAAAGCATGGATGGCCACAGTATCTGATAGATGTGTCCTTGCTGCAAAAACCCTTTTAGCATGTAAATGACTCCTTATGTTGTCTAGAAGTTAGGTAACTGTCTGTTGTCTGAAGTTAGGTAACCGGGCCACATGACCCGGAAAGCTGTCTGTGGACAAACGCTCCCTTGGTCTGAAAAGCAAAGGTAAAGGAAAAGGACCCCTGGACAGTTATGTCCAGTCAAAGGCGACTATGGGGTTGCGGCGCTCATCTCGCTTTCAGGCCGAGGGAGCGGCATTTGTCCGCAGACAGCTTTCCAGGTCATGTGGCCAGCATGACTAAACTGCTTCTGGCACAACAGAACACTGTGACAAAACCAGAGCGCACGGAAACACTGTTTACCTCCTCTCTGTAATGGTACCTATTTATCTACTTGTACTGGTGTGCTTTTGAACTGCTAGGTTGACGGAAGCTGGGGCAGAGCAACAGGAGCTCACTCTGTCATGGGGATTTGAACCGCCAACCTTCCGATCGGCAAGCCCAAGAGGCTCAGTGATTTAGACCACAGGCTCCCTCAGCCGGAAAGCGAGATGAGCGCCACAACCCCATAGTCCGTTTTGACTGGACTTAACCGCCCAGGGATCCTTTACCTTACCTTTACCTAGAAGTAAACTTTTATTTGGGAGACAGAGTGTCTCAAAGACAGAGTATCCTCTTGCAACTTATGACTCATCAGGACATTCAGATAACTAAAGCTAGAGCAAGAGGACTGATATGCAAGCTGACATATCCAGTGATAATTAGAAGGTGGGTGGAAGTTGTTGCGCTTGTGCTAGGCTTGCTTTGAGTAATCAAAGGGAACCACATAAACCACAGGTGGTTCCTGAATTACCATGGAATATGTTGGGTGTAGATGGCTCTCCCCCTTTTCTTCTTGTGGTTGATGTTTTTCAATATTGAGAAACATCGAGCCTGCCTTGGAAGATGGCAGTAACTGTGACTGTTAAGTTTAAAGTCAGATTACCAGATTTTTTTTTCAATGAATCCAGGGACACTTTTCAACTTCCTACTAAATAGATGGATTTTGTCAGGGGACTGATTTGTAAATCCGGGGACTGTCCCTGGGATACGGGGACATCTGGTAACCTTAGTTTAGAGCTATGTTCATGGGTCATGGAATTCCTGGGATAGCTGTGTGTGATAATATGCCCTTCACTAAGAGTGTCGACTGTTTGCTCATGATTGGGGGTTTGAACACGGCTTTAGAAGCTGCTCATCTGGTGGCAATTTCGTTTTCCAACAAAACCAAGCAACTGAGATTGCTAGAAACTTGAGATGGTGACCGGCCACTCAAGTCCACCCAAGCTAGGGCTGGGGGCTCTTCTCCTTACGAAGCATATTAAGGGAGTTCGCTTTATCCATCTACGCTACCCAATGCCATTTCTACCACAAGAGTGTTTGCTGCCCATCCCAGCTACCTTTAAAAGGACCAGCTGCTGCCTTGCCCGGCCTCCTTCCTCCTTTTCCTCATGTAGAGGAGACTTACCCATTTCTCCCTCCCTTCCTCGGTTTAGAGGCTCTCTCTGGAGCTTGTAGTGGCCACCGGTTATCAGAGCCAGAAAGGAATTTAACTCCCAACAACAGTTGCCTCTAGGCTGTAATTTTTTTTGCTATTCTTTCAGTGAGTAGCAGGAGTTTTACTAGATAACTCTTGTTCTTTGTCAGAACTTGGTGGAAACTGCTGGGTAGACAGCTAAAGGGCAACCCCATTAAGAGGCCTTGAGAGGTGAACAACCCCTGGTTTTAGCTTGGGCTGGGCTGGGCTGGGCTGGTCGCTTGGCCACCTCAAATTTCCAGCACTCCCAGTCACTTGCTTTTATACCATTCCTGGGCCCTTAGTGCTGGATAATGTTCCCAAGGAATGTCCTGGAAGGTGTGCCAGGAAACCCAACAAGATGGGCAGGGTATAAACAAAATTAGTAGTTGTATAGTCATTGTTGTAGTAGTCTTGGTTTCTGCCCTCATTTAGACCATTATATGGGCTGCCAATGACTACACAGCAACATTATGTTCATGTTTTAAGTATTTTTTAACAAGTGCTTCTACTCAGAACCCTTTGCAGTTGTTTTTCAGGTGTGAATTTCTTTGGAAATTGGGCATATAGCTCTTGGGGAGTAGATAACAGCAATGTCAGTAAAGCCTGCCAAATGATAAACCTGAAGCAACAGAGCCTTGGAAGGTTTTCTATTGTCGTTGTTGCTGGGAGGTTTTAAAGGGCCATTATTACCCTTTGCTCAAATGAGGGTGCCTACATTTGCAGACCACCTGAATGAAGCTCGCCAATCAAGGACCACCATTTGGGAACCCCTACTGGGGACCATTGTGTTTTTCTGTTCTGCCTTTAGCCAAAAGAACACAAATGCATCAGACAGCAACATTTCCACTGATGTGTTGTCTTTCCCAGTCCTAACTGGAGATGCCAGGAATTGAACCCAGAACCTTCTGCATGGAAGACACATGCTCTGCCACTGAACTACTGTCCTTTGTAGGGATGGGGAGAGACAGAGAAAAGCGGTGGGATTAAATTTGGATTGTGAGTGGAAGAAAATGAATTTTGAGCTGGGTAAGAGGCATGGAGAAGGAGAAAGCCCCAGTTTCCAGTTATAAAGTAATCTTTACTTTAAAGTTCTGGTATCTCAGTAAGATATGCAAGATGAGAGTTTGGTAATGTCTCCCTGAAGCCATCCTGGTATGGCAACAACGCTTGCTCTCGCACAGAGATGAAGAAGCCTTAGAAAGCAAGAAAATGAACAGGGTGCCTCTAACGTTTCTTTGTCACTAGGTGGCAGCAGAAAGCAAGGATTGAATTCTGTGTTGGTTGGGGAATCATCAAGAATGTTGATCAGTATACAAATATGAAGAGTTGCATTTCCAAAAATAAGTGCTGTGCTTGGTTCATTTCATTCACAAAACCAGGTTTTTAAAACCAATTTCTCTATTTATGAAAACAAATGGACTGACATTTTTATTTTTATTTTTGCATGCCACATCAGAGACAATAAAGTCAAGACTGGAAGTGGGGGGTATTTACATTTTAGACCAGGAGTGGGGGGGTGTTTTATCAGCCTAGGGGGCCACCGTTCCTTCTGTTCAAGCTTCCAGGGGCTCCTTGCCAGCAGTGGGCATAGCAACAAATAAAAATCTTTGTGTTGTAGGTTATTTTCTACACACTCGTTGTTGTTTTTTAGTCGTTTAGTCGTGTCCGACTCTTCGTGACCCCATGGACCAGAGCACGCCAGGCACTCCTGTCTTCCACCGCCTCCCGCAGTTTGGTCTGACTCATGTTTGTAGCTTCGAGAACACTGTCCAACCATCTCGTCCTCTGTCGTCCCCTTCTCCTTGTGCCCTCCATCTTTCCCAACATCAGGGTCTTTTCTAGGGAGTCTTCTCTTCTCATGAGGTGGCCAAAGTATTGGAGCCTCAGCTTCAGGATCTGTCCTTCCAGTGAGCACTCAGGGCTGATTTCCTTCAGAATGGATACGTTTGATCTTCTTGCAGTCCATGGGACTCTCAAGAGTCTCCTCCAGCACCATAATTCAAAAGCATCAATTCTTCGGCGATCAGCCTTCTTTATGGTCCAGCTCTCACTTCCATACATCACTACTGGGAAAACCATAGCTTTAACTATATGTGCCTTTGTTGGCAAGGTAATGTCTCTGCTTTTTAAGATGCTGTCTAGGTTTGTCATTGCTTTTCTCCCAAGAAGCAGGAGTCTTTTACTTTTGTGACTGCTGTCACCATTTGCAGTGGTCATGGAGCCCAAGAAAGTAAAATCTCTCACTGCCTCCATTTCTTCCCCTTCTGTTTGCCAGGAGGTGATGGGACCAGTGGCCATGATCTTAGGGTTTTTTTTATGCTGAGCTTAGACCATATTTTGCGCTCTCCTCTTTCACCCTCATTAAGATGTTCTTTAATTCCTCCTCACTTTCTGCCATCAAAGGTTGTTGATATTTCTTCTTAATTCCGGCTTGGGATTCATCCAGTCATACAAACACCCTATCTTCCTTCCAGAGAAGCAGCAGACATGATCAGAGCTTAAGGGCACATTCCAGCCATTCAGAATCATCTGGGGTGGCAAGCAAGGCCACGGAAAATTGCGGTTTCAGGAAAGTTCAGAGGGCTGAATTCAGCCCCTAACCCTGAGGTCCCCATTCTCCTGTGTTAGCCTAATGAACTTATGGGTGTGCCTTTTTATACGACAAGTCAGCTTTGCTGTGTTTGGGGGCCCCATTTTCGTCCTGCTCAGGGGGACCCTTGATGTCTGCAGAAAATATTAAGTGGGATCAATGTGCTTGTTTGGAAAAGCATTCCAAGACTGCCCTTCGCAGGACTGCACCGGTAGGACCCCAATAAGGATGGCCAGACAAACCAGCAGGCAGCTAGAGACCAGTATGGTGGGGTCTAAGAATCTACTGGGAGGGAAAGGAAAAGGGAGAAAAAGGGGAGAAGTTAAAGAGATGCCTATTTCTTAAGTGGGGGAGGGGGACAAGAACCCTTATACACCTTGTAGGAAATGTAGTGGCAGAATTTGGAGCATTTGTGCGAAGCCTCTATGGAAACAAAGTTAAATATGATTGGACGAGACCTGATATAAAGAGCTGCATTCCAGCTTGTCTGTGACAAGCAGACTGGTACTGTGCATTGTATATCTTTTGAATTATGAACCCCTCCTCCGGCTACACAAATTACAGATAATCATCTCTGGCCTTGTCTCAGTGTCTCTAGGCAAAAGGACACAATGTGGTCCTGCAACGTGGCATTTCTCCTTCCCAGGAATATTGTTTCTTAAAACAAAGTCCTGGTTCTTTGAGATGGCCATCAGTCACTGGGACTTGCTTCTCCTCTTTGGCAACTTTGCAGAGCTTGACCTTTCAAATATCACCTTATTCGCTTGTCATTTATACTCAGTTTATACCTGAATATGTTAAAATTAGTATCATTATCAAGGTAACAAGCATATATCCACAAAATCTTCAGACCCATTTTGCAAAATAGTATCTGACTTATTTTGGTGTGTGACATGTATGCACAGTTACCTGGGTAAAACTCATAGGTAGGGATGGAGTGGCTATACTACCGATTTTTGTTGTTCTGGGTATGATATGCAATACTACCTCTTCATTTCTATTTATCAGGACAGCTAAATGGAAATTCCATCTTACAAGTGTGATTCTCCTTCCCAGGGCTGTTTTTCTTGAAAAAGAGGTGCTGGAACCTTCCACGACATAGCTGTCAACTTTCCCCTTTTCTTGCGAGGAATCCTATTTGGAATAAGGGAATTTCCGTTAAACAAAGGGAAAAGTTGACAGCTATGCACCACAAACACCCCCCTTGCTCTCTTATAATGGCAACAGCACCATCTGAGAGGTTCTAGGACTGAGTTCTGGCGAGTTCTGGCTGGAAGAAAGCCCTGCCCTTGCCCCCTCCACAAAGACACACAGAGAATTCATCCATTTTTGGAGACAGTATATATCTCACTGCAGGGGAAAAAATAGGACTCTCTTCTGGTCAAAGTTCAGGGGCTGCCAATGTGGTGCTCACAAAATATATTTAAGCAAGGGGGACCTCAGGGCAGGGCATTGACTAATATCAATGGGCCCTGCCAGAAATCTGGGATTCTTAACAGCTGCCCAAGAATGACAGGGGCTGCCTCCAGCTTTAGAAAGGAGCGAGTCAAGTGGAAAACTTCTCGTACAGCTGCTTTCCAAGCATGGCACAATTGGAAGTGTTGGCGAGACCTGAGACAAACAGCTGCATCCCATCCCATGGCAGTGGGGTCACCAGCAGCAGAGACTCAACTGTATGGATGACTTAAATGTTGGACTCCATCCCCTCCCCTTTTGTTGCTTAGGAACCTGCCTTAAACTGCATGATTATTAGAATCATCATCTTGCTTCCACCCCCCTTCCTCTGCTAAATAAACTTTTGTAATCACCCATCTCCCACCATTATGTTAAATTACCCACTGGTTTCCCCCCTTCTTCCTTTCAGGAAATCTGGAGGCTGGTTGACTGCTGTGATTGTCAAATGTTTTATACTCCCACCCCCTGCAGCAAGTTATGATGAATCTTTTTCAAGCCAAGAGCCACACTCCTTTCTGGGCTACGTTCTGAGGGCCACATGCCAAAGGCGAGCAGGGCCAGAAGTCAAAGTGTATCAAGCAGCAAATGTAAAATTTACTACGATATTTCTACATGGATCCATGCACACTCCCTTCTATGTCGCATCCAGACAAGCAAGAAAATACCCTCCAACATGCTGCAGATGGAAATCAAGGTGCGTGTTTTTCAGGGCTGTACTCGTGCAAGTACATGTCTTTCAGAGCCACACTCTCGCAGAAGCCAAAATGGGACATCCCAGGAGCCAATCAGAAGCCAGGATGGCTTCTGTAATACCGGGGTGTCCCGCTCAAAGCAGGACAGAGTATGCAAGAGGCGTTATCAAAGTTCAAGGATGCATTCAACCCTGGCAAAAATAATGAGTATGTTTATGATTTGTATATTTGTTTATATCCTGCATATCAGTTATTCAGCTGGTGTCATTTCATCAGCTGCATAAAATCCCAGGGACCAAATATCAAACTCCATGCAGACCCAAGAGTCTCTGGCATCAAATATTACATTTCCAAACATCAGAAGCTTACAGTTCTACAAATGTTTGCCTGGCTAGGAAGATGGCGATTTTGAGTGTGTGATACCTGGGGGGTTGCATTTGGCTCCCAGTCCTGAGGTTCACCCACCTCCAGTTTTGAGGCTGACTTTCTTCATAAATAAGAAGTTAACACCCAGAATGTACAAGAGACTAAGATATTTGAGCAGGCGATATATAAGTGCCACATCTTCTCCTACTCTGGGGAGGAGACATGGGTTTGGACATTCCCAAGTGCCAGATAGGGACGCGGGTGGCGCTGTGCATTCAACCACAGAGCCTAGGACTTGCCAATCAGAAAGTGAGCAGTTCGAATCCCCATGACGGGGTGAGCTCCCGTTGCTCAGTCCCTGCTCTGCCAACCTAGCAGTTCGAAAGCATGTCAAAGTGCAAGTAGATAAATAGGTACCACTTTGGCGGGAAGGTAAATGGCGTTTCCATGCACTGCTCTGGTTTGCCAGAAGCGGCTTAGTCATGCTGGCCACATGACCCGGAAGCTGTACGCCAGCTCCCTCGGCCAATAAAGCAAGATGATCGCCGCAACCCCAGAGTCGGCCATGACTGGACCTAGTGGTCAGGGGTCCCTTTATCTTTACCTTTAAGTGCCAGATAAGAGAGGGATTATAAGCTCCCTGATGCTGAGGTCTCCCCACCCCCAATTTGCCACTTCTGCACTGATCTCCTTCCTTTGCCATGTGTCCTTAGGAAATCCTCTCCACAAAATGTCCTGGGTATTGGCCTGGCCAGCTCTAAGTGGTCCAAAACTATGTGATTTTGAGGACCTTATGGGGAGGCAAATTCCCCACATCAGCGAAGATTATGGTGAGTTAGGTGGACCGATGGCTTATCTCAGCACATGCTAAGTCATATTTGGACTAACATGAAGCAGGAAAGAAGAAAAGAAGGAAGGCCGGAGAGGAAGTACAGTGGTACCTCGGGTTAAGTACTTAATTCGTTCCGGAGATCCATTCTTAACCTGAAACTGTTCTTAACCTGAAGCACCACTTTAGCTAATGGGGTCTCCTGCTGCCGCTGCGCCACCGGAGCACGATTTCTGTTCTCATGCTGAAGCCAAGTTCTTAACCTGAGGTACTATTTCTGGGTTAGCGGAGTCTGTAACCTGAAGTGTATGTAACCTGAAGCATATGTAACCCGAGGTACCACTGTAATGTACTTTACCAACCAGCAGTTACCAAAAGAGAGGGAAGAATGGCTTGCCTTTCTATCCATCACTCCCAATTGGTTCAGGTAGTATATTGCAACCTTCTCAATTTACTCCCAACAGGAACATGAGCCAGTTTCCTGATGAAAACCACCCCCAACCCCCAACCCAAGCTGTGTTTTACAAAAACAAACAAAAAAAATCTGGTCACAGACAGTGTCTATTATGTTCATAATTTTGAATATTCCGGTTCTTGTGAAAAAAAAGTGTTTTGTTATGCAGGAGTTCATTAAAGATTTGCCTAATTCACAAGTTTCTCTGATTTCCTGCTTTCACTCGTAAAGAGCTTCTGAGCTCTTCATAGGCAGAATGTAGGCACAGAGACACACATTTTGCTTTTGATAGAATGAGCTTTATTGAGAGAATAGCCATTGAGGGAAAGCAACAGAATGCATAGTTAGAAGATTGGTGTCATTGCCCTTGGAGCCACAGCTCCCAGCAAAGGGGAAATGACTATTAAACCAGGAAAAGCCAATGATTTGGATGCATTGCAGGGAGAAATGGCCAAAGAAGCTTTCTGGCTTCAATGGGCAGAGCGTGGCTTGCGTGGTTTTCTGCCTATCACAGCACCTTCTCCAGGTGAACGGGCTTCTTGTTTTCGCAGGTCACACGAACGCGTTTGGAGGTCTCTGTGCCTTTGTATTTGCAGTCCTTAGGAGGTTTACCATTGGTGTAGCTGCAGTCAATCATGGGGAAGTTCTGGTTGCTGTCATAGAATTTACCTTGCCATTGCTTCCCACCATTGCCGCAGACCTGTAGGACAGACTCCTTGTCATGGTTGATGAAAGTATTCCTCGGTTTGCATCTACTTGGGTTCAGATTCCTCTTCACCATCATGAGGTTGCAGTAGGCACTGGGGTTGGAGGCTCGGGTCTGGGGATAATCAATGTGCTTCTTTTGAAAAGCTTCCCAAGACTGCCCTTCGCAGGACTGCACCAGGAGGACGCTGAGAAGGACGGCCAGACGAACCAGCAGGCAGCTAGAGACCAGCATGGTGGTGTCTAAGACGCTTCTGGGAGGAAAATGAAGAAGAAAGGGGGAAAACATTAAAGAGATGCCTATTTCTTAAGTTATCTTATATACCTTACAGGAAATACACCTATATAGGACATTTCCTTATAGGAAATGTGGTGATAGAATATGGAGCATTTGTGGAAAGCCTCTATTGAAACAAAGTTAAATATAATTGGCATGAATGGGAGGTCCTGTCCCAGTTGACTTTATTCATATGGATAAATGACAAAATATATTTAAGCAAGGGGGACCTCAGGGCAGGAATTAGTCAATGGGCCCTGCCAGGAGTCTGGGATTCTTATTTTTTAATATACAGTGGTACCTCGGGTTACATATGCTTCAGGTTACATATGCTTCAGGTTACAGACTCCACTAACCCAGAAATAGTACCTCGGGTTAAGAATTTTGCTTCAGGGTGAGAACAGAAATTGGGCGGAGGTGGCGCAGTGGCAGCAGGAGGCCCCATTAGCTAAAGTGCTGCTTCAGGTTAAGAACAGTTTCAGGTTAAGAACGGACCTCTGGAACGAATTAAATACTTAACCCGAGGTACCACTGTATTAGATTTCCAAACATCAGAAACTTACAGTTCTACAAATGTTTGCCTGGCTAGGAAGATGGTAATTTTGAGTGAGAGAGACCTGGGGGGGGGGGACATTTAAGTGGTCCAAAACTGTGATTTTGAGGACATTATAGGGAGGCAAATTCCCCACATCAGCGAACATAATTGTGAGCTAGGTGGACCAAGGGCTTATCTCAGCACATGCTAAGTCATATTTGGACTAACATGAAGCAGGAAAGAAGAAAAGAAGGAAGGCCGGAGAGGAAGTAATGTACTTTATCAACCAGTAGTTACCAAAAGAGAGGGAAGAATGGGTTGCCTTTCTTTCTGTCCTGGGGGACAGGAGGCAGGCAGGTGTGGAGGATTCCCTGGTCCTGAATGGGGTAACTGTGCCCCTGAAGGACCAGGTGCGCAGCCTGGGAGTCATTTTGGACTCACAGCTGTCCGTGGAGGCACAGGTCAAATCTGTGTCCAGGGCAGCTGTTTACCAGCTCCATCTGGTACGTAGGCTGAGACCCTATCTGCCTGCGGACTGCCTTGCAAGAGTGGTGCATGCTCTGGTTATCTCCCGCTTGGACTACTGCAATGTGCTCTACGTGGGGCTACCTTTGAAGGTGACCCGGAAACTACAACTAATCCAGAATGCGGCAGCTAGACTGGTGACTGGGAGTGGCCGCCGAGACCATATAACACCGGTCTTGAAAGACCTACATTGGCTCCCAGTTTCCGAGCAGTCCAGTATATCTGAAGGAGCGTCTCCACCCCCATCATTCTACCTCCACTGAGGTCCAGCACCGAGGACCTCCTGGTGGTTCCCTCACTGCGAGAAGCCAAGTCAGAGAGCCTTCTCGGTAGTGACGCCCTCCCTTTGGAACGCCCTCCCACCAGATGTCAAAGAGAACAACAACTACCAGACTTTTAGAAGACATCTGAAGACAGCCCTGTTTAGGGAAGCTTTTAATGTTTGATGTATTTTACAGTATTTTAATATTTTTTTTGGAAGCTGCCCAGAGTGGCTGGGGAAGCACAGCCAAATGGGCAGGGTATAAATAATAAATTATTATTATTATTATTATTATTATTATTATTATTATTATTATTATTATCCATCACCCCGTGATTGGTTCAGGTAGCATATTGCAAGCCTTGTCGCTTTACTCCCAAAAGGAACATGAGCAACTTTCCTGATGAAAAGCACCCCCTAACCCAAGCTGTGTTTTACAAAAACAAAAAAACAAAACAAAAAAAGAATATCTGTTCACAGACAATGTCTATTATGTTCATCATTTTGTATATTCCGGTTCTTGTGGAAAGTGTTTTGTTATGCAGGAGTTCGTTAAAGATTTGCCTAATTCTCTCTGAAAAGAACAAGTTTCTCTGATTTCCTTTTTTCACTCGTAAAGAGTTTCTGAGCTCTTCATAGGCAGAACGTAGGCACAGAATGTAGGCACATTTTGCATTTGATAGAATGAGCTTTATTGAGAGAATAGCCATTGAGAGAAAGCAACAGAATGCTTAGTTAGAAGCCTGGTGTCATTCCCTTCACCTCTGCCTACCAAAGAGATAGGGAACAGGCCCCCATTTCCTCAAGGGCTGTGCTTCTTTATTTGTGAAGGATCTCATTTCAGACTCCTCTGGGTGCAAATCAGCTGCTTAGAGGAGCCAGAACCCCAAATGCGAATGAATGAATGAATTATTGTATGCTGCTCATCTGGGCTGGGTTGCACCAACAGAATATACAAAAACACAACTTACCCAAGTTCAATCCGGTCTTGAGTTATGCCTGCGACTTCTCGAAGAGGCAAGTCTGTTCTTCAAGCTGCTGCTGCCCAAAGGTTAAAAAGGGGCAGGGCACGGGGAAAAGAAGAAATGAACTTCAAGCCACTTGCCCAATAGGAGTTTACCAGAGAATCTGAAATGTTTGAAATTTAGCCAACAATTATGCAACATGGCTCTGTAAAAAAAAAAGGGAAAAAAGAATGTAACACCGATAAGAAAGAGGTGTGGTGGTAAAATGAACAGGGGGCAATGTTTGCCTACACCTGCTCATTTCTGTGTATCACTCCAGATATGCGCCAGAGCAAGCCGGGGTCATTGTTTCACTAGCCAAGCTGACAAGCTTCCAGAACTTGTTGCCAGTTCATTTCCAGGCCCAAGTCGAGGTTCCCACATTAGTTTTTTGTGGGGAGGTGGGGGCTTTTGCAGCCATTACTGTGCCCTTGGTTGCCACCGCCTTTCTGAGCCCAATTTAAAGTGCTGTTTTTAATCTTTAAAGCCCTAAACGACTTTGACTCAAGGTGTGGAGAACTGATGCTGCTCAGTGGTCACAAAATGCTAATTAATGCGGTGAAATGGAAAACCAGGGGGGAAGCAAATGCAATGGAGTCTCCTGGATGAGGTCATACCTGGCTAACTGGCTGCCAGAAAACCTTAACCAAAGCCCTCTTCATGAAACATTCTGTCGCAGGACCCACAGATTTCAATTCTTTTTCAAAACACGATCCTGCCATTTCATTGACTTGTATTCTTTTGCACTTCACCAAAGGTGTAAGCCATCTTAAATGTCTCTTTTTGGACAGAAAAGGTGGTGTAGACGTTATTCAAATGCACAAATGATTAACAAGGCAAATAGTGAACCCTGTCACCATTGCAATGAAATATGACCCCACCACAAATAAATTCACACTTACATCTTAAGGAAA
The DNA here is from genome assembly GCF_964270895.1 of Podarcis filfolensis. Taxonomy (NCBI): domain Eukaryota; kingdom Metazoa; phylum Chordata; class Lepidosauria; order Squamata; family Lacertidae; genus Podarcis; species Podarcis filfolensis. The sequence continues at coordinate 13,479,987 of NC_139615.1, read as the reverse complement.
GTTTTATTAGCATTTATCTTCTACACTTGCAGCTATTGAAGCACATTCAGAGCAAATATACTGTATGGATAACAAAGTTTGATTTCAAAGGGTACATCCATACTATGCCCTTATAAGGGCTGTGTTTCATGGCTATGGTTCCCCCCTCAAAGATTCTTGGGAATTGTAGTTTGGGGAAAATTTGGGAGTTTTTGGCAGTCCTTCTCATAGAACTACAGTTCCCAGGGTTCTCTGGAGACAGCAAGGAAAGCTCTTTATATTATTAGAATTTCAGCTCCGTTCATCCAAGCTGATAAGGCTCATCTTCTTTGAGCCCACCCAGCAGAGCATTAAAACAACAAAGTCCACAACGGAAGGATGAGGCAGGTATGATGCTACATTGCTACTTTATTACTAAGCTATGCAGAGAGCAAAGAAATATACATCTTGTCTCTATGAGAGCAGAGAGCAACTGAACAAAGAAACGACAGAACAAAAGAAACAGGAAACCAGTAACGTCACATCCTGTCTCCCTTTCCCGTGAGAATCCAACAGTATCTGACTCTGTGGAATGTAAACAGTCCTGTGACTGCAAGCAGCTGCTCAGTGAGGGAAACAGAAACTAACATATATAACATAAAGTACGACTTTTCTGTTATGGGACAATGGCCTTGGGTTAAGCATGATCTGTGTCCGTTGTCTTGGGAGGCCTGGTCCTTTAATAAAAGAAAGCCCCCAAGATGTCCTGGAGATCAGAGAAGATCCACTGGGGAGTCCCCTTCCTTTGCATCCCAAGTATCTCCCAAGCACAGTTGATCCAGGCCTTTGCTACAGTTCATGTTTGCAGATGTAGGAGTTCAGTTTGTGGCACTTTGCATCATTCCACTTGGAGAATTCTAAGAGCAAAAGAAAAGTCCAACAGTTGACAGATTCCTCTCCCTTGTGTGGATGATCTTGTACAAATACACTACTAAGATACTAATATGGTGTCAATGACTAGTTACCCAAAAGCAGGAACACAACAGCAGCTCTCCCCTCCTGCATGTTACAGCAACTGATATTGAAAAGCATAGGTAAAGGTAAGGGTAAAGGACCCCTGGATGGTTAAGTCCAGTCAAAGGTGACTATGGGGTTGTGGCGCTCATCTCGCTTTTAGGCTGAGGGAGCCTGCGTTTGTCTGCAGACGGCTTTCTGGGTCATGTGACCAGCATGACTAAACCGCTTCTGGCACAATGGAACACTGTGACGGAAACCAGAGTGCACGGAAATGCTGTTTACCTTCCCACTGTAGCGGTACCTATTTATCTACTTGCACTGGTGTGCTTTTGAACTGCTAGGTTGACAGAAGCTGGGGCAGAGCAGTGGCAGCTCACTCTGTCATGGGGATTTGAACCGCCAGCCTTCCGATCAGCAAGCCCAAGAGTCTCAGTGGTTTAGACCACAGCGCCACCCTATTGAAAAGCATACTGCTTCCCTAGCCATGGAGGAAGAGTACAGCCATTGTGGCTAGTAGCCACTGACAGCTTCATCCTTCATGAATTTGTCCTCTATTAAAGTCACCCCGCTGGCATTGGCCTATGACAAAGCAGGGTGCATCTGTCTCCCTTATTACTGACTTTCAGAAGGAATTTTAAAACACCCCCGTTTACCCAGGCGTTTGGTGACAGAAGGGTACTGTTCCTTTCAAATGTGGAATCACTGGTTAAGGGACTTTAAAAAAACTGTTTTAGAAGGTTTTAAACTCTTTTTATAATACTTAAAAATATTATTGATGTGTTTGCCACCCTGGGCTCCTTTGGGAAACAGGGTGAGATATAAATTGAAACAATAAGTAATAATAATGTGCTAATGTTATTGTCATTCTTTATGTTTCTTAGTCATTTGCACAAACATCTCAAAACAACTTACAAATCATAGTAAAAGACACAACATATAAAAAGCTAAATAATTGAAAGCAATGCGCAATTGGTGAAATACACAGATAGAAGTATCCTATCATTGTAGACTATTGAATAGGCCCTTGATAACAACGTGTGAAGTTAATATAACTGAACAGGGAAGTCTTTGATTCTGGATGGTACTAAATCTTTTTTTTACCTGCACGTTCACTGCGAACTCTTTCTTCAGGATGGCATCTTCTTTCATGGGCACTTCCCATGGGGGCTCCTACTGCTATTTGCTCAGGTGCGCCATCACCAGGAACAACTTCCTCTCTCACAGAATGCCTCAGCTCAACACAATACTCGTCCTTCCCCAAGTTATTGGGTGCCCCTGGCATCCATGCTTTGTAGTTGTAGGTAGACTCATCTGACCACCTCCATTTTCCACTCTGCAGTGAAGAGAGAAAGCAACTAAGGCATGGGTAGGCAACCTAATGCCCGGGGGCCAGATGCGGCCCAATTGCCTTCTCAATTTGGCCCGCAGATGGTCCGGGAATCAGCGTGTTTTTACACGAGTAGAATGTGTGCTTTTATTTAAAATGCATCTCTGGGTTATTTGTGGGGCATAGAAATTTGTTCATTTGTTTTATTTATTTATTTTCAAAATATAGTTCGTCCCCCCACAAGGTCTGAGGGACAGTGAACCGGCCCCCTGCTGAAAAAGTTTGCTGACCCCTGAAATAAGGGGACAACCCAGACAAGAATTTCAAAAAGAATGGGGGAAATGCAGAGAATACTTTACCAAACAGTGCCCCAAAATATATACCTGGACTTGTTTTGATTAATTTCTACAGGAGACTTTGTGTTTTTTTAAGTCATAACTAGGAAAAATTGTAATAATCACATATAAAAGAAACAATATACAAGAAGTAAATAAGTAGGCCATTTACAGGATAAAGGAAGTCTTTTATTTTTATGTTTGTTTTCTTTATGTAAAGGGATAGGAGTTTAATTTTGATAATTAAATTGTCAATGGTGGTGGGTTTGTTTGTTTGTTTGTTTGTATGAGTTGTTGTGGACTATGTTGTAAATAAATTATTAATAATTTTTTTTAAAAAAAAACATAAAAAGTTTGGAGGTGAAGGGATACTGGTTCTCCTATGACCTCAGTTCATGAGGCCTACATCCTAGAGCCTATCAACTCAGAAACAACCCATCAACCATTAAATAACGGTTGTACATCATGGTAGTCTACATAGCACTGCAAAACTGGAGGACCTGTTCCATAACTAAGATGTCTACAGCCCTAAATTGATTGGGCAGGCCTTACAAATCCACTACTAACACCCAAGGCAACCTCTATGGCTGACAGGGAGCGGCCTCCAAAATTCACAGCTGAGAGGAAGACGTTAGGGATGCAATGGCACTCCATGTGAACAACGTTTGTTAGAAGGTGCCTTTCCCATGGAGAACACTGGCAGAGCAGAAATGTAGCAGTTTCCAGATACTCACATGTCGGATGTCATGCAAACCAATCCAGACATTGCTGATGTCAGTCTGGTAAGCAGCAATGTGATTGGCTACCACGAGGGTCTCTGCGGGGGTAAGGAGGGAAGCAAGGTGGGCCCCACGCCTGTAACTCTGGCACTCAATCTAGACAAGGACAAGAACAAAGGCTGGTTTTTTCCACATTCTGCTACTCTTTCCTGGGACATCCTGTGGCTTAAAGCAAGTAGAATTGTGCTGAACAAGGAACTTTTCTTTTTCTTTTCATAGAATCATAGAATCATAGAGTTGGAAGAGACCACAAGGGCCATCGAGTCCAACCCCCTGCCAAGCAGGAAACTCCATCAGGAAACATATGGTTGTCAAGCCTCTGCTGAAAGACCTCCAAAGAAGGAGACTCCACCACACTTCTTGGCAGCAAATTCCACTGTCGAACAGCTCTTACTGTCAGGAAGTTCTTCCTAATGTTTAGGTGGAATCTTCTTTCTTGTAATTTGGATCCATTGCTCCGTGTCCGCTTCTCTGGAGCAGCAGAAAACAACCTTTCTCCCTCCTCTATGTGACATCCTTTTATATATTTGAACATGGCTATCATATCACCCCTTAATCTCCTCTTCTCCAGGCTAAACATGCCCAGCTCCCTTAGCCGTTCCTCATAAGGCATCGTTTCCAGGCCTTTGACCATTTTAGTTGCCCTCCTCTGGACACGTTCCAGTTTGTCAGTGTCCTTCTTGAACTGTGGTGCCCAGAACTGGACACAGTACTCCAGGTGAGGTCTGACCAGAGCAGAATACAGTGGCACTATTACTTCCCTTGATCTAGATGCTATACTCCTATTGATGCAGCCCAGAATTGCATTGGCTTTTTTAGCTGCCGCGTCACATTTTCTTTTCTTTTCTTTTTTTAAAAAATAGATTTTACAAATATAAAATTATAAAAATATCACAACACATATCTACGATTAAAAGATTCCTCCGGATCTCTGGACTTCCCACCTTCCCCTCCAAGGGTTCTGTTGTTAAATCTTTTCTACTGCATTTTTTTCAATAATCCTTTTTTTTTATAGCTCCATTATCTCCATAGTACCCATTACATTGCAAGTGTTATTGCAATCCTGCTAATGTTTTCATTAGTTTACAGTGGTCCCCAAGATAAATTATAATTTTTTCCAAAGTTATGGTCTTCTTGGCTTTGAGCGTTCTGGTCGATTTTGCCATTTCGGCATAGTAAAACAATTTAATTTGCCATTCTTCTCTTGTAGGGATTTTATCTTCTATCCATCTCTGAGCTAATAGCATCCATGCTGCTGTTGGAACAAGGAACTTTTCAGGGTTGAGAACCTCAGGCCCAGAGGTTGAATGGGGGCCCTTCAAAACTTTATCCGACCCACAAAACTATTCCTAGGCCTCATGCCCTCTTCCCAGGTGAGCACCCTCATTGGCCCTACTTCACACCCCAAGTGTTTTCTTCCTAGCTTGAATGTATCATTGAACTCTGATAATACCTCTTCCTTTCCTGGCTAGAGAAGGGTGTGTAGAAATACTACAAAGGTAAAATTCACTTTTGTCTCTGGCCCTGCCCATCACTGCCATGTAGCCCTCGGGTGTTCCCAGGGTGGAATACAGCCCTCAGTCCAAAAAGGATTCCTCACCCCAGCCTGAGGGAAAACTTTGACTCTTCCATGGCTTCACAAGATTGCCTCAAGAACAGTGTCAGGTCAGACACCTGCCAAGGGCCCAGAGGTATGGAAGGGCTCATCACCAAACCTCCCAAACCAACTGTGATAAAGATTCCAACATTAGGCACTGTGGGATCCACATATGGTATTGACCCACCATGATACGGACCCAAGCTTCAGCTCAACTCCCAGAATAATTGCTGCCGCCATCAGGAAAACACATCTGCAGGGAGGAGGGAGGTGATTTGAATGACTGCCAGAGACGACAAGCAGCTATGCCACATAGGGGCTGTGATGTCGGGAGGATGACAGAGGCAGCAGCACCCCCTTAAAACAAAACAAAGGGATAGTACAGTGGTACCTCTGGTTACAAACTTAATTCGTTCCAGAGGTCTGTACTTAACCTGAAACCATTCATAAGCTGAGGTACCACTTTAGCTAATGGGGCCTCCCAAAGCCACTGCACCGCCGCCGCAAGATTTCTGTTCTCATCCTGAGGTAAAGTTCTTAACCCGAGGTACTACTTCCGGGCTAGTGGATTCTGTAACCGGAAGTGTTTGTAACCCGAGGTGTTTGTAACCCTAGGTACCACTGTAATTCTTTCCTGTCTTTAGCTAGCTGTTTCCTGGGTGTCTCCTGGGATTCTTCCGGCTGCCATAAGGATGGAGAACCATGAAAAGCAACATTGAACCTCCTTTTGGACCTCCATATTTTGAGAGCCATTTACCTAACTTAGGCAAAACCAGCTGGCCGCTTACCTCTGCCTCATGCCAGGTCATCTGAGTCTCAAAATAGCCATAGCAATTGCCCTGGTATTGCAGCCACTCTCTGGCACAGGTGTCAGCTTTCACTGCTCAGGAGAGAGACAAGAAAAACAGGAATGATTGTGAGGAGTGAGACAAGGACGGAGAGAAGTTTGCTTTCCAAACCACAGGCACTCAGCGCCCCTTGCTTCTTTAATTGGCACCAGGAGCACTGCTAGGAGGGGTGACCCGGGCGGGGGGAGAGAACAAAGGTATTTCGGGGGGGTTATTTCCTGCAAACAGCAAGGACCCTGATACAATTCATACTTCTTCTATTTTGAAGAGGCCCAAGGAGAGTCTGACATCTTTTGGCTCTGAGGAAGTGTCCCATCACAAGAGAACTTCCACTCTGTTGGCAGGAGAAACTCACCTTCCACTAAGGGACTTGAAACCAGGAAGCCAGCCAGAAAGACACTAAGATAAGCAACAGACTTCATGTCCTTTATTCACCTGTGAATATACACATAGAGATGGCAGCAGCAGAGCAAAGACAGGGTCAGCATCAAGGATTAGCATGGTAGGGCATTTGGAGTATAGGGCCTTATACCGAGTCAGTATCTGGCTCAGTATGGGGAGGATATTAGCCATGCTTGCTGGGGCTGATGGAAGCTGTAGTCCAACAATATCTGGAGGGCCACAGCGTTTTCATTTGTAGTCTGAACTGGCTGACAGTAACTCTCCAGGGTTTCAGGCGGGTGATATTCCCAGATCTACCCGGAGATGCTGGGGATTGAACCAAACTGAAAATGCACCCTGGACTTGTTGCATTCAGGAGGTAGACCCACTGAAGGAAAGGAGACCATGGAAGGTGTCTTGCCCTAGGGCCCTGGGGCTGACACTGGCAGAAAAACCACGAAGCTGGATATCAGGGAGATGCTGATACCATGAGTATCCATAATCAAATTCAAACCTGCAGTGGGTATCTAATAACCTGGGGTTACTGGGTTCAGTTTCTAGGGTTGTAAGCTGTGAACCAGGCAAAAAGATACTGTTCAGTTAACCAAGGGGGAGAGACTTGATTGCTTAGCTGCTCACCTGAGTCCTTCTGCTGCTGAGCTTCCTTCCTTGGAAGATATGCTGGGGCTGTCTGCTAAGACTGTAGGTGCTTGGATGGTCTCCTGGCCATGCATGGCTTTAATATAGAGCTCAGGTGAACATGATGAAATATTAAAAGGTAACAGCTTTAAGGAAATGTCTTGATACGCTATTGGCAACATTGCATAACAGGGGGCCCAGCCAGCAGAAAGGTGATTTTTATCACAATCCCATTCACAAATTATGAGTGATGGGCCAAAATATGCCCTCTGGTTGACTGTTCTTCCCCTAGGAATGGGGCTTCCCTTTTTCTGCCTCATTTCTGATGTAGAATTTCAGTGAGTATGGATTCGGCATGCCTTATTGTGTTAGAAGGCTGGGGATTGGGGGAGCAGGGGTGTTTCTTCCTGCTGAACTTTTCAGTCATGGACACAATCTGTGCTGTGCAAGCCCTGTTGAAATGAATGGAGAGTTCAGCAAAACCACAGTCCCAGGGTGACCTTTTCACTAGAAAGGGGAAGAATTGGTATTCTATGGAGTGCAAATTTGTAGACTTCTGCTTTCAAATAATGCTGCCCAGCAGCAATGTAAATGAACCGGGAAATGACAGTGGGAACTAGTGCTGACTCGATCACTTGCTGCTTCTGGGTGTCATGTGGGGCCATAGAACAGATTCTGACTTTAACCAAATCCTGCAAGCAATTATTCCTAGTACTCTCAATAGACTACAATTCCCACGATGATTTGGCAGATATTATGATTGTGAGGGTGATATGAAATAGATATCCATTTGTGCTGCAGACATGCTCGTCCTCTCAGCCCAAACTGTCCCCCAATATGGTGTGAAGATAAATGAACCCCATGTGCAAATTGGACAGATTCCTGAAAAAAGAGAAGGATGCAAATTTATCTCTCCCTTCAAATTCTGCCACATGATTCTCATATATATATATATATATATATATATATATATATATATATATATTTAAATTTTCTGTTTTACAATTTAAAATATTCATTTAAACAACCTTAAAATATCAATGATGTCCCTTCTTCTCTTTCCATAGTTCATTTCGCGAAACATAAATCCCTGCATATTATATATGAACTAAACCATTCAGTATTCCATTATTACTTCCATCGAAACTTATTTATACTGTTGAATTTATCTTCATGCTTCCAGCGTCTTCAAGTGTACACAATTTTCCCCCATATATTCAATAAACATTTTCCAATCTTCTTTAAATGAATGTTCTTCTTGTTCTCTTATTGTACTGTATAAGCTAAATCTGCAAGCTGCGCATAGTCCATCAGCTTAAGTTGTCATTCTTCTTTGATTGGGACCTCGCTCAATTTCCATTTTGGGGCTAACAAAACACTGGCCATTGTAGTGGCATACATAAATAATCTTTTTTGACACCTCATAATTTCCATCTGAATTATCCCCAGCAAAAAGACTCTGGGTTTTTTGGGGGGGGCAGGCTACTTTTAAGCATTTTTTTTCAATTCATTATGAATTATTTCCCAATACTCTTCTACCCTTTTACAGGTCCACCACGTAGGAAAGAACATACCCTCAGCCTCATTGCATCTCCACCACTTATCTGATTCAGTCTTATACATCTTAGCAAGTCTACTTGGAGTTTTCCATTTTGGGGCTAACAAAGCACAGGCCGTTGTAGTGTCATACATAAATAAACTTTTAAATAAATAACCTGCCACATGATTCTCCACCCCTCTACTTCCTCAATAATCAGTCAGCGTTCCTTGACCACTGAGCATACTCTGTCTTCAATGGGATGTTTTGGGGGATTTCCCTTCCGTAGGGATATTTTCCTTTTAAAATAATGTCAGTCTTGGGGTTTCCCTGAGCCAGTTGATACTTCCCTCTTGTGCATAGATGGTGCCATAATGATCAGCACTCACACAACTGAGGTTGCTATTAGCACTGGGAGTGGCATGCCCCAAATTAACCCAGTGACAACTGGATCTGGGTTTTCATTGGGTCACTTTCTCAGTCTGGGGTTGCGCTCTTGTAAAAAGGTAAAGGTAAAAGACCCCTGACAGTTAAGTCCAGTCGCGAACGACTCTGGGGTCATCTCGCTTTACTGACCGAGGGAGCCGACGTTTGTCCACAGACAGTTTTCCAGGCCATGTGGCCAGCATGACTAAGCCACTTCTGGTGAAACCAGAGCAGCGCACGGAAACGCCATTTACCTACCTGCCGGAGCGGTATCTATTTATCTCCTTGCACTTTGACGTGCTTTCAAACTGCTAGGTGGGCAGAAGCTGGGGCCGAGCAACAGGAGCTCACCTCGTCGTGGGGATTCGAACCGCCGACCTTCCGATCGGCAAGCCCTAGGCTCTGTGTTTTAGACCACAGTGCCACCCATGTCCCGCACTCTTGTACTTGGTGACTATTTGCTAACAGGGGCAAAGGGTGTGTGTGAATCAACAAGGTAGAGTGTCCAAATGGACAAACGTCATGGCTGCACTCGTGTGCACACTCACACTCACTCTACAAAAGCCCGTGGTAAAATACAAATCTTATTTGTTTTACTTCAATTCTTTCACCTGTAGCCTGAATCAAGATCATGGGTTTTCATTCCACTGAAGGTGTTAATTGGCTTACCAATGTCAGGATGTTTGTGTTATCATCAACACTGCTTTGTACTTATTTTACATATATATATATATATATATATATATATATATATATATATATATATGGTATATATAAATGTAATTGTCACAGTTGGTGTTTTTGCTACTGTCTGAACACAGCCTTGAAGGTAAGAACAGAATCATAATAATACAGTAAACAAATAACAGCAAAAGTAACTTGGTTTTTGCCAACCAGGCCAAAGGCACTTAGCTGTTAAGCTGTTGGACGACTAAAATATGCAAATATTGTTCTTGACATGAAATACCCTCCCCCTCCCCATTAGATCTCCCTTTCAAGGAAACCCTCAGGGCTTGGGGGATTCCACAGAAGCCTCCTAAAAGAGCAAAGTTTCATAAATCACCCCTCAGGGCTTGTTATTGTTAGTCAGTGGCGGTTTTCGCCAATTAGATCCAGAGACCACAAACAATGGGGCAAACCAGGAGTCAGGGACTGAGAAGTCAGTCAGAACTGAAGGCAAATGAGGAGGCAAGATTGAGGAGCATGAACAAGAAGGCCTCTTGCAGTAGTTTATGTCCAAGAGGACCCAGTGGCCAGCTTGGGTCAAAGCAATGGATCAGCCAGAGATGGATCTATGGGCGAGCACGTCAAACTCACAGGAGCCTTTTATTAAACACATACACACATATTCTACATTGCACCAGCAATTCTCTCAAGATTCACCATCTGTGACTTCATTACAGGGCCAATCCTACCATTAGGCACAGCAAGGCAGCTGCCTTAGGCAGTGAATACTGAGAGGTGTGGGTTGCAGCAAGATACTGCAGGACAGAACCGTGTGCACGACCTACTTTTGACAAGGGAAGGGACCCTCAGGCCTGGGGCTCAGTGCAGCCCTTCAATCCTCTCTCTCTGGCTCTCGGGGGTTTCCCTAGGCTACATCCTTTCTCTGGTCGCAACCTCTCTTCCCAGGCCACACACCCCCACAAGCCCCCATGTGTGTTTTTGTCTGGGTGGAATATCTCCTTGAACTCTAATAATGCTGCCTGAAATCCAGTAATAGCAAGGGGTGTGTGGAGAAGCTACTACTGCACAAGGATAAAATATACATGTTCTGCTCTGTTCATTTATATCCAGAACCCCACCACCACCACTACAGTGGTACCTCAGGTTAAGAACTTAATTCATTCTGGAGGTCTGTTCTTAACCTGAAACTGTTCTTAACCTGAAGCACCACTTTAGCTAATGGGGCCTCCTGCTGCTGCCGTGCCGCCGGAACACGATTTCTGTTCTCATCCTGAAGCAAAGTTCTTAACCTGAGGTACTATTTCTGGATTAACGGAGTCTGTAACCTGAAGCATCTGTAACCCAAGGTACCACTGTACAGGCATTTGACACTCCACCCCCAACTTGTTTATGACCTATAAACCGGAAAAGGTTTCCCAACCCTACCCTATGCAGAGATGTGAAGGCTCTAGGTGGGGGCATAATCATTTTCCCTATTGTTATTTTTTCCAAATTCTCCCCCACCCCCAAAGAAAAAAATGAATGGGGGAGGGGTTGTGGAATACATTATTTTAGAATGATGTATAAAATGTTTAAAACAAGGTGTGCATATATTTACTCCCCACGAATGATTTCGAAAAACTATGTAATAAGAAGACACTTATGTAAGACAGTGCACAGCATCAGATACAATGAGGAGAAGCAAGTCCTGCGTGGTAATTTGAGACTACAACTCTGAAATGGAAGAGCAAGGTGCATTTATGCCTCTAGGGGGCACTGCCATTGTCAACAAGAAAATTTCGACGCCTTCCTTCACTTGCGAAAGGGTAGAAATGCTTATTTAAATCCAGCCAAGCCTTGCATTTTTAGAAATCTGTGGTAACTATGAAAGCAAATGTGAAGAAGCAAAAGGAGATATTGAAACTGACAGTGATAGCTCAAAAAGTGATACAGATGCATATGACCAATATAGCTCCCATCAGCCATCTCGCCTTAGTTTAGCTTAGCTAGCATGGTGTAGTGCAGCAGATCTGGCTTATAATTGCTTGTTTCCTGTAATTAATTCCAGTTCTGCTACTCGCAGGCATGAGCAAAGAGATGAAGGACACTGACACACCCACTCTGTCCCAGATCACTAGAACCCTTAGACTAGGTGGGGCTATATTTTGCCCTCCAGGTGTGGCTGGACTACAGTTCCCTTCACTCCTGGCCATTGGCTTTGATGGCTGGAGCTGGTGGGAGTTGGGAGTTCAGTGACATGGAGGACCATCAGTTAGCCATCCCTTCTGCTAGGAATTCAAGGAGAATTGATCCACCCCAACACACTCACTGTGTGCTGGCCTTCTACTTACAAGAATAATACAGGAGACCCTGCAGAACTATTGTCTTTCCTACTGGATTAGATAGACCACTGGTCTCACTCAGTCAGCTCCCATATGATTCCTCCCAGAGCACTCCGAAATGGAGCAGTCCATTATAACCACTGCACAATTCTACCACCTCATTCTGTTGCCTGTGCAGACCAAGCCTTTATTCAGCCACCCCTCCAGCCTCTCAGATTTTGGGACAATGCCATGCACAAGAAGCTGGTGTAAAGCAAACCATTGTGAATGAAGCTGGCATAAAGTTACACCAGATAGAGATGCTGTTTGGTAGTGGGTCTGCTGCTGCTGCTGCTCTGCCCAAGCCTGGCAGAGGGAAAACAAGCCTTTAAAAATAATCATAGAATTGTAGAGTTGGAAGGGACTATGAGGGTCATCTAGTCCAACCCCCTGCAATGGAGGACTCTTTTGCTCAAATCCATGACCCTGAGATTAAGAGTCTCATACTCTTCCAACTGACCTTTCCCAGCAGTTTCATGTTTTATGCTGTCAGGTCACATGACCATGGTGAACTGGCTTAGAATCCATCCTAAGTCTCCACTCTCTGGTCTCACCCATCACAAAACCCCAAAACACCACGAGGGTGGGCGCTTATACCAGCTTCAACTCAGATAGCTTCAGCTCAGCTGACTGTGCCCAAAATCAGGAAGGGTGAGCAAGTTACACTGGCATACCTTTGGCTGGTTAGGGGTTGGGTACTTAATGCTCACTAAGCCCATCACTCAGTTGAGCTGGAAACCTGTTGCAACCTAAGCTACTCATCCTAGCAGAACTTGCCCTAGGATTGACCCCTTCTCCATTTTTTCCCTCACAAACTTTCATTTCTGTCTGCACAACTTTATGAAGCACTCTGCAGCCTAATAAGAACTCTAGACCAAGGGTCAGCAAACTTTTTCAGCAGGGGGCCGGTCCACTGTCCCTCAGACCTTGTGGGGGGCCGGACTATATTTTGGGGAAAAAAATATGAACGAATTCCTATGCTTCACAAATAACCCAGAGATGCATTTTAAATAAAAGGACACATTCTACTCATGTAAAAACACGCTGATTCCCAGACCGTCCGTGGGCCGGATTTAGAAGGCGATTGGGCCAGATCCAGCCCCCGGGCCTTAGTTTGCCTACCCATGCTCTAGACCAGGGGTGTCAAACTCAAATTCATCGGGGGCCGCTTCAGCAGTTTGGTCACCCTCAAAGGGCCGGTTGTATCTGTAGGACTTACAGTACAGGAGAGATGGGTTCAGGCAGCCGTTGGATCTGTCACATCACAGGATGGCATGCGCTCAATATAAAAACAAGTGGAGGTTTCCTGAATGCATGTAAAGTGGAGGTTTCCTGTGTAGAACGGCCGGCGCCGCTAGAGGGAAGATGTTCTCTGGCTTGTAGGCTGCCGCGCATGCACTGAAGAGGCGGCTTTCTTGTGTCAAAAAAAAAAAAGCGAGAATAAAAGGTGAAGGCTGACGGCCGGCGGCGGCTACATGGGCCACATGACGAGGTCTGGCGGGCCGGATTCGGCCCGCGGGCCTTGTGTTTGACACCCGTGCTCTAGACTATCAGTATTTTGTGGGAGAGATTCAAGCACATACTAGAACTTTAGGTTTGCATGATGAAAATGGAATGTGCCACTCTGTCACCTTTGCATAACTAATCCACTTTTTAAAAAACTATCTGCAGAAATATTTTTTGAAAGTGAAAGTGACAGGGAAATGTACTGAAAGGTGTTGGACGGACGAATTACTAATGGGAAGACATGTGAGCAAATGATGATGAATGTTCATTGTCATATAGCTGCCCTGTAAACAAATCAGACTGAAGACTCAAGAAAGGCCAGACATAATCTAACCACCGCAGAAACTTTCTGCAAACAAATCAGGATGAGTGTGGAATAAAGAGGCCATATGGAGGATCCCTATGTACTAGACACTTGATTTAAAACAAACAACAAAGGGGAACTGGGATTCCCCAAAGCAGAAATCTAGACCCAAGGTGTTGGAATTTGTCGCCAGCTGAGAGGGAAGAAAATATTAAAAGAAATCACTCACCAGAAAATTCATACACTTAAGGAAGATTTTATTAGCATTTGTTTGTGCTGTAGCCACTGAAGGGTGTGTAGGCAAAACATATGGATAACTAAGGTTTAACTTCAGAGGGCATGTCTGCATTATGGACTTAAACAGGTTTTATACCACTTTAACTGTCATGGCTCTCCCCCAGAGAATATTGGGAACTCTAGTTTTATGCTGTTTTATGTTTAATAGGATGCTTTCTATTAAGGATCCCTTTCACAGAACTGTGGTTCCCAGGGTTCCCCAGGAGAGAGAGAATGACTTAAACCAATTAAAGTTTCTAATGCAGATAAATGCCCAGAGACTGTTTTGAAAAGGAACAGTATCATTTGGGTTTAGAAGATTCTGTGTAGGTTGTCCCAGAAGACCTTCTCCTTTGCAAAGGCAAGTCTTCAAGATGTACGGGAATTGCAGAAGGTCCATCGGGAGTCCCATTCATCTGAGTTCCTTCCATCTTGAAGTGACGGTTGAGCCAATGCCCTCTCTACAGTTCATGCTTGCAGATGTAGGCATTCTGTTTGTGGCATGCTGCATCATTCCATTTTGAGAAATCTAGAGGGAGAACCAGTCACCTGTTATGCAATGGCACAACAGTCAACAGCTTTGGGTCCCAATACTTTTGGGACGTCAGAGACAGTATGCCAGTTGTTGGGAAACACGAGTGGGGAGAGTGCTGTTGTACTTGGGTCCTACATACGGGCTTCCCATAGGCATTTGTTTGGCCACTTTGAGGGCAGGATGTTGGACTATGATGGTCCTTAGGCCTGATCCAGCAGGGCTCTTCTTATGACCCAACTAAGGATCAAGGCAGGAATATTCAAAAACAGACAAGAGGTCCATGCTACACAATAGGTAGCATTACCTCCCACTCTGAAGTATAAAATTATTCTGCTACCCAAATCCAGTCAGTGGGGTTTTTCCACCTGGGAATCACACTTTTTCTCTACATAGAGGTGAAGTGGTACTAAATGGAGCAAGGATGGGGGTCCTATCCTGTCTTGACCACAAGTGAGGGCTCACGTGTTAAGAAGAGACATGAGAAGCCTATTCAGTTAGTGGAAAGTAGGGTCAGGCTGAAGTTTCAGGACCTTGGATAGCTCCAAGCATACAGCTCCTCAAGTGAGGATTCACAGCCTATGGAAGACACTCCAGAGTGGCCTAATTGGTTGGGTAATATGTAGAATCAAGCTGGCATTTCAGAACCTTGGATAGCTCCAAGAAGACAACTTGCTCCAATGGCATCAGGAACTCAGCTGAGGCTTTTTATCTCTCCTGGACCTAGTTACCCCTCTCAGGTTCACCTCTGTATCACAGTGTAGGAGATACTGAGATGCTTTTGAACAGGACAGCCTCCCTCCTGGATAGCAGCTCCCAAAAACTGTTCACCTGAACGTTTAATGATGACTCTTTCTTCCCGTTGTTGAAGTGAGTCAGCATCAGGAACAGCTGCCCCACTCACGGAACGTAGCAGCTCCACGCAATATTTATTTCCGCCCCGTTTGTTGGGTGCCCCCAGCATCCATGCTTTATAGTTGTAGGTAGACTCATCTGACCACCTCCACTTGCCGTTCTGGAAGGCGAAGAGAGAAAGGAACATGGAGATAAGTGTGGAGGTGAAGCAAAAGCCTCAGTTCAGGATCTGGTGCAAGGCCAGGATCTGGTGCAAGGCCAGGATCTGGTGCAAGGCAAAGTGAGGTGGCCACCTCAAGCAGCAGATTGTGAATGTTGTGAAGGACATCAAACTGGGAAAGGGCCATAATCCAATGGTAGAGCACCTGATCTGCATTCCAGGATCAATCCCCAGAATCTCTAGGTAGGGCTGGGAATGCAACTTGCCTGAAACCCTGAAAAGCTGCTGCCAGTCAGTGTAATAATAATAATAATAATAATAATAATTATTATTATTATTATTATTATTATTATTATTATTATTATTATTATTTATTATTTGTACCCCGCCCATCTGGCTGGGTTTCCCCAGCCACTCTGGGCGGCTGCCACAGAGACCAAAAATACACTAAAATGTCACCCATTAAAAACTTCCCTGAAGTAGTGTAGATATTATTGAGCTAGATAGTCCAGTGTCCTGACTCAGTATAAGGCAGTTTCCTATGTTCCAAGTTGTTATTTAATTTATAATTACTCTATTGCTACCCCAAGGGGGAAACACATTTGGATTTTGAAACTCAGGTGCCAAAAATAACTTGGCCAGCCATACCTTGACTTGGGTAGCAAAATGTCTTCCCCGAACCTAGATCTACTGGTTCCCTATTGTCTCTGGAATAAATTCCATCCTAGATGGGTCACACCCACCATCTGTCACACAGTGGTCCAAGAACCTCACCCCCTTTAATACATTTGAACATGTTTCCTATGAATGTCAGTCTTATGTGGATGCCTGTTTGGGCACTTGGATGGCTTATACTGACACATATGTTTAATTTAATGCTGGTTTGCCAGGCACAATCCTTGCCTAATTTTAGGTGCCAGGCAAAAGCTTTCCTTTCTGTCCAGGCTTTTTGGCCTTTAATTGGAAGGGTTTTAAAGTATTTGTGGCCTTTTTTAACGGGACAGGATCTGCACGACCTGTTAATTATGTAAATGGTTTTTTAAAGGTTTTTATTGATTGTGTTTATTGCAATTGCTTTTAGTATTTATGTTGTATCCGTAAGTCTCTCTGAGTCATTTCCATGAGTAAAGCAATACATGACTACTTATTATTATTATTATTATTATTATTATTATTATTCTGATGGAATTTGCAGGAGTGTCTCTCATTCACTTTCTCCCCTTTGTTTGCTTTTCTTTCTTTCTTATTTGCTAATTTGCTTTGTAAAAAAGTAATTTCAAAAATTAAAAAAAATGGATTTTGAGACTCACGTGAGCCCAAATCTGTGTCACATAATAGACTGCACACTGATTCCCGAAATGTGCCCTGCTGTATACAAGGGCATCTGTTTTCTCTTGGGAACATTGTCCGAGGAGAAGCACAGAGGGGTCTAGATACTTACATGTCGGATATCATGCAGTCCAATCCACACATTGCTGGGTTCTGTCTGGTAAGCGAAGATGTGATCAGCCACCACGAGAGACTCTGCAACAGTGAGGATAGAGGCAAGGTGTGCCCCACGGTGGTAACTCTGGCATTCAATCTGGGCAAAGGGGAAAGGTAGGAAAGGCTTTTAATGCCACTGTTCTCCTCCAACGTCATAAGAAGGAGGATGGTGCTTAGTGCCTCCTCCTAGACTGGCTATATGTAGGGAGCTGGGTAAGCAAGTGGGGCTGGTTGTGGGCAGACAGAGCTTGGTGGAGCAATGCCCCATTTCTCCAAATGGAACAGCCTCCACTGCCTTCAGGTCAGCAAACCTGACAGGATGGAAAGAAGGAGAGTTAGAAAGTGGGGAAGCATCAAACATATTGGAACATATTACCCAAGGGTGGCCTCAGTGACAAACACCTAACCCAAGGCTTCATGCCCCCTCTGTTTCTTACCTCAGCTTCTTCCCAGGTCATCTTAGCTTCAAAATAGCCATAGCAGTTGCCCTGGTATTGCAGCCACTCCCTGGCACAAGTGTCAGCCTTAACTGCTCAGCAGAGAGAGAGATAAACCGAAAGGAAGGGGAGTGAGACCATAATATTTTTTTATTTTTTTATTTTTATATTATTATTATTATTATTGTTATTATTATTCTTATATCCTTTTTCTTCAATAAACATGCATGGTTCCCTCCCTCCCCCACTTCATTCTCACAAGAACCCCCTGAGGCAGGTTAGGCTGAGAAATAGTGCCAGGCCCAAGATCAACATGAAGTGTAGGTGGGTTCCCACAGTGATAACAGCAAGAACCTTAATTGAACTAACAGAACTGGACAACAGGGGCAAAGCAACTGCTTATATACATTTCTGAAGGCCTAGGCCACTCCCACTCCCAGCGTGATTGGCTGTCCAAACTTCCAAGCTGCGAATCATAACTCAGTTGTTTAAGAGCCAATGGCAGAGGCACAAATCCTGAAATGTTCTGTGACTGGATATCAGGTATCGAATCAGAACACAGGGACTCAGAATCCTTAGTCCAGGCTCAAGCTCAGGCAAACACAGACCACTGACATAACGCACCCAGTGAGCTTCTTGGCTAAGTGGGGATTTGAAGACTGATCTCCAGAGTTTGGGAGCTGAATTTGGCCAGTGGGCTGGTCCTGACCTTTCTTAATCCCCGTTGTGCCATTTTGGCAGGTGGCTGAGACCATCGACTTGTCCGTCACCTTACACCACCATGACATCAGATGAAGCACACACAGTCTGATGTCAAACTAAGGCACAGGGTTCTACAGCCACTATCAATCAGCTGACTGCTAACACTTGGAAATCCCATGAACTTGTCCAGCCCCCTTTTGGAGCCTTCTAGGTTGGTAGTCTTCTCTGCCTGTTGTGGGAGAGAGTTCCATAGTTTAACCATGCCCTCTCCTGAATCTTCCAACATTCAGCTGTGGTGGATATCATTTCATGCTGTGCCTTCTAGATTGTAAACCAGGAAAAGGTTGATGTTTTTTAAAACAGGTCTGTAAGCTGTTAGGGGAATTGGAGCTTTGGAGCTAAGGACCAGGGTAAAAATGCTTTTATATAGATGAAATATGCTTTAACTCCAGAAAAATTCTGCAGCTAAAGAACTGCCTCTATGCCTGCTCCATTAGCGCTGAAGAATGCAGGAGAGACTTACCTCCCACAAGGGCACTTGAAACCAGGAAACTGGCCAGGAAGACACGCAGATAAGTGAGAGACCCCATTTTTTCTTGGTTCACCTGAAATTGCATAAGGAAATAGGACCAGAAGAACATAAGAATCCCCAGGCTGGAGAATCCTTGGGCAAATTCAGATCTGCAGCGTGGACTTTCCAACTGTGGATCCCATTGGTTATTTGCTGGGGCTAGACCCACCAGGCAAAGCCAGAACAGGTCTTCAATATTTAGACCAAACCAACAGTCTCATGTTCACTGCAGATTGCAGGTGGCAATGTTGCACATCTCTGCTGTTTTCTGTGCCTGAGACCAGACAGTCCCAGGCAAATTCAGTAAGCTATCATAGGAACCTCAGAAGTTGCGTTATACTGAGTCAGACCATTGGTCCACCGAGCTCAGTATTGTACCTGCTGACTAGAAAGAAATCTCTGGGATTTCAAACAGGTTCCTTTCCCATGCCTACCTGCAGCTGCCAAGAATTGAACCCAGATGAAAGACCACCTTCTGCATGCAAAGCAGATGCTCTACTGGTGAAGCCCCAGAGCCTCCTTAGGGGAAGCATCAGAGTATCTCTTCACATGCAAAAAGACCAAGGTTGAATTTCCAGCATCTCCAGGAAAGGCTGGAAGAGAACCCTGTCTGAAACCTGGAGAGCTTCTGCCAGTCAGTGTGGAGAATACTGAGCTAGATGGTCCAGTCATGTGACTCAGTATAAGGCTTCTTCCTGCATTCCTAGTTGCTCCTATAATATGGAATCAAACCAATCATTTGTCCAACCCAACACAGCAGGCAGGCCCAATTTACCGGTATGCCCATTTTACAGATGGCCAACAGACAGTGACGTGTCTATGGTTGAAACCACAGTGGCTTGGTCTGGAATTCAGATTTCCATCATTTGAATCCTCCTTGTATCTTAACCAAAGTGTATTATTCTTGCTATAAGTGGCATCTGCAACAAGACCCGGATCCTGCAGTCCTCATCTGAGGCCCTTCTTTGTGTGCCTCCTCCATAAGAGGTCTGGAGGTTGACAACACAAGAAGCATAGCATCGAAAAACAGCACTGATGACACAGAAAAATCAGGGAAGCTCAACTGCTCACCTGGACCTTTCGACTGATTCTCTTCTGAAGGTAGATGCGTATAGCTACCTGCTGAGTCTTCCTCAAGTCTTCCTGCTCCACAGAAAGATGTTATATAGGACTCGTCTTGACATGATGAAAGACCCAGGCAGCAGGTTAAGGAAATGACTTGATGTGCTACTGTTACACAAGAGATGGCCAGGCCAGGAGATTTTTATCTGAGGCCAAAACGTGTGGACCTCTGTCACAAATGACTCACTGGGGCTGTATGGAACATTAGGCCAGTGGCTCATCTAGTCTAGTAGCATCCTGTTCTCACAGCAGCCAATCAGATGCCTATAGGAAGTCTGCAAACAGGACTTTGTGCTCAAGCACACTATCCCTTCCTGAAGTTTCCAGCAGCTGGCACTCCAGTGGTATGGAGGCAGAACATAGTCATCAGGGCTGGTTGCCACCGATAGCCATATCCTCTATGAATTTGCCCAATGGTCTTTGTAAGCTATCCAAATTGGTGGCCATCACTACAAATTCTGTAGTTTAACTGTGTACCTTGTGAAGAAATTTGTCTGCCATGAATCTTCCAACATTCAGCTTTGTTGGATGTCTATGGGTTCTAGTGTCCAAATAATAAATATCATTCATTCATTCATTCATTTATACCCTGCCTTTTCCCTGACAGGGACTCAAGGTGGCTTGCAGATAAAATAAGGACAGCTGGAATAATTATAATAATTAATAAAATGGACTTACTTAGCAAAGTTTTTTTCCACTGAAAAGAGGAAATCTTAGTCAACAGCTCAGATTCTTCTGGGGTCAAACTTCCACCCTGCTCTTACCCAAGGGACCACATAATGTCATACCTGGGGCTCAATTTAATCACAGCAACCTTTGAAGAAAGGTTGGGGTGGAAAAGGTCATATTACATGCACCACAAACTGTTGTCAGTTTTAGAGCACCATGGATTCTCCCCCAAAGAACCCTGGG
The DNA here is from genome assembly GCF_964270895.1 of Podarcis filfolensis. Classification (NCBI taxonomy): domain Eukaryota; kingdom Metazoa; phylum Chordata; class Lepidosauria; order Squamata; family Lacertidae; genus Podarcis; species Podarcis filfolensis. Next base: position 13,459,234 of record NC_139615.1, on the reverse strand, counting down.
AGCCCTCTGAAGCATGCTCAGCCCTGCCATGCACCAGATCAAAATGATCTGTTTCAGGTGGCACCATGGAAGCATGGGGGGCAGGAAGTTCAGTGGCGCAGCTGGAAAATATAAGATTTGGGAACTAGTGGTGTACAGGTAGGGATGGGCGAAACTCCATTTCGAGATCTCTCAGTTCTTCATTTTTTCTGCTCTTAAATTTAGTTTTCCACATTTCCACATCAGTTTGTAGGAGGAGTGAGGTTGGTTGTTTTGGGTTTTTATTAAGTCATTGTGTGGTGAGTTCTTGCCCCCCCCCCAGTGGAAATAATGACACATGACACAATTATTAAGGTTAAAGGGCTAAATAAGGCCACAGCTTTTATTGGTTACAGGTGAAAAGCAGTATTGGCTTAGGCATTGGTCCTAACCGACTATATCCGACTTCAGCCCGTCCACTTGAAGTCCGGGAAGGGTTAACTACCAGTAGAGGGAGTCCTGCTGATCCACATCAACTAGGAACTCCCCTGGGGTCACCGCTAGGGGGCGTGCCTTAGGCCCTCACCTCCCCAGGCTTCAGACAGAGCCACGCCCCCCCAGAATCCTTTAGCGGACTACCCTTCAATATGTGGGACAGGTGATGGCACTACCTCCCCTCTTCCAATTACAGAACTATACCAATGCCTAACCGCCAATACCACGAAAGTTGTGACAATTTGCTATGAGGTAGGTGAAAACCAAGTGGCCGGTGCCAACTTGCCAAGTGGAAAAATTCCTACCAGGCCCCTCAACAGCGACCAACCAAGGTCCATAGCAAGGTGCAGGAACAAAAACCTTGTAGGGCGGGAAAAGCAGGAACAGCTGATGAGTGGCAAAGAGGGAGATCCCCAGCCATGTCCTGCCTTACATAGGGCACGCCATGCCCCCTGAGCCAGCCGATTGGCTGGCCAGGGGGCAACGCGGCCGGGAATCCCCCCAATCATGCGAGGGCTGGGTTCCAGCCGTTGCGCGTGTGGTGGAGCCATGACGCCCGCAACTCCACCTCCTCTGTAGTGCAGAAGTGGCTTTAGCATTTCTTTGCAAATTCCTTTTAATATACAAATGTGCCCACTGGCCCCCAAAAGGTTAGCCACATCTGCTTTGTGGTCATCCCTTTTCCTCAGGGGACACAGATAGGTGTATAGAGATTGGCATGCCCAGCAGACTACCCCTGTGATCTTCAAAACCTAAAAAGGAGCTGGCACTGCATTTCCCATAGGCCATTATGCCATATTGCGGTCTACCCTCTTGTTCTCAGGGGATATCTGATGGCAAGGATGAGTGCATAAAACTGAATCAACAACATGGTGGCCAGACATGATTTTACTTTTAAAAAAAAATGAATACAAGGACATATGCTGAGACACAGGTTTTTATTTGCAGCTGATATTATTGCTCATGCCCGTCATCAGCCAAATTACCGTTCTCACCCTATAGTGCACTGATCAAAGCAAAAGTGAGATTTCGCAAGAAAGACTTAAGGAAGAAAGACTTATGGCTGAACTGTCAAAAATATGAAATATCCTTGCATACAAAGACCTTTCAGCTGTCCTTTTCAGGCCATAAGGAAATCTATAGGCCTCAGGGTTCTCCTTTGACGCCTCCTACAGTGGAGAGGTTTCACAAACCATCACTCGGGTTGATCTTGTCTTTGCCATTGTTTCTCAACATGGGGTAGCTGCGTACGAGTGTTTTGTTTCTGTAGCCTCTGGTCACGCCATAGTGCGACTGTCACAATGCATCCGCAGCCGCTGGCCAACCTGGGGAAAGAGTGGATGCATAATGAAAGCTGCCTCACTGAATGGACTTTGGTGAACTGATGTCTCACAGGTTTGATTGGTTTTTTATTTGAGTTGGGCTCTATGTCACAAGTGTTCTTTGAAGGCACCCTCCGGCTAATTCATGCGAAGGTTTGTGTCTATGGTAGCCGAGTTTTTGCAGGTGTGGACTTTCCAGTTGTCTTCTCACAAGCTGAACCCATTGTGTACATGCTAACTGTCACGCATGGAATTCAGTCTGTTTGGGTTTGTAACACATCTTCGCAACTGTGAGATTTGTCTGTAGCCGACATCCATATGCACCTGCCCAAGCATATAGATAGATGATACATGATAGATAGATAGATAGATAGATAGACAGACAGATAGATAGATGATAGATAGATAGATAGATAGATAGATAGATAGATAGATAGATGATAGATGATAGATGATAGATGATAGATAGATGATAGATAGATAGATAGATGATAGATGATAGATAGATAGATAGATAGATAGATAGATAGATAGATAGATAGATGATAGATAGATATAGATAGATGATAGATAGATAGATAGATGATAGATAGATAGATAGATAGATAGATAGATAGATAGATAGATGATAGATAGATAGATATAGATAGATATAGATAGATGATAGATGATAGATGATAGATGATAGATGATAGATGATAGATGATAGATGATAGATAAATAGATAGACTTCCCTTCTTCTCTTTCCATGGTTCATTTTGCACATCATAAATCCCTGTATATTTTACATAAACTAAACCATTCAGTATTCCATTATTACATCCATCGAAACTTATTTACACTGTTGAATTTATCTTAATGCTTCCAGCATTTTCAAGTGTACACAATTTCCCCCCATATATTCAATAAACATTTTCCAATCTTCTCTAAATGTATGTTCTTCTTGTTCTTTTATTCTATAAGTTAAATCTGCAAGCTGCACATATTCCATCAGCTTAAGTTGCCATTCTTCTTTAGTTGGGACCTCGCTCGTTTTCCATTTTGGGGCTAATAAAACACGGGCTGCAGTAGTGTCATACATATATCATCTTTTTTGACACCTGGGACTTTCCATCTGAATTATCCCCAACAAAAAGGACTCTGGTTTTTGGGGGGAAGTACTTTTAAAGATTTTTTTTCAATTCATTATAGATTATTTCTCTATCATCTTTTACGCTTTTACAGGTCCACCCAGTGGCGTAGCGTGGGGGGTGCAGGGGGGGCCGGCCGCACCGGGCGCAACATCTGGGGTTAGGGCAAATCCATGGGTTAGGGGGCGCAAATCCACGGGTTAGGGGGCGCAAATCCACGGGTTAGGGGGCGCAAATTACTTGCCTTGCCCCGGGTGCTGACAACCCACGCTACGCCACTGGGTCCACCACATGTGAAAGAATGTTCCCTCAACCTCAATGCATATCCAGCACTTATCTGATTCAGTCTTATACATCTTAGCAAGCCTACTCGGAGTGCAATACCATCTGTAAATCATTTTCAAGTAGTTATCCTCACCTGCCCAAGCTTTATGGTCACTATCCAAGCCCCTGCGGTCTGGTTGAGGATGACTACTCAGGGGACAGGAATACTAAGCAATAATTTCATAGAAAAGCTGGGTTGGGAGGGTCAGATGCTGAAGGTCTGAGCTAGAAAAAAGTCACTCTCTGGAATTTAATCCCATAGAAGACAAATGAGCAGGTTTCTTCATATTTGATCATCATTTTCATAAATGCTTTTCCTACTCTCCTAGTTAATAATATCGCTTTTTAAAAAGCCTCCCCAACACCATATGCCTTTCCACACCTAAATATTTATTTATGATCATATGAAACGAATTTAAAGATAACTAAAGGGTATCATGATGCCCTTTTTGCAATGCTCAAGGCTAGTGATACAAGCCGCATTCCACCAATTCAGCCCTGGATTATGCAAGACTGAAGACATCGGACCAGTATTTCCATTGTTGATTAAGAATGTGGTTCCTGTTCCTCTTCATAAGGAAATGGATTCAAAACTCTCCCCCCCCCCTTCACTATGCTTTTCCCCACCAAATTGAAAGAGAGGTTGATGTAAGCTACATTCCACTGATTTGGCCTTAAATTATGCAAAACTGAAGGCATCAGACCAGGATTTCCTTGCAGCATTCTGCTCATCTTGGTATTGCACCACCTCTGCCTGGGGTCTATATAACAGCCACCCAGACTAGGTGAGACCATCAGAGAGGCACCTGGCTCAGTTGACAACCACACTGGTCCACCCAGAAGAACAGCATCGCAAGGTAAGAGCTTGTGGAAGTGATCTACAAGTCTTGGTGAAGGGATTTTTTCAAAGGCCGTGAGGGGGATGGATGAAAGGTTCGTGAACAAGGACTTGTGGTGAGGGTGGCTGGTGCCCACAAGAATTGATAGGGCCAAAGGCATGGAGGCCAACAGTTGATGGAGCCACAGCCAATGGCAGGCAGAGCCACTCACTGATTGGTTGTAAATAGGAAAGCAGGAAGATGAGGATTGGCTGAGGGCAGGCTGAGGTTGGTGGGGCAGTTCCTATTTGCCCTAATGCAGTGATGGCCAAACTTGTCCCTCCAGCTGTTTTGGGACTACAACTCCCATCACCCCTAGCTAACAGGACCAGTGGTCAGGGATCATGGGAATTGTAGTCCCAAAACAGCTGGAGGGACAAGTTTGGCCATCACTGCCCTAATGAATCAGTCTCCACTGACTTGTGGAAAACAACAATGTATAATTCTATCACTAAGCAGATAAGGGCTCATACATGCTTCCTTCTATGCTGTTTTTCTAGGCACAGAACTGGGCTTTCCAAGTCTGTGTCTGATCAGGGTTTTGTTTTGTTTTGTTTAATCCCAGAGCTTTCCCTGGGAAAACGCACATTTTACCATTTAACCAGAGCAAACAGCAATTGGCTTTTCCACAGACTGCCATTTGCTCCAATTCAGTGGTAAAACTTTGGTTTTCCAATGGAAAGCCCTGTGAGGGGGGAAAAAATAAAAATAAAAAACCCTGTTCAAACACAGACTTGGAAAGCCTGAACCTTTGCCTAGAAAGCATGGAGTAAGTGCAGATGAGCCCTAAGTTCACAAATCAGACAGAAAAAGAAGATCAGACAGAGAAGAAAATTGGCACAAAAGCTGAACATAAAACCTGCATGGACTCATTTGTGCGCAGATCGAAATTTGATTTCCAGTTAACAGGTAGACTGAACAACCACCAGGGGGTGTATATAGGGATGGGAGAGAAAATGGATTTAAAGGCAAATATATCAGATTCTCACTTTCTGAAAACAATATGCAAACTGAAACACAGCTCTCCTTTCAAAATTCAAACTTGTCCAAATTTTATGATGCAGTTCTCCAACCAAATAGTGGTTCCAAAAAATGAATTATATAGGGGGAAATTGCTTGCAAAAATGTGTACATTACTCAAAACTGCATACAAAGCGGTGTTTATTAACAGAAATTTGCACTAAAAGGTAATGAATTTTCATGAGCATCTAAAAAAAAAAAAAAGATCACAAAATGTTCCTAACTGAAGCTGATGAAGCTCACTTTAAATCAATGTCAATATACCCTTTCATAACACTGACAACTATTCGAAATTTCAGTTTCTCCCTTCTTTCTCTAACCTTCCCAGTTCTTGGAAGTTCAAATAAAGGAGAATTGCAATTCTTCCTCCCTCCTTCCCTCCCTCCCATTGTATGTATGGCAACCAATGAATGTAACTTTGATTTTACCGTGCTGTACATTCATCTCCCTCAAAGGTCAACCAGAAGATGGGACTCTTCACCTACTTCAGTCTTTGCCTTCTTGGAATCCTAATTTCCAGTCCTTTCCAGGAAGGTGAGCAATTTTATAAATGTCTGAGGCTTACCCAGAAATTGTCGTTGGGTTGAGCTGTAATTAAAGTGCATGTTATATTTTCAAAGGACGGTAGGCTCTTTAGAACAGAGCAGAAGAGTGTTTTAAATTAGGCCATAATTCATTGATTTTAAAGTTATCTATCCTTTCTCAATGGAGTCTAACGCCACAGATCCCCCATCCCTGGGGTAGCCAATACTGGTCTGCAATGGATACCAATGGCCTAATTCATTATAAGGCAGATTTCTATGTGCAGTTATTTGTGTCCTCTCCAGTAAACCCAGGAGGTATCCTTCCTTGTCCCAAAATGCCACCTGTGTGTTTCTTTAAATGTTAAGAAGCCTGTTTGTTCATGAGTAGACCTGCTTCTGGCTAGGGATGCCAGCTTCCTGTTTAGAAAGGAAGGCAAGGCTGCTTACTCCTGAGCAGACATAGCCACACATAAATGCCCTATTTTGTATAATAGGACAGGGCAGAAATGTTAAATAAATAAATAAATAAATAACACATACGGTGTAGATGGAAGTGGGATTTCAGAGAGCACATTAAAGACATGTCTTCTCACTGCTCTGCCTTCCTGGGGCATCTTCCTCCCTCCATCCTTTCTCCATACAGCTGAGGCCGACACCTGCGCCAGGGAGTGGCTGCAAAACCAGGGCAACTGCTATGCGTATTTTGATAACAAATTGAGCTGGCAAGAGGCTGAGGTAAGAAGGGATCCTTGTTGTCAATGCTACAGTGCAGGGGTAGTGAAACACAGGCCAGAAGACTAAATCTAGCCCATTTGATCGGGCCCTCAAGGATCTCTCTAGTCCACATCTCCTCCCCAGTCACACACCCTCTTGCCTGAGGGATTTGCTAGACAGGAATGTGTCCTTGAACTCCAAGGTTGCTTCTTGGATGGGGGATAGAAGGGTGAGTGGAAACTAGCCTTCGGTACAAAGGCATCATTTACATTCATTATTCTGCCCACTTTTGCCTGTGGTCCTGCTCACCATTAGCAAGAGGTTGTCCCAGTGGCGGAGGAAGGGGGGTGGGGGCGTTCCGCCCTGGGTGCCACCTCTGAGGAGGGTGACAAGAAGGCACCCCATGGGGGACTCGCCCCGCTGCGATCACATTGCCGCAGCCACGTACAGAGGATCCTCCGCTCACAGTTGCACACTCCACCACCATGTGTACAGCAGCCGTGAGCAGAGGATCCTGCCGTTGTACGTTCTGCATTTACATGCGCATGCGCCACCGGGCGGTTTGCCCCAACCCCCTGCACCGGGTGCTGGTTCTCCTTCCTTCACCCCTGGGTTTGCCAGAAGGGAATGGGGTCCTCAGGCTGAAAGGGGTTCCCTACCTTATTATGGGTTTCTCATCAGATTTCCATAAGTAAGGTTATCAATGTGAGTTGCCTTGAGGCAGCATCTGGCCAGCCTCTCAGTCTCCACAGTTGTTCATGTTCTGGTGATATGTCTCCTTGGGCACCTAGAAGGCTAGGTAACAATCAGAAGGGACAGCACCAATCTTGATGGTCGGGTATGAACATTGGGGACAAAACTTCCCTGCTTCTTCTCCGTCCTCAGATTGAGTGTCAGAGCTATGGCCGTGGGGCCCACCTCGCCTCTGTCCTCACCAAAGCAGAGACTCTCTTGGTGGCTGAGCACATCTCCACTTACCAGCAAGAAATAAGCAACGTCTGGATTGGGCTCCACGATGTCCGTCAGGTAAGCTTCTCTCATGTGCTTCATTCCTGGCTGTCATCAATACTGAGTAGTGACTGTGCAATTCCATCCCATCCTTATCCCAATAATCTCTCAAACAGAATGATACATACACCATGAGAGTCTTTCTCTTCTTCTCTATCATGGCTGACATTAGCTCCCCACAGGCCAGCCTCTCCAAATCATCTCTGTGTTGGGCTCCTCACACTTCCTTTATCTCATGATCTGTTCTGTCTCCTTCCTGCAGACCAAGAAATAGAATAGGGTTCCATTTCTGGTTATCATAACTGAGCAGTGGCTCCTTAGCAATACCGTTCCACTCTTACCTCAACCATCTATCAAATTTAATCCCACTTGCTGTTTCTCCGTTATTTTCTATGGGTGTCCTCCTCTACTGTCTGCATCACAGCTGGTAACAGCTCCCCATTGGACAACCTTTCCCGTTCATTTTGCATTGGTGTCATTCCAATGGTATCTTCCTCTTTCTGGGCCATTCATCGCACAATCTGTTCTGTCTCATTTCTGCAGACCAGGAAATGGAGGTGGGCTGACGAATCCACCTACAACTATAAGGCCTGGATGAAACACCAGCCAGACAACTACCGCAATGCTGAACACTGTGTGGAGCTGAGACTAAGCACAGGTAAGCAAAGCATTTGTACCTTTTCCTGATGGAGAGTACCTCCTTTTGTCTTGTCCTAAATCTTTCAACATCCAGCTTCATTGGACGGCCAAGGTATTAAAGGCCTTAACATTTGAGTCCTCCTTTAAGGAAGCCGGATGTTGGAAGATCGAGGACAGACAAAAGGAGAGAACATAGTTAAACTATGGAATTCACCCCCAAAAAGGCAGTGATGGCCAGAAGCTTGAGTGGCTTTAAAAGAAGATTCAGCAAATTTATGGAGGATGAGGCTATCAATGATGACCACACTCACTGGAGCAAGAAGTAGTAATTTTTTGTTATGTCTTTTTGCGTTTTAGGTTTTAAGGAGTGGAATGACGCTCCATGCAAGAAACTCAATGCCTACATCTGCAAGCATGAACTGTAAAGAAGACTGTGGTTCCCAAACTGCCTGTTCGGACGCTGGCTTGGTGGATTTCTCTCTGATCGCATTAACCCCTCTCCCATCCCTCAGAGTGAAAGACCATCTCTCCCATTCATCCCATCTCTGAAGAGCAACCTCTTTGATCTCTCTCTTTGGCATTTTTCTGTGCATGCAGCACATGGTGATCTTAATAAACTCTCTTTTATGCATATATTTTCTAGTGCGTTTTTGTCCTTCTCAGTTGACTTAACCTGCTCTAGGATGGTCAGATAAGAAGTGCATAGGAAGCTGGTTTATACTGAGTTTGACCATTGGTCCATCAAGCTCAGCATTGCTCATACTGAATGATAGCAGCTCTCCAGGGTTATTCAGACAGGGCACATTCCTGGTTCTACATGAAGATGCCAGGGATTGAACCTGGAACCTTCTGCATGCAGAAGAGGTGCTCTGCCACTGAGCTATCGCCCTTTTGCACATGGACTTTCTTTTGCACATTATTATTATTATTATTATTATTATTATTATTATTATTATTAATGTTTTAAGCATTTTACATCAAAAACATCAACATGCTTATTATTGTACAGCAAGGTACTCAACCCTCCTGCTGCGCCAACACCTACTCCTGGATTGGACGATTTGGGCTGGATGGGAAGGTGTGTGGTGTTATAGAATGACAGTTTTATTTTAAGTTATTATTATTATTTACTGAATTTATATACCATCCTACACCCGGAAGTCTCAGGGCGGTTCACAGAACAAAATCAAAATATAAAACCACAAAATATATAATCAAAATAAAAACAACAGCCCAATAACCAGCCCCCCCCAAAAAACCCCACATTTCTTTATTTACATGTTGACCTCCCCAGAACCAACCCTTCATATGAGTTACTCTCATTGTTAACAGGGAGTCAGACACCCTTGCCAATCTGTTGCCAAACATGTGGAGATCTTGCTCTAACGCCCCTGCTGAAGAGATTCGAGATTACCCAGAGAAAGACTTGTGGAAACTTAATTGTTTCCATAATGAGGGCCACTCATCTCAAACTCCCTAAGATTTGAGAGATTTGGGAAGGTCTGTTGTTGGTTGATCCCAATCCTTTCCTAATGATCCCTAATATGAAATGACATATTGAAGAGAAAGGGGACACACACAGACACACAAGTGCATAACAGATCTCCAGCAAAATTTTCCACTCTGAACTTAGCCGTTCAAGCAGAGATTTTACAAGGCAGTCCAGGCTTGATCTTACAATGTGACAGTACCACTGCAGTGCCAGCCATAGTAGGCAATTCTGAGCCACATAGACCAATGGTCTGACTTTCTGTAAGGCAGCTTCCTATGTAATACTCTCTGCAAGAGCAGATCAGGAAACAGCTATCCATTGAGTTATCCCATATGAATATCTGGGAAAGGCTGATCTACGCTAACTAACAAGTCTCCAATCTCTCAGCATTACTTTGATCCTGTGTACCTGAGATGCTACTGATTGAACCTGGGACCTTGGGCATGCAAGGCTGTTTCCAGAATGACTAGCTGTGTAATATTGGGACAGTCAAGCAGGTCTGACTACAGAATTTAACACCGGGGGCAATAGAAATCTTGTGACATCTGACTGAAGGGTCAGTACATTGTCACAACACTCTTGTCTTCCCTGTACTGCAGCAGCTATTATGTGCTCCTGGCAAGAGCTTGATGAGACCACTGCGGTCAAAATGATAGACCTGGTAGTAATGGCAGTGGGAACTAAGGTTGCATCATGGAGTGGATGAGATGTTAGGTGTGTGTGTTTGTGACTTCACACGTTTCTGCAGGTATACTTAAAGTTGGTCATATTGTGTATGTGAGATGCAGAGTGTGAGTTCCTGTATTCAGAGTAAGCAAGCTTGGTCTCACTAACTCTCAGCTATACAGCTGCAAAGAAAACGTTTTAAATGTGTTGTGAAGTGCAATATAAAATGTGACACTAGAAGCGACAGTGAGCTATGCCAAAGTCAATGCCTTTTTCAAAACTTTTTTTCAAAAAGCATTTTCACAGCATTTCTAATATGTGTGTAGATCCCACCTGAGATGTAATAAGTTATAACTGCTCTGTCTGGAGAAAATCCGTTCCCCAAGGGGTCTGCTAATTGCTAGTTTGGGGCTTTCCCCTATTGTGTTTCTGTTTGGGGTCAACATCTGCCTTCTTGCAACTTCTAGAGTTGGGAAGTTTCATATTGTGTTCTGTGTTAGAAACAAGACTGAGGGTCACATAACCTGATACCCTTAAAATGAACCAAAGGAAAAACAGGTCAAGTATTCTCTCATTATAAACACCCATGAGAAACGGGTTATTCCCTTTAATGTCCTTGCACTGCCTGGAGCCAAGAGCGTAAGCAACAAAGGTGATCACAACAGCATTTCAGAGACCAGCCCTGGATAAGGGCTGAGAGTGAGTAGATAGATGTCATCTTTTGAAGGAAGATCTTCTTGGCATAACAAAGGATGAACCGTAGAGGTGGTAACATTGGTGGATCTTCTTCTGACTCCCTTCATTCCAAGGGGATGTGCTTTCATCCATCTAACCCAACCTTCCCTAGAATGACAGTCTCCCTTCTAGAGCTCATGTTTGCAGATGTAGGCTTTATGTTTCTTGCAAACAGCATCAATCCATCTCTTGTACTCTGCAGTGGAAAAAGAGAATCCAAGGTCCATTCTTATCCATTCTCCATTTCAAGCATTTTCAAAGTATCTCAAGGTACAGTTGTTGTTCTTTTTATTTGCATATATCTGTGTTTGTTATGGCACCAGGGATGGGCCAGGAATCTGTCAGCTATAGTCCCTGGATATTTGTGGGGGTCCTGCCTAATTCAGGAGGCAATTTCTGAAATTTACAACTTGCCGTGAGTCTATTAGTTTTGCTCTAACAAACCCATTTTGAAAGTTCCCTGGCATGTTTTAGAAGATAACGACATGGTATAGTCTGATTAGCTCATAAGCAAATGAGGGTGAGGATTTGCCTGCCTTTTACCCTAAAGTGCCAGGGTGGGTTTCAACAATTAAAGCACAATGTTAGAAACAGTTTAAAACAACTCACAATCACAGAAACAAGGTGGGTCCTAAAAATATACATCTCATGTTTCAAAAGGCAGAGTAAAGAGCTATGTATTTACTTTGTACTGCTTTGTGCTAGATCCAACCATCGATCTAACCCAAAGCTGTGGCCCTCAGGATGTTGTTCTGCTCCAAATCCCATCAACCTCAGGATGGGCAATGGTCAGGGATGATGGGAGTTGTAGTCCAACACGATCAGGAAGGTTGCAAGTTCCCCACACCTGATCCAAGCCAGCATTCTGAGTTGCATCCAGTTAAGTTCCACTCAGCATAGATCTTTAGAACTTAATGGATCCAAGTGTATTTACCTGTCTGAATACCACACATATATGGGAGGACACCAGAGACTTGAATGTGTGTTTGGGGTTGAGGTGCATGCTTTGCAAGAGACCTCTACAAATATGTGTGTGAGAGAGAGAGCTGAAAAATCATGTACACCCCCCAAAAAAATCTAAAAATGTGATCATAAGATAAAGGAGGGTGAATATTTCATAAAATCATAGAATTTTAGCACTCAATGGAACTTAGGTGTCGTCTACTGTACTTCAATTCTCCTCTTCGGTGCAAAAATCTGCAGCATCCTTGACAGAACTCGGGCCAGCCTCTGCTTAAATACCATCAACCAAAGTGAGACCCTTCCCACAAGGGAGGCTCTTGCCCCACTGTTTGCCCCCCTCCTTTACAGTGGTACCTCGGTTTACATACACTTCAAGTTACATACGCTCCAGGTTACAGACTCTGCTAATCCGGAAATATTACCTTGGGTTAAGAACTTTGCTTCAAGATGAGAACAGAAATCGTACGGTGGCGGCACAGCAGCAGCAGGAGGCCCCATTAGCTAAAGTGGTGCTTCAGGTTAAGAACAGTTTCAGGTTAAGAACAGACCTCCAGAACGAATTAAGCTCTTAACCCGAGGTACCACTGTATTTGAATCAGCCCAATCCTTTCTGTTCTATTTAGGTCTCACCGTTGCCATATACCTCAAGGCTACACAACTACCCATCAGTGGGAGGACTGTAACATGCCCACCTGTGGAAGCCCTCAAAGCCACACAGTACTCGGAATTCCAAAGATTGTTGGGCTCCCCTCTCATCCAGTTCTTGTAGTTGTAGGAGGACTCATCGGACCACCTCCAGTTCCCATTCTGCAATGACACAGGAGATAACAAGAGCCCTGATTGGTTGGGAGAAAAGTGACATCACGCTCAGCATTCTGTTTCTCGCGGGGGACAGCTCTCAACACAGAAACACAGGAAGCCTCCTTACACTGAGTCAGACCATAAGTCTGTCTGGCTCACTATTATCTGCTGCATCCTTAACTGCTCATCCCATAGGATTGCCCACTTAGTGGCATATAAATCCTATTTTTTAAAAAATAGAAATATATTTCATCTCAAAATATGCATTTTTAAACAGTTCGATATCAACTTTTGATCCCAAGATTGTGTCAGAACATTCAGGACATATGGCAGCCGACAGATAATGTGGATGGATGGCCGCTAACGGATTGAGGTTGAATCTTGACAAGACAGAAGTACTATTTTGGGGAGACAAGGGGTGGGTGAGTGTGGAGGACTCCCTGGTCCTGAATGGGGTAACTGTGCCTCTGAAGGACCAGGTGCGCAGTATGGGAGTCATTTTGGACTCACAGCTGTCCATGGAGGCGCAGGTCAGTTCTGTGTCCAGGGCAAATGTCTACCAGCTCCATCTGGTACACAAGCTGAGACCCTACCTGCCCGCGGACTGTCTCACCATAGTGGTACATGCTCTAGTTATCTCCCGCTTGGACTACTGCAACACGCTCTACGTGGGGCTACCTTTGAAGGTGACCTGGAAACTGCAATTAATCCAGAATGTGGCATCTAGACTGGTGACTGGGAGTGGCCGCCAAGACCATATAACACTGGTCCTGAGAGATCTGCATTGGCTCCCAGTATGTTTCCAAGCACAATTCAAAGTGTTGGTGCTGACCTTTAAAGTCCTAAACAGCCTCGGCCCTGTATACCTGAAGGAGCTTCTCCATCCCCATCGTTCATCCCGGACACTGAGGTCCAGCGCCAAGGGCCTTCTGGTGGTTCTCTCACTGCAAGAAGTGAGGTTACAGGCAGAGGGCTTTCTCGGTAGTGGTGCCTGCCCTGTGGAACACCCTCCCATCAGATGTCAAGGCAATAAGCAACTATCTGACTTTTAGAAGACATCTGGAGGCAGCCCTGTTTAGGGAAGTTTTTAAAGTCTAATGCTTTATTGTGTTTTTAATATTTGGTTGGGAGCTGCCCAGAGTGGCTGGGGAAACCCAGTCAGATGGGCGGGGTATAAATAAATAAATAATTATTATTATTATCATCATCATCATCATCATCTAACTTCTGATCCATGGATCAGGCCAGTTCTCCTCAGAAATTGCAAATGTTGTGTTCCTTTAGCAGGAAGGAACAGGGTAGCTCAGTTGGCTAGAGTGTTGTGCTGATAACACCAAGGTTGCAGGTTCGAACCCCTTATGGGTCAGCTGCATTATTTCCTGCATTGCAAGGAGATGGACTAGATGATCCTCAGGGTCCCTTCCAACTCTTTCATTCTATGGTTCTATGATTGATGGATCAATAAGCTCAGGAGGCTAAATGCTTACTTGGTGAGTATCATGGAGTCCAATCCAAACGTCAACCCCTGTTTCTTTCTTGTCAATGGAGATATGTTTGGATACCATCAGAGTTTCTGCCCTCGCAAGAATGGATGAGAGGTGGGTCCCACGACCGTAACTCTGACACTCAATCTGGAGAAGGGGCAAACGCACAAGAACTTCATCATTCAACTGGACATTCTCTGCAACCTGTTGGTAAGATGGTGAGTCTTACCTCAGCTTCATGCCAGCTCAACTTGTTGTGGAAAAACCCATAACAGTTGCCCTGGTACTGCAGCCATCCCCTGGGGCAGCGATCCGCTTCAGCGGCTTGTCAATGTTGGGGGGGGGGGGAGATTGTGAAAGAGATGAAGAACAAAGTCATCACAGATAAACTAGTTGGAGAGTTGCATGTTATAACGCAGGGGTAGTCAACATTTTGGTGTCCGTAACAAAATGGCCATTGTGGGTTGTGTGACCTAAAACAAAATGCCAGCTGTGAGAGTGTAGCTCAACACAAAATGGCTGCTCCAGATTGTGGTGTAACTCAAAAAGCCTGTCATGGAGGATATGGCACAACATAAAACAGCATGTGGGGAGTGTAACCCGGAATGGCGGCTGTGGTGTACTACAGATGGCAGCTATAGGGTGTGGCATAACACAAAACGTCATCTGTGTTGATGTGGCTGCACATGTACAAGTACAAAACAAGAAACAGGAACACAAAATGGTGCAGGCGTACTCCACTTCACCCCATCTTGTGCATTTTTACCCGAATATTTCCTGGCACTTTTCATGGATGCCATAGGAAGTTCTTCTGTGCACATTAACACCTGTAGGCACTAGGTTGGTGGCCCCTGTTTTAATGTATTAGTGGGTTCATCTCCAACTGGTCTCCTAAAGCTTTTAGAAATTGCTAGGCAGGTTAAACTGACTCTCCAGGGTGAGATATGTCAGTATATTCAGTTTTCAAACATTATTCCTGAAGTCTATCGCTCTTTATTTGGCCGCCCTAGAACAGTCTTTGGCTGCAATAGCATGGCAGTTTATTTCATTTCCCCGATGTTTCCTTAGCTGTACATTTCTGCATTTTAAGTGAGCAACATTCCCCAAGTCTGAATGCACCCTATAGGACAGAGAATGGTACTATAACTCAATAAGGACTCACCTCTCATGAAGAAGCCAAGCAAACATAGGCTAACATAGGCCAAACACCCCATCTTCTTCACCTAAGAAGAAATCAAGAGGTATTGTTGCATGATGAAAACATGGAGTTACCAAGACCGCTTGTGAAAAGTGGGTCTTGAAAGGAGAAATTTCCTTGTCATAAGTTTACAGTGTTTGGCTCACATTGCTGCAGGGTGTATTTATCATTCCCTTTTGTCTCACATCCACCAGGGCTGGACCGAGGCATTTGGCTGCCTGAGGCAAAGGACAAAATGGCCCCCCGTTTCACATACATTTATAGGACTGGCAGCTGAATCTTATTTTGACAGTGGTGATGGGACAGCATCTTCCTGAGGGCAGCTAGCTAGCTTAGGAATCACAGGGAAGGCTGTTCTCTAGCACCTCCCTGCCAATCACCACACTCCCTGCCATTGGCCGCCAGAGGCAAATGCCTCACTCTGCTCAATGATAGGGCCAGCCCTGACATCCACCCTGATGAGTTCTGAGTTGTATACATGGTATGCATGTCCAGTTTAGGACCAAACATGATTTGATTGCAGCAGTGCCACAGGTAGAACTGTAATTGCCATGAAAAAGTAATAAAGAAGACCTGCTTGCACTTTTCATCCTAAAACCAAGTTTGTCAGGTCTCTAAAGGTGTAGGGAGACTGGGGCGGGGTCAAAAGAACTGTGGCAGAACCTTTGAGAAGCGTGAAAGCTAGGTTTGGATTCTCACATTAGTTTGGGAAGTGCAGGTGAGGTCTGTTCATATTGGGATTTATAAAGGTTGGAATTCCTTGAGAATCTCTACCAGATTTGCTTCTGCCTTCCTTATAGTGGAGGGTCTGGGCCTGGAAAGAAAAGGGAAATGGCTTTTACTCCCATGTTGGAGGATTTAGAAATGGGAAGGTACAGGCAACAGGAAGCTTTATAGAAAACAAACAGTGCTTAAGTTGGGCCCTGTGGCTGTTGTATATAATTGCACCCTGATCATCACTAAAACCCTGGTAGGTAGGCTCATGTGAGAGACAGAGACTGGTCCATGGTCACTTAAGGGTTTTTATGGCTGAGAAGGTAATTGAACCAAGTCTATCCAAGAATAGCTCTCACTTTCAACTATGCCGCATTGACTGTGTTCACACATAGCTCTAAGTTATGGTTTATTCCACAAACCAAGAGCTATCTCACACATGAGGAATCATGCCACAGCTTGCTTCTCCAAAGCTTGATTTGTTTTCCAGGTGCTCTTGCCTTTGGGGTGTAGCGCTGAAACAAACCATGGTTAAGCGAGACTGGTGTGTTTGGACATAACACCAAAACATAGTTTAAACAAGCTGTGGTTTGTAAGCCGACAACTAACTATGGCTTCACATTGTGTTTTGTTGACAGAAAACAAACCACAGATCGTCAGTTGGACAGGGTTCACTGATTCAAACAAATCACAATCAACCTAAATAAACCATGGCTTAGTGTTATGTACACTGGTTTATCATAGAGTTTAGCTCTGAAAGTACACATGGCTCAGAATATATAATATTCTTTACAAAAATGTTTGGCATGTCTGCCCCTTACAAATCCAATAAAGAGATAAGATGTGGAAACTCTCTAACCTGTATGCTACAAATCAACAAGCAAAAGTATGTCCTCACTCACCCAAGTCTTCATTCCCAAGATGGTTGTCCTCAACAGATGGCTGCCTCTGCTGTGTCCTGCTCAGGCTGTCTCATTCTCAGCAGCTTTTATCCAGACCTGGTTGGAATCTGGCTGAAACCTGGAGCAGAAAGGTTAAGGCAGCACATGATGGATGAGTTTGCTTATTGCACAAGCCAGAGGCAAGTTAAGCCAGGGGCTATTTTAAAAGATTATTTTTTAAGCAAGCTCGGTCAATGGGATGTTGTTGTATTGGGGGAGGGGGTATAATGCTTCTTTATATTTAAAACTGAGATTGATTCAATCAAGATTGCTATGGTGTGAGGAATCACAGAATTGTAGAGTTGGAAGGAACCCCAAAGGTTATCCAATCCAATCCCCTGCAATGAAGGAATCACAACTAAAGAATCTCTGAGTAAAAGATCATCAGTGAAAATGGACTCTCTAAGACCTTGTGGATGGAAAGAGACTTACACTGCAAGCCTGGAAGACTAAACATCCAATTACTGTTAATATCAGCTGGCAATGACAACTTATAGAATACAAAAAAGCAATCAATCAATTCCTCTTGTTGTTATTTGCTTTTAAAAGCAGCCCTTCAAATTAAATCTGCGATGCAATGCAAAAATGTTGCTTGAATTTCACACAGATCAAAATCCAGATGATTTCACTTCACGGCTGGACAGAAACACTCTGTAAAGTGTAGATGTATCCCACCAACAATGTCATGCAGCACTCCCTGATTGGACAAAAATTCCTCTTAGTGTTGACATAACCAAGACAAATTGGCATTGTGCACAACAATCCCCCAACAGCTCCCCAGTCCCTAAAAATAGCCTTCCACCTGAGTGCCCCTTTGGCCTAAGGCCAAAACAACTGGGGATTGTGGTTTAAGCAGGTCGACGTGAGCAGCTGAGAGTCATACTTACGGAAACTTTCAACAGGACCTGCTTAAACTGCCCTGCACATGCTGAAATATACAGGACAAGTACTGAGATTGAAGCCGTAGCAGAGGAAGAGATCCAATCAGCCTGGGTATCCTATGCCACTGGGCTAAATACCACAGCCTCAAGCCCTCTGACCCCCTTCAGGTTATCTTCTCCATCAGAGAGAAATGAGCTCAAAAACACCAAAGGAAGTAGTGTGTGCTAAAATTGTCTTCCCTTTTTCTACTGAGTTCTCAGCATCTTCACAAATATGCACAGTGGGCCCTTCCTGGTGTCAATTTTTATCATGCATTCACGAGGACCTGTGCTCCTGATGGTATTGGGCTGGTTGTAAGGGATCCTGTTTTCAAGACTGTTTGGACTTGCAAAACTTTCGAGGCGAACATACTGTTATGGACAACCTCCCTGAATCTCCAAGCGATGAGAGACTCCAGGAGTATCTGAGCTTTTCCCAGGGTTCAGTTTCCTTTTGGAATGACAGTCAGCACAAACAAGGTGTCTTTCAGATATATGGTTTTATTTAAGCATATATACAACCTGAGCATAGGCTGGAGGGGCTCCCAGTATTAACACCCCCATAGGTATTGCTTGTGGGTGCCTGGGCTCCCAGGGCCCCCCTGGAGATGGCGCCCCCTGGTGTTCTGTCAGACGGGAAGCAAATGTGAGCTATGGACCCAGGGCCGTCTTTAGCAGATGTGGCGCCGGGGTGCAAATATCCGCCCAGTGCCCCCAAATTACCATGGAAAGTGGGAGGGCGAAGCTGCACACTGCCAGCCATGGGGGGCACAACTCACCCCCATGCCACTGTGGGAGAGCAATCCCCACGGAGGCTTGGGAGGGAAGCTGCACATCCTGTCAGCATCGCCCTTGAGCCAGTGTCACCAACTGGACTCATCCACTTCAGCCCCGACTGGGCTAGGCGAGCTGGGTAGCACTTCCAGAGACCACCTTCCACACAGGAACAGGTCAAAGTGCTGTGGACTCACAGCTTAGAGTTGTGAGCACCGGATTCACTTCCACAAGAAGACAGTCGTCGCACAGCAGAGTATAGCAGAGTATAGCAGAGTATAAACGACTTGGAGAGCAGCTCTGTAGAATAACTTCTTTATTCTATCTACAACTATTATACAACTATATACAGAGCTAAATGAGGTCTAAGCATAAATGAATGCTAAACTGCACTGAGTGTCTGCAGCTGCTCTTAGCAGCAACCTTATCTATACACACGATCTCTAACACTCAGTCTCTCTCTCTCCGACACACTGACTGACTGACTGACTGACTGACTGACTGACTCTTTGATGTGGTGCTGGAGCAGAATAAGTAGAGAGCAGAACACGCCTCCTTCTCTCTGGAGAATCACCAGACTCATCAGGAGATTCTTGGATATGGGGAGGGGTGAAATCTCCTCACACCCGCCAGCCATATAGTTGGTGGGGCGCAGCTGGAGGGCGTGCAGGGAAAGGGGAGGCCGCCAGCAAAGTCACACAGCTCCCTCACTTGCTGGGGCGCCCCTGAGAGGCCAGCGCCCTGGCGCGACGCACCACTAAGCCCTATGGGAAAGACACCTCTGTATGGACCCCTCCAGAGTCCAGGCTGGTGTTTGATTGTGGGTTTATTCTACAAGCTGCACTGCATTCACACAGCACTTTATTTCATTTCCCTAGCTGTTAATTTCTCCATTATATCTGAGCATTCACACAATGCAAATAACACTTCTGGAAAACTAATGGAATATAGCTCATGTTTAGCACTCGTTTCCATGTTAGTTGGTTCCAGAAAAAAATCTACTTGCAGCTCCTTTAATGTGAGAAATGATGCGGGAACATTACGTGTGAGATATATATACATACAATTGAAAGGATATTAGAGGATCTTGGGGACCACCTGCTGCCAATTAGGGCAGGATGCCTATACATTTAAAACAGTGGCAGAGACTAGGGTCAGATATGTCCCTTTAGGTGTTGGTCATCAGGGGATGGCTTTTCCCCCTTGCCTTGTGTGCACCCCCACCCCATTCCACCCCTAGGAGTCTTCAGAAGGGAGCTGTTGCCAGAAGAACAACTGAGAGGGGAGAGAAACTCTGCGGCTGCCATCAGGGGATGGTTGGCTTCACCAGTGTGACCCCATCCACCAACCCTAGGAGCCTTCAAAAAGGAGTTGCTTAAAGGACAATTTGCACTGACCTATTAGTAAGCTGTATGCTTTAGTTAAATGTTTAGATATGTCTAATTGTTGATCATTGTTGTTGTTTTTCATGTTACGTTGCAGTTTCTGGTATTGTTAGTCTAATAATGTACAGTGGTACCTCTGGTTACAAACGCTTCTGGTTACGAACACTTCAGGTTATGAGCTCTGCTAACCCAGAAATAAGCTGCTCCTGGATGCAAACTTTGCCCCAGGATGCAACCAGAAATCATGCACCAGAGGCATGTGTGCAGCGGGAGGCCCCATTAGTGAAAGAGTGCCTCAGGATAAGAATGATTTCAGCTTAAGAACGGACCTCCGGAACGAATTAAGTTCGTAACCAGAGGTACCACTGTATTTAGACTTTGGTTTTTCTGTGAACCACTTTGAGCAGAGATTTACTTGTGGATATATAAATAAATAGACGCTAGACCTCTCCACCTGTCCCTCAGGACTCTCCTGATGCCACACCCCTCACCACCGTGTCCTATGACCTTTTAAAGTCCTTTATGGTGTGCAAGGAATGTATGGAAGGAAGGAAACTCTTGCTTTTCCAAATCAAGGTTAAAGGTGTGAGTGGCTGAGTGTAGAAGCATCTGACTCTTACATAGCTGGGATGTAGTCTACCAGACAAAGGTAAGAATTGGTGCCCATTGGTACCTCTGGCACCATCCACAAGGGGTGTGTGGCCCCAGAAAGGTTTCCTATGTGGCCCTTGGATCAAGAAAGGTTCCCCGCCCTTGGTTGAAAAGCTGTAGCAAAGTTGGAATTTCATGCAGAGTTCGGAGACATACCTACTGAAACTCTGCCTTCTGCACAAAGGTGAATGAATGGTCAAGCAGAGCCTCTGCTGCCCTCCTTTCTACCCAGCAGCCTAAGGAGACTGAAATCATTCTACAATAACAGAAACACGCCAAGATATTTATGCATAAGGTAGATAGTTTATTAAGACTGCACTGTGCTGTGGCCATTAATGAAAGGCAGGAGAAGAGAGAGGCCCACACAAGATAATTCTTCTGAGATGCATGTTTTGAATGGAGGTGGTTGGAGGGTGTGTTGAATGGCAGATCTCTCTCGCTGCTGTTGAACCAGGCGCATCCCAGCAAGCCCAAAGGGGAAACTCCAGTCTTCTCTAGAGTTCATGCTTGCAGATGTAGGCATTGCGTTTCTTGCACTGAGCATCGTTCCACTGCTTAAAGTCTATAATGCAAAAAAGAAAAGACAAGGCAGGTGTTACTTCGTCTTTCTGGTGCAGATAGGTCAGTGGCTTGTAAAATATTGCCAACCACTTAGAAATTTCTGCTTTCCATGATTGAAAAGTAATGTTTCTAGTCTTCATGTTTGTAAAAGGATTTTTAGAGGGGCATGATAGAAAGAATTCTAGGGTTCAAAACAAAGGAAACTAGTCCCCCCCCCCAAATCCAAACTAGTTCTGCTTTCTGAATTATTAAAAAAAAGTGTGGGCTGGTCCATTAGGGCAAATGGGGCACTGCCCCACCATCTTTGTTCTGGCCTCAGCCAGCTCCCAGATGTGCCTTCTTACTTGCAACCAGTCTAGAGGGTAGCTGTGGCTGTCAGCTGCATCCTCCTTAGTGTGCCCTTGTGAAATATACTCAGAGTCGAGAGTGGATTTCTTGCTCTTTATTCAGCTCATAGTGGTGAGGAGGAATGGAAGTTCCCCCAGAATGTCTGCTTTATATACATTATTTACACAATGGGCCCCACATGATTGGCTAATTCCAGGATTCACCTGTAGGCCAATCAGGTTGTGGATTCACTTCCACCTGGAGCTGGATTGGGTGGCTCCTGGGGACCAATCAGACTGCTGCCTTTTGGATCCTATTCAACTCAGTACATAACACCTTGCATAACTCAACAGGGATTGTGGGGGGACAAGAATTAGTTGGGCCTTCCTGTCTTGCACCCTGGCAGTCCCAATGGATACACCAGCTACCACTGCTTAAACCCTTTTCATTTCAGGACAATTAACTAGGGATGGCAGGCTCTGTCGACTTCAGTTTTCTTGGTGTCTCATTTTTCCACTTTAAAGTTCACTTCCCTGTATTTCCATGCCTAAATTCCGTTTGCCACACTGTGCAGTGAATTATTGTCAAAACCGTTATGAAAATTCACCAGTATTTCACTATGAATTTCTCCTACCAAACCCATTTTTAATACACAGTTTTGACTGGTGTACTGTAGACGTTTTTGCCATTGCTTGGTCTGGTGGGTCAAGAATGCAACGTGTGAACCTGGCTCAAAACTGTGGCTGTCAGACTTTGCCAGCTCACTAAGAACCACACTGGCCACACATCTTTGTCCTTTTCCAGACCCTGAGAATGGATTGCTTACCCGTGGATCGACGCAGTTCCACACAGTGTTCAGCATTGCGGTAGTTGTCTGGCTGGTTTATCATCCAGGACTTGTAGTTGTAGGTGGATTCATCAGCCCACCTCCATTTCCGGGTCTGCAGAAAAGAGACAGAAGAGATCACGTGACACGGGCAATGAAGGGCCCAGAAAGAAGGAAGGTACTGTTGGGATGACACCAACGCAAGATCAACTGGATAGGTTGGCCAATGGGGAGCTGTTATCAGCTGTGATGCAGACACGCATAGAAAACAATGGAGAAGCAACATGTGGGATTAAATGTGGGAGAGTTGTGAGATAAGGAAGGGATACCATTACTAGGGAGCTGTGCTGGCTCCTGGTTTGGGGGAACCCTTAGGCAAAGCCACATCCATCACAGACCCCTCTCCTCCTCCCCACTATTCCCATCCGCTGCCACTTGCCACCTGCTTGTTTTGCCAAGCAGAAAGCCAAGGGGCAAGCAGGCAGTGACATTTACGGCTCCTCTTCCTCAACCACCAATATTGCCTGGGTTAGAGTGAGAGGCAGGTGAACAAGCAAGTTGCAGTGATGAAAAGGAAGGACAGGTTTAGGAGGCTTTTATGGAAGGGCCACTTGGATATGGACCCTTGGTGGATGCCCAACTGTATTAAGCCTTGTCACCAGCCATGCATATATATACACACACACACACACACACACACACACACACACACAATTAAATTTTCTGTTATACAACTTAGAATACTCATTTAAACATCCTTAAAATATCAATGACTTCTTCTCTTTCCATGGTTCATTTTGTGTATCATCAATCCCTGTATATTTTACATAAACTAAACCATTCAGGATTCCATTACTACATCCACCAAAACTTATTTACACTGTTGAATTTATCTTAATGCTACCAACGTTTTCAAGTGCACACAGTTTTCCCCCATATATTCAATAAACATTTTCCAAACTTCTTTAAACGAAATTCTTCTTGTTCTCTTATTGTACTGTAAATGTTAAGGCTGCAAGCTGCGCATATTCCATCAGCTTAAGGTGTCATTCTTCTTTAGTTGGGACCTCACTCGTTTTCCATTTTGGGGCTAACAAAACATGGGCCACCGTAGTGGCATACATAAATAACCTCTTCTGACACCTGTGAATTTCAGTCTGAGCTATCCCCAACAGAAAGGACTCTGGGTTTTTTTTTGGGGGGGGGGATATTTTTAAACGTTTTTTTTTTTTAATTCATTATTTTCCAATACAGTAACTCTTTTACCCTTTTACAGGTCCACTGCATATGAAAGAACGTTCCCTCGACCTCATTGCATCACCAGCCATGCTAAGCAGCTGCTACTCGGTGACGATAGCTAGGAATGGAGCAAGCTTACCTGACGGACATCGTGGAGCCCAATCCAGACGTCGCTTATTTCTTGCTGGTAAGTGGAAATGTGTTCGGCCACCAAGAGAGTCTCTGCTTTGGTGAGGACAGAGGCGAGGTGGGCCCCACGGCCATAGCTCTGGCACTCAATCTAAACATGGAGAAGGAAAGAGTGGTGGTTTCTTCCCCAATTATCATATCCCATCAACAGGATTGGTCAGATGTGGCTCACTGGATGGGTGAGAGCCACTCAACTAGCTTCCTGGCAGGTAAGGGTGCTGAGAGTTGATGGGAGAACTCTATTTCCCTCACAGAACAAGAATTGCCAGAGGTGGTCTTCTGGGCAAAATTGACCTGAAAGCTCAGGAACCAAGAAGACCAAAACTTTAACAGAGTGGGGGGGAATTATAATTTATCTGGGAGACCACTGTAAGCAGATGAAAACATCAGCAGGATTCCAATAACACTTGTAATGTAGCAAATATTATGGAGACAATGGAGTGATATAAAATACGGACCACTGAATAGCATGCAGTTGAAAGGGTTGACAAGGGGAAGGTGGGAAGCCCAGAGATTCGAAGGAATCTATAAATATGGATGTGGATGGTTGTATTGTTATATTCTTATACTAGTAAAATCAAATAAAAATTATTTCCACACAAAAAAAGAATCACCAGAGATGGATTGACTGATAAACCATTCTGAAAATTACAGACCTGTGGGGGGAATAGAGTATCCTAACGACACAAACTACGCTTGCCATGATTATTTGGTGAACCCATGACTATTTCAAAGTATAGAGCAGACAGGGCCAAAATTTCTTCCTCATCCCTTGTTCCAGCCAAACTCCTGAAATGGGAACTGGGAAGCTGACATATACAGCTTATATATATCACATCTGGGT
Organism: Podarcis filfolensis; assembly: GCF_964270895.1. Taxonomy (NCBI): domain Eukaryota; kingdom Metazoa; phylum Chordata; class Lepidosauria; order Squamata; family Lacertidae; genus Podarcis; species Podarcis filfolensis. The sequence goes on along the minus strand of NC_139615.1, from coordinate 13,434,512 downwards.
GGCTGAGAAACACTTCTTACCTCAGCCTCTTGCCAGCTCAACTTATTGTCGAAATATGCATAGCAGTTGCCCTGGTTTTGCAGCCACTCCCTGGCACAGGTGTCGGCCTCAGCTGCATGGAGACAAGGGGGTAGAAAGGAAAGGAAAGGAGCACGAAATAGTCAGCAGATATTCCAAAGCATTTTTGCCTTAAAGCAGTAGAGGCTGGTCCATTAGGGCACTGTCCTCCCAACCTCAGTCTGCCCTTCACCAGCCCCCACCTGCCTGCCTTCTTACACCCAATCCAGCGGTCAGCTTCCTCCTCCCTGGTCTCAGAGTTGCCCCTTGTAGAGCTCAGCAGGAAGAAGGACGGAGGCAAAACTAGCATCCGTTGGCTCTGCCTCTCATTGGCTCTGGCTGTGCCATTACCTCCGACTCCACCTCCCTTTTGCCCTGCCAATCCCAATGATTGGTATAGTCATGATGCGTGGTAGAGTTACACTTTATTCTTAGGAATTGACTGTAGGGTAAATTCTGTTTGAGGTGAAGGGGGTGAAATGATTTATAATGAAGATATGATGGCCTGTCCGTTGGTTTCTTAAATGGTCAGACTGCTAGATTAGCAGATATACTATTGTGTCCAAAAATGTTATTTGCTGACTATGAAAGTGAGTTGTAAACATAATATTAGGATGAATGTTCTGACACCATATAAAAAAATTATTGATATTACTGACGTTCCTAAATATTAAGAAAAGGTCATCCACAAATCTCTGTATATGAGTATTTCATCAAAATAAGGATTAGCCATTCGGTTATAAAAGAAATCTTCCTCAAGCTTTCCCATGAATAAATTGACTGTGCTGGGAGCACATGCACTGTCCATAGCAACTCCCCTAGTTTGTAAATAGAAATCTTCCTGAAATTTTAAAAAAAAATATGTTCAAAAATAAGATCAACCAATTTCATGAGGGAAAAGGTAGGTGGATGTAGATCCTCTCTATCTCGGAGAATGTTATCTATAATCGTGCGGGCTTCCTCAAGGGGGATATTAGTATAAAGGGAGGATACATCCATTGTAACTAAAATGGTTGATATGGGGATATAAAAACCTTCAACCTTTTTAATGAAATCCATAGTGTCATGCAAGTAAGACTGTAATCTAACCACATGAGGATTCAGAATCCCAATGAGCAGCGGCCACCACAGTATTAAAGAAAGAAAAGCCAGCTTGAGCTACGCCACAAGTGGCGTGGACAGGGTGCCTCTGAACATATGCTCAATGCACCTGTTTGAGATCAGTCCCTAGCTCACAAGCTCTTTCGCTTCTGGCTTTCCCAAAAAATGTTCTTTTCAACCACCTAATTCCGGGCCGGGAGGGAAGCTTTTAAGTGATTGGGATTGTTAAACAATTGGAGCCTGAAAACTTTGCTCATCTACCGCAAATAGAGATGAGGGAGAAATTCAACCAGGTTTGCATTTAAAAGCAAATCCACCCGAGTCACACTTTCTGAACCAAAGTGCAAACCAAAATTCAGTCATCCTTTGAAATTTGCATTCTTCTGAATTTTTCAGTGCAGTTCTGCAGTTGAGTAACATGTACCAAAAATGCATATACTGTACTGGAGTAAAGTATGTGTTAAAATTGCATAGATGGGTGAAAATAACATACAAAATGCATTACATTAGGAGAAATACCTTGCAGAAATGTGTGTGGTAGTCAAAAGTGCATTTAAGAATTTGTTCATTGGGAGAAATGGACACTAAAATATTGATACTTTTTTCATGATGGTTTTTTCCTGTTTTGAAAAAAGGTTGCAAATTGTTGCAGGCATGTGGAGGACTGCATTTAAGATTGGGAAAATGAGAAACTTGGAGAGCCAAAATTGACGGATTTGTCTGCAAATCACCCAGAAACCTCCTCCTAGATTATGAGCAACCTTCTGCCCACCCAGAGTCTCTTATTTAAAGGCCCTGTAAGTGCTGAATTGATTCACCGCTTTGTCTCTAGGGATGTTACTCAATGTGATCCACGGAGCAAGCCCAGATTATTTTTATCCTTGTTCAAGGCACCCCATTCTAAAGAGCCAGAGGTTTAGTAGATCTTAGTGGATTGCCATTACTTGAAAATGAAACACCTACAGTTGTTTGAAATTCTGCTCAATTGTGACTAAGGCTTCTGATATCTTTCTGAAAGACTGAATTGGCCACCTAAAGGCATTTGAAGAAATTTGCTTTTCACCCAAGTCCACTTCTTAACTGGTCATATAATATCAGTATTTGCAAAGGAAACTAACCTCCCAGGAAAGGGTTGGAGACCAGGATGCCCAGAAGGCATAGGCTGAAATACGTGAAGAGTCCCATCTTCTGGTTGACCTTTGAGATGGGAGGAAGTAGAGATGGGAGAAAGAAGAGTATGTTCAAAAGGTGCATTTAGTGAATACTATACTATACTATAGGGACGCGGGTGGCGCTGTGGGTTAAACTACAGAGCCTAGGACTTGCCAATCAGAAGGTCGGCAGTTCGAATCCCTGTGACGGCGTGAGCTCCCGTTGCTCGGTCCCTGCTCCTGCCAACCTAGCAGTTTGAAAGCACGTCATGTGCGGGAAGGTATCTCCATGTGCTGCTCTGGTTCGCCAGAAGCGGCTTAGTCATGCTGGCCACATGACCCGGAAGCTGTCTGAGGACAAACGCCGGCTCCCTCAGCCTATAGAGCGAGATGAGCGCACAACCCCAGAGTCGGTCACAACTGGACCTAATGGTCAGGGGTCCCTTTACTGTACCTTTATACTATACTATACTAATTTCTAAGTTCATCAATGCATTACTTACTGGCTGGGACGTAAAAAATCATTTGAGACTTCCCGCCATGTTTCCCATAAATCATAGAGCTGGAAGAGACCTCCAAGGTCATCTAATTGAACACCTTGCAGAGGCATAAGATCCACTACAATATCATCCCTGGTGGGTGGTTATCCAGTCTTTGGTCAAAAACCTATAGCCAAGGAGATCTCGCCCACCACCTTCTGAGACAGAAGTCCTTGCCGAAGAGTCCACCATCATATCTCAGAGATTTTGAAAACATTTCGCTTTACACTCTGCAGGAACTCACTCACTAAGACTTATGGATCACCTCCCCAGAACTTACCTTGTGATGCTGTTCTCCTAGGTAGACAGGTGTGGTTGTCAACTGAGCCAGGTACCTCTCTGATGGTCTCACCTAGTCTGGGCAGCTGTTATATAGACCCCAGACAGGGGTGGTGCAATACCAAGATGAGCAAAATGCTGCAAGGAAATCCTGGTCCGATGCCTTTAGTTTTGCATAATTTAAGGCCAAATCAGGGGAATGTTGTTTGCTTCACTAGCCTTGAGCATTGCAGAAAGGGCATCAACCTCTCCTTCATTTTGGTGGGGAAAAGCATATTGAAGGGGGGAGAGAATTTTGAATCTATTTCCTTCTGAAGAGGAAGAGGAACCATATTCTTAATCAACCATGAAAACACTTGTTCACAGTCCTTATTGCCTCTGCCACAGTCCTTATTGCCCACCCACCACTGCCATGTGGCCCTTAGAAGGTTACCTGGAAAGAAATGTGGCACACTTTTTGCCACTATGTTATACCAGTCCCCAAGGCAAGTTTGCACCAGAAATGTCACACAAAGGGATCAGGATCTTGCCTCCCACAGGACTGTACAAGGGTCCCTGATTATAAAATCATGGAAAACGGGAGATACGTAGCCACTCCAGCAATATATCTCTATTTCCTCACATCCAGAAATGCAAGAAGGGCTTTCACTCTTGCTAGAAGCTCAGCCTTGCCCTCACCAGTTCTGGAAGGCTCCTATAGAAGAGTCCCATAATCACAGAGACTTTGTGCCTGCCCATTAGGGGAAATAGGAAGCCCCGAACATATATTTTTTAGATGTCCTTTTTTATGTTGAGATCCGTAGAGAAACCATTGATCCTTTGCTGAAGAGGTTCGCTGATCTTTCAGACAAGTCTAAACTTAATTCTCTCCTCTTAGGCAAAGATCACAAGACGACCTGGCTGGTAGCCAGATTCTGCGCCCAGATTTGTAGGCACAGATCATCCTCTAGAATAAAATAGCTTACTAGGGAAATGCTGAAGTCGCCCTTTGGGGTGCCTCAGGGTCAATTTTTTATGGTAGCCCAAATCTCAGTTGTACGGGTGTATGTATATATCTCAATTTTAACTCATGAGCTATTGCTGCAATCTGCTCCGATTTATGAGCGCTGTTTTTATTGTGTTATGTTACGTGAGCTGGTCTTTGACCGTAATAAATTATCTATCTATCTTGCCTCCCTTACAGGGCGATTGTGTACACTCTAATAATATAATTAATGGTTCTGCAACCAGGTGGCACCATTCTTCTGTTGACATTAAGCAGCTCTGACCCAATACGCTGCCTGGAGGAGCAGATGATCCAGGAGACAGGTGTGCATGTCCCTGAGCTCTTCCTAAGAAGAGCAGCATCAAGGAATCATCACTCACAAGTGTCTGATGTGTGACATTTAAAACATGAAGTGCGTAGTTGCAATGACCTAATGCTCTTCACATCCTGTTCAGGTAAACACAGCTTTCAGATGCCATCTTGGAAAGCGGAAATATCACCATGTCCTCCTGTCCCCCCTTTTTTTTTCAGGACAGCCCCTGTTTTCTGGCTCCTTGCTAAATCGCTGCCCATATTTTGTCCCTATTTTGCTGGGGGGGGGCGTTTCTGGCAGTGGAGGGGAAAGGTAGAGAACCCCTTAAGAAAATCTCCTAGCTCCACCTTCTGACCATTTTATCCAAATCATGCTCTGCTGTAGCCTTGAAAAAAATGAAATACAAATAAAAATCTTGATATTTCACAACTAAAACCTTTCTTTTTGTCTATCTTAAACATATCGTTTAATTGGGAGAGATAAAAAGAAAGGTTTCGGTTGTGAAATATCAAGATTTTTATTTGTGTTTCATTTTTTCAAAAAGATTTGTTAGGAAATAAGGTTAAAGTACTATCTAAAATGTATAGCTTGCTTTTAGAGTGGAACACAAAAGATGAAAAGGTCAAGTCGGTAATGATACACTGGGCAAAGGACTTGGGACATAATATTCAGATGTCAGATTGGGAAAGGTTATGGAAATCAGATTTGAAATTTACAGTATATTGTACATTAAAAGAAAACTCCAGTCATACCTCAGGATAAATGTGCTTCAAGTTAAGTATTTTCGGGTTGCACTCCGCGGCGACCCGGAAGTAACAGAGCACGGTCAAAATGACATCATGCGCAAGTGTGGAAGCGGCGAAACGCAACCCGCGCACGTGCAGATGTGGGTTGCATTCGCATCAGGATGTGAACAGGGCTCTGGAACAGATCCCGTTCACATCCCGAGGTACCACTGTATGTGAAAATGATGTACCGGTGGTATTTGACTCCTACAAAGCTAGCAAAAAATGTATAAGACAAATTCAAATATCTACTGGAAATGTGCAGAAAAAGAAGGTACCTTTTATCATATGTGGTGGACTTGTAAGGTAATAAAAGCTTTCTGGGAGATGATATATAATGAAATGAAAAGATGCTTAAAATAATCTTTGTTAAGAAACCAAAAGCATTTTTATTAGGAATTACAGGTACCAACATACCAAAGGAGCAGAAAATACTCTTTATGTATGGAACAACAGCCGCCCAGATGTTATTAGCCCAGAGCTGGAAAGAAGACAAAGGCCCTACCAGAGAGGAATGGCAAACCAAACTGATGGACTGTGCCAAGATTGCAAAGCTGATCAGAAACCGAGAAGATAAAAACTATAAAAGAATGGGGAAAATTTGTAAGTTACTTAGGAGATCACTGTAAGCAGATGGAAACAAGAGCAGGATTTTGATTCACTTGTAGTGGAAAAAATACTATGGACAATAAGGTTTGATATAAAAATTGGAGTACGGATGAATATGCAGTTGTAGGTGTTTAAAATAAGATTCCATGGAGGGGATGGGGGGAAGTCTTGCGATTCAGAGAATCTCCTTATACAGATATATTTTTACTAGTTTGTGTTTATTTGTACTCTGTATTGGTAAAACCAATAAAAATGACTTTAAAAAAGAAATAAATAAAAATGAGGAGCTGTCACAAAAGGTAAGGAAACCAGCCCCCTTCTGCTTACCCCCACCCCAGTCTTTTGTTGAGAACTGGGGGCAACATATACCCTTTAAAAACTTTTGCTAACATGCAAGTGCATGGCATAGAAGATGCTACCTTCCCTTCCAAAAGGCACATGAGGCTACCACTTTGCTGAAGCTAAGCAGGTCTCAGTTTGGACAATGAGCGGATGGGTCACCACCTAAAAATCACATGCAATGCACATTGGGTTCCATGGCAGAATAATAATAATAATAATAATAATAATAATAATAATAATAATAATAAATTTTATTTATATCCCGCCCTCCCCAGCCGAAGCCGGGCTCAGGGCGGCTAACAACAATAAAACAGTACAAAAGTACAGCACAAACAACACTCTAAAATCATTCATTATAAAATTAATTAAATTCAAGCCACTGGCCACCATTGGGCCAGAGCTCCGCGAAGATTGCCGAGGGAGGGAGTCAGGCTGTGCCCTGGCCAAAGGCCTGGTGGAACAGCTCTGTCTTGCAGGCCCTGCGGAAAGATGTCAAGTCCCGCAGGACCCTAGTCTCTTGTGACAGAGTGTTCCACCAGGACGGAGCCACAGCCGAAAAAGCCCTGGCTCTAGTTGAGGCCAGCCTAACTTCTCTGTGGCCTGGGACCTTCAAGATGTTTTTATTTGAAGACCGTAAGTTTCTCTGTGGGACATACCAGGAGAGGCGGTCCCGTAGGTACGAGGGTCCTAGGCCGTATAGGGCTTTAAAGGTTGAAACCAGCACCTTAAACCTGAACCTGTACTCCACCGGGAGCCAGTGCAGCTGGTATAGCACCGGGTGAATGTGATCTCGCAGCGAAGACCCCGTAAGGAGTCTCGCTGTAGCATTCTGCACCCACTGGAGTTTCTGGGTCAGTCTCAAGGGCAGCCCCATGTAGAGCAAGTTACAATAATCCAGTCTGGAGGTGACCGTCGCATGGATCACAGTGGCTAGGTCAGGGCGAGAGAGGTAAGGAGCCAACTGCTTAGCTTGGCGGAGATGAAAAAATGCTGCCTTTGTTATAGCTGCAATCTGCGCCTCCATGGAAAGGGAGGTGTCGAAGATTACACCCAAACTCTTAACGGACGGTGCTGGCACTAATTGCGCCCCCGCAAGAGATGGGAGTTGCCCCCCCAATCCCATATCGTCCCGTCCCAGCCACAGGACCTCTGTCTTCGAAGGATTTAGCTTCAACCAGCTCCCACGTAACCATCGAGCCACAGCTTCCAAACATCTGGTCAGTGTGTCTGGGGCCAAGTCAGGATGGCCATCCATCAACAGATAGAGTTGGGTGTCATCGGCATACTGATGGCAACCCAGCCCAAAACTCCGGACAAGCTGGGCGAGGGGGCGCATAAAGATGTTGAAAAGCATCGGGGAGAGTATCGCACCCTGAGGTACTCCACACACCAAGGAGTAGCGCGATGACAATTCCCCCCCAAGTGCCACCCTCTGTCCCCGACCAGAGAGAAACGAGCGCAGCCATTGAAGGACTGTGCCCTGGATCCCCACATCGGCAAGGCGGTGGTACAGAAGTTCATGATCGACCATGTCGAAAGCTGCTGACAGATCTAGAAGAATCAGCAGCCCCGACCCGCCTCGATCCAGCTGTCTACGAAGATCATCTGTTAGGGCAACCAGAGCCATCTCGGTCCCATGACCAGCGCGGAAGCCGGACTGGAATGGATCCAGAGTCGATGTTTCATCCAGAAACCCACCAAGCTGTTCAGCAACCGCTCTCTCAATCACCTTACCCAGGAACGGAAGATTCGAAACCGGGCGGTAATTGGATAGATCTAAAGGATCTAATGATGTTTTCTTTAAGAGCAGACGCACCACTGCCTCCTTCAGTTCCCCTGGGAATGTCCCCATGCCAAGGGACAAATTGATGATATCCCCCAGGAGGGCCCGCACCTCGTCTGGACACGCTCTAATCAGCCAAGACGGGCACGGGTCGAGAGGACAGGTGGTGGGCTTTCCAGCTCGGAGGAGTCTGTCCACATCGGCTGGGGATATCCGGTCGAAGTGGTCCAATACTGGACCCGGGGACAGTCGAGGGGCCTCGAGTTCCTTTATTGTATCCAAATTGGCAGGAAGGTCATGGCGGAGCAACAAGACCTTCTCCGCAAAAAAGCTCGCAAATGCCTCACAGCTGTGTGTCAAATTGTTATTTAAATTTGGCTGTCCTCAAGGGATGTTAAAGACCTGATTATACTAAATAATTGCACCAGGCGAGAGCTAGCGGATGCAATGGAGGCCGAGAAGTAAGACTTCTTAGCAGCCTTCACCGCCATCTCGTAGGTTTTCATAAAAGCCCTACAAGATGTTCTTGAGGCTCCGTCACGGGCACCCCGCCATACTCGCTCTAGCCGTCTGAGGTCCTGCTTCATTTTCCGGAGCTCCTCGGTAAACCAGGGAACCCAGTTTCTGCGGGGTCGTAGAGGCCGCTTAGGTGCGATCTCATCAATGGCTGCCAGGAGCTGGATATTCCAGCCCTCAACAAGCTCAGTCAATGAGTCGCCAGGGGGAGCAAGGTCCCGCAAGGCTTGGCGGAATCTATCAGGGTCCATCAGCCTCTGCAGGCGAGCCCAAATCGGCTCGCCACCTAAGCAGGGTGGGGGTGGAAAGTCAATCCTGGCTTTCAGAGCGTAGTGATCAGACCATGGCACCTTCATTGAAGGAGACATGATCACATCTATAGCTACGCCAAAGATCAAATCCAGCGTGTGGCCTGCTTGATGTGTGGGGCCCAAAACAAACTAGGAGAGCCCTAGTGTCGCCATGGAAGACACCAGGTCCAGAGCCTGTGAGGAGGGAGTGGCATCAGCATGGATGTTGAAGTCCCCCAATACCAATAGGTTAGGGAACTCCAAGGCCCAGCCGGCCACCGCCTCCAATAGGCCTGACAGGGTGGCTGCTGGTGCACTAGGTGGCCGGTACACCAGCCAGACAGCCAAGCTCTCCTCGGAGCCCCACACTAGGCCAACACATTCAATGCCGGGGATCGAAGGCAGAGGAGCAGTGTAAATAAATAAATATGCAATTGAATGCAAGTCAATGTGTGGTCTGTAGGTCCATAACACAACCACCTTGCTGAAATAGTCTGGGTGTGATCCCTGCAGAGATGGAATAAATACCTGCAAAAATTGCTGTATGCTACCTTGAGTTCCCTTGAGAAAATGTGAGCAATAAATGAATTGAATATCAAACTGGGGTGAAGCGAGAGAGAGAACACTTCAGATTGAAAAATAACATGCCAGGCTACAGAACGGACTCATTTCTTTTCCCTTGACGTGAAGACCTTCTACATGCAGGGATTTTATTTTATTATTATCACTTTAATGGAAGACGACCAGTCAGCTACCTGGGATGTAAAGCTTAAGAAAAGCAGCAAGTGTTTTCATGGTTGATATTGAACGCTCTTTCCTCATCCAATTTGGGTACGGATTGAAAAGGCCAGACATTTTTCAATACACATTGCCCCATCTAAAAAAAAAATATTTAAATGCACGATGTCCTTTCTGCAGTGCTGATGAACAGCGATAAAAGCCGCTTTCCACAAGTTCAGTCTTCGGTTATGCAAAACTGGAGACTCTGGGCCAGGACTTCCTCAAAGCAATTATCTCACCTTGGTATTACACCATCTCTGCCAATGGCCTATATAACAGCTGTCCAGGAAAGGTGAGACCATCAGAGAGGAACCAGGCTCAGCTTTGACCACATCTGTCTACCCAGGGAAACAGCAACACAAGGTGAGTGGCTGGGGAGATGATCCCCAAGTCTTGATGAGAGGGTTCCTGCAGGCAGCAGATCAAGGGTACGGATATGCTTACAGCCTAGGACCCTCGTACCCACGGGACCGCCTCTCCCATTATGCCCCACAGAGGACCTTAAGGTCCATATATAACAACACCCTAGAGGTCCCAGGCCCTAAGGAAGTCAGATTAAACTCAACCAGAGCCAGGGCCTTTTCAACACTGGCTCCAGCCTGGTGGAACGCTCTGCCTCATGAGACTAGGGCCCTGCAGGATCTGATTTATTTCCACAGGGCCTGTAAGACAGAGTTGTTCCGCCTGGCCTTTGGCTTGGAATCAACTTGATCCCCTCCCCCTCTTTCCTTTTCCCTTTCTCCTTCTGTGATGGAACTCCTATTTGGGGACTTCCCTGGCCTTTTTTCTGGCCCACGTAGGACCAGTCTGGATAGTTGGCCTTGGCGAAGACTTGACGTTTTCATCCCCCAAAAAGTTTTTGATTTGAGTTCCTACTGAAATGAGGCTGCATTTTAATGTTGCATTTTAATCTTGTTTTTAAGTTGTATTTCAATCAATTGTTTTATACCTGGTGTTAGCCGCCCTGAGCTGGGGAGGGCAGGGTATAAATAAAACCTTTGAAGGGTTGTTGATGCATAGAGAAAGTCATTCAGGGGAAACATCTGGTGGCAGTCAAAAGCTGGAGTCAAAAGTGGGTGGGGGTTGCAGCATTCCACATCTCTTTCTCTGCCACCCCAGCTCTCCCTCCTCTTTCTACTCAGCTTTGTGGGTCAAATGTGATCAAACCTGGGCCACAGGATTCCCACCGCAGATCTAGAGTATGGGGAACTTTCAAAGACTTTGAGATGAGATGATGGGTTCATGGAGGAGGTTCTTGCAGGAAGTTGTAGCAGCAAGGGCTGTAGCTCAGCGTTAGTTGCATATAGAAGGTTTCAAACTTACTGTTGTTTCCACTCTCAAAGGTCAACCAGAAGATGGGACTCTTCACCTACTTCAGCCTTTGCCTCCTGGGCATCCTGGTCGCAAATCCTTTCCTGGGAGGTGAGTTCCCCTTAACAAATACTGACATTGCATGACCAGTTAACAAACGGAATTGACTGAATACCTGTCACCAGATCCTTTTAGTCTTTCCAAAAGATATTGGAGATAAGGCTAACCCAAAATCTCCATCAGGCTCATTCAGTCCTTAACATTAGTGGGTCTCTTTGGTTTAGTTGGTGTTGTTGGACTATAATGTTCTTTAGTCCTGAGTGCTGACCGCACTTGGTGGGGCTGATGGGAGTCAGGAGTCCAATGATGTGGAGGTTGTGGTAGGCTAGAAAGTGTTGGACTAGGGCTGGGGAAACCCAGTTTCAAATCCTCATGCAGCCATTAAGCTCAGCCTTGGGATGGACACTATCTCTCAACCTAACCTGCCTTGCACGATCCTTGTGTAGTTGAGAGAGGCATGTCAAGCTCCTGAGAGGACTGGTGGTATATCAGCAAAAGGCAAGTGAGATGCAATATCAAAGTTCAGGGGCTGTCAAGCAAAAACGTTTAGGGTGTAAAACAGGGCCAATAAGGGGTGTGGCCTGTGAGAGGGGGTGTGGCCTAGGGAGAGTTCCAAGGACCAGATAGAGAAGCTTGGAGGGGCATTTTTGGCCCCAGGCCTGATATTCCCCTACCCCTGGAATACCCTTCCATAAACAGTTCTGTGGGGCAAGTCTATGCCACCTGTCATCTAGGGATGAGGTAGGGTTTTCTTCCTTACAGGGAACATTCTCCCCTAACTTCCAGGGTGGATTTGATTTAAATCAAATCGATTTAAATCATGATTTAAATCACTAGTCAGTAAGACTTGATTTAAATCTTTCTTTTTTACAGAAAGACTCATTCTTGCTGGTATAATCTTAATATTGACAAGCAGATGAAGGTTTCATTTTTGGAATAATAAATTTTCAGAGTAGTTTTTACAGTTGTATCAAAAATTACTGATTAGGTTATACTATTAGAAACACATAGACAGATAATTATGAAATTATTGTGAGGCTTAATAATTAACTGTTTATATTTGGACAACCTTTCTGCTGTACTTTATTGGAAGGAGAAAAATACTCATTTCCTTAATAACAAGTTAAGCAATTTATTTAACTAAAACAATAACATTATAGCATATATATCCATGTTTGTTAACTGAGGTGGTTAAGCAATTTTTAAAAAAAACTTAGACTAAGTTTTAGCACACATGAAAAACTTAAAACAAATCCTTATTCCCTGATGAATAGCCTTTGGAGTATAATGTAACTTAAATAGAAAACTATCTTTAGAAAGATTTTTCCTCCAAAAGCATTTTGTTTTAAAAATCCAATTTAAATTTTTAAAAAACCGATTTAAATTTTAAAAATCCATTTTTATTTTTTTTAAAAAAGCATTGATTTTTATCCACCCTGCTAACTTCTAAGCAATCTGTCCGCCCAACACCAACACCGTTTCTGTCTCTCTCTCCATGCAGCTGAGGCCGACACCTGCGCCAGGGAGTGGCTGCAAAACCAGGGCAACTGCTATGCATACTTTGATGCCAAGCTGACGTGGCAGGAGGCTGAGGTAAGGAGCATTTGGCACCCAACCAGTTACATCCCTACAATTTTGAAAGCAAAATTTGAGAGTGATTGAAACTTGTACAAAGCAGAACTCATGATTTGGAAAGTTTGGCTCCTGCACCAATCCAGCTGGTTGGATATGGTCAGAGGGGAAGTTTTCTTTTCTCCTCTCACCTCAAAATGAGTACAGTGGTACCTCTGGTTAAGTACTTAATTCATTCTGGAGGTTCCGTATTTAACCTGAAACTGTTCTTAACCTGAAGCACCACTTTAGCTAATGGGGCCTCCTGCTGCCGCTGCGCTGCCAGAGCACGATTTCTGTTCTCATCCTGAAGCAAAGTTCTTAACCTGAAGCACTATTTCTGGGTTAGCAGAGTCTGTAACCTGAAGCGTATGTAACCTGAAGCATATGTAACCTGAGGTACCACTGTACTGCCCTGAATTTCTCTCCCATCTCTACCTGCTATTATAAAAATATTGAATATGACAAGCTAATAAGTAACAATGTTACCTTAAAACTCAACATCAAGACTTGTGCTTCTTAGACGTATCCCTCAAATTAGGGGGGGGGGGTGTTAAGTGAGTTTTAAAAAAATCCACAAAATTTAAATTCCAGTGTGGGTGGATTCAGCTCTGCACCAGCCCTGCTGATAGGGCAGGGCAAGATAGGATGTTACATCTCTCTTTTCTTCTCTGTCCTCAGATTGAGTGCCAGAGCTATGGCCGTGGGGCCCATCTTGCCTCTGTCCTTACCAAAGCAGAGACACTCCTGGTGGCAGAGCACATCTCCACTTACCAGCAAGACATAAGCGACGTCTGGATTGGGCTCCACGATGTCCGTCAGGTGAGCTTCTCTCATGTGCTCCATTCCTGGCCCATATCATCCCTGAGTGGGGATTCCTTAGCTTTGCCACTCCATTTTTATCCCAATATCCTCCCAGGCAGAATCCCAAATTGGACAAATTCCTGGAGGATAAGGCTGCCATCCTCTGCCTCCAGTCTGGGGTAGTAATTCTTCTGAATGCCAGATGCTGGAAACTTCGGGAAGGTGTGTGCTGTTGCCCTCAGGTCCTAATAATAATAATAATAATAATAATAATAATAATAATAATAATAATAATTTATTATTTATATCCCGCCCATCTGGCTGGGTTTCCCCAGCCACTCTGGGCAGCTTCCAACTGAATATTAAAAACAATACAGCATCAGACATTAAAAACTTCCCTAAACAGGGACACCTTTGGCTGTCTTTTAAAAGTAAAATAGTTGTTTATTGCCTTGACATCTTCTGAGAGGGCATTCCACAGGGCAGGCACCACTACCGAGAAGGCCCTCTGCCTGGTTCCCCGCAACCTCACTTCTCACAGCGAGGGAACCACCAGAAGGCCCTCGGCGCTGGACCTCAATGTCCGGGCTGGATGATGGGGCTGGAGACGCTCCTTCAGGTATACAGGACCAAGGCCGTTTAGCGCTTTAAAGGTCAGCAGCAACACTTTAAATTGTGCTCGGAAACATACTGGGAGCCAATGAAGATCTTTCAGGTCTCTGCTGTTATATGGTCTCTGCGGCCGCTCACAGTCACCAGTCTAGCTGCCTCATTCTGGATTAATTGCTTGCAGGTTTCCCTCAGGCATCTGGTTGGCCGCTGTAAGAACAGGATGCTGGGCTATGATAGGCCATTGGTCTGATCCAGCAGGCTCTTCTTACATTCAAATACACCATTTTGTTATTTTCAACGGGAGTCCTTCTCTTCTCCATCATAGCTTGCGTTAGCTGCCCGCTGGCCAGAACTCTCCAGCTCAGCTTTTGCGCTGGGCTCCTCCCACTTCCTTAACCACATGATCTGTTCCGTCTCTTTCATGCAGATCAAGTAGAATGGCGCTACATTCATGTTTGACAGAGCGGTGGCTCCATGCCAATGCCGTCCCACTCTTACCTCAACAATCTCCCAAATTTATTCCCCCAAGCTGTTGCTTCTCCACTGTTTTCCACGAGAGTCTTCCTCTGCTGCTAACAGATCCCCATGGGGAAAACTCTCCAGCAAGTTGGCTTCATCCAATTTCTCTATCTGGCCCCTTCCATCACATGATGTGTTCTGTCTCTTTTCTGCAGACCAGGAAATGGAGGTGGGCTGACGAATCCACCTACAACTACAAGGCCTGGATGAACCACCAGCCAGACAACTACCGCAAAGCCGAGTACTGTGTGGAGCTGAGACGAACCACAGGTAAGCAAGTCATTCTCAGTGTCTGAGAAACGACAAGGGCATTTTAGGACAAGGATAGGAAAACTCAAGCCTGGGGGGCCAAATATGCCACTTTGTCTGGCCCTTGGACCTCTTCCCAGCCATATCCTCTCTCCCCTGGCCATGACTACCCTCCCTGACTCTGCTCCATGCCCTTGCTTTGTGTTTGTGCCTGGCTGGACTGTGTCCTTGAACTCTGGCTTGTCTGGATAGAGCAGGCAGAGGGAGGTGGGAGTGTGTGTGTGTAGAAACCAGCTTATTGGACAAGGGTAAAGTTAACATTCACTGCTCCACCCACTTTTGCCTCTGGCCCTGCCCATCAATGGCATGTGGCCCTCAGGAAATTGTCCAGATAGATATGCAACCCTCAGGCTGGAAAAGGTTCACCACTCCTGATTTAGGGACACAATGGCTGGCCATGTTCTGAATACAGTGGTACTTCGGGTTACATACACTTCAGGTTACAGACTCCGCTAACCCAGAAATAGTACCTCGGGTTAAGAACTTTGCTTCAGGATGAGAACAGAAATCGTGCTCTGGGGGTGCAGCGGCAGCAAGAGGCCCCATTAGCTAAAGTGGTGCTTCAGGTTAAGAACAGTTTCAGGTTAAGAATGGACCTCCGGAATGAATTAAGTACTTAACCCGAGGTACCACTGTATACCATGAGATGGAGAGCTACAACTGATCTATGCAATTCAGTTGCCTGTGAATACCATAGCTTGCACCTGTATACACACTATACCTTTAAGCCAGATTTGAAACACATTCTTTCCCTCACATAATTCTGAGCACTGTAGTTTCCCCCTCACAGAGTTACAGTTCCTAGCAACCTTAACAAACCATAGTTCAAAAAATTCTTCAGGGGGATGTGCTTTGAATGTGCTGTGTGCGCACAGTGTCTACAAATAACACCCAAACCACAGAGAAGGCATGCTCTCCTTTTTTCCCCAAAGTCAGGGTAGCCAGCATGACACCCTTCAGATGTGCACTATGACTCCCATCTGCTCTAGTCCACATGGCTAGGGGTCGGGGATGATGAGTGTCATTGTACAAAAAAATCCGAAGGTCACAAGGTTAGCTACCCATCTCCTAGAGTGCTCTTGAGCAAAAATATCTAGCCTCAGATGTGAAAAACTCTCGGGGAAGAAATATACAGATCAGAAAACAAACTGAAACTTTGTTGTTGTTGTTTAGTCGTTTAGTCGTGTCTGACTCTTCGTGACCCCATGGACCAGAGCACGCCAGGCACTTCTAACTGAAACTTTACTCCTTTGTTTTATTTGCCTTCACACATTTGAACATTAGAATCAGTTCTATTTGCTTTTCCCCTTAAAAATATTAATAGTGGGAACTTGAAGCTCTTGTGAAACCTGAGATTTAATTGGAGGTTGGCAACATCAGTTCAGGTTACAGAACCGCCAAACCAAAGGGCTAACTTGAGCCTTATCTTCTGCCTCCTAGACTTTAAACAGTGGAACGACGCCCCCTGCAGGAAACTCAACGCCTACATCTGCAAGCATGAACTGTAGGGAAGACTGTATCGCCTGACTGCGCCTGCCGGGATGGAACTGGACCCGGCACAAGAGATTGGCTGACTTGGTGGATGTGTCTCTCTGATGCCATTACTCTCCCTCCTTCCACAAAGCCAAAGACCAGCTCCTCCTGTTCATCCTGTTTTCAGTGCCATCTCTGAGGAGCTGCTTCTGTTCTCTGCCTCTTTCCCTTACCCTTTTCGTGTATGTGAATGTATCTCTGCAGGTACAGTGTGATGTTAATAAACTCTTTCTTGCGCATCTCTATTTCCTGGCATGCTCCTGTAATTCCAGATAGCTCCCAGTCCGCTCAGCCTCCTCTAGGATGGCCACATGGGGGAAGGAGGTCAATAGGAACACACTCTCTGCTCCTTTGTGCATTTGGGAGAATTTGGAGGTACTACAGCTTCCTTCTCTCTTGCACAGGATGCTACACCTGTAGTCACAATCGTGCCATCAGCTGTGCCCTGGGCTACACAATGCTAGAATTTCCTTCTTCTTAACTGTTAAAGCAGGGCAAGGAATCAGCGGGACTCCCGATTGTGTTGGACTCCAACCTCCATCATCCCTGATCATTGGTCATACTGGCTGATGGGAGATGGAGTCCAGCAGCATCTGAAGAGCCTAATTTCCCCTCTCCCCTCCTCCCTGGAGAGTAACAACAGGCCACACTATCACACAAATTTGGATGTACAATTGCAAAGTACTCTGTGCAAAAGCGCTCTGCCAAAAAACCAATGAGCCTTGTGCATTTCCAACCCGACATGCATTCATAGCCAAAGCAGGCACAGAAGACACCTGGCATCTTCCCAGTATGACAGGATGTACAGTATTTCCTTTTGAATTCCACCACTACCACGCCAAATTTGTACCTATACATATAAGCTGTTGTTGTTGTTGTTTAGTCGTTTAGTCGTGTCCAACTCTTCATGACCCCATGGACCAGAGCACGCCAGGCACTCCTGTCTTCCACTGCCTCCCGCAGTTTGGTCAGTCTCATGTTTGTAGCTTCGAGAACACTGTCCAACCATCTCGTCCTCTGTCGTCCCCTTCTTCTTGTGCCCTCCATCTTTCCCAACATCAGGGTCTTTTCCAAGGAGTCTTCTCTTCTCGTGAGGTGGCCAAAGTACTGGAGCCTCAGCTTCACGATCTGTCCTTCCAGTGAGCACTCAGGGCTGATTTCCTTCAGAATGGATAGGTTTGATGTTCTTGCAGTCCATGGGACTCTCAAGAGTCTCCTCCAGCACCATATGGTCCAGCTCTCACTTCTGTACATCACTACTGGGAAAACCATAGCTTTAACTATACGGACCTTTGTTGGCAAGGTGATGTCTCTGCTTTTTAAGATGCTGTCTAGCTACCAGATGCAAATTTTTGCCCTCTTTTCATGGGGAGGTGAATCAGGTCTGCTGCTCTTATTCTGCCCCCAAAGCACTTTTTTTGCTTCTTCTTTTGCAAAAAAAAAACTTCTTCATATGCACCACAACCACCGCGAAAGCTTTTCAAAACCTTGCAAATGCCTGCCAAATATTGGGATGAATCAACATGCAGACTTCGGGAAAGGAAGGGTCCTAGCTCAGTAGTAGAGCATCTGCTTTGCACGCAGACGGTCCCGACGGCTCAGCATATCTGAAACTCCGGAGAACCAGTGCCAGTCAATGTCGACGGTACAGAGGTTGCCGGCGGACCGGTGGTCTTTCTCTGTAGAAGGCAGCAACTTTCTCAAACTTTCTCCTCCAGGGAAGTGCGGCTGCCCAGAGCACGCTTAAGCAATAGCTTCCCCTGCTGGCATGTTTCGGCATCACTGGAAGGGAGGATGTGTCCGAATTTTAAGCACTGAAATTAAGCGATGTGCTCTCTCAACGTTAAACTGACGCGCGGTGGAGCAGGGGGCGCTCATTGCAGCGGGTAAGTTAAAAGTCATTTAAAGGGACAGGACATCTGATCATGAATCTCCAAAATCTAGTTTTGTCCTGGGAGAGAAGGGGTGTGTGAGAGAAAGAGAAATAAAATAAAACAATCCCTTCAATAACCATTTCAAAATTCAGTCCAAAACTAGATTCTCAGTTCCAAGACAGACAATTCAAAGACTGATAATTCAAAAAGACTGATTATTCAATAATGTTTTATATATTCTATGAGCCGCCCAGAGTAGCTGAGGAAACCCAGCCAGATAGGCGGAGTATAAATAATAAAATTATTAATTATCATTATTATTAAGGAAAGAAAGAAAGAGTCCCTAGCAGGTAACTAAGTTTTTTGTTTTTTAAAAAAAGCCTCTTGTTTTATGTCCTAGATTTTGATTCCTGAGGTGCTTTCTGGGTAAATTGCCTCCCTGTTCCCATCAGCTACTGGTTCATCCTAGAATCATAAAATTAAAGATTTGGAAGGGACCCCAAAGGATATCTATCCCAACCCCCTGCAATCTAGAATCACTGCTAAAGAATCTCCCACAGGTGGCCATCCAACCTCTGATCAAACACCTCCAGTGAAGGAGGTTCCAGCAGAAGACGTGAGATATGCCTGGCCAAAGCCGTCCCAGACCCAGACGCTGAAACTTGCTCCCCATCGGCAGTGATCGTTCCCACCTTCTCTTCCCTTTCGGATTGATGTTCGAGGCTCATCAGTTGCTGGTGACGGATACACAACCTGCATTGCACTGATCACGTTAAGGCTCTGGGCAAACCAGTCCCCCATTGGATAGAAGCAGGATCCCTAGCTCCACCTCCCGGAAGTTGATTGGATAAGCGCATTCCCTCTTTTACCTGCCCGGTAAAAGAAGGAGAGAGAACCTGCCCTAAGAAAGTTTGCTTGCTGCTGTTTTGAAAGTAAAACAGCTTATCCTTTATTTTAGGATCCGTGCTGAAATTCCTTTATCTTGCCAGGTTACCAATGGCGAGATTAAACAGGTTTGTTTTCTTTTATAGTCTCTGTCCTCTTCCTTACGCGCGCGCAACTTTGCCTTTTCTGTGCTGCATATAAAATCCCAGTAAATTTAATCAGGTCTTCATTTTGGGAGTCTGCTATGATGGACGGGTCTGCAAACAATAAAATGTGCACTGTAAGGGTTGCAGAGATTCCATTTCATCCCCCCTTTTCCCCCCTTTTCTTTCTTTCTCCACACACAATCAATTGCCCTTTGGGAGTTATTTTATTTTATTTTTACTTTTTATTTACTAACGATAGTGTAATGAGTTCATGGGTGCAAGACTAAATTCTGGATCAAGCTAGTGTTAGAATTTAATTAAGGCTTGTGTGTTAAAGCCGCCTGTCATACTTCCACATCTAAGACTCTAATCAAGACCCGTGTGTATTAGGCTGTGTGTTAGACATCCCTTTAATTCTAGGAAATCAACAAGCCTCGCCTTAGCCTTTATTTTACACAAACACACAAAGTTTCTAGTCCTCATGTTGAGAAAGAGATGCTTGACAAGGTGGGGAAACCTTCGGTGATTTCGTAATGTTCTGCGCTGCTGTCTCAGGAGCCATCCCTGGTATTTCCGGTTGCTCTGACTTGGCAGCCGATTTGTGAGTCATTAACTCTCTCACTCCCCGCCCATTGTGCTATTGGTTTCCTTGTTTTCATAGCCAGCGATGGTATCAGAGCAGACGGGACACATCTTGACACAAGGTGAGTACTGAGAACTCCATGGGTTAAAATGTGTATTTGTGGTGCAAAGTGCCCTGTGTCCTAGGACCAAGTAGTTAGGGTAAGGAAGGGTGGGGTGCTAATGCTGTAGAAAAGAATTATATCTCTATGAGGGATAGAATACAGTGCCCAGGATTCTTTGGGGGAAACTCTGTGATTTAAATGTGCTTTATATCTATGGTGTGTGCGCAGACTCAGAAAGAAGGTTTAAGAAATTGAACCCGTCTCTGCTTAACGATGTATGTCAGACCAGGGTGTGCTTCCAGGAATCATTTTTATTGAGTATTTATCATGATCTGATTACAGGAAAACCAATCAGCTTTGGCTACAAATGAGCATTCATGCTGATGTGTTTGCTGGGAGGTTAGATGGCATTGGGTCCAAGCAAGTGTCAGCCCACACTTTCCAGAGCATTTTCCCCATCACTTTCCTTCACACCAAAAGTCCAATCTTTGAGGGAAGCTGGTTTGTGGCACAAGACCTACCAATCCACTATAACTGTGTGACTTGAGTTTGCTGGTTTTTGACTCAATCCCACTCAAGAATAGTGACAGTCTGGAAGCACTCAGAGTGGTTTGGAAAAACAACTGAGTTCACCCGCACAATCCATGTAAAGCACTCCTATACACGATAACAATCATGACCCTCCCCTCTCTGGAATGCTGGGAACAGTGATTTTTAAGGGGTCTCACAATGATTCTCAGGACCCTTAACTGCAGTTCCCATGATTCTTTGCGGGGGGAGCTGTGGCTGTTAATGCGGTACAAAACTGCTTTAAATGGATGGTGTGGATGTGACCAGCAAAACAAGCCTTCCAGAGCAAGAAATACCTTGAAGCATTGCTGATAGATAGGGATGGAGAGAAGGAAGGAACTCCATCACTTCAAGGATGAAGAGAACATAGGAAGGTGTTCTTTGTTGTACAAGGACCAGGGGTCCACCTAGCTCAGCATGGTCTGCACTGCCGGGCAGGAGCTGTCCAAGGTTTCAGGCAGGGGACATTGCTAGTCCTACTTGGAGATTGAATATAGCATCTTCTGCATGCAAGGTAGATGCTGTTCTGCTGAGCTATGACTTTTCACCATACAAGAGGGATACAATACAGTTTGTCTGTGATGCTTCCTATACCCCGATGTTAGTTCCCACGGTGGGAGCAGGAGGAACATTGTTAGGGGCTGGCTCAAGGGGGGAAAGACCCAGATCTCGTCTGCTTCGCCCCATATCCACTGCCCCTTCCCTCCTCTTTTTAAAAACAAATGCTTTTTCAAAAGGTTTCACATACAAGCTGGGAGTGCCCCCAGAGTGCAAAGCCAGTAAGATCCCATATAGACATCCCCTTAATTTGCCCACAGGCAACTCATACAATTATGTGACATGGGTCTGTGCTCCCAGTCCTTTAAGTACCAACCAATGTCCGGGGGGGGGGCGGCAGCATGGTGTATTCTTCCATAGCCCTGCACACCAAAAACCAAATCTATGAGTTACATTTTTCAGCCAAAAGACCATGACAACTATAGAGAATTTGCTACAACAGGTAGTGATTTGATGGCCACCAGCTCGGATGGCTTTAAAAGAGGATTGGGGAAATTCATGGAGGATATCAATGGCAACTAGTCATGATGAGTATGTTCTGCCTTCACTGTTGTTTGTTTCTTACCAAATAAAATCACAAATGTTGCTGGTGGCAAATCAGCAGATCCAGCCTAGACCCCAGCTGTGTTCTCAGTTAACATTTTTGAGGAGCAGTTTTGAAAGCTGCCTATATTATGCAGGGAAAAGATCCCCAGACCCCATTTCTATTCCTGGTTGTGTTAACCCATCTGGCTCTAATATGATGTCAAAGTAGTGATAACAACTTTAAGTGACTTGTCAGTGAGTGGAGGCTGACTAAGCCACACTTGAGATGTTGTGCTACAAATCGCCCCAGGCCAGGGTTGAGTCAGAGGCTGGAAATATGTAGGTTGGTTTGTTCCTCCCTGTGTCATCTGCGAAGTTTTCCTTGAAAGTGTCCTTGATTCCTTGTCATGCTGGGCTCTCTGTATAAAAGCAGAGCGGGACAGATTGCTCTTGGCAGAGGGAGTCTGGCCCAGTTTGCCAACTCAGGTAAGGCTTGGACTTTGACCTGATCCATGACAGAAGCAATGTAAGAGTCCTCAGACGGGCCACATCTTAAAACTCAGCCACGGCTTGTGCCAAAACTTCAGCGTCAACCTGGGTAGAGCATTTTGGGGCAAGGAAATCTGGGATGTCTCTAGTCCTACTATATACAAAGTTAGAGGTGGCGTTATTATGCCCATCACAGTGATTAAAAGCATGTGAGAAGGTTAGACTGGAGGAAAGGGTTCCTAGCCACACTGGCTATAGTCTGCCTCTGCTGTCGGGGGTGATATGCCTCTGAATACCAGTTCCTGGGAATCGCAGGCAGGGAGAATGCTCTTGTATTCAGGTTTTGCTTGCAGGCCTCCTGAAGGGCCATTTGATCAGCCACTGTGAGGACAGAGTGTTGGATCCCTTGGCTGGATCCAACAGAAATATTTTTATGTTCTTATTAAATACTTTGAGTGCCTTGACCGATCATCAGGAAGCTGCTTCGGAGTCCACCTGCCAGGGATTGCACCTTGCAGCATAGCGCCTTCGGGACTTTCTATGGAGATAAAACTGTATTAAAATATAAATTTCAAATAAGCACTTCAGGGCAAATTCCACTTCCCAATAACCTTTAGAACTGTGGTTCCCAATGTGGGGCACACGCCTCTCAGGGGGAGCAATTTGAATTTTATGGGGGGCAATTTGGAAGCTTGTTTAGACCAAGTTAATGGCCTTTTAGGCTTCCTCCACGTGTATAGGACGTCACTTTTTGAATAATAAGAATTATATGTCACAGAGGGGCATCAGGATTTTAGAGATGCTTAGGTGAGGCATGGCCAAAATCAGGTTGGGAACCACTGCTTTAGGACCTACCTCGCCACACGATGTAGTAGGCCCCTGTTATGAGGACCCCATTGAGAATTTCCCTGACAACAACAGGCAATGATGTGGTTTCCAGTGAGAAGGGGCTTCTATTTTGAACTGGGAGGTGGTCAAGATGGGGCAGATTTCTGTGTACACCATTAAAGATCAAGGCATTGTCAAGTCATTAATTTGCCAATTTATTTTTTACCATCCTTGGGGGCGCCATATTGTTCTTCCCACCTCAGGAACCAAGCCTCTTGAGACCACCTCCATCCTTCCTACCTCACTTGGCTACCATCCATCACCTGACAAAGAACAACAAAGGGGTCAGCAATGGCAGAGAGAGGCCCACGTCCAGGGCTGACCATGGCACTCCTCTTCCTGGCGGCCTGCTTGGCCGTGGCCGGCGCGGAAAGTTACCAGAAGTTCTTGAGGCAGCACGTTGACTTCCCAACGACGGAGGCTCCTGACCCCCGGAGCTACTGCAACCTTATGATGAAGCGCCGCGACCTGGCCACCTCCCACCACTGCAAGCACCTCAACACTTTCGTCCATGCGGACACCTCCAAGATCCAGCTTGTTTGTGGCGAGGGCGGTGTACCCACCACAGGGGACCTCCGGGAAAGCAATGCCAGCTTCCCCCTCACGCTGTGCCAACTTCAGAAGGGCTCCTGGGCCCCGGACTGCAGTTACAAAGGGACCGATAACACGGAAAGGATCATCATAGCCTGTGAAGGGGGATATCCCGTCCATTTGGAAACTGAAGTCCCAGCTGATGTGGGGCAGGAGGACCTGTGATGTGTGGAGCCAGGAAAAGCAATCCATGTATTTCCATATATATATATATATTTGTCTCTATCTCATTTTCCCTCCTAACCATTATTAACTGAAAAGAAAATCTCACTTTAGTTCACCTATTCCACTTTTATCTCGAGAAGAAAAGATAATTTATTGAATGTAGTCTTCAGATTTTTCTTTCTCGTTTCTCTCCTACCATTTCTTCCATTATCTAAGAATAAAATTCTCGCTTTTCACATATTTTATGTTGAAAATAAATAAAAAATAAGCTGAATTTGATATTGACTTGCTTCCTTTCTTTGGTTTCAATATTGCATTGGGGTTAAAAACAACAACAACAAAGTTCTGGACAATGAGCAGTTTCAAGAGCATAAAAAGAAGATTATCCTTGCAATGTACATCTATAGAGTAAACTAGCAACGT
Organism: Podarcis filfolensis; assembly: GCF_964270895.1. NCBI lineage: Eukaryota > Metazoa > Chordata > Lepidosauria > Squamata > Lacertidae > Podarcis > Podarcis filfolensis. The sequence goes on along the minus strand of NC_139615.1, from coordinate 13,410,423 downwards.
TTCTCCCTCACGTGGAACTCAGGAGGTCCCTACAACTTCTGTGTCTTGTGAGTAAACTTGACGTGAGTTTTCCCGCACACAGAACTCACACGATCTGTTGATGAAAACACCATTCCGAGGTTCTAATGCTTTTCCTGCAGGTTTCTTGATAGTACTTCAAAAAAACAGGGCTCGTCCGGGATTTGAACCCGGGACCTCTCGCACCCTAAGCGAGAATCATACCCCTAGACCAACGAGCCGTCCACTTGCCGAAAACTCTGAAGGTGTCTTTTTCTGTTTTGGTGCCTCCTAGTGGCAACAGCAGTGTTTTCCTTCTCTGCGAGTTTGCTGCCAACTTTTTGCTGTCGTCGCTTTTAAAACGCAACCTCTTGCTAGATCAAAAACTTTCTTCCGCTCCGTGATTTTTCCCCCCTCATTTGTAACAGAGGTGGGAGAAATGCGAGCCTATCTGCATGGGCCAAGAGATGATTATTTAGGGATGAGATTGAACTGGATATTCTCCTCCACCGCTGTAGAAAAGCAAGACGCCTATTTTGGGTAGGGGGAATGCAGAAAAAAAATACAATGAATCCTGGAAATCCTGAGTTTAAACTCCCGGATGTGTTTTGAATCATAACACTGACTCACCCTAGGACTTTTTAAAATAAAAATGGGTTCCTCTGAACATGTACAGAATGCCTCCCCCACCCCACTAGGAGACCATGAAGAGGTTCCTGCCCCACCTGATCCTTTTTATATTTCTAATGTTTAACGGGGCAAGCCTATCCGGCGGTGCATATTTACACGGAAGTAAATCCTTTTAAATTCCCTGGGACTTCACCACGGCTTACTCTTGAATTCAGCGATCCTCCTTACTTGTGAGTAAACATGCACACTACTTAACACTGTAAGTCGTCCTCCAGTTCCTTTTGCAGAGCACACAAAATTATCAACTTCTCTTGCCTGGTTTTAGTTCTCGGGATCTAATTTCCCTTCCAAACACACAACCCCAAAATAAAGAAGATGTAGGAGGATTGTGATCTAAATCGTGAAAAAACAAAAACCCAGTCTTACCATCCAGCTGCCTTGTTCCAGGACTGTGGGAAAGGAAGTTACTATATGCCCTTTTAAAAGACCATCAGATTAGAGCCCATTTAACCAGATTCAAAAGACTGGTAGCGACGACGAATATAGCAGCAGCAGAACAATTTGGATTATATAGATTTGGCTGGAGACTTTACGAAGTTTATTGCTGGTGCAAGCATAACAAAGGCCCCAGCGAGATTTGAACTCGCGACCCCTGGTTTACAAGACCAGTGCTCTAACCCCTGAGCTATGGAGCCTTGTACACAAAGGCTGTTTAGTCCAATGCTCTAGAAAGTGTCTAGAGGTTTCCGGGTTTTGTTGGACAGAAGGAAGTCTTCCAAATATTTTTCTGGCACATTTTTTTTATCACTCGGATGATAGATCCCGCGACACACAGTTGCTCCCCAGGGAGGCTAGCAATACAACTTTTAAAACCACAATACAAAAATAACTTAATTAAAACTTCTTACTAGATAAACAGCAGAGCAGAGAGGAGGGGAATTGAATCGGGAAGGGAAAGCTAATAAAAATTAATTGGTAAAAGCAAAAACACACCAGAGCCGAGACCCTATTTTCTACAATATCACACACACACACACGCAAATTATAATATACTCAGTCATGTATATAAGTATTGCTTAGTACAGATTTATAAAACTTGCCTTAAAAACGTGTATAAAAATACTCAGATCTGTGGGCTAGCATTGCTTTCAGCGCAATCCTATGTAGGCTTACTCGGAAGTAAGCGCCACTTCGTTCAAGAGTTTGCTCCCTTGTACGTGAGTTTAAAATTGCAATTATTTTATTTTTCTTTTAACTCTCTTTCAACTTCATACCCACCTCTGTAGAGAACAGGGAGAAAACACCCATTCTGTTCACCGTCCATAACCAGTGATTTTATGCTATTTCCCCCAGCCAGCATGTCAAAGTGATTTCTTAAACGTAAGAAAAAGTTGGGCTCGTCCGGGATTTGAACCCGGGACCTCTCGCACCCAAAGCGAGAATCATACCCCTAGACCAACGAGCCAGCTGACGAGCATGTTCCGCACCCTTTATTTAAAGTTGGAAAATTGGTTGCGTTCCACGTGTACGCGGCTGTTCTTTTGAGAACTGAACTTCAATGCCGCCTACTGGTGGGAATTTGGAGCTCAATCTAGAAGAGCGGCCAGAGATAAACGCTGCGTTTGAAGAGCTCGATTAGCTCTACCTCTGTAAATCGGCCTGGCATGTAAAGATTGTCCAGCAGCATTCAAACTCATGAGGATGATTTGCAAAATCAAGACCGTCCTTGGATAAATCTGTAAGATAAAGAGGCAGTGAGGTTTTGGCCAACACTCGTCCTTCTCAGAGTAGAGCCATTGAAAGTCAGGAGTCAACGTTTGCCATGCCCATTAACTTCAGTGGGTCTGCTTTCAGTAGGATTAGCATTGGATATGGCTAATTGATGTATGGAAGTGAGAGCTGGACCATCAAGAAGGCTGATCGCCAAAGAATGGATGCTTTTGAATTATGGTGCTGGAGGAGACTCTTGAGAGTCCCATGGATGGCAAGAAGATCAAACCTATCAATTCTGAAGGAAGCCCTGAGTGCTCACTGGAAGGACAGATCCTGAAGCTGAGGCTCCAATACTTGGGCCACCTCATGAGAAGAGAAGACTCCCTGGAAAAGACCCTGATGTTGGGAAAGATTGAGGGCACAAAGAGAAGGGGATGACAGAGGACGAGATGGCTGGACAGTGTTCTCGAAGCTACTAGTATGAGTTTGACCAAACTGCAGGAGGCAGTGGAAGACAGAAGTGCCTGGCGTGCTCTGGTCCATGGGGTCACGAAGAGTCGGACATGACTAAACGACTAAACAACAACAACAACATGGCTAATTGACAAAGAGGGGTCTTGCTTTTACAGATTTTTACAGATATTGCTTTTTAAAGATATATATATTTGTATATACACACACAGTCATATCTCATGTTACGTCTGCTTTATGTTACGTTCTTTCAGGTTACGTCCCATGGGGACCCGGAAGTACTGGAAAGGGTTACTTCCAGGTTTCGCCGTTCACACAAGTGCAGAAGTGCAAAATGATGCCGCCTGCATGCGCAGAAGCAGTGAATCGCAACCCACACATGCGTAAACGCACCACTGTGGGTTGCGCTCTTTTCATGTTGCGAATGGGCCTCCGGAACAGATCCCGTTCGCAACCAGAGGTACCACTGTATATATACACGCACACATCATTCAGCCCTGCACAAATGGAGCAAAAAAAATTGTAGAAATTGGGGTGCATGGAAACCAATCTTCCCATTGGACATGGGATAGTTTGAATTGAATTTCCTATAGATACTAAATGGTACCTGCAATTATCTGTCCGTTCTCCATATCAATGAATGACCCAACTGGCTTCTGGTGCCCTCAGCCAGATATCACTCTGTCTACAAATTCCTGGTGGGTCTTCCACAATATCAGGGGTAGGCAAACTAAGGCCCGGGGGGCGGATCTGGCCCAATCGCCTTCTCAATCCGGCCCACGGACGGCCTGGGAATCAGTGTGTTTTTACATGAGTAGAATGTGTCCTTTTATTTAAAATGCATCTCTGGATTATTTGTGGGGCATAGGAATTCATTCATTCCCCCCCCCAAAAAAAATATAGTCTGGCCGCCCACATGGTCTGAGGGACGGTGGACTGGCCCACGACTGAAAAAGGTTGCTGACCCCTGCTCAATATCCTACACAGCCACAGAAATAGTAGCGGCTCACAGCAGCTTACGGAGACAGTTGACATCAGGACATCAGGAGATCACTGTGTTATCAGGTCAGTAGCCCATCTGCTTCAGCATCTTGTCTCAGTGGCCAGCCAGAAGTCCACAAGCAGACACTGTTTCCAGCAACTGGTATTCTGAGCTATCCTGCGGCAGCCTAATTTAGGTGGGGAAAGTCCGTCTGTTGTGGCCGTTGCTGTTGTTAAGCAAACTGGGAGTCAGAACCCTGTTGTCTTTACTGCAAACCACTAAAAGATCCCGATCTACTTCGTCTCCCCCAACTCAGGCCTGTAAAACGGTAATTAAGAACTGTGTCTCTGGGGACGTGCAGAGCGCAACTCCCTCACCCATGTGTGAATCACCAGCATGAAGGGTGCCAACTTGAATGAAATATTTCGGGGGCCCAGGTAAGCCCCTCCCACATAACTGATCACATGACATGTGGCGCATGCACACTGTTTGAATGGCGATGCCCATCAGCTTTAGGGGGGGGGCTGACTCCAGCTCCCATCACCCAACATGGTCCATTTTTGATGGGAGTTGTAGTATAAGATGCCATGGGGGTCCTCTGCTCGCGATTTACAATATATTATTCCCTGTTGTTGTTTGTGAATCATTTTGAATTGGTGCCGTTTTTTGTCATGTAAACTTTTTTCTGGTGTTGAGCTACTTCTGAGCACAGCTTACCCTGGAAAAGTGATGATGTTCTTGATGATGAAACGCTACACTGTGTGCAGCTGAGTCAGGAGTAGCCACAGGTCTCCCCACTCCTGAGCAACATTTAGGTTTTCCTTGTAACTGTTAGTGAATCACCTTGAAAAGACGCTGGCTTTTGTTATGTAAACTTCCTCGGATGTTGAGGCATTTATCAACCACAGCTTACCACAGAATTAGCACGTGAATAAACCAATGCTGATGACATGCTATAGGCTGAGTGGTGCCTTAGAATTGTTTTATTATACTCTGTTTCTCAAATTTTGTTTGTTCCCAGCTCTGAATATTATAGTCTGATATTCTTTCAATTCAAAATACTTTGGGAAATAAACATTTATCCTTTGTATGCTTATGGATGTGTTTACATGTCATCTGTTTGAGCTATATAATAAAAGCCTAGGTGTCGTATTTACGGGGGGGGGGAGAGAATTGTATAATTGGAAGGGGCTCTGAGGATGAGGAATAAGCAGCTGTCCCGTATGGAGATCGAACCTGCAACCTTGGGGTGTGCAAATGCTGATGGTAGAAATGATGTGTCTGTTCCCCCAACTTGTGGTTCTAGGGAAGGGGGACGAAACTTAAAGAATGAAAGCTCTAGCAGTTCACACTAGCAACATTTCAATGAGGCCTCCATAAAGGGGCAAGAGAGGGAATAATGATGTACACAGTGATCAGAGAATTAGGATTATCCCTGATAAATAGGGAGAGTTGGTTATATATGGGTCATTATACAGTCTGGACGGACACATTAAACCAGGGGTTGCCCAGGGACCCACCCCCAAATTATTTTCTATGGATCATTGTAAATTTGGCATTTGCATCCAAACATTTAAAGCACACACACAAATAATCCTGGGAACTATTTGCTAAGGGTGCTGGGAATTGTACTTCTGGGGGTGGATGGGAGGAATGATTATAGTTCACAGGATTCATTGGTGGAAGCCCTGTGTTTTATGCTTACATATATGGTGTGGGAGTGTTATGTACTGAGCTTGGATCCTAGAACAATAGACAAGTGAGATCCTAGAAGGCAGCAACCTGCAGGAGCCGCCCAATCCGGCTCCAGGAGGAAGTGAATCAGCAACTCGATTGGCCTGCAGGAGCAGCCCAATCAGGCTCCAGGAGGGGAGTTGAATCAGCCAATCACACGGGACCCATTGTGTAAATAATCTATATACAGCCAGAGGTTTTTGGGGGGAAAGGACTCACTCACTCACTGTTTACCATGAGCTGAAATAAAGAGCATGAAATCAACACTCAACTCCGAGTATATTTCAGGGAGCAAGATTTCATTAGTTGGGGGAAAGGCTTATTTATATCTGGGCCAGGACCAAGTGATTAGGCTTGTGTCTTCATTGACTAAAATAGTGGTGGAGGGAGGGAGGGAGGGGAGAGGATGTGGGGGAAATCATTTTCCATCGTGGAAAATTGTCCTGAAATGGTCACTCTGGAACAATGGGTGCAAATCCCACATATTCTCAGCATTGAGTGCCTTTTGATATACATGCACATGACTGTGGGGTGACCGCTCTATCATCACACTTGTTCATCTCCTGGAATGTGGCTCTTGCTAAGGTTCCCCAAGGGCCATGTGGCCCTCAGGCTGTAAAGGGTTAGGGAAATCTGCTAATCTGTGGTCCATAGCAGGGCAATGATGCACATATAGAAAACTCCCTTAGTTCAATCTGCAGTGAAAGACTCTAAATAACCCAATCTGGGAATGATATCTCCTGCAAGAGATGGATCCAGAGTCACATTTACATTTAACACACATTTAAAACACGCTTCTGCCCACCCCCCAATACTGAGAATTGTAGTTGACCCCCTCACAGTGCTACAGTTCCCAACACTTTTACTGAACTACAGTTTTTGGGATTCTTTGGGGGAAGTCATGTGTGTTAAATGTTTGGGGTGGATGTGACGCAGGTTTGAGGGGGGCCTTTGGCAAAGTGGCCTCACTCCATCAGCGGATCCCCTCTGCCTTACTTGGAGGTAGATGCATCAGGGTCCAGAAACTACCATTTGCATTTCCCACAATTCCTCCCAGTGTAGCACCACACGGGGGCATTGTGGGCAATTTAAATGGCAGCTCCCAAGCCCAGTCACTTTTCCCCCAAGAATTGCCCATGGTTGCTGGGCTGTAGCTCAGCAATAGAGCATCTTGCTTTGCATGCAGAGGGTCTCAGGTTCAACCCCTGGCAGGTAGTGCTGGGAGACCCCCCCTGCCTGGAGCCCTGAAGAGTTTCTGCCAGTCCGTGCAGGCAGTACAAATGTAGATGGACCATATGTCCTTGAGAACCACTGCCCATTGGAGTGGGCAAAGTATTGGTCTAGGCAGGCCAATTCTGTTAAAGTCACCTTTCTATAATCCTATAATGAATGTTCATGGCATCCCAATTCTTGCTTGTAGTTGAGTTGTGTATGTGTGTTTGTTTTAACCTCAGCAGTCAGGCTCACACACCTCAAGGGAGGCGCAGTTATGTAGCTAACAATCTAGCCAGTATCCTCCTCAATTCCCCTAATTCCCAACGGAAACGAACAGGCCGCACGGCTTTAATCACACCCCGGAGTGCACCAAGGAGAGATAATTGGTACTCTCGTGAATCACGTCCCCCCAGGGATACCAGGCCCTCAATCATTGTTCCCTCTTCCAAACAGGTGCTTTGATGCCAGCCCAGAGACCTCATTAAATCTTGCAAAAGTTTGTCAGGAAACTTTGTCGCAACTGGGGATATTCTGAGGAGGAGGGGGTGACTTTTGCTCTTTCTCACTGAGCTCTGATCACATGCTCTGGGCTCTCAGGAAATACTGGCGATGAGCCCAGCTTTAATGACATGTGTGAGATGGGGAAATAAGAATCTATAGTACTGCAGAGGAGGAGGAATTCCTTCGGTCAACTGATTTCTGGGCAGGGTTGCCAACTTTTCTGAACGCTTGCAGTGCCTATGCCTTTGACAACAACTTGGTCTACGGTCATAAGGTGGTCATCTCCCTACTCAGAAGAGCCTCATAGGAAGCTGTGGTTAAAGGCACAAGAGCCGGCTCAGCTTTTTATTTTGGAGCTAGCTGGCAATCTTGTTTATGGCTTACCCAAACTAAGAGAGAGTGCGATTTTTTTAAAGCCCCTAATCGTATTATTCAGTTCTCCAGGATGTTCTTGATTTCAGCTGAGTGTGTCCTGCATAAACTTTGTGCAGTGTTATATTCCCAGCAACAAGTTGTCATGTTAGCCCAAGCAGGGGCAGGAATGCCAAGTCCATATTAGGACAATATCTTTGTTAAGCTAACAAAAACAACATAAAATACTAGTGTTCAAGCTTTTGTCTTCCCCATAACTCTTCAGCAGGATAGATGACAGACTCTGATGCTTCACCACCCCTTCCCCCTCCCAGTGGCGTAGCGTGGGGTGCAGGGGGGGCCGTCCGCACCGGGCGCAACATCTGGGGGGGGGCGCTCGCACTCGCAGCTCTCTGCCCCTACCTGGCAGAGTAGCCTACCACAGGTTAGGGAGCGCAAATTACTTGCCTTGCCCCGGGTGCTGACAACCCACGCTACGCCACTGCCCCCTCCCTCTCCCCCCCCCCCACTTCTACTTTATTTGCCATCTATGCTGATGAAGAATTCTGGAAAACTCAAAAGCTTGCACACTGTTTTGTGACATTTTGGCCTCGTGAGCCATTGTCCTAACTTAATATAGATTTCGATTCAGCAAAAATAAATTATTATTTATTGAATTAGTTGGTGTTCTTGTTTCTGTTCCAGTAAAGCCATTTCAGTATTAACCTGGCATGAAAAAAGGGGGCAGGTGCCAGCTTCAACCTTCTCTTTGTAAGAGATTAGCAGTGCCAGGATTACAGAGTTGGAAGGGTACTCAAAGGTCATCAACCCCAACCCCAACTTCCCAGCCAATGAGGGATATGAAGCCAGAGTGGGAAGAGATGTTACTACCCGCAAATGGACAGTGCATCAAATCGCTTTTAGTTGCATAACATTGTTCAAAACATTGTTCAGGGCATTGTTCAAAACTTGGCAACCCTCTCTGCCCTTTGACTATATCTAAAATATCTTTAGGCCACTTTTCCATTAACAATAAACAAACAGCAACAATGTGGCTTTTAAACATGCCGCATTGGAAGAGGCTATCAGTCAGCCTCAGATAAAATCCATTTTTAATTGGGGGGATCTGCAGCAATGGTGAATGCTATAAAAGCCTTTAAAAAAGAAAACAAATTCTTGGTGCAGTTCATCTGTCTTCTAAAGTGTTGGTGTTTCCACTACTGGTCAGGGAAGATTACCCCAAGGCAACCCGAAATGACTTACAAACAGACAGGCAGACAATAAACCCCACGTAGGTACATTAAAACCAAGAGAAAAGAGAAATACATTTTAAAACATCTCACCCACTTCTAAAAGGCCACAGATAGTTAAAGGTCAAAGGCTTGGTTGTAAAGCAAAGTTTTTGCCTGGCACCTAGAGATATGTATAATGGTGGCGCCAGGTGAGCCTCCCCAGGGAGAGCACTCCACAAATGGGGAGCCACCACAGAAAAGGCCCTGTTCTCATGTTGCCACCCTCCGGACCTCTCGTGGAGTGGGAACACAAATAAGGGTTTCAGAGGATGATCACAGGATCAAGATCAGTTCATATGGGGAGAGGCGCTCCCTGAGGTATTGCAGTCCTGAGCAGTTTAAGGCTTTATAGGTGAAAACCAGCATTTTGAATTGGGCCCAGAAACTATGGTAATTGCCAGACAATGCAATCTGTCTGTCGATAATAAATAGATGATAGATAGATAGATAGATAGATAGATAGATAGATGATAGATATAGGTGATAGATAGATGATAGATAGATAGATAGATATAGATAGATAGATGATAGATATAGATATAGATAGATAGATGATAGATAGATAGAGAGATAGAGAGATAGATAGATGATAGATAGATGATAGATAGATAGATAGATAGATAGATAGATAGATAGATGATATAGATAGATAGATAGATAGATAGATAGATAGATAGATAGATAGATATAGATAGATAGATAGATGATAGATACTCTGCCATTATGGTCAATAGAGACAAGGATGATAAGGGTACCAGAACATCTGGACTGCCACAGTGCCCCCCCTTCTGGTTTAAAGGCTTGATATGTGCCAGCAATAACTAATGAGAATATTTTGTCAACATGCCCTCAGGTGCTGATTTCTAAGCTGCAGTTAAAAGCACAAGAACAGGCCAGGCTGATTTGTTCTGATAATATTAATATTAATATTATTAATATTAATATTATTATTATTATTAATTAAGATTTATATACCACCCTTCATCATAAGATCTCAGGGCGGTTCACAGAATAAAATACAGGATAAAAACAAATAAATAATTAAAACAAAAAGGCAGAGCAATAACTGCCCCCCCATTCCCACAGACACATTTAAAAGTGTGGAGTATTAATCAGCCCTAGCTGAAGAGGAACATTTTCACCTGGTGCTTAAAAATATATAATGAAGGCAACTTTGCCCTTGTTTGGCAAAAAAAAAATATTTCTAGGTGGTTAAAATACAGTGCTCCCGTCTCACCCACCCAGTCTTGGTTTTTCAGTACTTTTCAACAGTTGGTTCAGCCAGTTACGGCACATTTGTAAAAAATCATTTCTTTGCTCCGTTTATATCCCACCAGCAGGGAGTTCAAGGTGGGGTGCACACGCTTCTGTCCCTCCCAGTTTTATCCTCACAGCAACCCTAAGAGGTGGGTTAGGGTGAGAGGTGGTGGTTAGCGCAAGGTCACTCAGTGAGCTGCCAGTGTGAAGAACTTTTGGCCTTCCAAATGTTGCTGTACTACAACCCCCATCATCCTTGGCCATTGGGTATGTTTGCTGGGGTTGATGGGAGTTGTAGTTCAGGAACATCTGGAGGGCTAGAGGTTCCCTGCAACCCACTCTACACTATAGAGCAGGCATAGGCAAACTCTGGCCCTCCAGATGTTTGGGACTACAATTCCCATCATCCTTGACCACTGGTCCTGTTAGCTAGGGATGATGGGAATTGTAGTCCCAAATATCTGGAGGGCCGGAGTTTGCCTGTGTCTGCTATAGAGTTTGGTCAGCTTTACTGCAGGATTGTATTTTGTTTCATTTAATTTCATTTGTATTATAGCAGTTTAACTATCCGGCCTCCCCACTCCCAAGGAATCCTGGGAATCTTCATAGCCTAGCAAAGGTGGTGAGAATTTCTCTGTTAGAGAGCCTTGGATTTCTCACTGAGCTCCAGTTCCCACGACTCTCTGGGGAGAGGAAATGAATATTATTACAGATAATTGAGACGGTGTGCTGCAATTGTAGCAGCTCCTGCTGCCATCTGTTACCTGGATATGAGCTGGAGTGCACCTGGGGATGGATGATGCTAGCATGACAACGGCGCAAAAAAAAAAGGGGGGGAAGCTGTTTTTTTATTTTGTTTTAAATTGTCTGTAAAAACCTCCCTCCCTGCCCCCCCTGCCTGTCCCTGGTTCAGATGCTTGTTCAGCCTTAAAGTTCTTCTTGGGCTACACAGCTAACTTTCAGCCTGATTCAGTCATGGAACTGAAACGTGAATTTCAAAAGTTGATGTCCAATGTTAGCCGCATCCACAGTAGACCCATTGGAAATAATGAACTTTTTTGTCCATTTATTTCAATGTGTCCAATATTAGATAATCCCTCATGTTTGTGGCTCATAGCAGATCAATACAATACACTTAAAGCATATTATTTTCACCCAAATAATCCTGGGAACTGTAGTTTGTTAAGGATGCTGGGAATTGAAACTTGTGAGGGGGGAAACTACAGTTCCCACGGTTCTTTAGGAGAAGTCATGTGCTTTAAATGCATGCCAGTTGTCCTTTAAATGTATGGTGCGGACCTTCTGTCGGCTGCAAACATTTCATTTTAGTTTTTATTTATATTTGCAGGAATGCACTGCAAGCCCAAATGCAAGCCACGAGAACTCATTTTTATTTGTGGGGAAAATGTTCAGTGCCCATGACTGAGTAATTGTGATCAGAGCCATGTGTGTCAGCATAGGCAACCTTCACCCCTCCAGATGTTTTGACCTACAACTCCCATGATCCCTAGCTAACAGGACCAGTGGTCAGGGATGATGGGAATTGTAGTCCAAAACATCTGGAGGGCCAAAGGTTGCCTATGCCTGGCATAGATGATGCCCTTTCGCACGGCTTGAGCCACAGACAGAACCAAGGAAGTTTTGCTCAAATTCCTTTCTCATTAACACAAAGTTGGGGTTAATGAGTTCAGTGAACTGACAGTTTGTCTAGCCTGGCCGGCAAGACGAAAACAGCAACATTTCTCCTTCCACCTGCGGCAAAGGAGCTAAATAAAGCCCAGGGGGCGGTAATTGAATGGGCAGGCCTGGGCAAGCAAGCTGAAAATGCTCAACAGACATTACCCACAACTGCGGGCCAGTTGCTTAGCGGCAGAGACTGTGGCGCAAGCAGATGGCTCTGCCACTGTGGTTCTGCCCTCTACCACCTCTCCGTCCCACAGGATTTGTAATTGGGCTAATGGCAGGGCTGAGGAACAATTGAATTGTTCAGCTGGTGGACAGAGAAGGGGCGGAGAATGTCTCCCCAGGAAACCATGGAAGTCTCCCACAGCAAAAGCCAATTGCAGCGCAACAGTGACAACACCACAGCAGCCCCCAGTGGGGTTTGAACAGTTGGCCTCGTGTTTACGAGATTAGCGTGCAAATCCCCTGAGCTGCAGAAAGACATCCTTGCTACAATTTCTAGATGGTTGTCTTTCAAACAGGATAGCTAACATTAAAAATAATAATAATAATCCTAGGCCTTGCAGCCTGGAAATGTAACCTATGAAGCTTTCCTTGCCCTGAAATAAAGTGATGGTTAAACCTGCCTAATTTCAGGCTGTTGGTCAAGGAGCAGGAACAGAGCCAATGGCAATTGGATGTCGCTAGACTACAACACCCATCATTCCTGGCCATCAGCCCACGCTGGTTGGAAGCTGAAAGTTCAACAACAGCGGGAGGACCACAGGCTCCCCATCCCACACCCTCCAACATGTTGAGTCCAAAAAACAGTGTTTTAGGAATTATAAGGTCTTATATGTAAAAAATAAATGTACATAAATGTACAAGGCAAACACATACATAAGTATATAAACCACGTGCCTGAAATAATACAGGAGAACAAACCTGAAGTGATTTTGACTCAAATATTTCTCTGCAAGGAGGAAGGAAATTGGAAAAGCTTTCCAATTGTCTTTGGACTGTAGTGGCTTACACTGGGTAAATACAGTCTGGCAAGTATCTGTAAAGTCAGGCATGCCCAAAGTCCGTTTTGGGGGCCTAATCTGGTCCACCAGTTGGTTTAATCTGGCCCCTTGGGTAAAATCCTTTAAAAAGTTAAACAACTTTGGTTGGCCTTTCACTTCATAAAATCTGGCCCTCTTTGAAAAAAGTTTGGACACCGCTGTAAGCGGAGCACACTATCAATATGAGTAAGAGATTCAGGAACTATATTTACCATCTCAAAGGAATGGCCAGGCTACCCAGAATAGGCAACCAGGTAAGGCATTATCAGGTATCCTGGAAGACAGGAGAGAAGCAACACACTCAATTTTTTGCTGGGGACCACCTCCTTCTGTGATGTATGTATGATGTTTTGGGGGGTGGTCACTGGCTACAGGGTGAGCAACTTCAAAAGTCTATACCAGGGGTCAGCAACCTAAGGCCCATGGGCCACAAGCGGCACACGGGGGGCATTTAACTAGCTCACAAGCCGCCCCCGAACTGAGCCGACTACTCAGTGAGCCCCCGCGTGCTGCGCTAAACTGGCACATCACGGCACAGAGATTCGCTTCTGCAGCGCCGGAAATCGCATCTGCACATGTGCAGACGCCAAAAATCACAGGTGTGCATGCTCATGCGCACATGATCCAGCCCACAGAGGGATCTCCACTGGAGTGAACTGGCCCAGGCGAGGTAAACCTTGCCAACCCTTGGTCTATACAATATAAGGGCTTGCACACCATTGTTCTGGGTTCCTCTCCTCCCTCCTGCGTGTGGTGAGTGGGGACCCTGTTGCAACAGTTTAATAAAGATCATGCTTACTAGCTGCTTTGCTTCTTAGTATCCTCTAGTTGGCCTCTGTTATTTTCTCCTACCTACATGAGGACTCTATATGGGCTCTAGGATACCCATAAGGGATAAAGGAGCTGTTTTTTCTTATAACACCAGGACGCATGATTTCCCAGCTGTGCTCCTGCACAAGTCACTTGACCCAGGCGAGATCACAGTGCCCAAAAGACGCACATGGGGGGGCACGCTCTCACACATGAGCACGGCATCTGAACATGCTGGTTTTTGGGCACCGTGCAAGATCGCGGCACCCCAAAAATCTTCTTCTCGGGACAAGATCTCAGTGCAAAATCATGTGAAATCACAGTGCCTCCAATGGTCGCTGCGCTCTTGCGTGAAAAAACAGTATGTCCTGATTTTCCCAGGACATTGGGCAGGGGGTAATGCCATCCCTGCCCCTGGCATTGGGTCATTGGGTGTGGCGTTTAACAAACTGAAGGGGCAATGATCACACTGGGATTTCTCCAGAGGGTGACAATGCTTTAGCTGAGATTCCTGCATGGCAGGGGGTTGGACTAGATGACCCTCGGGATCCCTTCCAACTCTACAACTCCATGATTCTATCTGGGGGGGGCCAAACACTACTGAGGCCAGAGTTAAACCCTCACTCTCACAGTAGCACACCTCCAAGAGGATCAACCCTCTCCACTTCCACCACAAAAGCATATCTGGAGTAGGCTAATAATAATAATAATCAGTGTATGAATAGCCACAGAAAGCTCATTTTTAAAAGTGCTTTAGAAAAGGGTCTGCCCCCCCCCCCGCTCCATAACTGATGTGCAGGAAGGGAGAGGCTTGAAGAAGATTCATCATGTGTTTGTTATTGCTTTAAAAAAAAAAAAAAAAAAAAGGCTGAGAAATTTGGACTGTCTGAAAATAACGTTTTTAAGGAAATAAAATAAATGCCCAGTGTTGTGTGTGTGTTTAGAAGATACATAGTTCTAAATTAATGCCATAATGTATGGATGCCGATTTTAGTAACACTATTAAGAAATGGAGGATTGGTTGAGTTGCAATGCGTGCATAATTCTCTCTGTGTTTATTTGTTTATTTTTAAAAAGAGGTCATAACTTCCGATCTGCAAACCCTTTCTTTTCATCCTTGATGTGTTTGACAAGGTTGGGTAGGAAAACACTCTGCACATGTTCTGTGACGTCCTTCTTTTATTATTTTTTACACACTTTGATGCTGTGTTTAAGAACTGAAAAGCAAGTTGGTGGGCGGTCAAAACTCAGGTGGGGATTTTTAATAACAGTTGAAGTCAGGAACATTGTTTTATTTTTATTAATGCTGTTAATAGGCATTCATTTGTTCCACCTATGATATTCTGAAAACAGCATTCAAGTGCAATCCTACACACATCTATTTAGATGTTCAATGGGACTTGCCACCAGGAAAATGTTACAGAATTGCAGAAATTCAGAATACAGACCACAGAATTTTTTTTTGCCCAGGATCAATCTTTGTTTTTTAAGGAAATTTTTATAGTACGCAACTTTCTTTTGAGGAGAAAAGAGATAAAACCGGTCACTATAGGAACGTTCACTCATCGTTTAGTATTACAATAAATATAGGGCTCGTCCGGGATTTGAACCCGGGACCTCTCGCACCCTAAGCGAGAATCATACCCCTAGACCAACGAGCCAGCTGTGACCATAGGGCTCGTAAAAAGTTTATCTAGCAACCTCTGTCACTATGTGCCACGTGGAATTGTAGGACATTGAACATCTTGTTGGCTTCTATGACTGATCGGCGCCATCCAGCGGTAGAGGACTGTTACTTTCTATATTCGGAATAATTGTAGAATTGTTTTTAAATACGTTGTACTGTATAAAAAGTGTAGACTGTGTAGATCAAAACTTTTTCGCTTCAAGCCCGCATCTTTCTCAAGAGAAAACCTTCGTTTTCTTTTCCTGTAATGCTTATTTTATCTTATTTTCTTAATCTAGGAAAAGACACCAGTATATAGCTACACTTGGCCAAAGCTTCCACCAATCTCACCTTGTGATTCTTACCGTCCCAATGTGCCTTTTCAAATAAGAGAAGCTACCCTTTGCTTGTGAAAGGACTCCTTGAAGAAATGTGTGCAGCAAACAGGCTGAAATCCAACCGGTGGTGTTTCCCCCCTAGTAAGCTGGTGCAGCAACAGGATTTGCACCAGGATCAGAGACTGAATGCCCTGGAAATCTAGCTGCTGGGAATTGCAATTGGGGAGCGTGCTGTTGCTCCCAGGTCTTGCTTTCAGGTTTGACCACTTTGAGAAACAGGATGCTGGACTGAATGGGCCTTTACTTCTTTTATTCTTAATATTTTATTTCATTTCGAGATTCAAAGTTACACTTTGACACTTGTTATGTACTGAGTTGAATAGGATCCAAAATGCAGCAGTCTGATTGGTCCTAGAACAATAGGATCCAGAATGCAGCAGTCTGATTGGTCCTAGAACAATGCAGCAGTATGATTGGTTGGCAGGAGCCACCCAATCCAGCTCCAGATAGAAGTGAATCCACAACCTGATTGGCCTACAGGAGAATTCCGGAATTAGCCAATCACGTGCAGCCCATTGCGTAAATAATGTATATAAAGCAGATACTTTGAGGGGACTTTCATTCCTCCTCACCACTGTGAGCTGAATAAAGAGCATGAAATCCACTCTCGACTCTGAGTATATTTCAACACTCAACATTTATAATCCTATATCCAACACACTTGTCATCCACAAAAATTAAGAATGTTTTTAATTGCCTACCAGTGGTGCACCCAATAGATAAATCTGTTAAGGGCAAAACTGCCATAGTTTCATAGCTGTGAGGTTTGTGTGGGGAAGAAATGGAACTTTCAAATTCTGATGTGTTAAGGCTAGACTGAGCATGAAGCTCTTAACCTCAGGGTCGTAGGTTCAAGCCCCACGTTGGGCAAAAGGGGGTTGAGCTAGATGACCCTCATGGCCCCTTCCAACTCTATGATCCTCCCCCCACCTCTCCTGAACTTCACAGACAGAGATCTCATATCCACCATGAAGCAGAGGGGAATAAATCTAGGGAGAAAACCTAGAAAGCCAAGATCTACCAGGATGAGATGATCCAGTGGATCTCCAGCTGAGCCAAGAGGTTCCTGGCACACAGCTAGGCGTATCCTGGCTGAACTGGGATCCAGCTGGCTGAGATGATCCAGCTGGATTTTAAACTGGCACGGAGGACTTAGACCAGATCCTAAGCCCATTTAGCATGGTCATGTGACTTGCTACCATGGTGCAAGGTAAGCTGGAAAAAAGGGTATTTGCTGGCCAGGCTCAGGCCAGCAATATTATTATTAATTATTATTATTATTTATATACCACCCTATACCCAGGGGTCTCAGGGCAGTATATAAAACCACAAGATACCTAATAAAAATAAAACAATAGCCCTGGCTCCTGAATGGAGTCTGGATCTGGTGTACTTTACCCCAGCTTCACATTTGGCCAACTTCTTGTGTATACGATTTCCTGTTCCTTAGGGTAGGGGACTCAATTTGTGAAAACTTGGTGCGAGATTCTCCTTCCGTCCGTCTTACTGCAGGGCTGCCCACAGTGAAGTGATCCGACAAAAAAACCCACAAAGCCAAGCACGTCAGATCTGTTCATTCCAGCTTTTATTATTTACTCACGTCATTTTAATAATTAAAACAGGGAGGCCCATTCATTCATTTAAATAAAACAAAGAAAGTGCAGAATGCTCTACAAAAATATATAGATATATTTATATATCATTTCCAATCCTTCAGAGCCGCTGAACGGATATAAATCATTGTGTCCTTCATACCAGAGTTCCTCTTTGCCTCATCAAGCATCTACAGGGTTTAGGGGGGGCAGTTTCCTGGTCCGTGGACTGATATTGCTAATAAAATAATTAAAAATAGAGAGACAAGGAAGAGGCCTTTCAAGCAGAAACCAGGGAGGAAGTATTGAGTGCAGTCAGCAAAGGAGGACAGCAGCTGTACCTGAGTTCATGTATCGCTTTATGTGGAAATCAAGCCCATCTGGGACTGGACAACTCCCAGATTAACACGGGGCCAGTGAAACCAACTTTTAAAGCAGCCCACATGCAGAGATGTAAGATATCAAAAGCTCATCTGTGCTGGCTTCTGCTCTGCAGGACCGAGGGCTGTGGGCAACTTTTCACCTGGGCCTTAAAACAGGAATTTGACGTGAGATGGGAGGGTTGGGATCTGGCGTTAGTCCTACTCAGAGTAGACCCACTGGAAATAATAGTCAGGACAAAGTGAGGCCCGACAAATCATCCAAACTGGATGAAAGGTTTCGTCCAAACTGGATGAAAGGTTCCATGCTGCGAAAATTCTGTGGTGTCGGGTAAAGCTCACCAAAACCAGGCATATGGGAACCTATGGCTCTCCAGATGTTGTCAGACTCCAGCTCCTCCCCCCCCCCAGCCCTAGTTGGAATGGTCAGGGATGATGGGAGTTGTAGTCCAAGAGCATCTGGAGGCTGACAGATTCCCCACACCGAGTATGCAAATTTACTTTTGCAAACTACAAATCCCATCAGCCTGTGCTGGCCATGGATGATGGGAGTTGTAGTCCAAAACATCTGGAGTACACCAGGCTGGTGCAAGCAACACAGGAAAGCAATTGACGCCTACTACGGGAACAACTCTCTCTCAAACCAGAAACAGCAGCTGGGATGTTCGCTGCTATACCAATACAGCAAAGCCATTGCCAAAAGGGCCCTGGGCAAGTCTTGGCAGGGGTGGAAAGAGTAAGTGATTTATTTTGGCCTCTGTGGTGTTAGCACTAAGCCTTTGTTTGTTCGCTCGCTCACACACACCCCTCACAAGCCGCTCTACGAGGCCCTCTAGTCATCCGCTCCAGTTTAAAAACTGCTCTGGTGTCACTGAGATGTGAATAACAGCAAGCCCGAAATGAGGACCACTCCAGCCTGGAATGCGAAAGGAGAGATAAAGGGATCGCCTTCTCCAACACCAAGCTGCCGCAAATCTGTGTGGCAAGACACAAGCAAAGCTCTGAATGCAGCCAAATTCAGACGTACTACGGGGCTACAGTATACATTCACAAGTACTCGGATTCCTCAGCATGGAGGCTGCCAGCGACCAGGAGGATCCTTAATCCCAGCACCAAAAGAACATGTGTGTGTGTGTGTCACATTGTCACCCTCTAGATTAGAAGCTGGTTTGTCTCAAAGCCAAGATGTCCAGCGTTCAGAAAATGGTCTCAGAACCCCATCGCTTGCAGCAGGGTTGCAATGTTCCAACCATGTTCTCCACCGCAGAATGGTTTTTTTTGGGGGGGGGTGGAGAATATCCATGGGTCAATCCCATGTGTCATGGCAGGAAATCGATCATCCATTCCCACACTACCACTGGCCACTTCCAGTGGAAATCCAGATGGGAATGTTTGTTGGGTTTTGGAGGCCCAAAAAAAGGAGTTGACAGAGAAACGTACACAATGTTGCTCCTTTGGTTCCTAGAGGGGTGGCAACATAAAACCAACTCCATTCACTTAATAATATTTTCGTTTAAAAAAGGCTGGAGATGGGCACATAGACAGCAGGACCTTGGGAGTAATTTGTCACAAAGGGGTAGAGGTGGCAAAGCTGTTTCAGGCTTCCGTCGCTGAATGCTCCTCTGTGCAAACTAATAAAAATTATTGTTGCATATAGAAAACTAGCAGGTCAGGATTCTAGGCCAGCTAGCTCCTTGATGAGCTAGCTTTCCACATGCAGGGATTGTTTACGCATGGAGGGGCATTCTGTCGTGTCAGCTGCACATCTGCTGCTCTTTGTGAGATTGAGGCCTTGGTGGTTTATTGTGCGCGGATGAACCCAGGTTCTGAGTAATTCATTGGATATTTAGAGTCCAAACGTTAGCCACCTTTGGGGCTGATATGTTGGGGACAAAGCAAGACCGGTTGCCCCTTAATGTGTTCCGAGTGAACAAAAGTTCCTTACCATCTCCATCCATAAAACCCGTCTAGAGGAAGTCAAGAAGAAGCAACAGTTTTGGAGAGGCAAAGAGTCTAACAAGATGTCTCAAACAGACGAACAAGGGGACTAAATGAAGACACACACACAAACACACACATATCCTGGAAGGAGAAATGGCCATTGCTTGATCTGAGGGGAAGTACTGATCTCTGAGGGGGACAAAGAAGCTATTTCCTAGCAAACTTAAGAGCATAAAAAGAGCCTGCTGGCCCATCAAGTTCAACCAGAGATCCTACAAAGGATGCCTCAAGGCAAAGTGAGCATCCTGACATCCAAGGGACTGAAATCTCGGCCTTTACGATCAAGCGAGCAGCACAGTATTAGCTAGGTTCTACCTGAGGAACCTGCTGACGAGAGAGCGGCCATTTTGAAACGGAAGCTTTCAGGGTTTCAGAAGCCCGCTCTCTGTAACTCAACCTTTAAAAAGCGAAGTGCCATGAAAGAGGTAAATTAGTAAGAGGCCCGTAAGATCAAAGGCGACCGGAACTGGCAACCTTATTCCCGCCCTGGCAGGGATTACGAGGAGGGAAACCTAAGAGCTGTACACAAAATCCTGAAATACGAGGTGAGAGACGAGAGAAAGACTCACACTCAAACACACAAAGATGGACCGGCATCGTCTCAGAGGCTAGAGATCAGAAACACAAAGAGGCGCAGCCCTCAAGTGGCCAGAGACGGTCAAGGTACTGCAGCGGAACGACGTTTCCAACTACCGTCTGGACAGTAGAGGACTCAGCAGCAGGATTCGACAAAGGAAGAATATTTCGGGGGGCAGGGAGGACGGGGCAGTCGCCATGCTCTCCCCGCCTGGTCCGCGCACGATCCTCCGTCACAAGACGGCAAGCGGGGTGTGGTCTCCCACTTGGCAAGACGTTGCTGGCGAGAGATCGGCAGGGGGCCGGCGCAAACTGCGCCACTAGGCCAAATTGTTGTTGCGCTCGATGTGCTGCACCATCAGGGAGACCAGTTTCTCGAGGGTGCGGGCGCTCTGGCGGCTGGCCTCCAGCACTTCGGCGTGGTTGGCCTTCTCCGTGCTCTCATAGTCAAGGACGGCCTTGTTCGTGATGAGGGAGAAACCGAAGACGCGCATGCCGGAATGGCGGGCAACGATCACCTCGGGGACGGTGCTCATGCCTGAGGGGAAAATAAAGTGGGGGGTTGAGAAGTTAGAGCAGGGGCAGAAAAAAAATTTCAGCCAGAGGGCTGCAACTGCATCTGGGCAAAGTTCTGAGGGCCACATTGAGAGGCCTGAGGGCCGCGTATGGCTCCCAGGCCTGAAGTTCTCCACCCCTGGGTTGGAGTGAAACACTCAGGGGTCTTGCATCAGAGGTGGGCACCCAGTGGCCCTCCTGATGTTATTGGATTCCAGCTCCCTGGCAGGTTGGTCAGGGATGATGGGAACTGTAGTCCAACAACACCTGGGGGGATTTAAATATGTGGGTGCATTAGGTCATGCCAGCGCACCCCAACTTGCGCTCTGCACAGCCCTGCCCCAGAGAGGGCTTTCCCCCACCATTTGCTGCAGCTCCAAGTAAAACTGCACCTGCTTAATTGCTGCCTGTTTCATGGGTAAGGGGGTCATAGAAATGGTTGCCCACGACAAACACAAGTATAGGCTCTGCTACCCCATGGGACATGGGTGGCGCTGTGGGTTAAACCAGAGAGCCTAGGACTTGCCAATCAGAAGGTCAGTGGTTCGAATCCCCACGACGGGGTGAGCTCCTGTTGCTTGGTCCCTGCTCCTGCCAGCCTAGCAGTTCGAAAGCACATCAAAGTGCAAGTAGATAAACAAGTACCGCTCCGGCAGGAAGGTAAACGGCGTTTCCGTGCGCTGCTCTGGTTTGTCAGAAGTGGCTTAGTCATGCTGTCCACATGACCTGGAAGCTGTACGCCGGCTCCCTCGGCCAATAAAGCGAGATGAGCGCCACAACCCCAGAGTCGGTCACAACTGGACCTAATGGTCAGGAGTCCCTTTACCTTTACCCCATGTTAGAGGCAGCCAACAGCATGGGGTGGCAGAGAATGCCTCCTTTCAAACTGGGACAACGTACCTCTTCCCCCCCCCAAAAGCCCCCTTTGCTCTGCCCCCAACTGACCCACGGCGTCAGCGCCCAGGCGCTGAAGGAAGCGGCACTCGGCGATGGTCTCGTAGTTGGGACCCCCCAAGGCGCAATAGACTCCCTCGCGCACCGACCCGGAGCAGCCCATCTCCGACGCGACCGTGTGGGCCAGTTTCCTCAAGTCTTCGTTGTAGGCATCCGACATGGCCGGGAAACGTACCCCAAACCTGTGGATGAGGGAAGGGAGGAGAAGGAACATTAACAAAATAACTAGAGCCTGCTGGATCAAGCCAATGGCCCATCTAGTCCACCATCTTGTTGTCACAGCGGCCAACCACTGTGCACAGCGGCTGGGGACTGAGCCTAGAATTTCCTGCACGAGAGCATGAGCTCTACCCATTGGGCTATGCTGCCTCCCAAACAGCCTGACTTGTTGTGAGCGGGAGCAGCGCTGGGCGAGTTAAAAACCCATCCTCTGGGAGGGAAGCTCAAACAGATGGACTTGGAGGACCACCTCCCCCCCATGTTGCTATGAAGGAAAGGGTGGGCAACCTGCAAGGCTCTAGATATTGCTGGACTTCAGCTCCCATGATCCCTGGCCATGGGCCATGCTGGTTGAAGGCTACTGGGAGTTGGAGTCCAGCAGCACTGGGAGGCTCTCAAGTTCTCCACAACCACCATAATAGAGGAAAAGGGAGCCTCTAGAGCAGTTTTCCCCAACCTCAGGACTTTGGAATACAACTCCCATCATCCCTAGCTAGCAAGACCAGTGTCAGGAATGATGGGAATGGTAGTCCGAAATCAGCTGGAGACCCAACGTTGGGAAACACTGCTCTAGAGTCTACTGGGGCCAACCTGTTGCATCTCATGGAGGAAGGACGAGAGCCCCACCTTACCTGTCGTCATTCGGCCCCACCAGAGGGTTCTGCCCAGCAAAGCCCGGCATGTTGATGTGGTCACGGATCACCATGATGTCCCCCACTTTGTATTCAGGGTTGAGGCCCCCAGCTGCGTTGGTGACAATGAGGGTCTCCACGCCGAGCAGACGGAAGATCCGGACCGGGAAGGTCACCTGGGAGGGAGGGACAGAAGCAGCACTGAGGAGAGGTAGAAGGGCGCTTTGGGGGCAGCCATGGCTGGTGCCCATTGGAGCCCATACAGTAGGTGGAGCTGGAGTCAGTGACGGGTGGGAGCCAACAAATTCTAGCAACTTATGTACAGACTGCATATAGACACAGACTTTCTTTGGATAAATGTGATATTTGGAACAACCTTACACAGAATATATTAGGTTATTGATAAAGATATTTGTACTAGGATAATTATACATATCTGTATATTAATGTATGGAAATGGTATTGAGTGTTTTTCTTTTATTTCTATTTTCATTCACGCTTTTCTTTTTTTATCATTCTTTCTTTTTATAAATGAAATGTATGAAATGTATTACAGTATTTTAAATTTTTTTTGGAAGTCGCCTAGAGTGGCTGGGGAAGCCCAGCCAGATGGGCGGGGTATAAATAATAAATTATTATTATTATTATTATTATTATTATTATTATTATTATTATTATTCTAATAAAGCATTAATATATACACACAAAAATAAATTATAGCTTCATCCGCATCCTCCTCTCTGCTGTGTTCCTCAAGCCCAATACTGTGATGTCAGGGGAAGAAACTGGCAGGCAGCCCCAGCCCTCCTGCATTCAGTGCAATTCTCACACAACAGCCCTGCAAGGTGGGCTAGGATGAGGCCATCACTGGCTCAAAGTCACCCAGCTGAGCAGGGATTTGAAATCGGACCTTACGCCCAGTCCTGAGCCGAAACTCTTCCCTTTCAGCTCTCAGGTTCCCTTGCACTCTGCACATGCCCAAGGAACCATGAAAATTGATGAGGCTAAATTTTGTGGAACCGCCTTCACCCGTCATCCCATTCCCAGATGTGTTGGGCCAGTGAAGACGAAGAGGAACTTTGCATAGGCTCAGAGGCACTATCTTCTTTATCATTGTCCGTTACTATTGACCATCCCGCTCCTGGAATTGTAATCAGCTGGACACCTCTTGAGTTTCAAAAGGTTTGCAGCTCTGTGGAGCGACTCACCTTCCAGAGCGGGTACCCTTCGTACATGTGGAAGCGGCCTTGCATCACCACACTTGGAGTTCCACTGAGGCTCCCAAACACCAACCTTCCGGCATGGCCGACAACTGGAATGAGGCAAGCAAAGTGTTAAAGGGCTCGCTGCTGCCCCCTATTGGCCACTGGGGTGTACAGTAACGCCTCCTCCAGCTGCTGCTTACCAGCACCCCCTAGTGGCTGCCATACAGTATATCCAACCCCACCCTGGTTCCTCCATCACCTGTTCCGTGGGTTTTTTACCTGTGCTCTCAGGGAAGTTGGGAATTTTGCCATACTCAAAGGCCACTTGGTCCTTCAGGAGGTCAGCCAGCCCTCCGAGGCCCGAGCCGCAGATGATGGCGACCCTGGGCCGGAGCTTGGTGTGGGACAGCAGCCAGTCGGCCGTCCGCTTGCAATCTTCGTACGTGTACCTGAGAAAAAGAGATGAACATATGCACATGGTTGGCCGGGCTGGGGTTTGCAGGGCAGACTTCATGCCACTAGGGGGCAGCAACCAAACACACACAAAAAGTGAGAAACAGATTAATCCTGATGCTTGGCCAAGTACAAACATCAGCCATGCAGCTCACCGGGTCACCTTGGGCCAGACACTAACTCTCAGTCTGCCCTACCTTTGCAGGGTTGTTGTGAGGATGAGGTGGAATGGGTCAGGAGCGAAAGGATGTACACGCTGCACTAAGCTCTTGGGGGGAAAGCAGGGCCGGATTTAGGTTTGATGAGGCCCTAAGCTACTGAAGGTAATGGGGCCCTTGATATGTCCAGCTGTCCTTAGCCAACAACAAATTGTCGCTGTTTTTTGTGTTGAATATATGCTATAAGGTAATTTATGGACCTAATAGGTATCTTAAGCCATTTGCACATAACAAAATAGGAGCCTACACAACACAAAACACTGTTGCTGTATGTAGGTTTTATTTTATTTGTTTTTTATCTTTATTTTGGAAATGTATATCCAGCTTTTTTTTCCTTCAATTTTTTTTCGGGGGCCGAAGAGAGTGGGGCCCTAAGCTATAGCTTATTTAGTTTATACGTAAATCCGGCACTGGGGGAAAGAGATAAAGTGAAGTAAAATAAATTAACTGGGGGCCCCTTCAAAACTATTACTTTTCCATGGGAGAAACACAAACCAAACCATTCCTATTGTTAATTATTAATCTGCATTTCCATTAATTCATAATCCATTTGCATACTGCATGCTTGAGGCACCTCGCCTACACAACTCTAGGGATTCTTCCGATAGAAGGTAGAGCAATATTTATCACCACATACAAAACACCTGGAGGGCACCAAGTTGGGCATGGCTGCAGACCAAAAATTTTTTATGGATTGGCATACTATGTTTACATCCCATCCTTCCTCAGAGGAGGACAGAATGCCACAACTGGCCAGAAAGATAGATAGATCCAGTGGCGTAGCGTGGGTTGTCAGCACCCGGGGCAAGCCAAGTAATTTGCGCCCCCTAACCCGTGGATTTTAGTAGGGGCAGAGAGCTGCGAGTGCGAGCGCGCCCCCCCAGATGTTGCGCCCGGCCCCCCTGCACCCCCCACGCTACGCCACTGGATAGATCACACACATACTGCACAACAGCCCTGTGGGGTAGGCTATGCTGAGAAAATATCAACTTGGGTCTCCCCAGCCCTCCTCATCCAAAAGTCGTAACCGCTACAGTGGTACCTTGAGTTACAAACGCTTCAGGTTACAAATTTCGCTAACCTGGAAGAGCAACTTTGAGTTGAGAACTTTGCCCCAGGATGAGAACAGAAATCGTGTGCTGGCAGCGCAGCAGCAGCAAGAGGCCCCATTAGCGAAAGAACACCTCTAGTTAAGAACAGTTTTGGGTTAAGAACTCCAGAACAAATTAAGTTCAGAACTAGAGGTACCACTGTACATTGTTCCAGCTCTCGTATTGGTGTGAGATTTGAACTTGAAACACCGTGGCTCCCAGTTCCAGCCACCAGGCCACCTTGGCTTTCAAAAATGAAAAACGCTGTTGATCAATTTACTTGCAAGTTTACCTTTTCCTTTCAGATATCCTTTTCACAAAGTTTTCTACGACTGTCCATTTCAAAAAAAACCAAACAACTCTCAAGAATGCCCAGTGCTTCTATCATTCCTCATGTTCCCATTGTGAATTTGGCGAATTTGGTGGCGCCCTTGGCAATACCCACCAAATAGTCCCCACTTTTGGGAGAATATACAGTTCCTTCCTCTGATCCAAATGCAGATCTTGGGCTGCCATACCATAATCTAAAGGGAGTTCCATTTTAGCTGGCAGTGCCAGCCTCTTCCAAATATGCCAATGAAACTCCACGCAAATCACATCTTCCAACGCCAACACCCTTCCCCTCAGGCCATTCCTGCAGATTAAGCTGCGCCACAATAGCTTTGAAAAAATTCCAGTTGGCGAACCGGCCAGGTTGCAATTTCCTTTGTAGCTTTCCATTGCAGGAGACAACCTGCAAACAGAACTCTCCAAAGATAAACCTTCCCTGAATTTTAACCTCCGGGGGAACATTTTGGCTGCATCGGCTGATGTTTCCCAGGGGTAAGTGGGGCTGTGCGCTTGTGACACCCCAATTCTCAGCAGAGAACCTGTGGCCCTCCCTGCCCGATGGTCAAGCTAGCTGGAGTTGATGGAAGCTGGAGTCCAACAATTTCTGGAGGGCCACAGGTTCAAATCTGTCCCAGCCACACAAACAACACTTTGGGCACCCTCTTCAGAGCAGTTACAGTCTTTTGCAGTAAAAAAACAACAAACAAAAAAAACCTTGTGGCACTTTACAGACTAACCATTTTTATTATGGCATAAGATTTGAGGACCACAGTTCTGAACCACTGATTTTCCCTTCTAGGGATCCTGAACATCTGCATAAGAAAAGGGAACTTCCATGCCTTTCTGTGGGCATACAGGATGGAAATCACCTGTGGTGATGGAAAAGGTATGTGCCGGTACATTACTCCCTTCTCCACAACACCAGAAACATACTAGGATTCTCTCTGGGCCCAATCCTGGCAACCTGAGCCTAAGGCCAAGGGAAGAGACCTGGGTTTCTACCTCCAGACCCTGGCAGCAGCTGGGCCAGGAAGCCACTTAAACAGAATCAAAAATGAGGAAAGACACTCTTGAAACCTACAAGGGTCCTGGAGCTGTATCAAAGGACCAGGGAGCCTGGGCGAAAGGGTTCAAAGACAAGTGAAAATCCACGTGCCTCGCTCCTTGACGTCACCTCCTAATCTGCTTGCTTAAACCTATTTAAATGCCTTTTTGGTGCTGGCAGGACTTCTCAGCGCCACCCGCCGAGCCTTTAGGACAAAGCTGCTTCAACACTCTTTTGGGATCCCTCTTGGCTTGGGAAATCTGCATCCCCAACCCGTAGGATGCCATCTTGTTGCCATTTTAAGGGTTCACCCCCCAATTAAAAACCTTTACTGAGCTAACAGGGTACAACAGCGAAGAGAGAGACAGAGAGAGGAGACAAGGTGACTGATTCTTTGAGCATCGTATGAAAGGACTAAGCAAACAAAAAGGTTTCTCTTAACAACTCCCAGTGCCAGACTTGCCCGAGGACGCCGTTACGCCTTTTATACAGTAATATGTTTTTCTGTCTGCTCAGCGGGTTAATACACTATTTGGGCAGAAACACTTTGCAGGTTGGCAAGCCGCCTTCCCTGGCTATCCTCTGGCTTCTCCCGAGATCTCGTATAAATCTTTCGCCCTCCGCAGACGCCCAATAAAGTGGGAAGCCTAAGGGATGGCAGAATATCCTTTCTCTGAAGAGGCAGGCTTCCATGGGGCTTCTGTCAAAGACTAACTGCGTCATCATCTACGCACACAATGGTGCCGCTCATTTATGAACCAGTTTTCTTTTGTTTGTTTTTAAAGGCACACATTGGCCCCAGTGCAGATCTTGGAAAGACTCTGCTTCTTTCTTCCACCTGTGTATTTACTGTTTCTATGTAACTGAAGTTTTCCCTTCACACCATCCTATGAGGTATCCTCAAGGCAGGTGAGGGGCATCTCACAGCACAGGCAGCCATCCTCCTAAGGGTGCGGAAGGAGAATCCCACAGGCAAGAGAGATCCTTGCACAGGGCGCCTCTGAAATTTGAAAGACCAAAGTCACTTCTCCTAAAAGGACCAGCAAGCTTTGTCTCCTCTTCTCCTCAAAGTCTCTCTGCTCTGGGTGGTCATTGCAAGAATGCTGGTCATTAAGAAACAGTGCCTGGAGTTTTGGTTTTTTCCTTTTTCCTCCCCAACCCTTTCCTTTTTGTGTCAGGTCTCAGGTTGTATCTGCAGATAACTCAAGAGCACCACTCCTCTAATGGCTAAACACACTCAAAATACTTTATTTTGTTGCCTCTTATTACCTGCTATATATATATTCCTATTCCTTTTTCACAGCAAATGATATTCTCACCCAAACCACAGCCAAAACCACAGCCAAAACTTCCCACTGACACTCAGCAAAGAAAAACCTGTACTTGAGGCCTAATGAACCGTAATGATAATTTATTTGTTTTTTTAATTATCTGGGGGCCCATCTGCACTACAGTGGTACCTCAGGTTTCATACGCTTCAGGTTACATATGCTTCAGGTTACAGAAATAACTCTTTCTCTAACCCAGAAATAGTACCTCGGGTTAAGAACTTTGCTTCAGGATGAGAACAGAAATCGTGCTCCGGGGGTGCAGCGGCAGCAAGAGGCCCCATTAGCTAAAGTGGTGCTTCAGGTTAAGAACAGTTTCAGGTTAAAAACGGACCTCCGGAACGAATTAACCTGAGGTACCACTGTGCACATTTAAAGTAGCGTCGCACCACTTTGCATAGTCATGGATCCCACCAAAATAATCCTGGGAACTGTAGTTTGCAAAGGGTGCTGAGAGCTGTTAGAAGATCCCTTGTTCTTCTCAGAGAGAGACAATTCCCAGAGTTCCCTGGGAAGGAGGTTTGGCTGCTAAACCACGCTGGGGAAGGAAGGACCCAGGAATCCTGCCTGCCTGATCCAAAACCTGGAATCCTCAGCATTCCCGAGGCATCTCGAGCAAGAAGCAGGTTCAGGCTGGGACACAAACCCAAAACAGACGGGAGTTCTCCAAACAAGATTTCATCAGGCAAGGTCAGACACAGGCCACATTCCCGGGCAGATTTCTCAGGAGAACTCTCCTCCCCGGCATGTTCCTTCTCGCTACTATTAAAGGCACAGAAACCAGACAGAAAAATTGGCAACCCAACAGAACATCCGTGGCAGGGGCTCCTGGAAGCCACACTGAGTGTGTGGTGAAGGGACAATGACTAAGTGTGGGTCAGAGATATTTCCCCCTTTCTTTATAATTTAATATGAACAATGCGTCCCAGGAGGCCACGGTGATGCTCTGCCCGTGGTGAAAAACAGATCTTCTCGCATGTCCCTGCAAAGTCGCATGGGATTTAGGGGCCATCTAAGCTGCTCTGTACTCACACATCCATTTCGATGTATTCAAACGGGCTTTGAATTACAGACCGGCCTTAATTCTCCCACTTAGAAAGCCAAGCAGCGCAAGAACACCTGCCTCATACAGTGACATTTAGCCCCCAAATAAGCAGAACTGAACCCTGATCCACACACACGCAGCAAAATAAGACGATTGAGGATGGGCCAAACCATTTTAGGTCACACCGTATATTTCAACCACATTTATAGCATTTTAACAGTCACGGCTTCCCCCAAAGAATCCTGGGAGCTGTAGTTTAACCCCTCAAAGAGCTCCAGGTCCCAGCACCCTTAACGAAATACAATTCCCAGGATCCTTTGAGGGGGAGCTATGACTGTTAAAGTGGTACGATAGTGTTTTAAATGTACGGTGTGGCCTTGGACTGCAGGTGACACCTGATGAGAGGGGCAGAGCTAGACCCTTTATTTGTAGAAAGTGTCCCCCCACCCTTTTAACCTTTCAGGGAACAGCTTCTGCAATTCTGGGAATGTCCCAGGAAAACCAGGACTCTTCCGGGGTATGCCATTCTTCCATCTGATTCCCCTGTGTTATTTAGATGGGCTCCCTTTCTTCTCCTCTGGAGTTGGCTGGTGGAGTTGCATGAAAGGAGCCCAATCAGAATGGACTATACTTGCAGAAAGTCACGTAGAACCATTGTCAGGGACACCCAAAGGGTGTCATCCAAGTCCAACCCACTGCTGTGGAGGAATCACAGCTAGAGAATCCCTGGCGGGCAGCCACCCAAAAACCTCCAGCGAAGGAAAAGTCCAGCACCTTCAACTCAGCTGACTCATAGGTTTGTACAGTAACAACAATGACAAGCCCTTCTTGGCAATCAGAAACAGAAAAGTGATTTGCAGCACGGCTTTCATGTAGAAACCTGGGGAAGGAGGGAGTGCAACAGGAAGTGATTGCCAACCGTGGGTTACATTTTCCCCACCGCTCTCATGTCTGTCCCCAACACAGTCATAAACAGTTCTTGAAAAGGATGTCTGCAATGTTTTCACGATACGTCACGTACAGGAGCAGCGCTGGGCTTTTGCAAAAGGAAATCCGGTGGGCCGGGGTGTAGCGGGGGCAAAGTTGTGCTCATCATGTCTTGCTACTGACGTCTTCCCCCTGCTAAGGGCAGAACATTTTCCCACCCGTTTAAACAGCTGACACACCACAGAGTATTGTGGGGGGGGGGGGGAGAGAGACTTGTGCCGGGAACCTGTAAAGATCCTGTGTGTGTGTTGGTTCCACCCTCCTTGTCATTTCGGCTTACAAACTGACCAGTGGGAGGAGAACAAGAAAGTCTGTACTGTCCTTGTACCTTTCAGGGCAGTTTGATCTGCAGAGAAATCAGCACCGGACATATTTCAGGGCAGGGAGCTAAGTATTATCACCTGCTTAGGATCTGCCACACTGTGAAAGGGAGAAGATCACAGGCAGATTAAAAAAAAAATAGTTGTTGACAAACGGTGAGGCTGCAACACATCTGAGGCAGAGGTGTCTCAGGAGAGGAAAAACCTTCATCTGCTTTGTGTTGCTTGGGAACATAGGAAGGAAGTTGTGTTACACTGAGTCTAGACTCTTGCTCCATCTAGTTCATTACCGTCTACAGAACACTGACTGGGAGAATTTCTCCAACATTTTAGGCAAGGGAATAATTTTCCCGTCCTTTTGCAGAAATGAACGGCCCGCTGTCAGCCACCTTGCTGCAGTCAGGTATGCAGAAGGACAGCAGGCTCTCGCCGAATAGCCGTGTCCAATCATCACAGCCGTGTAATGAGATCAGGGTAATATAGGGCAGCCTTGAGGATAAAGGCAGATTAAAGCAAACACAGAAAAAGGAAGAAGGATAAACGCTTGATCTGGCCGTGACAGCTTGTACGTCTGATTTATTGCCTTCCTCATAGGACTGCCAATCTGTTTTATTTTCTGGCAGGGTTTCAGCTAAATAATGGGAAATGGCACAGTCAAACCGAAAAAAGCTTCACCTGCTGAACACCTGCCAGAAACACAGGTGCTCTGCTTGTGGGTAGAAGGAGGAATTGGCCGTCCTTCTTGCTTGAATAAGTAAGCTGGGGTGGGGAGGGATTTACTTGGCAGCCAGCTTTCCAAATCATACGTTTCCTTGGGTTTCTGAGCATGTGCAAAGTGTCTCTGATTAGCAGAGCGACTCCTGCGGGGAGAGAACAGGGGGAGCCTTGCAGAGCAGCAGCATGCAGCAGTGGGACATTCACTGCCACGGGATGTGGCGATGGGCTTTTTTCTTTAAAAAAGGCTGTAGAAAGGGAAAGAGTGGTGGCTCAGTGGTAGAGTATCTGCTCCACATGCATAAGGTCGCAGGTTCGATCCCCAGCATCTCCAAGCAGGGATAGGAAAGTCCTTAAGTCTGAAACTCAGCAGAGCCCTTGCCAGTCTGTATGTAGACAGTGCAAGATGGACCAATGTTTTGAAGGCAGCTTCCTATGGTCCTAACCTGCTTCAGGCACCACCAAGGGGAAGAGATGAACAAAAGCAGGAGCTGGTGTCCAAATGGACCAGAAGGTTTTTTAAATGTCAACCCTAGTTAAGGTATGTTAGTTAATGCCTTGGCCAGCACTGAAGGGGAGATCTAGGGGGCGATGGGAGTCCTGCCTTTGTCTCCAGGGACTTCTGCATCCACCCTTAGGCGTAGCCGATTCCCCATTGACCTCAGGGCTCGTTCAACCCAGAGACCTGCTCATCACTCAACTTCCCTCCCCAGTGTCTTTCCAGATTAATGACTGACAGAAGCTGGCTGCCGGCCGTGACTGATCCGCCCCTTTTGCGCACAAACTTGAAGCCCGGACACTCTGCTCCACACTGCAGGGTCATTGCCTCCTCTTTGGAAGGGAGTCAGAAGCGGGTGACGTGCTGCGTGGCCAGAATGAATCCAAACTACACCAGAGAGCCTAAAGGGCTCCCCAGAAAATCCCGGGGTCTGTTAGATCTCAAAGTACACAACCAAATGAAAGTACACAAATGTGCATTCCTGGTCATGCAGTGAGGAAGTCAGGTGGACCCACCGAAACATGCTGGAAACACCTGACCTCACCCCACACATCCACAGCAACAGTCAATATCCCTTTGTCCCTTACACAATACAGAAAGCTCTCCTTCACCTGCTTGTTTACAACAGCCTGTTCCTGGACTTTGGGGGCAAGGGCAACAGCAAACCAAACAGGTTCTGCACCTTACCAATCAGCTGCAAATCCAGTCAGGAACATTTTATGTCTGATTCTCAGCATATGCTCTATAAACATACGACACCATCTCATCTCGCTGAAGCTAAGCAGGTCTGGTCAGTGCCTGGATGGGAGAGCACGAAGGGGATCCTGTGTGTGCTGCCAATCACAATGGCAGAAAGGAAGGCTGTGTTAGAGCAGGGCTCTTGTTCAACCAGAGGGCTGGATTACCTGAGTGGAAAGCTGCCAAGGGCCGCTCACGCACTCTTTCTTTCTTTCTTTCTCAATGTAGCCTACTTTACAGGGTTGTTGTGAGGTTAAAATAGAGGAGGGAGAGCCACATAAGGCCCCCCAACCTCTTTGGAGGAAGGTGGGGGGGCAACCAATAGATTTCTGGTGAGGGAGCGGAAAAGAAGCAAGCATGCTGGGAACATTTTTCCCCCAAAAAGGCATTCCCGAAATCTCTCCACAAAGGCACAGAACCACAGCAAGAGTCAGATCAATGGCCCGTGTAGCTCAGTTTGTTGGCATTGCAAGGCAGAAGGAAGAGAGCATTTCACTGTGGGCAGGTAATACAAAACAGGGGCTGTCTCTACGGAATGGGGGGAAACGGGAATATCCATGCCTGGCTGGTTACAGAACAAGCCTCGAGAGCACTGGAAAGAAAGAGGAGGCAGTGGGTTCAGACTGAGGGCATAAAAAAGGGGGGGGAAATGTGGGGTCAGAGAACAAAAAAAAATTGCAGGAAGTTATGTCTTCACATCAGGACTCAGTGCCTTTGCATCATCATTTCGCCTTGGAAGGGAGGGGGAGGAAAGGGGTTGCGGCAGTATCTCTGGCTTCTGATTGGCCTCTCCGCAGGAGGGGTGTGTGAGCCAGGGTAGCTGCTGGTTGGCCGCCTGCCTGTGATGCAATTGAAAGGGGAGGGGGAAGCCAGAGAGCCCAGCAGGAAATTGTGCCATTGCACAGCAGAGAGAGGATGCGAATGCCCAGATCGGGAAGCTTCCCGTGCTTGCTCAGTGGAGCAAAGCAGCCCTTCGCCATGACTGTAACTGCAATGCCACCCTTGCCCAGGACATTCGTCATGCTCCGGTTTCAAGTTGAGCAGGAAGGAGCAGGAACGTGGGGTATTGTTCCTGCTCCAACGGGGCTGGCGTTACACGCTGTATCTCTGCGTCAGCACCACTCCTGCTGCCCTCATTGTCTGCTTTGGATAGTTGGAGGGCAGTGAGAGAATGCTGAGCATGGATGGACCTTTGGTCTAATCCAGCAAGCCTGTTCTTAGAAAGAAGAGATGAATGCCAGGAGGACCCAGTTTATGAGCAAATAATAGCCATTGTTCCCTCCAATAGCAAACCCAGGTCATGGAGAACCCAGAGGGAGGTAGCATCAGCATGCAAGCCCAAGATATGCAGAAGTGAACAACATGGTTGAGCCACAGAATATTGAATTTGTCATTTGGGAAACAGGAACCGGGGAGGAGGGAAGATTGAAGTGGCCTACTTGGGTGTCTTACAGCTTATGGAATCCTGAGAAGGGAATGGATGGCACCCTGAAGAGGGTTAAGAATGTACTGCAGAATTTTGTTGCAGGTCCCACTGTTAAAGATCGTAAGAGCTAGATCAAACCAAAGGGCCGTTGGCGTGGCCAGTTGTCAAGGGTGATGGGAGGTATTGTTCAATAGCATCTGGAGGGCTTCAGGTTGGGAGAAGGCTGTTCTCCTTCGCCTGCTAATGAAAACACAGTGTTCCTGTGCCCACAGTGGGCACCCCAGGGAACCATAAGAACACAAGAACTGTTTTGCTGAATCCGGTCAGAACTGCACCTAGCAGGTCACACCCACCCACCAATACGGCTTTTCAGGCCTATGGGCTACACACATGCAACTTCCTACACCATACGTGATTGACTCTGCAATGATGGAGGTGAGGCGGAAGCAAGACTGCAGCTGACGCAATCCACCGGAAAGACTGATGGGCACAAGTTCCAGCTCTTATCAGATGTAATGGAGCCAATCGTTATCTTCAGCCTCTAATTTTACAATGCATAAAATGAGAGTGCAGTAAGAATCTGCTACCGTACAGGGTTACTATGAACGTGGTTGCAATCAGAGCAATGGGTTAGTCAGTCAACAGCTACGAGGAACAAGGAAGTGGCACACTCAAGGTTGAATGTACACGCACCATTTCCCAACTGCAACCTGTCAAACAAAGGAATTGGTTCTAGGTAGAGAAGGCTGGAAAAATAATTGTTTTCATTTCTGCTCTCTCTCTCTCGGCAAGTTTCTAGTCCTCAAGACTAATTGGCAAGAGAGGTGAAATCTCAGAAGCTGGGAGGGGAAGGTGGACAGGGATCTGAGCAGGATTCTGTGGAAAAGGGAGTGGTGTTTCCACGACCTGCATAATTCTTTGCCCCTCCCATATGACAACAAGAAGTAGCATTTATCATGAGAAGGAAGCAAATATATTCAGAAGCCTTCAAATGTGTAAATGAGTCATATTTCAGAATTCTATATTTGCAGGGACAATGTTACTGCCTTTCAAAATTATCTGGAATATATATATATAACCTTGCCTGATTTGTGCTGGAGAAACACCAGAGAGATAATGAGCAATACATTGCCCACATTGTGTTTACACAGCATTAACGGCTGTCAAAACAGGTTTCCGCTTTAATGACTGTAACAACTACCGCGGGATCTCCCTGCTGAATACTGTGAGGGAAGCCTGTGCCTGCGTAGTTCTCAACAGATTGCAGTCACCTTCTGGCAGAGTCTACCTAAGTCACGATGAAGATTTAGAGCTCAGAGGTCCACAGCTGGCAGGATTTTCTCACTGCGTCAGCTGCAGGAGAAATGCCCGGGGGCAGAGGCGCCACTTGTGCATCGCCTTCGTGGATCTTACAAAGGCATTTGACCTCATCAGCCAAAAATGACCCTTACACTGCTCCACAAGATAGGATGCCCACCGAAGGTCCACAAGATGATTGCGTCCTTCCAAGAGGACAAGCACAGCACCGTTCGGTATGACTTATGATCCTTAGACGCCTTCCCTATAAACAGCAGCGTTGTGAAACAGGACTGTGCTCTTGCCCCGACTATCTTTGGCATATTCCTCTCCCCAAAGCCCTCATATGCCTTCAGGTCAACTGAAGATGGTGTGAACATTCATTCAAGGAGCAACGGGGGTCTGTTCAACCAGGCAAGCCTCCAAGATGGAGATCTACAAGGCTTGCGTGCTGAGCATGCTGCTTTATGGAAGTCAGTTGTAAGTAACTTAAAACTGTCAAGGAGCAATACCTCAACGCCTTCCACATGCACTGTGTCAAGACGTTCTCCCCCAAGCTCACATTCCCATGTTCACACTCCTATCCAAGTGACAGCTAAAATGACTTGGTCATGTCCACAGAATGGAAGATGGCAGGATGTGCCCCACATATGTACTTTATGGGGGGGCTGGTTTCGGGCACTAGGCCTATAGGCAGATCAGGTGTGTGTTACAAAGATGTCTGCAAACCAGACGGGAAGGGTGGAAATATCAACTCCACCATGTGGGAATCCCTTGCAGACAACCACAGGGCCTGGAGACAGTCAGATCATGTATCCACAGAGGAAAAATGATTGCTAGAAGCAGCACAGAAAGACATCATGGCACATCTGTAGCAGCACAACCGGATGCCTTCATCTGCCCCAGCTGTAACAAAACTTGTCTCTCCTGCATTGGTCTCTACAGCTGTAGGCACTGCAACTCTCCAACTGATTTGACTTCACCCACAAAGGCACACTCCTCCGTTGTCTTGCAGATGGATGCCAACCAACAACAACAATTACTGCTGTCGAAACAGGTTTCCACTTTAATGACTATTGCACAGACCTCCTGCACAATCATAAATTCCATTATGCTGTTTCTCAAAAAAATAAGAACTGGTAGAAGCATTTTGAAGAGTATACCACAGGAAAGGCTATGGGGAAAGGGCACATCCAGATACTGAGGCCAAATTCTTTTTACTGAACCCCTCTATTTTCCCCATGTGTGCCATCCCTGATCAAGCTTACAATAATATAAACTTTTCAAAACAGCACCCCTGGAAAGGACTCACACCCCACCTTCCAGTCCCTCAGATCAGCAGTTTCCATCACCTTCGCCCTACCAAGCAGAGTCCAAAGAAAACTGGTTTCTTATTCAGCGACTATGCCTAACAGGGTAGAAAACCTGTTAATCCATAAATAACGGTACATTCACCCAACACTCCGCCCTCACTCACTGAAGACATTCTGGAAGTGAACTGAAGGTTGTGCAAAAAAAAAAAAAAGGTCTCCTTATTTATTAACAATGACTGGTAGAGAAGAAAACTAAACTTGTTGCCCCAAAGGGTGACAGAGAGTCCAATAATCTGTTTCCTTGTAAAACAATAACAGCCCTTGTTGAGTTAGCAATATGTTGTTCTCCAATGGAAGAACTTCACATTTATTATTTATCTAATGGTTGCTCGTAAAATGTTGCAAGCTTACGGACCATGCAAGACTCTTCAGCCATGGATTATTGGGTTTGTTTCTGGCACAAATTGTTGAACTTAGTATCCCTTCAAATCAAGAGGATTCTAAATCATGACTAGCTTCCTCCACTAATTTCAATGGAATTGTGTCAGCTCCTCTTAAGTAAGCCAGCTTGTGCAATCCAGATAATATTTTACACTGACACCGTACAACTTTCTGTCGCATCCTCCGCGCTAAATTCTGACCCCAACACTAAATGACGCAAATTGTACGTTTTGCATACGACCCAGGCAATATTAGTCACACTTTGGTCCCATGCAAATGACAACGTACTTGTCCCCCTGGGACTGAAGTGTGCCTCTCCTCATGGCGCAATTCTATACATGCCTGTAGGGGAGTTCATTTCCAGTCAGTTCAATGGGGACCAATTCCCAGGTCAATGGGTTCCTAAGGAAATGTCTTAGGAGGAAATTTCCTGGGAGAAAAGGTTGCAGCCTTGGGGGAGCTTCTTAGTTTAGAGGAAATGCGAGCAAAAGGCAACATGATACGACGTTTATAAAATTATACGTGGCATGGAGAAAGTGAAAGGAGAAAATGTGTCCTGCCTCTCTCATAACACTAGAACCTGCAATGACGCTGAAGGCTGAAAGATTCAGGACAGATGAAATACAGTGGTACCTCGGGTTACATACGCTTCAGGTTACAGACTCCACTAACCCAGAAATAGTTAAGAACTTTGCTTCAGGATGAGAACAGAAATCGTGCTCTGGCGGCGCGGCGGCAGCAGGAGGCCCCATTACCTAAAGTGGTGCTTCAGGTTAAGAACAGTTTCAGGTTAAGAACGGACCTCCGGAACGAATTAAGTACTTAACCTGAGGTACCACTGTAAAGTACTTCTTCACACATTTAAACTATGAAACTCACTTTTAAAAGTGGCAGTGATGGCCACCAATTTGAAAGGCTTTGAAGGAGGATTAGAGCCATGGGTAGGCAAACTAAGGCCTGGGGGGGGTGGATCCGGCCCAATCGCCTTCTAAATCTGGCCCGCGGACGGTCCGAGAATCAACGTGGTTTTTACATGAATAGAGTGTGTCCTTTTATTCAAAATGCATCTCTGGGTTATTTGTGGAGCATAGGAATTTGTTCATTTTTTCCCCTTCAAAATATAGTCTGCCCCCCCACAAAGTCTGAGGGACAGTGGGCCATCCCCCTGCTGAAGAAGTTTGCTGATCCCTGGATTAGACAAATGCATGCACAAGGCTATTGATGGCCACTCAGCTATGATGGCTTTGCTCTGCCTCCATAGTTGGAGATATTAATACTTCTGAAACTAATGGTGGGAGGGAGGGGGGTCCTGCTTGCAGGTTTCCCACTGGGGCACCTGGTTAGCCACTGAGAGAACAGGAAACTGGACTAGATTGGGCCACTGACCTAACCCACCATAGATGTTCTTACATTCTTAGCACTGTGGTCTTTATCTAGATCAGTTGGCTGCCCGTCAAACATTGTTAGGCTACAACTGCCATCAGCCCCAGTCAGTGGCCAGGGACAATGAGATCTATAGCCCAGCAACATTTGAAGAACCAGTTTCCTCATCCCTGGTTCAAAAGAACAGCTGGAAGCAGAGCTGCCATATTGCAACCTAGATATATCCTCTCTCTCTCTCTTTAGTAGCTCTGCTAGCAAAGAAATGGAGCTGTCTCTGAATCAGCTGTTTCTCCCCCCTGGTCCCACCACCTACCTACCCAAAAAATAAGTTGCTGTTGCTAGATTTCAGTGGATTTCATTGTAATGAAATGAGAAATGAAAAACGCAATGAGATGTTTGCATACTAAGCAGCATATATACAGTACATAGGGCAGTAGCCAAAGTCTGCACCTGATATTTTTTTTTCATGTCTTGCAGCAGGGGTTGCCAAGGTGGTGCCCTCCAGCTGTTTTGGACTACAACCCTTTATCAGCCTCTGC
Source organism: Podarcis filfolensis (assembly GCF_964270895.1). NCBI lineage: Eukaryota > Metazoa > Chordata > Lepidosauria > Squamata > Lacertidae > Podarcis > Podarcis filfolensis. Next base: position 13,371,400 of record NC_139615.1, on the reverse strand, counting down.
CAGCATGGTCAGTGGTCAGGGATGATGGGTTGTTTTTTTGTCTGTGACACATGTTGGCTACCTCTGCCCTAGAGAGTGATCTGAATTAGCCTATTTATTTTACTTTCATTTGGGTAAACCAAGTTAAACAGTATGGAAACCACCAGGCTTGCCTAATATTGAATTTGCCATTGGTGTACTTTCCTAATGAACTTAAGAGAAAATAAATGGTCGTTCTTGACAACCATTCAATGCAGACGTTCTGCTTCTGAAAGAAAAAGTGGAAGGCATTTAAGGAAACTGGGGTGGCTGCGTAAGGAATTTACAGATGAGCTGAGATGTAAGAGAAATTGAAGTAATGAGAAATCAAGAGGTTGTCAAAGGTTGCAGGGAGAAGGTCATGTGCCCTTCCTGCTTCCTAACCCATAAAGCCAATTTCTCACCTGCTTCTCTCTCTGAACCTCTGCCCCCACCCCCAGCCACCACTGCAAGATAACCCCTTAAATTTGTCATCCAGAGGTTGGGACAACCAGAGTCTGATTTGAATCAAACTTCACCCAGGCTTTGGTCATATGAACCGGCTTTCCCATAGCAAAGCCCAACCCTGGAATGTGGGGGAAGCAGTGCTTTAGAGCTCATGCAGAGTGCTTCCCCACAACCACAAGGGGAAAGGCAGTCTAAACCACAGGGGGTGAGATGAGACAGCATTTGAAGTGCAGATGGCTGGAGGAACATGAGTCATGACGGAAACTAGGCTGTAAAGTATTTCATCTTCAAGCGGTGTTATGTCCAGGTCTTTCCCAAGTTAGATCTGACATTTTATAAACCCACACCTGACTTTCCAGATGCAGTGTCTGTAAAAAAGCCACTTCCTTTCCTCTTCAGAAAGGCACTAGTGTTCTTGATCATGACCTGCTCACCCTTCCCTCTAGTTATTAATAGTGTAAAGTACGAAGATGCCATTCAATCATTCCTGAGCCTTGAAATCAGCGGAATTAAGTAAACTGAGCGCTATCTCAGCCCTTCTTTCCCTCATTCACCAGAAATCTGGAGGGAAATCATTCTAGCCTACTTTAAAGGGTTGTTGTTAGGGGTTCGAGCATTGGACGCAGACCAGGGACGGCCAGGTTCAAATCCTCCCACTCAGCCACAAAGCTCACAGGTGGGAAGGGTTACCTTGAGCTCAGTCACTATCTCTCAGCCTAACCTACCTGTCAGGGTTGTTGTGAAAACAGAAGTGGGAAGAGGAGACCTACCCGAGAAGCTTGTAGGCTGGGTGGGGCAAAGACAGGAAAGCAAGAGTGTGAGTATGTGTGTGAGAGAGAGAGGGAGTACTTTTTTTGGAGTGAGGGAAAACTGCGCAAATCTCCCTAAGCTTTCCTATTAAAACATATGTAAACTATCAGCTCTCACTTGATCCCATTGCTCAGTACAAACCCCTATTCCAGACCCCCAACTGGACCCCACCCCTCCAGGCTCTCCCTTGTGCATACACAAAAGACCCCTTCAGCTCCTCTGTCCCAAGAGCTTCAGGCCCAAACATCTTTGGGATCTAGGTGTCCCAAATGCCATAACCATAGTCCGAGCTTCGGTCTTCCCCGTAAGACCCCTCACCCCACCCTGCCAACTCCTAGGGACCGAGGTCCCTTTGCCCCCCCCCCAATAAAATATTTGAGGGGCTCACCCACCCCCAAGTTGATGGGCATTGCTGCCATTAAAATGGTGTGTGTGTGTGTGCTGTGTCTTGTTATCAATTATATGTGGTGGGGCTTGCTTGCCACCCCCACCCCAAAATTTTATTCAAGTTGGCACCCCTGCACCCACCACCACAGACAGTGGGGGCATCATAAGAACCCACAACCCTAAATGCCAGGAGAGGAAGGAAGGAAAAATCTGGAAAGACCCCCAAAGCGGATTGGGGGGAGTGGAGGAAGAAAGGGGGATGCAACGCAACCTCCAGTTGACCGCTAGGAGACACGAGGCTGGCAGATCAGGGACTCCCCTGCTTCGTTGTTACCCGTCTTGAACGAGCCCCTCAGCTTATTTCGACAATATGGGACGGGGGGGGGGGGATAACACTAAAACCGCCCTACCTTTCGGGGCCATCGCTAAGAGAGCAGGACCCTGGGAGGAGGGAGAGAGAAAATGAAAAGCCCCACACAGAAAGATGCGAGGTAGAAAACGCGGCATGCTATTAAATTCCTGGCTTCGGGGGGGGGGCAGGGTGCTGAAAAGATGAGGAATCGAGCCCCACCTCGTCTGACCCTTTGCAAAGCAACAGATCCAAGGAGAGCCACGTGCAGGCGCGATCTCCCCGGTTTTACTCCATAATCCACATATTATATATATTGCAATATATGTGTGTGTGTGTGCATATATATGTGTATAATACCACATATAGCGCAACCGGGATCATTCTGACCTTTCATCTCCGCTTCTCTCCATGTCGGATTCTGACTGATGGGGGCTTCGGCGCTTTCCTCGTCCGGATCCTCCGCTCTTTCTTCTCCCGGGAGAACTGCGCTTCTCCCTGCAGGAGGCGGCCGTTTTACCGGCCTCCGGGGAGAGCGACGCTGTCGTCACGGGCACGCCGGCCAATGGGACGCCAGCCTCTGCCGAGGGCCCGCCCACTCGCGCGCCCGCCGGCCGGCCGGCCACAAAGGTTGCCCCTGGCAACGCCGGGGCTCCGTCGCCCGTCACGGCCCTGGACCGCTCTCGCCCTGCCCACCCGAGGCGGCAGCATCAGCACCAGCATCCTCCTCCCTGGCCGGCTTCCCCTCCAGGACCGAGGAGGAGGAGGAAGGGGCAGGCGGGGCGAAGGCGGCTCCTGGGGCCCTCGAGGGTATGGGGGGGGGCGATCGGGCGACCAGGAAGAGGAGGAAGCGGCTTCCACCGACAAAGCTCCACGAGGGTGGAGGGTACTGAATGCACACGAGGCAAAAGGAATACACGCGTACACCTGACCCTGAACGTTAGGAGGACTCGTCGCGGGGGAATTCCCCTGGCAACGCGTTTCATTCCCCTTGCTAGGTTGTTGTGGTTGTTAGTACTGTAATCAGCGCTTTCTTCTAAAAAAAAAAATGTTTAGGGAATACTCTCATTTTGACTCAAGAAAATCACCATTTTATAGTGATTTATAGTGATCTAGGGAAAAATAAATACAGTAAATGGACAAAAGTACAAAGATTCAGAAAATGTTTAGGGGTATGCGTACCCCTGCGTCGTCGTCCCCCCCCCCCGAAAAAGCACTTCTTATTATTCTTATTCTTATTCTTATTCTTATTATTCAGCTATCTTTTCTCTTGTTCCATGCTTGGGTCCACCTCAGGTGCCCAAATATCTTGGGCCTGCCCTGCTAGTACCCACTGATAGCTCTCTCCTCCATTTATGCCCCAGCTTTCCTCCAAGAAGATCAAGGTGGCATGCATGGTTCTTCCTCTCTCTCTCTCTTTTTATTATCCTCACGACAATCCTGTGAGGTACGTTAGGCTAACTGACTGTTCCAAGGTCACTCAGTGACCTTCATGGCAGAACAGGAATTTGCATCGTCTCCCAAACTGTGATTTTAGTTGTGTGTGTGTGAACTTTCTTTTTGCTGTCCAAGTTATTGCGATTGGCTGTGGTTTTTCAGTAATTGTTTGTGTAAAGTGTACAGACAATTTGGTTGGATGTGTGGTATACATATAAGAATATTATTACTATTTATTATACAAACTGGAGGAATAATAGATGTTAACAACAGTTTGGATCCACCCAGACTTCATATTCCTCAGACTTCAAACAAACTTTCTGTTGCTATTTTCCTCCTGTTTCTCTTTTGTTCTATCACATCCAAACCTTCCATCACTTAAAAATTTCCACTCAGATTTCATTAAGATCAAAAGCGCTGATAATTTGTGTATACAAATATTTTCAAGTCGCCCATGGAGGCTGGAACCCTGGCAAACTTCCAGCCTTGGTTTTCTTGAAATGGATAAATATTTCTCCATCCTCTTAGGAATGTATATATGGAAAAACCAATTTGTACATGTCCCTTTTCTATTTTGATACTCAAAACTGAAACATTTCTAGTAACCCTCTTTTCATTTGTAACGTGTTCAGCCTAATCACTGAGATGTTTGTGGCTCTTATTCATACTTAGTTTCTGTTTCCTGTGGCAGAAAAATAACTGGAGGTTTCTGGACTTGGGGGAAATACAGTTTTATTTACACAAACACACACACATATATACAAGCTGAGCCTAAGCTTGGGGTTCACTAACTTTATATACTACAAAATATAACTAAAACTACAAGTACTGATTAGTTCAACACATTAATGAACATTTCACAATGTTCCCAACAAGATGTGCGGATTTGTATTTACTTGCACTTTATTTACACCAGCATGTGATAAAAACACTCAGTTTTGTAAGACTGTACCTTCTCTCTTTTGGTCAATTTGACCATGCAAACCATATCCCGTGCTATAGTTGGGCAGATGTCCAGTGTTGGAGTCTTTATCTGCCCCTCAGTTATAACAAATAGTTATTCGTCAATGAATGTTGAATCATTCCTCTAACATCTGTCAGTAGTACCAAATCTTGAACTGTGGAACAGCCTCCACAGAAAAGTTCAGTGTGGTGTAGTGGTTAAGAGCAGTAGACTCGTAATCTGGTGAAACGGGTTCGTGTCTCCGCTCCTCCACATGCACCTGCTGGGTGACCTTGGGCTAGTCACACTTCTTTGAAGTCTCTCAGCCCCACTCACCTCACAGAGTGTTTGTTGTGGGGGAAGAAGGGAAAGGAGAATGTTAGCCACTTTGAGACTCCCTAGGGTAGTGATAAAGTGGGATATCAAATCCAAACTACTACTACTACTACTACTACTACTACTACTACTACTCTTCTTCTTCTTCTTCTTCTTCTTCTTCTTCTTCTTCTTCTTCTTCTCCTCACGGTGCTGTCTTTATGGTATTTTCAGTGCCAGGTGAAACACTTGATATAGTGCTATCCAGAGCATTATAGAAAATTTAAATGGATGCTCAGAGTCTTGGCTGTCCAATTTGAAAGGCCCAGGGTACTGGGCCTCAGCTGCCCTAGGATGCTAGGTGCTTAAAAAATAAAAGTTACAAATAAAGCAGTTGGAGTGAAAGGGTCACCTCTTAGCTCAGCTTTAGGCATGGAGAGTTCATGATGACTAGAACGATGCATGATCCTATTTTCTCTTTTACCTCTGTGTATGTCCAAGAGTATAAGGGACACGGGTGGCGCTGTGGTCTAAACCACTGAGCCTCTTGGGCTTGCCGATCAGAAGGTCGGCAATTTGAATCCCCAAGACGGGGTGAGCTCCTGTTGCTCGGTCCCATCTCCTGCCAACCTAGCAGTTCGAAAGCATGCCAGTGCAAGTAGATAAATAGGTACTGCTCTGGCAGGAAGGTAAACGGCGTTTCCATGCGCTGCTCTGGTTTCGGTGTTGCACTGCGCTAGAAGCGGCTTAGTCATACTGGCCACATGACCCAGAAAAACTGTCTGCGGACAGACGCTGGCTCCCTTGGCCGGTAAAGCAAGCTGAGCACCGCAACCCCAAAGTCGTCTGCGACTGGACTTAACTGTCAGGGGTCGTTTACCTTTGTGTCCAGAGTAGAGAATTACAGGAGGCAATCCGACAGGCTGTCTGTGTCCCCACCCCCTTCATAACTAGGAACAGTTTCCTGGGAAGCAAATTAGTTTAAACACATCATGAACCTCTGACAGCACAATGAAAAGTTAACCCTCCTACTGCCCCGGACAAGGCCTGTTCCACGTGCATTCAGTTTCTGTCTTCCTCTTTGTACTTTGCTGCGTGTAATTAGATGAGAAGATAGCCTGAAGGCTTCAAACAAATTGGTGGCTGATGGGATCATCTGGGCCCATATTAGACCAAAAATTCCCTTCCAAAATCAAAGGCTGGCAGAATCATGTCAGGTGATTCATTCTTGTAATGAGAATTTGTGGCTTCATCAGGTGTTTGGCTCCTGGAATAGACAGGATATTGGAATGGGATGACTGATCCTGCCCAGCATGGATGACAGTGGCTGTTCCTTCCCTCAGAAGCTGTTTGCTAACCTGTGTGCTTGCCACTTCCTTATAGCCCTGCTCAATGAGTCTATCCTAAATGCTTTTTTGTTGCACTATAGTCTCTGAAGGTCCTCCTTTGATCAGAGGTCCTCCAGCCTCTCTACACCATGGGTCAGAGAACTGGGCTTTCCCTTTGGGAAGCTGAGAAACCCACCCAAGATGACCCTGCTTTGTGTGATATAGAAATGTCTGCTCTCTCCAGACAAGGAGACATAGAGGCGCCTCGAGAAAAAGGTAGGGGGAGGGGTAACAGGAATTGCACATAAGGCCAAACTGGTGTGAAGAAGGCCTGGGAGAGAGGCATGAAGGGAATGAGAGATGGTGAGAGAGAGAAGGCAAATAACATCTTGGGAATGCAAGTCGGCATACACACCATACATTTAAAGCACATGACTTTCTGCAAAGAGTCCTAGGAACTGTGGTTAAGGGTGCTGCTCTTTGTGAGGGTAAACTATAGTTCCCAGGATTATTGGGAAGAGTGAGTCATGTACTTTAAATGTGGTTTAAATGTATAGTGTGTATGCAACCTAAGAGGATTGATGGGTATAGTGGGACAAAGCTGGGCAACAGGCTGGGGCCGGCTCTACCTCAGGTGGCAGATGCTATTGGGTGGCAAACAGCGGAGAGCTATTGGAGAACTGAGCTGTGTGTGCCATGCTGTCTGCTTGCGTCTCCTTATTCTACCCTGATGTGGTGGGGAATGCTGTCCCATTGGCTGTGTTCCAGTGAGGTGCACCTGCCAGTTCTGTTGGCTTCTGTGGGTGGAATGGGTGGGTGTGCACACCATTTGTCCTTTGCCTCAGGCAGCAAAATATTTTGGGCCTTTTCCTGCACAGGATTGCCCACTCAAACCTTCTTGGGGCTGTTTCTTATTTTAGAGCCAGTTCTCAAACCGTGGGGCACAGTGCCCCCGCATGGTGACTTGAGAAGCTCGGAACCAATGGACAGCCATTTTATCCATCATCACACAGCACCAGATTGAGGGTGGCTAGTTCCACCGCACAGGGTGCTGAGCCAAGGGGGCAGAAAATTGAGAAGATCCACAATTGAGAAGATCCAGCAGAGGGAGAGCTGAGGCAAGACAGCCCACTCCACCTGCTCCATTGGTTCAGTTGAAAGAGCAGTTGCCATTGGGGTCCTCTCATCTCTGAATTGTCTGTTCATGCTGTTCATTGTGAGAGCATCTATGCGTACTTTGTCATCATCTATGGCCTAGGGATTAATAGCCAATTTTTCTCTGTTTCCTCCATCCCTGCTTTACTAAAATCTCTCTGCCGTTTCGAACCACCACTTTCCCCCTCTCAGTGTCTCTCATTTCTGGTTCCCGTTTCATGGCTACTGCTGTTGTGCAACAGGCCTTTATTATCGCTCGTGGATTTAAAAGCCCAGAGGGTGTTGCCGTTTGTTCCTTTGACTACATGCACATTAGTCAAACATCATTGTTTGGGAAAAGGTTATTGCCAACAGTTCACAGCAGACCTCAGCGTATGAGAAGGCAAGCGCCTGCAAGTGCATTACGTACATAGGAATTTGAAGCCATGATACATTTCCCTCTCCCACTCTCCCCGCTCTGGGATTTAACTTCCTGGACAGCCTGTGAACCCTGAGGAAGGGCAACTCTAGTTCTCCACACTGATAATTTTAACAAGGTTTCCCTTCCAAAAGAAAACACCAAAGATGTGTGAAAAAGAGGAGCAATGGAAACTTGGAAAACAGGAACAAATAGTGAAAGTTGGAATATATGGATCATAATATGGCTTTAAAGATGCTCCATGGTTTCTACACAGATACCCATTTTAGATACACATATGAAAAAGGGCAATCTGCTCATTCAGGGGGTGGGAAGAACCTCAGGCCCATAGAAAACATGGACCCTCCAGATGTCTCTGTGTAGCCTTCAGGACTCTCCCTGGACCACAACCCCATCCCACATCCCCCTCGTTGCTTTAACCCAGCTGGAATGTTTACCTGAACTGTAGTAATGCCTTTTGTTTGCCTGGGAGGAGGAGACAGGTGTGTGCGGAAATCTCTGTCTTTTGCAAGGCAGAAACGTAACCTACTGTACAAAGGTACAGGTCACATCTATTGCTCTGCACACTTTGCCTCTGGCTGGCACACAGCCCCTGGCTGGTTGCTGACACAGGAATGTGGGGGGTGGGTGGGTTGAGTTTCCTCCAACTGTTTGCTAATTAATGGACCATGGCAGGTCAATGGGAGACACACTTTGCACGAAGAAGCCTCTCTCCAGCAAAAGATCTTAGAAAGACTTCTCCAGAAGTGTCCGGCTCCAGGCGTGACGAGGCCCTTGGCAAGTTGCCCTCTGGCAGGCTGCTGTGGATGCTGTCCTGTTTCCTTGGAGGCAGGGCCTGATATTTCTCACAATGCTGCTCCCAGAATAACGTAAATCAGAGGCGTTCTGGGAAATTTAAATGGCAGATTCTGGACTCTGCTGCTGTTTCAAAGGAGGATGCAGGACAGGCATCAACATATGTTTTTTCTATCCCTCCTTCTGCCCACCTTTAAACAATCTGCTTTTCTTTTCCGAACTGAATGCAGCACATTAACCCTTCTTACTTGAACAAGTGCTTTTGACAGTGAAGTATAGCATGCATTCATATTATCAAGGGTCACTTTTACACCATTACACTCCCTACCCTGAGGCACTGTAGTTTAAACCACTGAGCCTCTTGGGTTTGCTGATTGGAAGGTCAGCGGTTCAAATCCCTGCGACAGGGTGAGCTCCCATTGCTCTGTCCTAGCTTCTGTCAACCTAGCAGTTCGAACGCATACCAGCGCAAATAGATAAATAGGTACCGCTGCAGTGGGAAGGTAAATGGCGTTTCCATGTGCTCTGGCACTCGTCACAGTCCTCCGTGCGCCAGTAGCAGTTTAGTCGTGCTGGCCACATGACCCGGGAAGCTGTGTGTGGACAAACGCTGGCTCCCGCAGCCTGAAAAGCGAGATAAGTGCCACACCCCATTGTTGCCTTTGACTGAACTTAACTGTCCAGGGGTCTTTTACCTTTTTACCTTTACGCTTAGGCATTTATTTTTAAAGTCTACTGTCCTATGGGACGTATTTTCCTATCTTACACCACTTGAAAGCCTTCCAAATTAAGTCTCAGGTCCTTCTGTACTCTGGTGTAGCAAGATACACGGCTAGGTTTGCAAATTCTCTGTGCCACCAAGACATTTGTTAACTGAAACTGTGCTACTGACCAGGCCAGAATTCTAGGTTGCACCATACCATACCTACATTATGAAGGGGAACCAGGTCGGCCAAAGATTGACCTCACATCTAACATTTTAATAGACCTGGAGCTTGTGGAAGCAAGATGGGGTGATTATGCGGAGAATGCATATTCTGATTTAGCCAAGAGAAAGTTAAGAAAACATGATCCTAATCTGCATTTTCAGGAAAAGTTCGACGACCCCCTTATCATGCAGCACACTGCCAGCGAGATTGTGCTCTCGTGTTATTTATTCAGCCTTATATAATATCTTGCTTGCTAAACTGAGGAAACCTAAGTCAACAAAGATAGTGGATCAAGATAGGGGTGGGCAATTTGTTTTACAAAAGAAGACATTAACATTAAAGGGAGGGAAATGCCTTTCACAAGAGCAAACAAAACTGCCCTGTCATTTAATTGCGTCCACAGTGTCCCTGAGCTGGAATTGCAGTGGGACAGAGCCAGTGGTGCCAGATGTGCCAAGCCAATAGCCATGTGCCATGGTGGCCAAAGGGAGGGCAGGCAAGGGGCCGGGCTCAGTGGCATGGATGTGATAGGGCAGCCAGGTGTTAGAAGTGATGTGGGCAAAAGTCCACCTGAGGTCCGGGCACAGCCAAGTCACTTTGTCCCAGTAACGATGAGAGACCAGGAAGCGCGTCTTTCAAACAGACATAGAATCAGATTTTAATATCAAGCTGCAGACAAGAAAGGTGACAGTGAGACAAGCCACCAGAAAAGCTTGTTCAGAGCTGCATCCCAAGTTGGAGTTTTCCAAACCCCTTTTATACAGGCATGTAAACAATAAAATGTTCTCACAATAGCTAACCATTTCCTATAGGTAAAGGTAAAGGGACCCCTGACCATTAGGTCCAGTCATGACCGACTCTGGGGTTGTGGCGCTCATCTCGCTTTATTGGCTGAGGGAGCCGGCGTACAGCTTCTGGGTCATGTGGCCAGCAGGACTAAGCCGCTTCTGGCAAACCAGAGCAGCGCACGGAAATGCCGTTTACCTTCCCGCCAGAGCAGTACCTATTTATCTACAGTGGTACCTCGCAAGACGAATGCCTCGGAAGACGAAAAACTCGCAAGACGAAATAGTTTTTCGTTTTTTGAGTTGCTTCGCAAAACGAATTTCCCTATGGGCTTGCTTCGCAAGACGAAACGTCTTGCGAGTTTGTTTCCTTTTTCTTAAAACCGCTTGAAGAGGTGCAGTTGCGACTTGACCGTGCTTCGCAAGACGAAAAACTCGCAAGACGGAAAGACTCGCGGAACGAATTAATTTCGTCTTGCGAGGTACCACTGTACTTGCACTTTGACGTGCTTTCAAACTGCTAGGTGGGCAGGAGCAGGTACCGAGCAACGGGAGCTCACCCCATCACGGGGATTCGAACCACCAACCTTCTGATCGACAGACTTTTAAAAACAACCCTTGAAACAGCAATTTAACATGAATTTTACTACCTAGCAAGACCATTGATCCATAAAATGAAAACAATAATCAATGTACTGTACTATTAAATAAATAAGACAGTATTGTAGATGATAATTTTTTAATTTTTATTTTAATTCTTACCTGCACTGATGATAGTCATTGTTTGGATGGGGGGCTTTTATCCATTTCCGCAGTCACATAATCAATCAGTCAGTAGCCGAACTGGGTTCCACACAGTCACGAAAACAAATTAACTGAAAAAGCCATAAAAATAAATAGCAAAAAGAAAGGCGCCAAACTTTCTGTTCCAGAAGTCTGTTTGACTTCTGAAATGTTTGAAAACCCAAGTGCAGCTTCTGATTGGTGCAGGTGCCCTGGAAACAATAGCTGACAGCTGCATTGGACATTCGGCTTCCAAAAAACATTTGAAAACCGAACACTTACTTCTGGGTTTTCAGCGTTTGGGAACAAAGGAGTTTGAGAATCAAGGTACCACTGTATATGAAAAGGGATCTTGCATTTTCCATGTCAGAAAGAATTATGCTCTGCAAATAGGTTTTAACCTTCTGTACAGTGTGTTTTAAATTACAGTTGCAAATTTCTTAGTGACCATTTTATTGTTTTATCTTCCGCTTTATATTTTTTGTAAAACACTTTTTGTAAAGAAGTTTTTTTCTACAATCAAGCAGTATATAAATTTCATGAAATAAATAAATAGTATAAAAAGCAAACTTATTGACTAGCTTGTTCAGTTAGAGAAGGTTAAGATCAGTTGATGGATGTTGTACATATATGGGTGTTTGCTTGTTAACAAATTAGCTCTCCTAAATTAATACAGTGAATCTGGAACTTCATGTTGAAGAGAACACATGGTACCTGGAGTGAAATATATTGTGGGAAGGTACAATGGAATATGAGGCAGCGGAGAAGTTTAAAATAGTCTTCATTTTCCCTTTCAGTGTCTCTAACTTCTTCCTGTACTCAAACAAGGGCAGAAGTTTGGGGAAAGTGAATGGAGGGACACTGAGACAAACATTGTTGTTTTAAGCAACAGCAAAGGTTTGAGTAAAACAGGCTTGGAACTCAGCTACATTGGAAAGAAAAGGTGCTTTATACAGTGTTGTGTACTGTATTCGTTATAACACTGGTGACACCAGATGCCTCTGTGGAGTTCCATTTTTGCCAACCCGATTATTCATACAAAGTTTACAACGCGTTTAACTGAAACGTTTCTTTGATGTGTTTAGATCCAGCCTTGGAAATATGGTGAGGGTTTTTAAAAAAATAAAAATAAAAAAGCAAACAAGCAAGCAAACAAACCAATCTCAACAAGGGGAAATAGCAGAGATGTGTGCAACACAGAAGCTAACACAAAACAAGCTTACACAACAGAGCTTTCCCAACTCCCTTTCCACTGTAATCAAACCTGGTTGTAAAACTGCCACTTCTCCCTGCTCAGTGTTACCCTCTGGTCACTTCACTCAAACCTCTGCCATTGTTTGAAATTGTCTCTTTCCCTCCTCTCTTTCCTTCCTTTGCGCGTCAATCAAACCTCTGTTGTTGTTTAAAACCACCACTTCCCTCTGGTTCCTTCTGCCACTCTATTTCCTATATCACGCTGGCCACACACAGTTACTGTGTTGATAGTTCTCCTCAATTTTCATGGAAAAATTCAGACATGGTCTCTGAACAAGAGGCCCTGTTGAAGGTTAGGATGGTTCCATGTGAACTGTACAGTAAGTGGTGTGCATGTGTGTGTGAATTGCATTTCCTAATGCTTTAAATTAATTATATGCTTCTGGAATTAAAGCATCCTGTTCCTCTCACGCGACTTATTTTCTGCAGCAATGCAGATAGGCTGATTGCTATCTCATTTCATCATATATGATCATAGGAAGGCTGTGGCATAAGGTCAGCCATGACTTGGTTTTCCCTTCTTTTTTGATTGGGGAACACAGAGCACTTCCAGACTGTCCCTGTTTTGGGGTGAGATTCCAATCGCATGCCAGGGAATTCTGGTTGCACATTGAACGTTCATTTGGCACTCTTCCATAACAAAGCCTCTCTCCCTTACCCCAATCAACCAGATGGAAATGCTTTGGAAAGCGTGGGGTAACTATTGCTTTGATGCAGAGTCCTGTAACTTCCCCACAAACAAATCAGAATGGCTGTTCAGTCAGCAGCTGATGTTGACTATCCTCCTTGCAAAAATGGTGTAAATGAATCAGGATGTGCGCTCAATAAAGAGGTCACCTGGAAGCAATCTTAAGACAATTACCAGAAGCTATTAGCTGACAAGCCACTGACTAAGATGATACTGGAACTGAACCCAGTGACTTGCATTCTGTGCTCCCCCCCACTTAACCTTTTGCCTTGTGCTTTCTAGGCACAGGAGCACATATACCTACTTGATGCCTGAGTTGTTCTTCTTTGCCCCACCGCTTTCCCCAGGAAAACCCACTCTTTAATACTGAATCGGAACAAATGGCAATTCAGATTTTTTGCTGGTTTCCATTTGCTCCATTTCAGCTGTAAAGAGCAGTTTTTGCAGGGAAAGTGCCGGCAAAAAAAGGGGCGAGAGGGCTCAGACACAGATGTTGAAAGTCCAGACCTGTGCCTATAAATGCAGAGCAAAGTTAAGTATGGATGAGCCCTGGTGTATATGGGAGACACACGGTCAATATGACCTGGGAATTCATGACTGGCCACAGCTTCTTGGGAAACGGCCAGTATATAGATCCCTGAACTCAGCCTGAAACATTTGCAGTTATAGTCGTACCTTCGAAGTCTAACAGAATCTGAAACGTTCGACTTCCAAAGCATGGCTTCTGATTGGCTGCAGGAAGCTCCTGGGTGTTCAGGAGTCGAAACGTACGAGTTCTGGGGCGTTCAAGAACCGAGGTATGACTATTTAATGCCTTTGCACCATGCAGGCCCTCTTGGTATTCAGAATGTTGCTGAATGAATGAAATTTGGAAGCACTATTAAAGCCTAGGGGCCCATCCTGTTTCCAGCCAGCATTGCTGTGACATGGAAAGTCGCAAAATTGCTGCTGGAACAACCCCTCTCCAGCAGACTGTGGACTTTTTTTTCAGCCAGAACTCACTGGAACTCAGTTCTGGCACCTCTCAGATGAGTGCCACTGCCATTATAGGAGAACAAGAGAGGCGTTCATTGTGAGTTCTGGCACCTCTTTTTCTAGAAAAATAGCACTGTGGATAAGTATGCCGTCATCGATAGCTACACCCTGCCTCACTGTGTCTGGCAAGTATATATAGCCTAGCAAAAGCTATGCAAACAAGATACACAAGTGCAGTGTACACATAATTCAACAAAGATAATATTTAATGCTTAACATTTGGGCATCAACAGAACATGGTGATAAGTAGCTTCCTTGTTTCACATCTTAACAAAGTTGCAGTTTCGTTGGTTTGCTTTAGCTCATTGTTTTTTCTTGTTTAACTCAGATACTCACCTGTCATTTTGGTCACATTTTGATTTGCATAATTAAATTAAATTATGCATTTTAATAGGTAGGGTGTATATTTGGACTTTTGCGTAGCTTGCAGGCTTTCACCTTTTAGTTTTTAGTAGAACATGAGAAAGGTTGTTGATTTTTTTTAATTGGGTCAGTATCTCTTGGTATTAAAACGTGCAAGATTTTTTATCACAACGAATTCCTCAATAGGCATTCTGTATAACTCTGTCTTTGCTCCCTACCTTTGCCATGAGAAACTGACCTGAATATAGTATCACCCTGTACCTAATGAACTTCAGAAGGGACTGGCTGGATCAGGCCCATCTAGTACAACATCCTGTTCTCACAGCAGCCAACCACACGTCTAAGTACAAACCTTTTATTTTTAAACGTAGTATGCATTTACATTTCAATAAAATGTGTTCTGCATTTAAATGAAAATATCCTAATTTAACTTATGATTCTGTAACCTCAGCATCTGCACTGCTGGTCCTCCGAGTTTGGACTACTAGGATGTGTAACAAAGATTTGCATATATTTGCATATATGCAAATTAACATTTGTGCTCATATGCTTCCGCCCAGCCGCTTTCAAATAGACTATTGCCTGGGACGTCAATCATTGCCTGAGGGGCGTGGCAATACGGAGATACTATAAGAGGCGGGGCAAACTTCAGAGAACATCCTGAGTGAAGGACAGGGGTGAGCTTGAGTCTATCCAATGGGAGAACAGAGTTTTCATCACGTGAAAAATAAGGCCCTGTCTCGGCCAATACACGCAGAGACGTGGGATCATACTATGGAACAGCGACAGGCCTCAGCCAATGAAAACACTTGGCTTGCTTGTCACGTGGGTCAACCGTTCCTCAGTTCGCACCGCTCTGACAGCCGTATTGTAAGTCAGCGGAGGGCCGGGAGGAAATGACTCAGGGGACAAGAGGGAGCGGGCAGCAGGAGCAGCCAATGAAAAGGCCAGAGGAGAGTCACGGGATGAGGATGACATGAGGGGCAAGTGTATGCTGTGGGCGGGCACGTTTCCTGCCCAATCATGGCGCGCAGGAGCTGCACGGGCGCGGCCACGAGTGCCCAATCAGTAAACAAATTCCCTGGCTCTCTTCACGTGACGAGGCTCTTTGCAGTCAACAGGAACAGGATGTCCTTCGTCACGTGACTAGGGTAGCGCGGGTGGGGGGAGAGAGCAAGGGGCGGGGTCGCGCGCTACGGAAGCCGAGAGGGACGCAGAGCAGGGCGGTTGCAGGAGCAACAGTAGCAGCGATGGCTGCGGACGGCGAGCGCTCCCCGCTACTACCAGCCGAGCCCGGGGATGGGGGCGGCCTCGGCGCTGGAGGGCTGGTCGGGCCCGCAGGGCTGGTCTCGGCCTCCGCCTCGAACCCGCCGGGGAAGCCGAACCCGCCTCAGGGTGAGCCACGCCCCCTCATTAATATGCATGAGATTCCAATTGAGTGGGGGGGGGAGCAATGGAGGGGCGTTGGGGGGAGAAGGCGAGGGAAGCCTCCTAAGTAGAAAAAGCGGAGTTAAAGCATCAGGGGCGGGGTCTTTAGCTGCGTGGGCGTGGCTACTTCGAGTGAGGGCGTGGCCATGTGCTGCAGGGGCTGGGCTGCAGGCAATGGGGTTCTAGGCGCCCCTGCCCAGCAATTAGTGAGGCAGTAAGTGGAGAAGTTCAGGGTTGGTCTGGGAAGGTTTTTTGTAGGGTGCTGGGGGGCAGGTAGATAAGAAAAAGGGACAGGTGAGGGCATGATTGGCTTCACAGTAGTCTGATGGGCAACATGTTAGAGGAGAGAGGTGGAACACCCTGTGGAGGGGTTCCCCCAAGGCTGAGTTTGAGCACTTACAGGAGGCAATAATATGTTGGCTGACACTTGGAGGTCCGATTGCAAAAATAAACAAATGAATAACATCCTTGTCTTTTTCTGATCCACTCGGTGGGGTGGGGTGGGTGAAGAGTTAAGCCAAGTGCCTGCAGATATTGGAGTCTCGTGGGATCAATTTGGGCAGAGCCAAGGACAGATTATTTTTTTTAAAGGGGTTGTTGAAGTATTTGTGAAATGCAGTGTGTGTTGTTTTGGGAAAAGGCAGCTGAGATGCAGGTCTGGTTGAAGCAGAGTGAATAGGGGTTGGGGCACTGAAGCAATAGTCCATGCTCCCTTTCCACAGACGCTTCTTTCTTTCCTCTTGAAAGGGTTTCCTTCCTTCAGTGGGGTCAACGATGGGGGCCAGGCAGCTGTGCTTCCCGGAGAGGACCCCCCACCCTACTCGCCTATGGCATCTCCAGAGAGCGGCAGTGCTCCCATGATCACTTGCCGGGTTTGCCAGAGCCCCATCAATGTTGAGGGCAAGATGCATCAGCATGTCGTGAAATGCAGCGTCTGCAACGAGGCCACGGTGAGCACTGTTGGAAGGGTGGGTGGTACGATGGCAGTGGGGCTGAGGTAGCGATGAAGAGGAGGAGATGTGTGCCAGGAGATCCTTGGCTCAGATCTTGTCTCAATTATCAAAGCTCTAGGCTTGTTTCATCTTTAGCTCAACAGCCATTATTTCTCAGCCTCAGCTGCTACCCACAACATCACTTCTAATAGCCAAGTTGTAGCTCAGGTGGCATATTAGGTACACATAAATATAGTTGTGGGGTCTTTTTTTTCTGTAGCAGGACTGTTTATTTAACCATGAGACCGGAGCTCAGGCAAAGATGCACAACTGATCTAGCTTGGTGTTAAAACACCTGCATCGCATCCATTCTAAAAGATGTGATGTTCCAACTTTGGCATATCCAGGTGGATCTGAGAAATGCTTCCAGCCTGAAACTCAGGAGAGCCACTGCTAGTTGGTGTAGGTAGCATTACTGAGCTAGGTGGGCAAGTGGCCTGTCTAGGGATAAGTCAGTTTCATCTGTAAGCTGTCGGTTTGCCAGGTAACTGTTGAGTCAGCCTTTGGCAAGTTTCCAACTACAGCTGATGGGAGTTGTAATCCAAAACATCTCAGGGAACCAACTTGCTGGTGGCTGTGCTAGGCTGATGGAGACCAACCAGCTGACTTCCTTTTAACTTGGGACATAATGAGAAAAGAAGAAAATGGGTAGGAACTTTTCTCTCTCCTCTCTCACAATATTAGATCCTGGGGTCACACAGTGAAAACCAATTGATATTCAGGATAACCAAGAGGACATACCAGTTCCTGTTCACACCCCTACATAATTAACCATTGACACCAGACAGGGTGTTGGTGGCTTACGCAGGCACATGGAGAAGGAGAGATTTATAAATGGTCAATGGTGACTATGTAGAATCTCCAGCTACAGAGGCAACATACCTCTGAATTAAATTTGCTCAGCAAGAATCTAAAGGAAAGGGCAGTTACTTGCACTTGGTTAGTAAATGTCAGGGAACAGGCATTTTTGTCTCATCTAGCAGCGTTCATCGTCTTATATGGGAAATGGAGATCTTGGATCCACTCCAGGATCCTTTTGAGGTTTTTTATTTTTTAAAAAATATACCCTGCCTTTTGAGGAGCTTCCTCCACAAATGTTGACTGGGATTGCAGAAAGAAGTTTTTTTAAAAAAAATAGAGTAAAGGTGGCAATGAATTTGGATGAGATGAATCACTTTTTTCTGCAATCCCAGTCAGCATTCACCAATCAACCAAAGAGATTGTTAGGCCCTCTGACACAGGTGTTCCCAACCACTTTGGAGTTTAGGGGTAAACCTGGGAATTATAAGAAACATACTCATTTTACAGATGAAAAGTTGGCGATGGTCAGAAACACACTTAAAAAGCAGGTGAGACACCAACCCCTGCAGAAAAACAACCTCAAAATACAGTACAGACCAAAAAAGTGCAACAGCAAACACCCTTCCCAAAAAGAAGAGTTCCTCCTCCCAGCCTCCCAAAAGCCTTACAATAAATAGCTATGAGAGGGGCAACTTAGGGAGCCCTAGTCCCAACAGTTTTAATGGAAGGAAAATGGAAGGTGAAAGATGCACATTCTTGACTCAGTCCCTCATCCCTTGTTCCCAATATATAGCATGAGGAAAAACTTATCCTGCACTCATGTTGTTACTGAAGGATTCGGGGATGGTTCCTTTGCACAACAGAGCTAGTGGGGATTTCCTTTTTCTTCATCCCCACGTCTAGTTCCTTGCAGGTCTGAGCTTCTGGAGGTAATAATACTCTGACTTATTGGGTTCTTGGAAGCACTACTAAGATAATGTGCATGGACCACTTTGAACACACAGGGTGCCTGGCTGGTGCAAAGTCTTGCTATGAGGACAGTTCTGCAGTGGGGCAGAGCTTCCTTTCTTGGCTTTGCTTCTCCCCATTCCTCCCTTTGCACTGCTCCTTTGTTTAGAATATTCTGTGTTAAGAGAGAGGGTAATACGCCAAAATTTCGCTAAAGCCTAGTCCGGCGTACAAACATAAATCTTGAAGCTGAAATTGCAGCTCTGCAGTGGCCTTGATGCTTGGTCAAGCAGATTCCACAGAGTTGATGTGATGTGATGCACTGCTGTCTGGGCACCCTCCAAAGTTTTAAATCAAAGCTACAGATCTCTACTCTGTTGTTTCATGTATTTCCCAGAATAATTACCTGGAGTTAACCTGACTTTTTTTTTAATCTCCTGGAGAAACCTGTCTGACCATAGTTAGCTCAGCTTCTCATCCAATAAGTGAAATCTCATTTATGGATGCTGACAAACACAGAAGTGTGGTCCAAGAGGGGTAGTCTGCTGGACTTTGGAGCTAGGTTTATACAGGTTTGCTGTGCTGCTGCCACATTCCTGTTGCGCTTTCTGCCTCTGGAACCTCAAATTAACAATAACACAGCATCCGTGGGGTAGAGGTACGGTGCAAAGCTTTTCAGACAGTTATTATATTGAAGAAAGAATTCATGTTTCAAGATTGTGAAATGCACAAGCTTTTCTAGTTGTTTTAATATGGTACTTTATCATTAAATGGGAATACACTATAAATACCAGCAGCTTAGGGTCAGCTATAAAGATTAAACAAGTCAGCTTTAAGGAAATAATTGCTCTGTTGAAACCCTTTAGTCAGATTGTCCTTTTGCGCTCTCCAATTAAGCCGTACCAGCTTAATTGGAGGCCACTACTAGAAGCCTCTTCTATCAGTCCTCTGCTGACCTATTGGCATTCAGATCTATCTTTCTGTGGTTCCCTGGAAGTCTTCTCTCCAGCACTCCTAACCGCCAGCAGAGCTCAACACTCCGAGCTGCTTCTCTCTCCTTCCCTCGGGGCTGCAGACAAATTCTCCACTTAACTCACTGAGCCAAGTGATTCAGCGATCTTCAACAAAACCAGATCTCTGGCTTCTTGGACCGTCTGTCTTCTTCCCCAGCCCTCCTTTATTCTGCTGTCCATTTCTTCTGACCAACTCCTCCTTCCAGCTCCCAGACCCCTCCTTTTACTGCACACCAGGCCATATATATACTACTTCTAACCCCCACTAGTGCAGCCCCAGCCAATCGCACTGCCCAAATGAAAATTCTAAGCCTCCGTCCACCAATCAAAATATGCATATCTTCCATCCCTGTTTTGCATACTGTGAATTTCATCACCAGCCCTTCCTCAGAGCTGTCTGTTATGGCCCCAGTGACAATTAAATCACTGAAGCAGAGTGAAGTCTTCCAACATAATCATCACTCTATACATTACCCAATGCACATTCAAACCTCATTCACATGTCAATTTCTTCATATGTTGAAACATTCCTTAATATTGGGCTTCCCCAGCCTGGTGCCCTCCAGATGTTTTGGACTACAACATCAGCAGGGATAATCAAGAGTTGTAGTTTAGGAGCAGAGGGAGGCTTGTGTGCCTTAACCCAAAGTGAGGAACTTGCAGTCCTCCAGATGTTCCTGGATTTCAGCTCCCATCCTTCCTTGCCATTGTCCATGCTTGTGGCAGGGTTGACAAGAAGTGAAGTCCAGCAACACTGTAAGGCCACAGCCCTCATTCCTCTTCTAACCCTTCACGACAGATTATAGACATATTCACTGGAGTCCAGTATGACTTAGTTCGTTGTGATTTTCATACATTCTCTTCTGCAGTGTAAGTTGAACTAGTATTCCTTCTGCCCTCCTTTGCACGGTCTGCTTAAACTGGGTGGTGTGGGTATTGTTACATTCCGTACTAGAGTTTAAAGCACTTCACAATTCTTATCTCCACTTCTGCATTAGGAGGAGAGGTGTGGCTGCGAGTTTAATTATTTATCTATGACCATCTACAAAGCCTTACAGCTAAAAGAGTCTCCCAGGTCCAGAATACTTGCTCTGAACCCTTGCTTAGCACTGACTGTTGCTTGTCATATAATACACAGTTCAAGATACTTGGGACCAAAAATGGAATAAAAAATTGACCTGGGGTGGAAATCAACCTGCAAATTTCTGTGCCTTTCTCCTCCTTTTGCCTAAAGTCCAATCTCTTCTGCTGCAACGAATACCCCTTTTTATCAAGCCTTATCTTGCTATTCTGGGTCCTGCTATTCTGGGTCCAGCCTCCTCCCCTCACTCTTAAACCAGGACGTGTGTTTGCTTCTTACGGATGGTGTCTTTTTGCCTTCTTTCTGCTACAGCCTATCAAAAATGCCCCGCCTGGTAAGAAGTACGTGAGATGCCCCTGCAACTGCCTCCTGATCTGCAAAGTGACATCGCAGCGCATTGCCTGTCCTCGGATATACTGGTAATGGAATGGGCTGGGCGAGGTGCTGAGAAAGGGGCCTGGCAGCTTTGCTGCAGTTCCATTGGGGAGTTTGGGGATGGGACCCCAGTTCTGCAACCCAGATGATTTCTGAACTTGAGATAGGCTTGTGGGGAGGAGGGTACCCTAGAACTCCACCCCCACTAGGCTCCATGGAGTGGTGGCTTACAGGTTCTGGCCAGCCAGCTGGGTCCTAAATTTCTCACACATCTGTGGGCCACTATGACAGTTGGGTAGTCCCTCTCACCTGTCAGTCACCTGACACCATTGTTTCAGGTGACTTAACGTCAAAGGAAAGAATTGGGCAGAGTTTTTCTTTTTGTTAAGGCAGTCAGAACCTTTTGCTTATCTATTGCAAGTTTATTACCAGAGATCTGTTGATCCTGACTTCCCTTTTGCCCTCCTGCACCCCGACCTAGACACCAGCTGTTTACTCACTCCTTTTTTCCAGTGGCATTTCCTTATCTAGGAGGTACCTGTAAACGAGTTGTTATATAAACTCTGAGATGGTCTGTTTCTGGTGACTTAGTTTTTTTTTAAAAAAAGCCTCTTATCATATTGTGCGCACTGTCTTGAGGACCAACCAGCTGACTGGATATAAATGGCTTTAATTTCACTTGAAGCCTTAATCTGAAACCCCTCCCACCCCTGAACAGGATGCGGCCAGGAGCCTGGTGCTGTTTGAAATAAAAATTAAGAATCCTTGTATCCTGGGGAGAAAAACGTCTTTACTAGGAAACGTTTGCTGCATTGTGTGATCAGATTGTTGTGTGCGAGAACTGTGAAAACAATGTCACCAAAGCAGGGGGCCATAGATGCTTGTTTTAGGAGGTGAGGAATGGAGAGATGGAGCACTTCTTTTTACTTGCCGTGATCAATTGTTGTGTTGCTGGGGAACTGAATTTAGCTGGGCAGGCTGGATCTGTTGGGAGGACAGACCTAGTTGCATGTCGGGACAATATTGGCGACAAACAGGGAATAAAGGAGTAATGTTGGGATTGGGAAGTGGGTGGTGTGCCAGTTTCCAGGCTGTACCACTGGTACAGGCACAGAAAGGCTTATGAGAGCAGTCCTCTAATCTAATTCTTCTTCTTCCCCCCCGCTTGCTCCCAGTAAAAGGATCATTAACCTGGGCCCAGTGCATCCAGGACCCCTGAGTCCTGAGCCACAGCCGGTCGGTGTGCGCGTCAACTGCGGACATTGCAAAAACAACTTCCTGGTAAGGGGTGCTTGGAAGTGAGGCCAGGGTCATTGGGGGTGGAAAGAGAGAAGGCTAGGACTTAGGATCTTCCCACCTTCTCCAGCTTTTGGAAACGAAACAGTAGCTTGTTATTTTGCCTAAAATACCTTTTCTCCAGAACATTGCTGGGTTGAAGCCAGCAACTGAACCAGTGGTGTATGCAATGGACAGAGCAGAGGTAGTCAACGTGGGGCTTTCCAGTTATGGTCGGACTACAGCTCGGATCAGCCCCATTGTGGCCGATTGTCAGGGGTGGTGGAAGTTGCAGTCTCAAAACATGCGGAGGGAACTGGGTTGGCTGCCTGTCCCTGGCCTGGTCTTTGGCCTGGGAAGCCCATGATCAAATTGTCAGCCTCAAATGTCACCTCTGGGCGGCCTCTGGGCATCGGGATCTCTCGGCTGAAGTCCCTTGCAGGATTGTTACACAGAAAAATTGGTGGGGAAGCAACGTCCACTGCTCTGGGCTCCCGGGCAGAAGGGCAGGATAAAAGTGTAATTCACAAATCAGTGTGCTAACAGTTAAGGAGTGTCTTGGTCTGCTTTTGGGATTCCTTTTGGGATGGGTGGCAAGGGATAATCTTGCCCCCTCTGTTGTGGCACCCTGGCAGACCCGCTTGAATAGCTGGTGCTTGGGAGCCGGGTGAGCAGGTGGGGTGCTTGACAGGTGGGCACCTCTGAAGTTGGAGCAGGCAATTTTTTCTTCAGATTTGGTTGACTAGCTTTACTTCATGTTTTCTTTTTGTTTGTTTTTTCTTCTTCCCTTCAGTGGACAGAGTTCACGGACCGCACATTAGCACGATGTCCTCACTGCCGTAAAGTGTGAGTTAACTCCACTCTTCCTTAACCCACAAGCCGCACTAACGGGGCAGGGGGAGATTGAGGAAATGGTCTGAATAGCTGTTGTATGCATTTCATAGAACTGTCGAGTTGGAAGGGACCCTGAGTGTCATCTATAGTCCAGCCCCCTGCAATGCAGGAATCTCAACCAGATCATCCATGCCAGGTGGCCAACCAACCTCTGCTTAAAAGCCTCCAAGGAAGGAGAGCCCACAACCTCTTGTGGGAGACCATTCCACTGATGAACTAGTAGCTGGATTCGGGGAGTGGGATTGGCACTTCTTTTTTTCAGACAGGGGAACCTGGAAGTGTGTTATGTATTTTGAGCCAGGCTGCTCAAGAGCACAAGCTGCATTTTTGTTAGTCACCTGAGCAGAGGCTGGCTGCTTGCTCTGGGCCAGCCAGTGCGGCAAACTCCTCTGAAGTGCTTCCCCAAGATCTGAATGTTCAAATCCCCCCAGAGAACTGAAGCTCCCTAAGCACAGTTTGATGGGCTGCCTATATCTGCCCCCAGATCCTCCATCGGGCGACGCTATCCCCGGAAGAGATGCTTTTGCTGCTTCCTGCTAGGCGTGTTGATGGCTGTGACAGCGACAGGACTTGCGGTGAGTGTGAGCAAGAACGCCCCTTGCTGGCGTTCGCTGTCTGAAACTGAACTAGCCCTCGCTGCTCAATTTTCAGTGCAAAATATTAGGAAGTTGCATTAGATCCGGGCCTGGGGCAGCTTTTGTACAGGCTGCTAATTTCTCAGTACAGTCGTATCTTGGAAGTCGTATGGAATCCGTTCCAGAAGTAGTTCAACTTTCAAAAGGTTCGAAAACCAAATTGCAGCTTCTGAACCTCACTTCCGGGTTTGTGGCGTTTGGGAGCCAAAACGTCTGAGTTCCAAGGTACGACTGTACAACCTGGAGCCAGGGCTCACCGAAGCCTTTGGCAAGCTCCCTTCAAGTAGAACATTATGGAATCCTCAATACACTTCCTTATTTGTGAATGGCTTTGTTGAGGTATCAGAATTACGGGGCACGTACAGAAAATCATAACGCTAAAAAGAGGCAGATGACATTTCAAGGGAAATTCAACAGCGACTCCTGAAAAGTCCCTAGGAAGCAAAACTTGGTGGGTATGTTTTGGAGAGATACATGAGCACGTTGGACCACTTAGATTGTGATTTCCGGAGTTTGGTCCTAACCTCCCCCACATATATCAGCACTGCGGTGTGTGTGAAGCAGCAAGTTAGAGCCCCATCCCCTTCTGGCATGGGACTAGCCTATCTGTGCCCCATAGGTGTTTATGCTGCACCCTGAGCAACGGTGCGCCCTTGGGCTCCTCCCAATACCCTCAGTCCCCTCCCTCTTTCACAGAAAACCTCTTTATCCGTTTGACTGGTGGTGAAAGTGAGCTAGGCATCTTCACCATTCGCTGACTCCTCTTTGCCTCTCCTTTTTGTCTCCAGTTTGGTACGTGGAAGCAAGCCAAGATATACGGCGGGATCTACGCCTCTTGGGCCCTGGTCATTCTACTGGCCTTGGTGTGCCTTGGTCGAGCCACATACTGGGCCTGCATGAGGGTCAGCCACCCTGTCCAGAACTTCTCCTGAGCCTTTTCCTCCGTTTCCAGCTCCTGCTGCTGCTCCCAGCACATCATCTACTGAGAGCCAGCCCTGTCCGTCCTCATTTATTCCCCCCCCCTTCCTTCCGCTTTGGGGCTGGGACCTTCCGGGGCCACCCTCCTGCTGTGCCAGCACCCTATTTTTCAGTCATCTCAGCAGCTGCTACAACCCTCACCCAGGAGTCTCTTTCCTGGTCGTTCACCCTGGATCTGGTGGTGCCAAAAACAAACGATCTGACCTGAAGAACTTTCTTAACCTGCGGAAATCGGGGGGGGGGGCTACCCCAGCAACAGCAGAGTTCTCTGGGGGCAACAGAACACTAAATGGGACCAACGTCAAGAGGGGCTTATATGCGATTAGACATTGTGGGTTCCAAGAAACTGGCACAAATTCCTGAGTGCCTCCCGTGTGTGGGAGACATCAGAGCTACGGCGACTGCGCTGGGACATATGAGCAACAGGGGCCAGAGTGGTCGGATGATTAGATTGAAGCGGTCCAATCCCAGTTGTGATGGGCTCAACCACTTGAGATTAAAAAAAACTACAGTGACTCGGCTGGGACATTTTTGGCAGAGTGGTACGTTTTCAGAATCCGTTGGCTTCTCTTTGAGCTGCTTTTGAAACACTTCCCAGGCTGGAAGGAGCTACAAGACATCAGCGCTGCATCCTTTCTCTTTGCTCCGTGACTTTGGGGCAGCTGCGAAGGACAGCTCAGGCTGCGAGAGAGTCGAGGCACCTTGCACGTTCCTTAAAGGGTGAGCCTGCGACGAGAGGCGTGGAAGGCGACCAGATCCTCGGCTGCTGGCTTCCCGTGGCACTTGGGAGAACTCGGTTACTTAATGGCCAGTACCCTGCACCTTGGCGTGGGTGCTCCAGACCCCTTCCAGGCCCTTCTTCTCCCCAGACCCTCCTGTCCCTTAATACCACCTGGCGTTTGGCTAAATGTCCCCTACCCAGTCAACAGCCCTCTATTCTGTGACCAGCGGCAATCCTGAGATCTGGAAGGCTCATGCTGACAGAATCTCTGTTACCACATTTTGACACTTTTTTAAAAAAAGTCTCTTGATCCTACTTCATTTCTCTCTCCCTCTCTGCCCTTTTTTGTTTGCACATTCCATGGTGGAGGAATTTCCCCCTCTTGCCCCTCCAAGAACCAAATCCCTACTTGGGAGGGTGGGGCTGAGGGACCCTCCCCCATCTTATGCATCATGTCACTGATTTGTGCCTGGTTTAACAACCCCCCCCCCAATCCCATCCTAATCATGCACTGAGACTTGTCAAGTTTCACCCTTGGATCCAGGGGAGTGGATTCCCTTTCCCGTATTTACTGCTGGGTGGGACAGCTAAGTCCTTTCCCCTCTTCTATCTGCAATTCCGTCTGCGATCTTTCCTCCTGGCTTGAAATTCCAACCTCATCTCTTTTGTGTTCTGATCCTGGACATAACTTTTCCGCCCCAGCCCCTTCGACTCGCTTCCAAGAACATGCTTTTGTGTTACCCCATTTTGGGTGGTGGTATTCCTTCCCTTAAATCGGGGAACCTTTGGGCCTCTAGATGTTGCTAGACTTGCATCTCCCGTCATTCCTTGCTGCTGGACCCTGTTGAAAGTGCAGCAGCTGGAGGCCCCAACGTACACCACTCCCCGGCCTAGGTCATTTGAGGCCTGCGAGAGACGTTCATGGGAGGGAGGCCCGTCTTGGCAGCGCAACCAGAGGGGAAAGGGTGTCAGTCCTGCTTCCGTGCATGTCTTGGCTTTTGTCAATGGGGTGTTTTTAAGTCCCTTCCTCAAGATCCCCCCCTTCCTCCTGCCCCCATGGCTTTGAGCTTGTGGCCCCAAACTTGTTGCCGTTGCAGCTTTGTATATATAAGAATAACTGATGTGTACATAGAGCTATTTAAGATTTGCTCTCCTTCCCAGTGGCTCCCTCGCTCCCTCCCACCTTGTGTGCCTGCACCTTGTCTCTCCTTCAGTCATGCTGAAACTCGCCTCTCGCTCTCCTTTGCCTCCACACAGCCAAAGGAGGAATGCAGATTGGATGGTTGTAAATAAAGTAAAAGATTCCATACGTCTTCTGAGGGGCGGATGCCCTTTGAGTGGTTGTTTTCTTGGGAGTGTGGTTTGGACCATATTTGGATTTTGGAGGGGGGTGCTAATTGGGGATGTGCCATTTCCTAATTTGAACATGGTGCCCCCCAGATGTTTGGGCCCACAACTCCCCGCAAGTGCCCTGCCAACATACAGTGGCCAGGTATGATGGGAGCTGCCCTGTCTTCCTTGTAGGTGGATTTAATTCTGTGCCCTTCAAAAAAAAACTCTCCTGGTCTTGATTCCTTGTTTACAGTTGCTAATATGGAGCTGCCCTGAACTGAGGGAGTCTGTAGCCTTGCTGATGGTGTTGGACTATGAATCCCATCAGCCCCAGCTAGCATGGCCACTGTTCAGGGGTGATGGGAATTATAGTCCATCAACACTGGGACGGCTACAGGTCCTCGCCCCCATCCTAGCCCTAAACCATTTTGGGACTGAAAGGAGGAAATCTAAATGACAGGTTAAAAACTGGGCTGCTTTTACTGACAGGCATTTAAGGTGGGATGTTCTGCTTGTTGAGAATGTTCCCTTTTAAAATGTGGACACAGTCCACCAGGAAATTCTGTTTGTTGAAAGAGCGCCCTGAATTGCCCCGTAGTCATCCAAAATTCCCTTTTAATCATGCCTCATGGGGATTCCATTCCAAGCCTACAGGGCTGCTACATCACCTCAACAGACGGCTTGCTGGCAGTGTGATTTGGGAAGAAATGTGGCATTTTATTAACTGCAAAGGCCCCCGGTCTTGTGTTGCCACCCTCCCAACCCTCCAATGTGTTTAGATAAGCTTTTTAAAAAATTGATTTCTGCAAACTACTTGGTGTTGCTTACCTGAAAAGCAGTATATAGCATGGAAAATCAACGAATTCAGCTGCAATAGGCTGTATGCATGCAGAGAAAAAAGGTGACTTGGTAAATAGTAATCTAGAGCCAGAGTTGCTGTCAGACTGAGACTATTACGGGGGTAGCCAATGTGGGACCCTCCACTGTCCACTGCAACTCCCATGAGACCCAGTCAGCATGGCCAAAGGTCAAGGGAGATGTGGTCCAAGAATATCTGAACTGAGGGTGCCACGTTGGCTACCGTTGTGTTAGGGAGAGCTGCATTTAAATATTCATTTGAGTTTGATAGTCATTGGATGACCATGAGTCAGTCATTGCCAGAGGTCTCCCTCACAGGTTTCTTGGAGGATCCAACAGAAGGGGAAAGTAATTCCTGTGACTCTGGAAGATGGACAGGATAAAAATGAAGTAAATAGTCATTAGCAGGGTGGAAGACCATCACTCAGACTCCAACCGTAGTGGCTGAAGCCCATTGGAACGGAGGGTGGGAGCCAAACACTAGGTGGAGCCTGTCCCAATGTCCCCATCCTCTCCCCTATTGACACAAGGGGTAACAGAGACTAAAGCAGAGAAAGCTGACAGGTCAGGTGACCCCTTGGCTGGAAGTGGAAAGGCAGGCTGAGGGTTGGTGTGGCAGTGCCCATTCGCCTCTGCTGCCCCTCCAGCCTTGAGAATGATGCCGCAAAAAGAACCAGGACAGCTGTAGAAATTCACATTTTATATATATATAAAGGAAAGTTTAATACACTTTTTCCAGAAGAGTTAAATCTTTTGTCTCGGAGCACCATTGCTGCCTAGAGAAGGGGGGCAGCCTTTTGTAAGGAGAAAACAGGTAGCTGCTAGGTAGAAAAATAAGGGAGGGAGGATGGACAGTTAAGAGGCCAAAGGAGTTGGAAAACAGCGTCAGGTTGACGGAGAGAAAACTCCAGCTTTTCCTAAATACCAGAGAAACTTCCACTTTCGAGAACCAAGGGTTGCCAGCTGCTGAACCGGCGATACCAACCTCACATTTAACAGCCCTGAGTCAGAAAGACACCATATGGCTTATCCTGCATCTCCCGCCTCTTCCCTCCCATCTGCTCTAGAGTGGAAAACGGGACCCAGCTGACTTGCAATAGGTGGCGGGGGGGGGGGGGGAAGGGTGCATGAACTTCTGCAGCACTGGATTCCCCCAGCACTCTGCACCATTTCACAAGCCCAAAACCATCCTTGGGGAAGAGGCAGAATTGCAAAAGAGGCAGTCTCCCAGATCAGGAGCAGGCAACCCAGTGCAGATACCTTGCTGTGAACAAAGAAATAACAGAGAAATTTGAAGCTCCCACTAGAGAAGAGTGGGCATGAACATAGGTCAGAGTTTGCCACCATAATGCTCTCTAGATGTTGTGGATTGCACTTCCCAAGAGCAAGACATCTGGATGGCACCATGTTGGCGACCCCTGGCATACTGAAAGAACATGATCTCAAATCCCACAAGCAGGACTTTCTAGGGCTGGGTCTCTCTATCCACCTCTCAGCTCAAGCTGCAATTATCAGAGGACCCATGTTAGTAACCGCCCTCCATCCCCTTGACTCTCCATCACACAGCCAGGTACAGGGTGATGGGGCAGTGGTCGCTGCCCAGGGCCGTGGATCGGATCTTGCTGTCGCAGACGTTCTCCAGCAGGTCTTTGGAGACCACAAAGTAGTCGAGCCGCCAGCCCACATTCTTGGCCCGGGCGTTCATCATGTAGGTCCAGAAGGTGTAGGCGTAGGGGGTGTCGGGGTAGAGGTGGCGGAACGTGTCGGCAAAGCCAGCCTCCAGCAGCTTGCCGAAACCCTCCCGCTCCTCAGGGGTGAAGCCGGCATTCTTCTTGTTGCCCTTGGGGTTCTTCAGGTCGATCTCCTGGTGGGCCACGTTGAGGTCCCCGCAGAGGACGAGGGGCTTGCGGGCGGCCAGGCCTTGCAGGTAGGAGCGGAAGGCCACGTCCCAGCGCTGGCGGTACTCCAGTCGCACCAGGCCCCGGCCCGCGTTGGGGACGTAGGCCGTCACCAGGAAGTAGGAGGGGAACTCAGCCGTGATCACCCGGCCTTCCTTGTCATGCTCCTCCTCACCTGCAGGTGGGGCAGAGAACGGAAACGGTCATTATGGGAGTAGCAGAACGGACAACTGGATCTGGTGGGGATCCTAGGTCTCCCCCAGGCCTTGCAGGCCGAGTTTGAGTCAGAATGTTTGTTTTGATTTATATACCCCTTTTCTTACTCTTACGTACACCAGCAGAGAGACGGTGGCTGGCCCAAGGTCACATACCGAGCTACAAGGCAGAGTGGGGATTCGAACCCTGGTCTCCCAAGTCATAGCCCAACACTCTAACCATTACGCCACACTAGCTGTCGCCAGGTGACCTTTTTTTCCTTTGGCTACAGAGCTCTTTTCAAAGCACCTCGCCAGGGACTATGAGAGACCCGACAGTTGACCAATTGCCCCAAACTGATTTGCAGCGAAAATTGTAAAAATCCTGATGTTTGGGACTACAGTTCCCATGATTGTTGACCATTGTCCATGCTAGGTATAAGATAAACAAGGGTGCCATTCAAAAGCAAAAGAAACATAGGACTTGCAGACAAAACAGGATAGATTTGCGGCAGAGGACAGTAGTTTAGGGGTAAAGGGTCTTTATTAGCCCTTGGGCCACATTTCTGTCTGAACAACTTTCCAGGGGCCACATGGCGGTGGTGGAAGAGGCCAGAGGGGATAGTGGGTGAAGTAACTCATACAAACTTTACATTCACACAGTTTCTACACACGTTCCTCTCTCTCTCCTCCATCTGGACAAGCGAAAGCCATCAGAGTTCAAGGACACATAAAAACACTTGAGGTGTGAAGACAAGGCCAGACAAGAGAGGCAAGACCTGGTGAGTGTTCTGAGGGACAGACAAGGGGCTTGGAAGGCCACATTCAGCCCCTGGGGCAGAGTCCCCACCTCCAGTTAGTCATGGGGTTTCAGAAGTCCTTACCGATACCGTAGGTGACATCAACAGGCTTGGCCTTGGAGAGGAGGGCCACCCCACTGTAGCCTTCCTTGTCGTCGGAGCAGGCCCAGTACTTGTGGGGATAGTCGGCCAGATCCCGGATCTCGGATGGCAGCTGTTTTTCAGCGCATTTCGTCTCTTGGAGGCAGAGTATGTCCGGCTTCTCCTCACACACCCACTGTGGGGAGAGATGGCTTTAGGTCAGGTCTCCCATCTTCTCACAAAAAAGAAAAACGGGATTTAGCAGGGTAGGGAGCAGACTGAGAGGGGACTGGGTTAGCTTGCTGATGAAACTAGCTATGTACTGAAGGGATTCCTAGAGTCATAGAACTGTATAGTTGTAAGGGACTTTGAGGGTTATCTAGTCCAACCCCCTGCAATGCAGGAATCTTTTGCCCAGTGTGGGGCTTGAACCCACGACCGTGACATTAAGAGCCTCATGCTCTACCAGCTGAGCTTTAGTGTGGTGTAGTAGTACAGTCCTATCTCGGAAGTCGAACAGAATCCGTTCCGCAAGTCCCGCTGGACTTTCAAAACATTTGGAAACCAAGATGCGGCTTCCTGCAGCCAATCAGAAGCTGCGTCAGATGTTCAGATTCCAAAGAACGTTTGCAAACCGAACACTCACTTCCAGGTTTGCGGCGTTCGGGAGCCAAAACGTTCGAGTCACAAGGTGCTCATCAACCAAGGTACAACTGTAGTAGTAATAGGGTCAACTTTAAGACCAGAGAGACCTGGGTTCAAATCCCCACCCAGATACGAAGCTTGCTGATTGTGGACTAATTGTTCCGTCTCAGGCAAAACTCCCTCACAGCGGTGCTGTGATGATAAAACGGGGAAGAAAGTGTATTTATTCACTTATATGCTGTCTTCAACATGCTTCCCCAACATCTCAAAGAATGGCTGGAAACCTGGAAAACCACTGCCAGTCATCACTGACAATATGGACTACCACAGACACATACCAATAGCCGTCACAGTTCCCAAATTCCTTGGCTCCTGTGTACCAAAACAGCACCGCACAGAAACGAGAGGGGCATCAAGCAAAGATGGGGATCCCCAATATTTGCAAATAATCTTTAGTGGAGCAAAAACGTAAGAAGGAAGAACATTCCTATAAAACAAAACTAAAAACCTAGTCCAATTAAGTCTGAGCATGCAAAGGAATGCTGAGTATTTGAGGGGGGTGGGTAGATGACAAAGAAAGCCAGATGGGAGAACGGAATGGAGCACCCTGCAACAGGGCATGGCTGGCTGGCACCCAGAATGGGAGCATTCTGCACAGCAACATTTTGTTGCAGCCCTCACTTGCACTCCTACATCGCTACTGAGAAGTCTGTTCTGGGAGGGGAAGAGCAAAAGGTTGCTTTAAGTCCCAGTCTAACGGCCTGCGATAGAGAAGGCCTCACTATGGCTCAACTCTTCCCTCAGAAGCAGAGGAAAGGTAGGATACAAATAGATTGCCCTGGTTGTTGGCCTTCACAGGCTCAGTTGCTTGCTTCCTGCAGTCCCAGGGGGATTCCCCGGTTTACCCAAGAGGACGTCTGGTTGCCATACCACTGGCTCCTAATTGCTTCTCCATGAGAGGGTGGGAATGCAACTCTCCCTTGAGGGGCTACATCATCTCCAAGGAAACATTTAACGCGATGGGTAGCCATGGTGAAGCGCAACTCAGGGGAAACGGCTGTAACGAAGGTGGAAGGGGAGCAGGGAAGGACACAAACTGCCAGGCAGAGGCTTTCCCCCAACGTAGCTCAACTGTGGCCCTCCAGGTCTGGGACTCCAATTCCCATCATACCATGCTGGTTGGGCTGATGGGATTTGGAGTCCAGCAGCAACTGAAGGACCACAAGTTCCCCACTCCTGAACTACACAATGCAAGGTTTTTTCTACTTTAGATATTGGGGTGGGGGAAATCGCTAAACAGACTCAAGCTTTTTACAAAATTATGCTCAAAATAAAGTACAGAGAGAGAAGGGAGGCACATGGGAGGGGGAAGACATACATCCCACACCATTACTTGCATTCAGGAGTCACCCGAATAAATTAACTGGCATCAAATCCAGGACACGCAAACAGAAGGACTCCTTCATGGAAGCCAGAACCAATCTGTGGAATTCACAGACCACGAGATGTGGCGACGACAGCCTCTTTGAAATGGAATCAAAAAATTCATGGAGGAGGCGGGCAAGATCTATGAACAGTCATGGGATAAATGGATCCCAGGTCATATTCTGGGAGGGTGGAAGGCAGGGAGCCCATAAAGCAGGGGAATAGCCAGCCAGCAAGAGGCCTGGCCAACTCAATTCTCATTTTGTCTCCAGGGGGAAAGACTGAGATGCAGAGGGAAGAAGCTGGAAGGACAGGATGCAAGCAGGAAGGCAGGCAGATGGGGCTGTGAGGGCAGACTGGGGTTAGCTGGGCAATGCCCCCCCATTCCCCCTCAGGGGTTGAGCCTATTCTTATGCCTTACCTCCAGCCCCTTCTTCTTAAACCAGGCTCGGATCCCGTCAACATTCCAGGAGGTGACCTTCAAGGTGTATTTCTTGCCACTGGGAGAGGTGAGTTTGTCAGGGGGGTCTTGGTACAGGATTGGACCATCGGCCTCCTTCTCAGCTTTCGCCCCACCTTTCTTAGGCTTCTTAGGCTCTGGTTCTGGCAAGAATAAAGAGTGAAGATTAAGAAACAATTCGCTTTTCCATCAGTCACGAGAAACATTGGGGTTCCATGTAAGGTTTGCAAAGACCTACTTGCCTGATTTCATCCAGCAAACAACATTTTCCTCCAAGCAACTAGGTAAAGGTAAAGGGACCCCTGAGCATTAGGTCCAGTTGTGGCTGACTCTGGGGTTGCGGCACTCATCTCGCTTAATTGGCCATGGGAGCCGGCGTACAGCTTCCGGGTCATGTGGCCAGCATGACTAAGCCGCTTCTGGCGAACCAGAGCAGCGCACGGAAACACCGTTTACCTTCCCTCCGGAGTGGTACCTATTTATCTACTTGCACTCTGACATGCTTTCGAACTGCTAGGTTGGCAGGAGCAGGGACCGAGCAACGGGAGCTCACCCCGTTGCGGGGATTCAAACCGCCGACCTTCTGATCGGCAAGTCCTAGGCTCTGTGGTTTAACCCACAGCGCCACCCGCGTCCCTAGCAACTAGGTAGTGGTGGTTTATAAGCATCAGTTTTTCTTTTTTTCTTTTGTCCATATATGAATATTGTCAGTGTAGGCATGTAGCTTAGTGGATTGGGCGGGGAGGCAGGCTGGTTAGTTCTGTGGATTTATTTGCAAGACTGGATGCAAGCAGGTGTGTCGTTCATTCATTCACACAAACAAACACACATATAAAGATGCCACACAGGAACCAAGACTGGGGCAGAGGAACACCTCCACCAGAGAAGCGGTTTTACGTAACTCCAGGGCTAGCAACGTAGGATTACGAGCCAGTGTGTTGGTTAGAGGGTTGAGCTAGAACCTAGGAGACCAGGGTTCAAACTGCTACTCAGCTACAAAGCAGTATACAACCCGCTGGGCATGCAATATTATTTATTACATTTATAAATAATAAAATAGATTACTTGCTTCATTAATACATTTCCTTCACTGAGTTCAAGGCAGTCTCCCCATCCCAATATTTTATATTCACCATTAACACTGTGGGGAAGGCTAGTTACATTGAAAGATACAGTGGTACCTCGGGTTAAGTACTTAATTCGCTCCGGAGGTCCGTTCTTAACCTGAAACTGTTCTTAACCACTTTAGCTAATGGGGCCTCCTGCTGCCTCTGCGCTGCTGGAGCCCGATTTCTGTTCTTATCCTGAAGCAAAGTTCTTAACCTGAGGTACTATTTCTGGGTTAGCGGAGTCTGTAACCTGAAGCGTATGTAACCTGAAGCGTATGTAACCTGAGGTACCACTGTAGTGACATCTCATTGAAAGATGGGCCCACAGCACTAAAATCGAAGGTAAGCCTGCCTGCTCTTTGAGGCTTGCAACTGTCAATCACCTGATGCCATAATGACATCAGGAAATCCACCCACCTATCAAAATGTCTCACAGAGTTTGGGTTAGTTCTGGATCCAGCCCTCCAAGTTCACTCAATTCCCCACCTTATAGTAGGTTTGAGAGAAAGACTACGACACAAAAAACATCTGAAAGATTATTCTTAGTAGTAGTAGTAAAAATAATAATTTAATTTCTTATCCATGCCTCACAAAAATAGTGCCAAAGCAGGTTACAACATTAAATATATATATATTAAAAAGTTTAAAACAAATTACAGCCACAAGAACAGGGTGAGTCCTAAAAATTTCTATCTCAAGTGTCATATAAGCTCCGTCCATATTCAAATCCATCTTTATTGCCAAGACTGAAGACACTAACCTGCCACTGTCTCCTTCTCCTCAGGAAGGGCTTCACCTTCCTTCTTCTTGCCCCGTTTTGGCATCTTAGGTGCCCAGCTGGATCCTACCCTAGGCAGCTGGCAGCGCAACCTCGCCTGCAGCAGACTATTGAACAGCGACGTTGTCTCCTGGAGAGGAAGGATCATTATGGTAAACACTCCCAAATGTCCTCCAAACAGGCACCTTCAGTGCCATAAGCCCCACTGACTTTGGTGGCTTTAAAAGATTAGGCAAATTCACAGAGGATAAAGATGAGATGACTGTATTCTGCCTCTGAATACCATTTGCCGGAAATCACAAGTGGGGAGAGAGTGCTGTTGGCATTCAAGTCTTGCTTGTGGGCTTCCCATACGTCTCTGGCTGGCTACTATGAGAACAGGATACTGGATGGGCCTTTGGCCTGATCCAGCAGGCTCTTCTTAAGGCAAATCCCCTAATTATTATTAATAATAATTATTAATTATTATTAATTATTATTAATAATATTATTAATTATTATTAATTATTATTATTAATAATAATTAGTCCCCTAATAATAACACCCTGAAAACACTGCATGGGCAACTTTCCACCCAGCAAAGTGTCTTTTTGCTCTACAAATATCTGCTCATTCTTAGCCAATTATGATAATTCCCCCAGATCAAATGACAGTGCCCTGACAAGACCTCACCACTCTGTGCTAC
The DNA here is from genome assembly GCF_964270895.1 of Podarcis filfolensis. NCBI lineage: Eukaryota > Metazoa > Chordata > Lepidosauria > Squamata > Lacertidae > Podarcis > Podarcis filfolensis. Next base: position 13,335,755 of record NC_139615.1, on the reverse strand, counting down.
AGCTGCCCAGAGCACAGAAATATATGAGGCATAGACACTAGACTGGATTAAGCTTCTAGCCAATTCAGGTCTTAGCAAGATGCAATAGTGGGGGCCTGAACCAGTTCGATTTTTACCTGTCATGCAACCACGATGAATTCTGCACCAACTGGATTTGCTATGCAACCACAATGAAATCTGCACCAGCTGAGATTTCACCTGCCGCACAACTTTTAAGGGCACCTTTAAAGGCCTTCCAGGGAGAAGAGGGAACAAAAAGCGGGGAGGAGAAACTACCTTATCAATACACCCTCCCTCTGCAAAGACAGAAGACCGGCTTCCCCCTTCGTTTCTGTATAAATCATGCAATTAATAAAATAAAATAATTATTATTTCCAATTATTTCTCCTCCTGCTCTTACCGCAGCAAGGATCCCTCCGCTCCCCAGAGACAAAGGCGGAGACTGCAGAGCTCGCAAGCGCGCAAGGAGAATGGAGAGCCCGGGAGAGCAGCACGTGGAGTGGATTTGTATCACGTGACACAGGCTGGTGGAAAGGGCCTGAGAGGGCGGGGCTCTCTGAAAGCGAGAGGGGAGATTGCCTTGGTTTTGATGGAGGGAAGGGTATGGACAGTAGTGGCATGAAAGGGTTAAAGAATCATAGGGAGTGTCACGTGGAGAGGGAGTAGAAGAAGTTCGGTGGCTGATGACGTAGCGGGATTCTCTCCGGGCAGCCTCCGCCCCAAAGGGGAATCACAAGTTTTACTGGAGTTATACAAACACCTTAGGTTCTCAGTTGAACTGTGGTGGGGCCGGCCAACGCTAAATAAAATAAATCAGGGGTGGCGGGAGAGTTTGCACAGGATTAAAAAAAAGATGATTATGTTCCATTGCCGGAGGCAGCATCGCTCTGAATGCCAGTGAGTGGCTAAGACTCGCAGGTGGAGAGAGAGAGCCATGCGTTATGCCAAGGGTTGGCATATCGCTGCCTTCTGCGATGATAAGAATGTGGCGCTGGGTCTAATCCAGCAAGGCTCTTAAAGAGAAGCAATGCTTTTTTAAAATTGTTATTAAAATGCCTATGCTTGCGTTCCCCCCGCATATGGAGGTGGCCGAATGAAAACCAGAAGTCGAGGGCTGGCGGCCTTTTTCTATCTCTAGATTCTCTGCCTCTTTCTCGTTGCCTATAATCAAAGAGGAGGAGGCGCTGCAGTTTAAATTTCTCCCGAGTTTCTCCCCCCCTCCCCGCCTTCCCCCCTCCAATCCCCGCCCCCGGTTCTTCCTCTCATCATCATCATCATCATCTCGCAGTCTTGAGTTTCAACTTGGATCAGGGCAAAGACTCGGAAGCGGGGAGACAGAGAACCCACGTGGAGCCCATCGCCACCCTCTGAACTGGGGGGGAAGAGATTGTAAGCCCGCCTCTGGCTATTTCCTTTGCTCCTCTTCTTTGCAGCTCCCAGCAAATGCTCCGCAATGCTAGGAGGAGGAGGCAGGGCCCCCGGAGGTCCCCGATTCACACGTGCAATATCTCTCTCCCGCAGATGGGAGACGAGATCAAGGCGAGAACCCTTCATTTCAGGTCCTTTGAAAGGGGTTAACTCAACAGCGCAGTCTATCTATTGGACTCCAACTCCCATCAGCCCTAACCAGTGCAGCCAGCGGTGAGGGATGATGGAAGTTGTAGTCCACAACCACCTGCAGAGGCAATCCGCTTCACCGTAAAAGAGCCCTTACAGTTAATAAGTTTCCCATAAAACTTTGGCCCAAATCTCTGCGGTTTCTACCTATTTATTCTAGTTCTGACCAATAGAACAACAGGAGAACAAGTCTGCTCCATCTTCTAAGTAACAGATGTTTGGAGGCAGCTGCCAACATCTCTTAATTTTCTCCAGGCTAAACTGGCTCAGCCCTTTCAGCCTCTTTTTTTGTCAACGACCTTATTAAAACCTGGTAGCCAGAGCTGGAACTGCCCTGTTTTTTCTCCCAGTGGAACTAAAGCCTGGGCTAAATCTTGGATAGAAAGAGAAAAATCTCAGGTCAGACAAATGTCAAGCACATGCTCTTTAGCCACCTTCTTGCACATGCCCCCCAGGGTGGCAAAAAAGTAGACAGGCATCTGTGCCTGTCAACTGCATGGCTATTACTGCATGCTTATTAGAACAGCATGGAGAGCCAGTGTGATGTGTTGTTTAGAGTGTCAGATGAGGACCTGAAGATCAGGGTTCTGCCATGAAGCTCACTGTATGACCTTGAGTCTGTCACCACCTCTCAGCCTGGCCTACCTCACAGGGTTACTGTGAGGATTAAATGAGGAGCAGGAGAATCAGGCACACCTCCTTGAGCTCCTTGCAGATGGGACATACACTCTTGTGTAAATTAATTGAAACAAAGCATGTTTTCTGTCTTACTCGTAATCCTGTACTCAAAACAAACATGGAAAGTCAGTTGGTGGTTATGGTGTCAGAAGCCTGCAGCCAATAGAAGAGAGTTATTACAGAGCTGGAGAAGAGGTATCGTGACGGTACTGGGATATTGCAGCAGGACCTAGTCCCCTGTCGCACATCAAAAGTGGTGAAGAAATTCATGACAGAGCAGCAAATACAGGTACATACAGTGGTACCTTGGGTTAAGGACTTAATTCGTTCCGGAGGTCCGTTCTTAACCTGAAACTGTTCTTAACCTGAAGCACCACTTTAGCTAATGGGGCCTCCCACTGCTGCCACGCCACCGGAGCACGATTTCTGTTCTCATCCTGAAGCAAAGTTCTTAACCCGAGGTACTATTCCTGGGTTAGTGGAGTTTGTAACCTGAAGTGTATGTAACCCGAGGTACCACTGTACTTGATTGACCAGGGAATTCCCTGGACGTAAATCCCATTGAGAATTTGTGGGCTATATGCAAAAGTCGCCTCTGCGCTGTAGACTGTATGACTATGGAGAAGCTCATTCAGGCGCTGATTCAAGTGTGGTACAGGGATCCAAAAATCAACAGTGACTGTTTGAAGCTAGTAGACGCCATGCCAAACCATGTTCAAATGCTGCTTAAAAATGGCAGAGGTCAAATCCATTACTAATGTACGTATATGTGAGTTTTGTACTTGTCTATGTGAGTTTTGTACAATAAATTACATTGTTTGTTTCAATTAATTTGCACAAGGGTGCAAATACAATAAATAAATAACCAGGTAGGGCAGGGAAGGGAGAAGTGGGAAACAGGGTGGGGTGGGGTGGTTTTGATATGTATTTGTGATTGTACTGTTTTCTTCATAGTGGGCTCAGTGGCAGACTTTGGCTCTCAAATTTCTACGGCACCCTGTGCAACATTAAAATTGGGCGCATGCCTCTTGTGCTCTGTTCTACAGCATTGCTGTGGTGGCCCTTGCAGTGCGGTGCCCAGTGCGGCCAAAATGGTCATGCTACCCTAAAACTGCCTCTGGTGGGTTGGAGGCAACATGGCGCCTCTTTGCAACAAAGTAAAAGTTCTCTCTCTCTCTCTCTTTCTCTGGCTTTCCAGGATGCTATGCCTGTGGTGATAGGCTTTGAGGGCAGTGCCAACAAGATTGGAGTGGGGATCGTGCGGGATGGAGAGGTGCTGAGCAACCCTCGGCGAACATATGTCACCCCTCCGGGGCAGGGTGAGTGTAGCCGTTCTGCCACTTGATTCCTCCGCCCTGTGTTCCCTGGGGCGCATGTACCCTGCACTGAAGGAATGTCACATTTTGTGCCTCATCCAAATCCTACACCGAGCCAGAACCCATGCATGAGATGGGAATTGAACAACTTTGAGTCAATTGCTCTTTTTCTTCTTCTTCTTCTTTTTTGCCATTCTGGAATTATATTTTGCATAATTCCAGCTTTCTTTAGTGTTATTAATTCACGTTTTGCTAGTTAGGGGCAGGGCACTATTTGACTGTCTCTCTGGCTTCTGAGACCTTGCCAATGCACTTTCAAAGCACAGCTTCTCCATCTTAAGGTTTAGGAACATGGCTGCTGTTGGGGTTTTTTTAAAAAAAGCTGCAATCTTCAGGATTTGAATTACAGTGGTACCTCGGGTTAAGTACTTAATTCATTCCGGAGGTCCATTCTTAACCTGAAGCACCACTTTAGCTAATGGGGCCTCCCGCTGCTGCCGTGCTGCTGCCGTGCAATTTCTGTTCTCATCCTGAAGCAAAGTTCTTAACCCGAGGTACTATTTCTGGGTTAGCGGAGTCTGTAACCTGAAGCGTCTGTAAACTGAAGCGTATGTAACCCGAGGTACCACTGTATCTGCTGTTGCAGAATCTCAGCGTACACAGAGACAGCCCTGAGTATGCTTCTTCCTTGCCATTCTAAGTTCTACAAACATTTGCGTAATACTTTCTCTTGATACACAATTTGGGTTTCTGGTGGGTGTGCAGAGGAGTGTGGACAGAGAGAAGGGGGGCAATATACACTGAATTTACACAGCCCTCCTTAAGAGATCTGCCTTCAGTTTTCCATGTCTCCCTGTCCTAATGCCTTTTTCCTTCCTCCACATTCCAGGTTTCTTGCCAAGTGACACAGCGTGTCACCACCGGGCTTGTATCCTTGCCGTGCTGCAGGAGGCCCTGCAGGAGGCTGGGCTGAAGCCACAGGACATCGATGCTGTGGCTTTCACCAAGGGTGAGTCCCTCACATAATTCTTGCTGGGCAGCGGCCATTTTGAATTCCTCAAGGAGACTTACCAGACGGGTGACCTTGAAGACCAGGTTGGAGGTTCCTTCTAATGCATCTCTCTGCATTCAGGAAACAAGAGGCAGCATTGCCACAGTTCAAGGAAACATTTCAGTCAGGCGCAAGCACTTGAGCTGGTGTGGGGCAGGGCCAGTGAGGGGGCGGGGCCTCAGCAGAGGTCTGAGGGCCAGAGATAGAAGCCTGGAGGGCCACATTTTCTATTGTATCCCACCTTGATATTTTATGATAAGGTGGCAGTTTTATGATAATAACACCAATAGTTCTTGGGTGGAAACAATGAAGAGTATTGAGGAAAGCACAGTCACAATTAGGATGTGAGAGAGGCAAATTCCATCTGGTCCTGTTGGCCTTAAACATCTTTTCCCCTCCCTTATCCAGGTCCAGGCATGGGTGCCCCATTGGTGACTGTAGCAGTTGTGGCACGGACGGTGGCCCAGCTGTGGGGGAAGCCTCTGCTGGGGGTGAATCACTGTGTGGGGCACATTGAGATGGGGCGGCTGATAACTGGTGCCCAGAACCCGACTGTGTTGTACGTCAGCGGTGGAAACACGCAGGTAAGATCTTGTCCTCACAGTGGCCAACCAGATGCCTCAGGGAAGTCCACAAGGAAGACCCAAACACAACAGCAACTCTCCCCATGTGTGATTCCCAGCAGCTGGTATTCAGAGTTTTGTACTTGGGTGCTTCTCGATGAACCCTTTAGCCCTTTTGGGGGGGTGAAATATATATTTCCACAGTTGCCCTTTCCACAGTTCTCCGTCCCGAGTCTTGCTGTGCTTTGAACGCTGCAGCAAAGAGAGGGCAACCTGTGGCCTTCCAGATGTTGTTGATGTTCTCCAGTTTCCATCAGCCAGCATGGCCCGTGGTCATGGATGATGGGAGTTGTAGGCCCACAAAGCTATTAACTCGGATGGCTTTGCTCTACTTACATTGTAGGAGGCAGTATCTTTCTGGAAACTGCAGGCAGGGAGAGGGCTTTTGGGCTCAGGTCTGGCTTGGGGGTTCCCATCTTGGGCGTCTGTTCAGCCACTGTGAGAAGAGGATGCTGGGAGATGAGCACTTGGCCAGATCCAGAAAGGCTCTTCATAGGTTCTCTCTCCTCTGATAGTGGAGGGAAAATATAGGTGTCTTTCCCCCCCCCCCTCCCAAGCTCTTCCCCCTCTTACGGTAATTTATTTCATCTTTTGTATTGGCTGGCTGGCTCCCCATCCCACTGCTTGGAGATTTCAACCCTAGTTCAGCACTTAAGGTGTTTACCCCGCACTCTCTCTGAGTGTGCTTTAGACGTATGGTCTGGAGGTGTCCTGAGCATCATCTCTTTCACCTCTCCACCCCACACTCAGGTTATTGCGTATTCTGAGCACCGATATCGTATATTTGGAGAAACCATCGACATCGCCGTAGGGAACTGCCTCGACCGCTTTGCTCGGGTGTTGAAGGTGAGCAATTGAAAGGAGAGACAACTAGGACTGGGCGATACCTGGTTTTTGACATCGCGATATGTCACCAGCTAAACACCGTGGAATCCTGACACATCACCACGTCTGAAATGAGGATGAAGCTACGTAGAGGCACTGACTAGCTTCCCGGTTTTTGCCGCATCATGATTTTTGCACAGCACACACATATGATTTGTGATATATCACCAGGTCAAAAATTATGAAACCAATATCACTATATGGTCTTCAAGCCGGTTTTGAACGATATATTGATATACCGCCCAGCCCTAGAGACAACTACAGATAAAATGGGGAAGAGGAGAAACTTGTTCACCACCAGTGTGGTGTAGTGGTTAAGAGCGGTGGACTCGTAATCTGGTGAACCGGGTTCGCTTCCCCGCTCCTCCACATGCAGCTGCTGGGTGACCTTGGGCCAGTCACACTTCTCTGAAGTCTCTCAGCCTCACTCACCTCACAGAGTGTTTGTTGTGGGGGAGGAAGGGAAAAGAGATTGTTAGCCGCTTTGAGACTCCTCAGGGTAGTGATAAAGTGGGATATCAAATCCAAACTCTTCTTCTTCTTCAAGGAAAAAATGGTATATAAATGCAATAAATAATTAAGAGCAGGCCAGTCCCCCCCTCCAGGCCCATAACCTTACCTGCCTGAGACTGAGAGTGGTGGGGATAGAAGCAACGCACAAAACAATGGAGAAATAATTGACTGCTTCTCTCCTCCTGTTTACTTTCCCCTTCTCTATCTCTCCTTCACCTTGGGGACTGATTTTCCTTATGACTTGGAAGGGGGTGGAGAAGGGAACATTAGCTGCCAGAGATGCAGAAAATGGAAGGCGAGAGCCAAGTGATAGCTTCCCTGTTTCTCCTCGTGTGCAATTTCTATCCCTCTCCACCTTTCTCTGACTGTCGCTCAACAGGTGGAACTCTCATTTGGTAGGGCTGCTCTCATGGGATGAGTATCATACATAGCCAAATGGCTCTCCAATGGTCGATCTGGCTGGTTCTGTGTGATGGGAAGGGTGATGGTGCCTTACGAGGCCATATAGAGTTCTGACAGCTGTGTTGCCTCTCTCGACTTAGATCTCAAATGACCCCAGCCCGGGCTACAACATTGAACAGATGGCCAAGAAGTGAGTAATGTAAAAAGAAAAGAAAGACATACACACATTTTGTGCAAACATGTTAAATTTTTCACTAGCTGCATGAGTTGCACTGGGTTTTTTCTGTTTCATTCTCAACCCTGCCCCAGCTTCGGAGAAAGTTGTTCAGTAATAGTTTGATCTACACCCAGATTTCGGGAGAAGAAAAGGGACTAGGAATTGCCAATAAATGCAAAAGGAAAAGTGTCCTGTTTGGGGCACATCCGAAATTGGGATTGAGCCCCGATTGCTAGAAGTCCAAACAGGCTTCTTTCAGACTTTCTGAGCTTTCCATAAATGCTATATTCCCCATTTTCAGCCTTTTATATGCAATGTGCGAAATATATATATATATATATATATATACACACACACACATATACACATGCACATATACATTACATAACATAACATAACAGCATAACACAACATAACACAACACAACACAACACAACACAATATAATATAAATTTTACTAAGCAAAGCTGAGATTACAGATTGCAGGGCAGGGACCTAGACCCTGTTCTGCTGGGGATCGGGACCCCCACAGGGGAAGTAGTCACAATTACCAGCACCTCTTCTAGTCTCTCCAAGTCTAGGCAAGTCAGGTCAGGGCCCAGCAGATCAGGACCCTGAACAGCTCCCAGTGAGCCTTCTTGGCTTAGGTATGGCAGATGCTCTCCCAGCAAAGGTCCTAAGTTACCCCGAGGCTGGCAGAGTCTTCTCTTCCAGTGGTTCTACGTCCCTGGGGAGGACTGCCTGCAACCCTTCAAGGGCCCTGTGGCCAGTTCTGCAGTCTCGTGCACCCGCGTGGCTGCAGAGTAGCAGAAGCTTCAGAGGGAGTCATTCCCAGAGTCTGAGGATGACAGGAGAACCACGTCCTCACTCGGGGGGGGGGGGGACACTGCAGAAGAGGATGCTGAAAGTCCTCCGAGTGTGGCAGCTGGCGAGACCCTGAAATGGGGGACATGACTCTTGTGCTTGTTACGGCATCATGTAGAAGGAAAGTGTGATGATTATAAGAACGTTATACTTAAAAAGCAAAATAATGAATAACCACGATTTAACATAATATAAAATTTATTGTACAAGTAAATAATAATAATAAATGTGAGTTCACAAGATTATTTGTGGCAGGAAAATCCTGATGATACCCCCACTGTGTATATTTCTCATCAACAAGGTTTTAGGTTGCCCAATGCCTAGCTATATCCTTGGGAAGACTCGTTTTATGTATTAAAAATATAACACACACACCACTTCTTTCCTGTCACAGACAATTGTATAAATTTGTCCCAAGGTGCACGTATTGGATGCCTTTCCCCACAATTTTAATGAGGCCTAGTGCGTTGTGGTGTATTTTTAAAAAATGGACACAAACAAACTGGATTCTAAGGGGACTGGACACCTATAAAACAGCCTTGGGATGTGAGAGGGGGACTTAACACATTCTGCTTCCTACACAGGGGCCAAAAGCTGGTTGAACTCCCCTATACAGTGAAAGGCATGGATGTGTCGTTCTCTGGGATCTTATCACATATAGAGGTAAGGTTAAATCTTGTTATCTTCCATATCACCTTTCTCTCTGTGTGTTGGGGTTTCTTCTGCCCTTGAATGCTGGATGACAGGCATGGGACTTCTTTCAAACTATAGTCTGACTTCAAGGCAGGAGAATGGGTTGAGCTTGTGCCTGCTTGTAGCTGCACAGCAGCCTTGCCAGGAAAAACGGTGGCAACCCTTCTTCATTCCCCCTTCTCTTCCTCTCCCTGTGCAGGAAGTGGCTCATAGGATGCTAGCTGCAAAAGAATGTACTCCGGAGGACCTCTGCTTCTCCCTGCAGGTGAGGAACTAACCAGACCAAGGCCTAGGAAGCGGCTGATATGCCACCTCTAGGGTTGTCATATGAACATAGGAAGTTGCTTGAGTCAGACCATTGGTGCATCTAGCTCAACGGCCTCGGTCCAGTATACCTGAAGGAAAGTCTCCACCCCCATCGTTCTGCCCGGACACTGAGTTCTAGTGCTGAGGGCCTTCTGGCGGTTCCCTCGCTGCTAGAAGCCAAGTTACAGGGAACCAGGCAGAGGGCCTTCTCGGTAGTGGCACCTGCCCTGTGGAACGCCCTCCCACTGAAGGAATGGGTTTCTGTGCAGTAAGTTTAAAACTGACTCAACCCCCCCTTTTGTTCTTTCAAAAGAGAGCACTCTAAAATGCGTAAAACTTGAGCTGTTGAGCAAAAAGCATAACAAGGACACAGCTGCATAAACAAGCTCTCTCCTTTATCAGTCACGGCAAGGGATGACCCTGGCTCTCTAGGGGAACAGAGAAAACACGTCAGTACCTTATCTTATGTGCTGACCACAAAATACGCGCAGACCGATGTCCGGGAAAAACGCCAGAAGCGTGTTCCTGGAGATGATGACCTCTTTCCTCCCAGATAAGGAAGGAAGATCCTTTTATGGTCAGAAGTACAGGAAGGAAGATCCTTTTATGGTTAAGAATACCAGAGCAAGAACATATGTGATGTCAACCTACATACATAGGCCAATGTAGTTGGGTTCCTAGGGGAGGAGGGAGAGGGTGCCTGGAGGATATATATACTGCATGAAACTTCTCATTTCTTTGGACTTGCTCTGGACTTGATCACACAAGTGCCTTCTACTATCCAGAGAGCAGAATAAACTTTCTTTGAACCAACCTCGGTGTCATTTGACTGCCTTCCTCCTGTCCCGGAGCAACGCAGACCCAATCGGTGAACTCCAATAAGGCTACACCACCAGATGTCAAAGAGAAAAACAACTACCAGACTTTTAGAAGACATCTTGTTTAATAGGTTATTGTATTTTAGTGTTCTGTTGGAGGCTGCCCAGAGCAGGTATTGATGCTCTCCAGGGTTTCATGTAGGAGATCTCTCTCAGCCCTGTCTGGAGATTATGGGAACTGAACCTGGGATGTTCTGATGCTCTACCGCTGAGCTTGTGGCCCTTTCAAGGCCACCCACTGTTGGGCAAAAGCATTTCTGGTCCATCCTCCTGAGCAGCTGCTTTTCAGTCCTGTTTGAGGAGGAACGAGCAACAATGGTGCTTTCTAGACCAACTTAGTGTATCAGCTGCTTCCAGGTCAACCAAGAAAGAGGCAGCAGGCCTCTTTAGAGGTTGCTTAGCAACTATGAAGGGCCTGATTCCTCTCCTTACCCATCAGGGCAGGCAGGAGACGGTGACGCACTTTGTGCCCAGAGATGGAAGAGGGTGGGACCAGTGGGTGGGCAAAGGTACCCACTGTGGCAGTGGGAACCTAATTATGATGCCCACATAAATCCAGGGCCCGGGGCTTAACCTGTGGCCTACACGCGAGACTCAAAAATGAATGTCTTCATAATTGTTTTGTCTGTTTTGGTTTCTCTCTGCCCACCAGGAGACTCTGTTTGCTATGCTGGTGGAGATAACAGAACGGGCCATGGCGCACACAGGCTCTCGTGAGGCACTGATCGTGGGTGGCGTTGGCTGTAGGTGTCACCAAGCAAGTGTGGTGTGAATGGCTGAAGCCGCTGCCCCGTTCGCGTTCTGAATTCTCCTCCCACCTCTCCTTCCCCAAACAAGTCCTCAGAGCGATTTGACCTACACAGTGGCTCCATCTGCATCACTCGGCCTTCCCGGTGCTTTCTCATCGTTCCCAATGTATGCTCTCAAAACTGAGCTGGGACCCTCTGTTTTCAGCCTCCGTTGAACGGTGTCACATCTAATTGCTTCCCCACCGTTTCTGTCTTCAAAATCCTTAATTTTCTCACCTGTGTTTCACCCAGCAACAAATGCTTCTTTAAAAACTCTGGCTCAGCCCTTTCTAATTTGGAGATTTCCACATATGTGTCTCAACTCAAGTTACCATTCCTGATCCAAGATGGCCGCCAACTTGGATGTCTTTAAAAAGAGGATTAGGCAAATTCATGGAGGATAAAGCTATCAATGACTACTAGACACAATAACTATGTTCTTTCTCCACAGCCAGAGGCAGTATATGACTCTAAATACCAGTTGCTAGGAATTACAGGTGGGGAGAGGGCTGTTGGCCTGGTCAGTAGACTCTTCTTACGTTCCTCATTTTATACCCACAACTGTTCTGTGGAAACAAAATCCAAACTACCTGTGTCCACCAGGGCAGTGTTCTTTAACCTTGGGTCCACAGATGTTGGTGGACTACAACTCCCATCATCCTTGACCATTGGCTAAACTGGCTGTGGATGATGGGAGTTGTAGTCCAACAAGACCCAAAGTTGAAGAACACTATCCTGATCTTGAAGGTGGCTAGGTTTGCTATAGACAGCCAAGACTGAGACCCACCCACCCACCTGTTAGGTCAGGCAAAGGCAAACTCTGCCCTCCAGATGTTTTGGGACTACAACTCCCATCATCCCTAGCTAACAGGACCAGTGGTCAGGGATGATGGGAATTGTAGTCTCAAAACATCTGGAGGGTCAAGTTTGCCTATGCCTGAGTTAGCTTCTTCCCTCGTTGGAGGTGGGCAGGTGCCGAACATACAAAGGTGCTTTTTCTGGCATGTTGTCTGTTTGTCCTCACTGAATGCACAGCATACATTCCCTGTGTTCTTCCTCTCCAGGTAATGAGAGGCTACAGGAGATGATGGGAATCATGTGCAAGGAAAGAGGAGCAAAACTCTTTGCTACGGATGAAAGGTAAGCTTCCACCTGCCTGCTTCCATTCCAAGACCCTCCCAGATTTGGGCTCTCATGAATCTGCGGCAGAATGGTTTTCCAAAGCTGTTTTTTCCAGATTCATAAACATGGTTAACGCAGAGGGGTAGCTGCGCCCTTTTGTTAAAAAGTATTTTGCAGCAAAAGCAACCAAGAATCTCGTGGCATCTTCAAGCCTTATTGTTAGAAGCTTTTGTGGGCCCACGTTGTCAGATATGCAAATTATAGGCTGAGCAAGTTTGATTCTATTCACCTGGGCCTTGATCAAGACAAGAGTTTGCCCTCCCACTGCAGATGTTAAATTCGTACCGCAAGATAAGGGGACTTGCATTGTGAATGATACTGCATTGAGCTTTACTTAGAAGCACCTAAATGTCATCTTTGCATTTTGTGGACATCCGGCCCACCCCACAGCTTACTGTTTTATTAATCCGGAGGCAGTAAAACTCCAAACTAGGAGTGAGCCCAGAAGTCCCAGCATCGCCGACACCACCTCAACACCTCTTTAACTGTTATTCTTCTCTGCCCGTTTTCCATCCAGGTTCTGCATTGACAACGGGGCCATGATTGCACAAGCTGGCTGGGAGATGTTCCGATCAGGGCAAATCACTGCGCTTCAGGATTCATGGATTACACAGAGGTGACTGTGCCTTGTTTTGTGAGGTGCGGGAGGGTATCTTGAGTGCAGATCTCAGTTGAGGCCTGCTACAAGCCCAGGCTCATGCTGTACTGCAGGAGAGCAGAGCTCCGATGTTGCTTCAGCAGCTACCAAACGGAGATGGCGGAACCTTATTTTTGTTGCCAGCCCTGCCCTCAATAGTAGGGAACCATAACATGAAATTTTTTTACAGGTAAGTTGGGAAGACAGAACAAAGCGCTGCCCGAATGCAGCCTCAATCTGGCCTTTTCCCACCTTTCCGCAGGTATCGTACGGACGAAGTGGAGGTGACTTGGCGTGACTGACCACCCCTTCTCTCTGCATGGAAGCCATGTCTCCTGAAGGCAATAAACAGCCGGATACATGGACATTGTGGGCAGGAATACCAGGGTTGCTCGAATCTCCATGGACATTTGATGGGAAACTAATTCAAACCAGAATAAACGCTTTGGTTTTTGTTTAGAAGCTCCTGTGGTGTTTTCTGTCCTAGGCCGCAGAAGCTGTTGTGTGAATAGAAAAAGGGGGGTGCAATGTACCTTCTTCCTTTCGGAAAACTAAGGTGTGATTTGTGGATGGGCTTACTTGAGCAACCCAAGACCTAACCAAGAGGGACCATGGAGGTCAGAGATGGGGAATCTCCCCCCGCCCCAGGCCTGAGGGCCATCTTCTTTGCTGGGGGGCCACATATGCAATTGTTACCTTTTGTGCAGTCTGCTAGCTTGTACACCACACACCTCTCCATAGTCACCCAGGCCAGCAAGAGGCATTCTCAGGGTTCAATAACACATTCCTGCGAGGCAGAAATACTCAAGGAGGATGTGAAGCAGAATTGTTGAGGGGCGTGCCCTTGGAAGACAGTGTGGTGGTGGCTAGGGAAGGGGTGCTGTCTGGGGAGAATCTAGAGGGCCAGATAAGCATAAGATGAGCCTTGAGAGCCAGTGTGGTGTAGTGGTTAAAAGCGGTAGACTCGTAATCTGGTGAACCGGGTTTGATTCCCTGCTCCTCCACATGCAGCTGCTGGGTGACCTTGGGCTAGTCACACTTCTCTGAAGTCTCTCAGCCCCACTCACCTCACAGAGTGTTTGTTGTGGGGGAGGAAGGGAAAGGAGATTGTTAGCCGCTTTGAGACTCCTTCGGGTAGTGATAAAGCAGGATATCAAATCCAAACTCTCTCTCTCTCTCTCTCTCTCTCTCTCTCTCTCTCTCAGGGATTCATTTGGCCCCAGGGCCTGTGTTCCCCACACTCCGGTGTAGGTGGAGAGGATCAGACTCTCATTGGCATTAGATAATTTGCCAGATCTCAGTTTGCCATTCTCTAAAATGGGAATAATACTCCTTTCTAGAATTCCTCTGCTAAACTCACCTTTCTCTCCCGCTTTGCTACATTCGCAGAACCCTCTCTCCCCCGCCTGGGATTTCTGCATCAACATCAAGCATCTAGTCCCTGATGTTAAAACCTGTTCTGGCACTGCACTCTCCAGCAACTCCCTTTGTGTGATTTTGGCAGCTTTCCTTGAAAAAGCCAAGAGCAACTCACAGGGCAGGAGCCCCAGACGCCGTTAACCAACAATATTTAAAACGTATTTAATATTTACAGATGCTCCCAGGCTTTGAAGCACAAGAACCCCCAGGAAATCGGTACTTTAGAGCTTTCAAGTCCATCAGGTACAATCCTGGAAAATGGAAATGGAGAAGCTTAACGTTCGGTTGCAGAATCCCCACAGAACACGTCCCTGCTTTTGGAGACACAGAAACCAGTCCTTTGGCTTATTTTTGCAGGTGCCAGAGCCAAAATATGCCTGTCTCTGGAGTCTGTGTTAGCAATGAGGCTGCAGTGTCACAATTAGGGCTTCAAATAGTCACTCGCATGGTACTCCCTTGATACAGCGCTGCCTCCTACTGGCAGTAGAGGGTGAGAGCATCCTCCTGGTTGCCTCGGATGAAGACGACCGGTGGGTGGAGGCCCTTGGAGACCATCTCGAGCCAGGCCATGTAGAGGGCGCTTGGGCAGGCCCCTTTCCGTACCACAGGGAGGCTCCTAGAAAAACAGAGGGAGGGTAGGGAGAATGTTAAGAGCGTTTAACTAGGACGCGGGAGATGGGTTCAAATTCCCACTGGGCCAGTCGCTCACTCTCAGCCTAACCCTATCTCACAGAGTTATCATGAAGATAATGTGGGGAAGAAGAGGAGAACTACCTATGTATGCCTCCTTGGAGGAAAGGTGGGATAAATAAATAAAATGGGGGAAGGCATGTGAGAGAAGGTGGGTTGCTTGCGACATCTGAAGGCAGCCCTGTTTAGGTAGGAAAGTTTTTAATATTTAATGCTGTATTGTTTTTAATACTCGATTGGGAGCCACCCAGAGTGGCTGGGAAACTCGGCCAGATGGGTGGGTATAAATAATAAATTATTATTATTATTATTATTATTGCAAGTAACAAATCCATTAAAAATGTTTTCATTAAAAACAGGTCCTCAATGCCTGTTTTGGCCTATGGCAGCCAACGTTCTGCACTGAGAGAAAGAGAAAGGGGCTACTGCTGTAAGATACTGGTGCTTGTCCCACTCCTCTGGAACCAATTATTCCAGGGAAGAGCTATACAGTCATACCTCAGAAGTTGAACAGAATCCATTCCGGATGTCCATTTGACTTCCGAAACATTCAACTTCCAAAGCGCAGCTTCTGATTGGCTGCAGGAGCTTCCTGCAGCCAATCGGAAGCCCCCTCAGACATTCAGCTTCCAAAACAACGTTTGAAAACCGGAACAATCACTTCCGGTTTTCGATCGTTCGGGAGCCGGAACGTTCGACTCCCAAGGCATTCGGGAGCAGAGGTACGACTGTGACTTAGTGGTAGATTATCCTCTTTCCACGTAACAGGTTCAATGCCTCGCATCTCCCGGTAGGGCTGGTAACATCCCCTGTTCAAAAACCTGAGAGCTGCTACTGGCCAGTGTGAACTATACTGAGCTAGATGGACCCAATGTTTAGTATCAAGGTAGTTTTGTGTGCTAGGAACTTGTGTTCAGAAAGCCGATAATTTTCTTTTATTTTTGGACCAACTCCTGATTTTTTGCACCCAGTGCCGAATTCTCTTCATGGGCAGAATTGGAATATATGTGGCCCTCATCACCACCAAAACACGGGGGACGATGACTGTTGTTTCACCCACCCTTCAGAGAAATGGGGTCACCCTGGGCCCTGAGAGAGTTTGCCACCAGGCCTACAAGCCCCTAGAGCAGGGTTTCCGAAACACTGGTCTCCAGCTGTTTCTGCACTACAATTCCCATCGTTCCTGACCACTGGTCCTGCTACCTAGGGATGATGGGAGTTGTAGTCTAAAAAATAAATAAATCTGGAGACCTAAGCTTGGGAAACCTGCCCCAGAGCAGGGATGGGGAACCTGTGGCCTTCCAGATGTCATTGACTATGGTTTGCACCAGGCAGCATAGCCAATGGTCAGGGATAATGGGAGTTGTAGTCCAACAAAATCTAGAGGGCCACAGGTTCCCCATTCCTATGAAGGCTGTATCTGTTATGTCTCAACCACCTGGTGTGGCTCTTCTGTCAGAAATCAGAAGGAACCCAATGGGGTGTGTGCACAAGAATCATGGGACAAGGGCAAAAAGGGGCAAAACCACCCCATTCAGGGATCTCAACGTCTGAGGAAGAAGAAAGTAGGGAAGTGACTCACATGACAATGAGGGCTGCATTCCTAGAGTGGTCTTGAAGTATCTCATGTAGACGCATGTGCTGTTCAGACTGAAGACGCCATGCCATGTTGGAAAAGGAGGAGGAGAGACGTGTTAAAAGTGAATTTTGGTCACCCCTTCCCCCTTTCATGCTCCTTTAAACCCCAGTAGACTCTTTCGCCCTATTGGAACCAGAATGGGAAGCTACCGGCATCCAGAAAACTCCCACCACTTTGGATTACGAAGGACGGCTCTCTGTTTTGGATCGCACATTGTTTTAGGAAGCGCGAATTAGGTAGGTTCGATTTTTAATACGAACTGAATTAAGGCACCCCCTTCACCAGGACCCTCAAACACTGGGGACAGAATCCATTAAAAAACCCACCTTTTTCTTGTAGACTCGGAGGTCTTCGTCCGTGACCTTCCATGGTGCATCCTTTTGCATCTCTTCCACGGTCTCCTGGCCTTTCTGGCCTTCGTTGAGCCGGAAGGGAGCTATGATGTCCTCAAATTCTTTGCGACTGCCATGGTAGGAAGGTGGAGGGGGGGGCGGAAGGGGAACAAGTCAAGCCAAAGTTAGGAAGACAGAGCGGAGCAAAATGGAGAAACGGGAGGAAGGGCCCAAACCACATGAAAGAACTGTATTCTTAAGTGGAAACAACAATCCAGGCCTCTATGACTTTTTACCATTAAAAAAAAAAGAGAGAAAGACCCTGAAATGTCCCAACCCAACTAGGGACAGTAGTAAGAAAAAGGTTCTTTCTCACTGCAAAGCTAAGGGCTGCTGGTGACATCAGATGTAGACAATGACTAATCCTCTCGCTCTGACCTATTTCTCTCCTGGGTGAAAATTCCAAGCGCAAAATGGCAACTTGAGTAACAGCTGTGTATTTCAAAACATCCTCACCCATTTTGTGGAGCGCTCATCATTCACAAAATACACAACCTTGCTAGACTGTCACTGGTGAGCAAGAATTGTAACAAGAGGAACTCGCACTAAATGCCCCTCCAGGCAAGCCTCCTTTTTTATTGCACTTTCGCAATGATTTGTACTCATTATGTTGTTGGGGCAGTTACACATGATCCCACTTTCAATACTGTTTGCGCCTGCAGAGGTTTCCATGCAGACATCTTGCTTCGTTTCCAATCTGTGCATACCCTGTAACTTCCTGTAGCTTTTTTATACAGTGGTACCGCCATGACTGGACCTAATGGTCAGGGGTCCCTTTACCTTTACCTCGGGTTAAGAACTTAATTCGTTCTGGAGGTCTGTTCTTAACCTGAAACTGTTCTTAACCTTGGGTACCACTTTAGCTAATGGAGCCTCCCACTGCCACCGCCGCACGATTTCTGTTCTCATCCTGAAGCAAAGTTCTTAACCCGAGGTACTATTTCTGGGTTAGCGGAGTCTGTAACCTGAAGTGTCTGTAACCCGAGGTACCACTGTACAGTGGTACCTCGGGTTAAGTACTTAATTCATTCCGGAGGTCCGTACTTAACCTGAAACTGTTCTTAACCTGAAGCACCACTTTAGCTAATGGGGCCTCCTGCTGCCGCCGCGCTGCCAGAGCAAAATTTTTGTTCTCATCATGAAGCAAAGTTCTTAACCTGAAGCACTATTTCTGGGTTAGCGGAGTCTGTAACCTGAAGCATCTGTAACCTGAAGCATCTGTAACCCGAGGTACCACTTCACTGCAAATGTTCTGGGATTTCTTCTTCTCCTGTCTGCTGGTTACAGTGCAAGGGAGGTGCCCCTCCAGCAACAGCATTGGGGAAGCTTTGCAGAATGATGTGTGGATGGGTATGAATCCACCACTATTATTGCATCAGTTGCAGAAAAAGCCTGCCCACCCCCCCACAAAAAATGCGACTAGGTTTGAGGGCTACTGAGTTAGAACAGGAGTGTCTGTTTGAGGCTGGGGCAGATGGATTGTGGGACAAAGACAAGACCTCAGGGAGCAGAGAACGAGGGGGGACCCAGGGCATTTACCTTGTTTCTTCGGGCCTCCACATTATTTCAGGCAGCACCACGACCTCGGTGAATCCCAGGCGGAATTTAGTCAACAAAAGATCGATCCTGCAAATCAGGATGAGAAAGACAGAAATTGTAGTGCCTGGGACAATCCGGCACCAAAGGGCAAACTATCTTCCAGTGGACCTTGCCTGAGGTTCTGGAGCAGCCCCCCAGTTATGAGAAGCTCACCAGCTCCTCCTCCTTTACAGCAGAAGCATTTTTATTTGGTTTTCATTATTCCAGCCCCCAATCCCAGCCTCTTACTCTTCTCTGTGCTCTTCAGCATTCGCGATCTGCCCACTGATGAAGACCCGGACTTTGCAATGACTCCAACGTTTCCGGCGGGTGAGGAGGTAGGGAATGAGGAGGGTGAGCCCTGTGGAAGCAGGAGGCAGAAAGTCATAAGGATGTAAGTGAAGCCCCAGGGAATCAGGCCAAAGGCCCATCTGGTCCAAAACCCTCTTCTCCCAGCGGCCAACCAGATGGAAGTCCACTAGTAGCGCCCAACTTGCAACGGCAGTGCTCTCCACCCTGTTGAGTCTCAGACCACGCAACTCTCCCTTTCTGTTCACAGCTCCTCCACCCACAAAGATGGATTCCAAATTTAGGAAGAGAAGCAATGGCCGTGTGCCCCCTGTAGCCTTTTCTTGGTGCTCAAGTCTCTGCCCCCAGAAGGAAATGGGGTGCAAGGCCTCCACTCCTCTAGAAAGGGAGCACACTGCACCGTTTGGGCTCTCCTTGGGAGACGGTCAGTGAGGGGGGAATTACGTTGCTAGGAAACCGGAGTTGGGGCGGGCTCAGATGTATGTTGTTGTTTGTTGTTTAGTCATTTAGTCGTGTCCGACTCTTCGTGACCCCATGGACCAGAGCACACCAGGCACTCCTGTCTTTCACTGCCTCCCGCAGTTTGGTCAAACTCATGATGGATCACATGTTATTAATTAAACAATCGTAATAGGACCTTTTAAACTATGGATGGGGGCTGTTGCCTTGGTTGTTAGTATGCTATGTGTTTTGTGTTTTTAATATTGTAAACCACCCTGTGATCTTTGGAAGAAAGGTGGTATAGAAATAATGACGATGACGATGATGATGATGATGATGATGATAATAATAATAATAGGTGCAAACTTAAACTGAGAAGGAACCATACGTACCGCCATCATCGAAGAGCCAATAGATGTCAATGTTTTTCTTCTTCTGGTTGCCCTGGAAATAGGTTTCCAGGTGTGAGTCAGCACCGACTACTTTGTAGCTGTCACCTGCAGAGAAGAGTAAATGAATGGGGGGAGCCTTTGCAGCAATTCCCCTCTAGCACTCCCACATTATTAGTTAATTAACTAATCTAAGGCTTGGTGCCAAAATTGGCTTCTTAGTGGTTTCCTAGCAAAAAGGTCAATTGCACAATCGTTAACATATGAACATCCATAATTAAGATATCCACAATTCAAATATGCGCTGCATGATTAAAACACACAGTAAAAAAACAAAAACCCACTAAAGCATAAAAATATCAGAAACCCAAATTAAAATTTACAATTAAACAGTATGTTTTAAGCTTCTCATCCTCATTTTTGAAGCTCCTTAGTTTTGGGCCTGGAACACCTTCATTCAAACCCCTATTCAGCCCAAGTAGGGATATAGCCAGAGCACCCCTGCCAGGGAGGGCTTTGTCTACTCAAGAGTCCTTTAGCTCATTCTACTAAACCACATTTTTTCTTTTTAGAGCAGCCTCACTCAAGGCGTCCAACTTACGCTTCTGCTTCTCTTTGCCCAGCGCTGCTTCCGAGTCTTCAAAGCCCATGTTCACTGTTGCGGAGAGAGATGAAGAGAGGATTAGTCGAGGCTGTGTTGTTTTTTTAAGAAGCCAACAACACCAGAACGAATGATCCAAATTAAGATATTTCATCCACTCTTTCTCTCTTTAGACATAGCATTTACTGCTCTGCCAAATTTGTTTTGCTTCTGCTAGCCTTGGAGAAGAACGAATAAACCACAAGAGCCACTGAGCGTTTCGCCACCAAGGACAGCTCCCTCTTTCAAGCACCCTCTTCTTCCAGAACTAGACGGAGGCTTTGCAGCCTCCAGCATTTTCAGGCCCCGCCCCCTTTCCTGGACACACCCACCTTGCGCTTTCACCTTCCGCGACACATCCAGTCCATCACGCATCCGGACCAGGCACACTCCGGCGCTGAAATCGAAAGTGTCGCTGCAACCGGGGAAAGGGGGAGAAGAGAGAGATGTAGAGATCAACATGCAGCGTGGTCTTTCCCTACTTAATGAGGTTATCTCGTGAAGAGAGCGCCTCTGAACATGTGCAAAGTTGTATTCCGCCCAGTTAGTCCTTTCAAGAAAGCAGGGCATCTGTGCCAAGGAAAAGCATTGCCAGACATTTTGTATGCACTTTGGCCCACCCGACTAAGACTCTTTGCTGCTGCTGGAATTGGTTGAAACCAGGAGTGGAGAAGTCTTTTCATCCCGAGGGCCACACTGCCTCATGGGCAACCTTCCAGGGGCCAGATATGAGTGGTGGGGCAAGGGCTGGAGGCAAAAGCAGGTGCCTCCATTCCAGCCACTCAATAGCCAGAGGTTTTGACACACATTACCTCCCTCCCTCCAGGCAAGCCAAGGCATGATGTAGAACAGGTGACCCTTCCCCATTGGCCATGCTGGCTGGGGGCTGATGGACTGAGTCCAAAAACAACTAGAAGGCTAGAGCATCCCCAACCCTGCTATAAAAGGGAGGAAACATTATCTTGCAGAGGCCTTGCCATCTGGCATGCATGGGCCATACAGCCCACTGGCTTTGCAAACTCACATTCCTCTAAGCACCGGGTACGTCTTGTTGAAACCCGTTTGAGCCCAGTTTCCTAAACCCTCTGCTGCTTCCCCTTCCCGTCACCTCTTTGCCCTTACTGTATTATGCCCACGTAATTCTCCAGGTTCTGCGGACTGTCAGTCTGCCAATCTTGCTTGAAGCCCAGGACCATGGTGTTGGGTTTGAGTCGCCCGAGACCTGAGACCTAGAGAGAGAGAGAGAGAGAGAGAGAGAGAGAGAGAGAGTGCACAGCAGCTGCCATTAACTTGTAGCCGTATAAAGGACAGAAATCAAGTAGGTTACATGTCCTTATGCTTGGCAACTGCTCTTCAATGTCCCAAGCAGAGGCCTTTCTTCCTGCCCCTTCTTCCTCCTCGAGATCCTTTTCAGAGGGCCTCATGAGCTGATCTCCGAGGTGAGCCGAGAACCAGAAGTGAGGCCAATATTTGGAACCAGAGAGAAGGCGAAGACAAAGGGAAACCCCTGGGACCAGGGTTGAGAAAGGAGGCAGAATTCAGGACCAGAAGCCAAGCCAGATGGCACAATAGCTCTCAGGAAGACCTTGCTTCTTGAGGAAGACTGAACTCGAGCAGGGAACCTTCTTATGGTCCAGGAGGACCCAAGGATCAGTCTTGGTGGTGGGCAAGGCCAGTCCAGGGGCCTGCAGACACTGAATTGCCGGGGGCAGATGTTCCAATGTTCAGTTCTGTAGCTCACCACACAGGGGAAGCCTCACGTAGGTCTGAAGGTTCCTCGTTTGAGTCACAGATTGGACCTGGGGCTTTTGGTTCATTCTCACCCATCTTAGATGAGGGGCAGGAATTGGAAGGACAGGAAGGTGAACTCCCTGGCCCCTCTTGCTGCATGAGGGAGCACCCTAGTATCCACATGTGTACAGAGGAATTAAGAGCTCCTCTCTCAAACTACGCACATCAATGTCCTCCATCCGTTCATGCTTTTTAGCATCTCTGGACAGATTGTGCCATACACTTAAAGCACATCTGATGCACATTTTAAGCAAATGGCTCCCCCCCCCAAGAATCTGTAGTTTTCCCCTCCCAGAACTACAATTCCCAGCACCCTTAACATACAGTGGTACCTCTGATTACGAACTTAATTTGTTCTGGGGGTCCATTCTTTCTTAACCTGAAACCATTCTTAACCTGAGGTACCACCTTAGCTAATGGAGCCTCTTGCTGCCGCTGCACTGCCGGCGCATGATTTCTGTTCTCATCCTGGGACAAAGTTCTTAACCCGAGGTACTGTTTCCAGGTTAGAAGAGTCTGTAACCCGAGGTGTTTGTAACCCGAGGTACCACTGTACTGCAGTTCCCAGGATTCTCTGGAGGAAGTAATGTACTTCAGATGTGCTGTAAATCTATGGTGTGGACCTGCCCTCTCCCTTTGTTGCTCCACTCCCAACGTTAAAATGACCCTTCTAGGTCAAGACACACCCACACACACCTGCATGAGGCTCCTGGCTCCAGCTCTCAGGTCCCCTGTTGTGATGAAGTTATAAAAAGAGCGGATCTTGCGAGTGCTGAGCCACTGGAGTTGTTCATTGTAGTTTTCGAAGCATGAGGAGTCTCCCAGCTGACCGTGCAATAAAAAGATTGATAGTCTGTTAAAAATGGCAGCATCCCAGCTCATCAGATTTCCCCGGCCTCTTTTCTTTCCATCAACCCCACAAGGCCCTCTCAGGGCAGGTAAACTCACCTCAGCCACGTTCCCACATATCATGAGGCTCACTTTCTTGGTGAAGGCGTTGACAAAGTCCACCAGGGCTGGGCGGAAGCTGGGTGGGCCTGAGAGGACCAAACACTGAGGCCTAGGAAAGTGAAAGAGCTGTAACTAGGGGCCACTTAGTTGGTTACTAGGATTTGTAGTTCTGTGAGGGGTGTGTGTGCCTACTAACAACTCTGAGTAACCTTAGCAAACTGCAGTTCCCAGGATTTGATTTGATTGTTGAATGTATATACCGCCCTATACCTGGGGGTCTCAGGTCGGTTCACAGAATAAAATCAAGATATATAAAACCACAAAATACATAATAAAAATAAAAACAACCCAATAGCCCCCCCCACAAAAAAACACAACATTTTAAAAGGGCATAGGATGTAAATCAGATCAACCAAAGGCCTGGTTAAAAAGGAACATTTTTGCCTGGTGCCTAAAGGTGTATAATGAAGGTGCCAGGCGAACTTCCCTGGGGAGAGCATTCCACAGACGGGGAGCCACTTCAGAAAAGGCCCATTTTTGTGTTGCCACCCTCTGGACCTCTCGAGGAGGAGGCTACTCTGGGGAAAGCCATGGCTGTTTAAAATTGTATAAGCGTGCTTTAAATGGATGGCGTGGGTGTGACCATTTTTAACCCCGAGTTTACGCTGAAGGCTGCAATCCTAAAATGCAAGCTCCAGTGAGAACAGTACGAGTTACTTCCGAGTAAACACGATGCACGGGATTGTGCTGTGCCTCCCCAGTCTTTGACCCACCCCAGAAAGGGGAAAAGCACCAAGGAAATCTGGGTCACGAGCCTTCTGTTCTTCACTTGATAAACGAAAGTAGCTCCCTCACCGAAAATTCTTGACGTGGTCCTCTACGTCGTTCAGGTTCACAGCATTTGACAGGGCCATGTTGTAGGTGCCAGCCTGCACTGAGGAACCCCAGTTTACCTCTGTGAGCAGCGGAGAGAAATGAAGAAGAGCTTTAGTCCATATCTACTTTGTGCGATGGATTCAGGCACTGGAAGGACCTGGGGGGTATCCCACACTGAAGGATCTGCTTCAGGACACAGGGAGATGATCTTGCCTGGCGTAAGGCTATTTGCCCTCCTTGCCCAGGCTTCCCAACCCTCCAGATGTTTCAGACTACAATTCCTATCAGCCCTCACCAGCACACTGCTTGAAAGGAGCTGCACATGGTGCTATTCAAGCCCTGGCCATCAGCTGATTGGGCCCCAGCTGCATGATACATCTAAAGCCAAAGGATCCTGGGAAGTGTAGTTTGTCAAGCGTGATGAGAGTTGTTAGGAAACCCCTATCTTTCTCTCACAGAACTACAGTTCCCAGAGTTCCCAAGGAAGAGGGATTGATTGTTAAATTTAATTTCATTGTACACAGGTTGTACATTGACAATAAAGGTATTTTTATTAAATTACTCTGGGAACGGTAGCTCTGAGAGAGTTCCCTTAGCAACTCTAGGCACCCTTAAGAAACTATCTGGGGCAGGGGGGGGGGAGTCATGGCTGTTTAATGTGGTATGATACTTTGGGATTCGGTGAATTGGTTTAAGAAATAAAATCTCCTCCAGCTGATAAGGTTCCAGTGGTTGGCGCTGGCGAGGCACATGCTGCCTTAAGTGGGAGAGGCATAGCACCCGCAACATGGTATAGTCCTCACAATGATGGAGAATTCGTAAATAAGCCTTGACCAGAATTCCTTGACATTTGGACCTGAAGCTCACAGCTCTTTCTATAAACTAAGCTGGGAAGAAGGTGTGGAGATCTGGGGCGTTCTACCCCCATCCCACCCTTTGCTTCTCAGATCCAACGCCAGGCTCCCCTCACCTGGTTTCTTGTAGGTGGTGTAGGCCAAGCTGATGACGATGATCCCGATGACAATGAGGGCCGACCACCAATTCAGCAGGAACATGATGACCACGGAGACAATGGCGCCAAACAGGGCCGTCCATTTGCTGAAGTAGCGGAAAGAGGGCCTCCAGCCTGGAGGATGGTGATGATGGGGGAACACAGGTGAGATCAAAAGGCATTGCACACAGAGAGGGAGCCCAGATGTCACCCTAGTTTATCCTATCATTGACCTAACACAACTCTACACACAAGCATGTGGCCCCCCCAAAAGTATTTCAGGCTACCGATTTCCCTCCAAATGTCTGCTGGTTGGCTATGCAGGTCCAGAATCTTGTGCGGAACTCAGAAGACACTCAAATCTCCACTCAGCGATGAAGTTCACTGGGTTAAATTTGGGCCTCTCTCTCTGCCTAACCTACCTCAAAAGGGTTGTTGTTGTGAGGATAAAATGGAGAAGACAGAAGAGAATATGGAGAGGAGATCTTTGCTAATGGTTAAATTTACTCTGGGAAAAGTGGACAGGGACTGAATATCCCTGCGAGAACCAGGGAACCAGGCAGAGGGCCTTGTTGGTGCCCGCCCTGTGGAACGCCCTCCCACCAGATGTCAAGGAAATAAACAACTATCTGACTTTTAGAAGACATCGGAAGGCAGCCCTGTTTAGGGAAGTTTTTAATGTCTGGTGTTTTATTGTGTTTTTAATATCCTGTTGGGAGCCGCCCTGAGTGGCCGGGGAGGCCTGGCCAGATGCGTGGGGTATAAGTAATAAATTATTATTATTATTACTATCATTATTATTAAGGCTAAAAACACACATACCTTACACACTTTTACACACACACACACACACACACTTCTCATACCCTTGCATACACAAACCTCTTTTCCAGCTTGCTTTCCTCACTCTGAGGAAAGGGGAGCACAGGAAGGAAATGCAGCAAGCTGTTTAAGCAGGAAGATTCAGATGGGAAGGGGAAGGGGAAGGGGAGCAGTGGTGTAGCGTGGGTTGTCAGCACCCGGGGCAAGGCAAGTAATTTGCGCCCCCTAACCCGTGGATTTGCGCCCCCTAACCCGTGGATTTGCGCCCCCTAACCCATGGATTTGCCCTAACCCCAGATGTTGCGCCCGGTGCGGCCCGCCCCCCCTGCACCCCGCACGCTACGCCACTGAAGGGGAGGCAGTGTGACCTAAGGAGAGTGCTGTGGCCCAAATCAGGACCTTCCTCTGCCCCTTTCACTTCTCACCCTAGCCTTCCTGGCAGTGGCGCATCTGGGAAAAGCTCGCTGTGAACACAATGCAGACCAACCCATTCCTGCCTGGCACTAGTTGCCCAGCCTGTTGGCTCATTTGTCTTTCCCAGCAGGACATGTTTGCTCTTTCCCGCCTCGCTACCACCCCCCCCATACACCATTTCTACCTCCCACACGGCCCACCTGTCCACCACCCACCTTACCTGGGGAGTTGGTGATGGTGGCGTGGAAGCAGCTGAAGTTGATGAGGGCATAAGAGCACAAGAAGAAGTTGGAGATGACGGGGGCAATGGTGTTCAGATCCGCTGCAGAGGCAAAGAAAGGAAAGGTAAGCAAGGAGGCACTGTATTCTGGCACAGAACAGGGGATGGGATGGGGTGCTCTTGTATGCTCTACTCAAGCAGCTAGCCCTCAACGCTGCTAATTTCATAGAATCATAGCATTGTGAGGGGCCCTGGGGGTCATTCCTGCAATGCAGGAATCTCAGCTAAAGCATCCGCGACAGATGGCCATTCAACCACTGCTTTAAACCCCCCCAAGGGTCTCTTTACCCTTTACCTTTAGGCTTGTCTCAACAAGAATGTTTTTAGCAGATGCCGCACAACCTCCCAAGGGAGGCTGTTCATGTCTGTGCTATTTGTTTGTTATTATTTTATTACACCCATTCATTCCTTAACCCCAAACACACAAAAAGTCACACAAACACACAAAAACGATGGAACAAAATCCCTAAAAATTATAAAAAGGATTGTTGTACCCCCGCCCTACTAATAAATGAACACCACGAGACATGCCAGAAAGCATGCAACAGTTTGGGTACTATGCAACTAAGTTTTAGTTAGTGTAGACCCATTGAAATTAAGACAGAGCTCCACTCCGCATAAAACTCAACATAGCTGAATACCACCCTATGATCTCAACGAATGACCCAAAGCCTGGGAAAATTGGAGTGCCTTGGCCTGACACCCAAATGCCAGTGTGGTGTCCTGGCTAGAATATTGGACAATGACCTGGGAGACCAGGGTTAGAATCTCCACTCAGCCCTGAAGCTCACTGTGTCAATCACAAAATAATAGCTTTTGGGGGTGGAAATTGCGGCTCCGATAAATAAAGGAGGGGAGGTGGTCTCGCTTACCAATGAGAATGAAGGCAACAGCTATGAGGAAGGTCAGAGCGTAGGCCCTCAGCGGCTCATTGTTCTTTCCATATCCTTTTGCGAAGAAGCCAATGAGGGGGTAGAGATTGTCCTCGCAAAGGCACTGGGGGCGGAGAGAGGAGCACAAATGAGAATGAAGAAGAAGAGGAGTTTGGATTTGATATCCCGCTTTATCACTACCCGAAGGAGTCTCAAAGTGGCTAACAATCTCCTTTCCCTTCCTCCCCCACAACAAACACTCTGTGAGGTGAGTTGGGCTGAGAAACTTCAGAGAAGTGTGACTAGCTCAAGGTCACCCAGCAGCTGCATGTGGAGGAGCGGGGAAGCGAACCTGGTTCACCAGATTACGAGTCCACCGCTCTTAACCACTACGCCACACTGGAGGGAGATGTCCAATGGGAGAGATCTTCACAGCTATTTCAAACTCCCGTCAGCAGTGGGTAGTGCCCATTGAGACCGGTAGGCTCCTGCTATCATAGAACTGTAAAACTGGAAGGGTACTCTGAGGGTCATCTAGTCCAACCCCCTGCTATGCAGGATGGAAGGCAGCAAAGACTATTGAGATTAAAATTTGGACCTCCACAGCTCCGTTTTCGGCATCTGCTAAAAACATTCTTGTTGAGACAAGCCTAAAGGTAAAGGGTAAAGAGACCCCTGACCATGAGGTCCAGTCGGGACCGACTCTGGGGTTGCAGCGCTCATCTCGCTTTATTGGCCGAGGGAGCCGGCGTACAGCTTCTGGGTCATGTGGCCAGCATGACTAAGCTGCTTCTGGTGAACCAGAGCAGCGCACGGAAACGCTGTTTACCTTCCCGCCGGAGCGGTACCTATTTTTTTCCTGGCACTTTGACGTGCTTTCGAACTGCTAGGTTGGCAGGAGCAGGGACCGAACAATGGGAGCTCACCCCATTGCGGGGATTCGAACCGCCGACCTTCTGATCGGCAAGTCCTAGGCTCAGTGGTTTAACCCACAGCACCACCCTACCCAGACATTCTTGTTGAGACAAGCCTACCCAGACCCTTAGAAAGTTGAAATAACTTTGATCCGTTTCAGTATTTTAACTTTTCTACATTTTAAAGCACTTCTGCAAATTCGATTTTATCATTTTATCTTTCCATAAATTGCTCTGAGTTTTGTTGTTGTTGTTTTTTTACAGTCAAGCAGTATATATTATTTCATGAAACAAACAAACAAACCGTAGGTTTTGCTAGAGCGGATGACAGGCAGGGTCAATTACAGGCAACCCCCCCCCCCCTATTTAAGTGGAGTTTACGTTCTGAGGCACTACAAGCGCTGGTGAAACGCCATCAAGAAAGCCTGCAAACAGCCCATTTTTGCCCCTGCCCCTTGCGGGTCACTTCTGGGTTCAGCGCAATGTTTGTGTGCTCAGTCGCTCGGGTATTGAAAAGTGTGTAAATGCGGGGGTTGCCTGTAATTTGAGTTCTGTGGGGTTTAGAAGGAAGTTGACAGCCAGGGTCACCCCTGGGGTAGTTGTAAGCAAAAAAGACGGGCAAGGCAGGTATGGGCAGACAAGTTGATGGGGCAGTGCCCCATGGGGCCCAGTGGGTCAGCCTCCACAGCCTTCCTTACATCTTGAACTCCAATTAGAGCTTGGGTATAACACACACACACACACACACACAGTTTCCCCAAATTACCTGGAAGACCTTGGGGGCAGAGACGAGGCAGGCCAAAGCTGAGGAGAGGGTAGCGGCAAAGATCCCAGCTGTGATGAGGGGGCTGAACGCAGACACCAAGCTCATGGTCTAAGAGACAAGGGAGGCAACGACAAAACCGTATTATGGGAGGGGGAGGAGAACCCCAGTAAACCCAACTACAAGGCCTCAATCCAGTCCCACAGAGAGCCAAGGGAGGAGAGGGAGGAACACGGGTTTCCCCTACCTGGTAGTCATTAGCCAAACCATATTCACAGGTCCCAGCCACGGTGCACTCGGTGAAATTCCACCCGAATTCGCAGGCCCGGCCAACGCAGTCCCCGCTGGTGAAGTTGGCAGATGCCAGGGTGTCGTTCAGGTTGCCGGAGGCATCGCGGACCATACAGGTGCCTGGCAAGAGGAAAGGCCGCCATTATTTATTTTTTTTAAGGTGAAGGGCTTCTTGTGGCCATGAGAGCTCCATGGGCTGGGGAGGGGAGGGGCAAAGTGAGGAGGTCAAGCAGCTGCTATGCGGCAGGTGGCAGGGAGCAGATGGAGCCGTGCGGCGTGCTGCCAGCCCTCTATGCGATCCCGCTGCCTTCAGGGGCCGTGGGAGACACTATTGCTCTGCCTGTGTCAAAGGACGATTCAGCTGCACCTCTGATCCACTTTAATACATGGAATGGAGGCAGGGAGGCACCAGGTAAAAACATTCCACCTCAGACTATGGCTCCATGCACATGATGCATATGAAGCATTTAAAAAACATGTTTTGATGAATTGGAAGAGCCGCAAAAAGATTCCATTGAGCACATGGGTTGACAATATGGACAGACTAGCTACATACGAACGAATTGCATATAGACGCAAATTAAGAATGGTTAAATATGAAGAAATCTGGAAGGAATACTTAAGCGATAAGGCGGACAGTGGTGGGAAGTAGGGAGAGGAGAGGTGGGGAAATATTGTTAAAAAGGTGTAGTATATCAGTACTCAAATCTGAATTGTTAAATTGTGTTATTAGTGATATTGTGGTTTGTGTTGTATGTGTTTTTTTGTGGTTTCTGTTTGCATTGAAAAAATGATTAAATATTTGTTTTTAAAAAATGATGTATATAAAGCATGTTCCCTCCATCCCAAAGAATTCTGGGAACTGTAGGGGGCCACTAGGTGGCGCATCGGAAGATGGCTGACAATAACATCTCTCCGACCCACACGAGGTAATTTGGAGGCTATGATGGGGGTAATTAGCCTCCTTAACCCCCCCAGGATGGTGGGGGGGACGGCCCTTGCCTGCTGTGCCCTATACCACCCCCGAATTTGTGGGGGTGGGGGCACTAGGCACAAAGCCCTCCTGTGGGATTCCGGCACTCCTGGACGCCGTCCCTGATTCGTGCCGCTAGTTGCAAGCATCTTCAAAAGAAACAATTTGGACGAGATAAATTGCACATGCTTCGAGGAAAAAGGGGAGTAAAGACTGCTGACAGAAGAGATCTCTGATAACAAGACAAGAATAAAATATGAGAAGATACGTCAAGATACGGTATGACTTGAGGGGGGAGGGGGAAAAAAACAACCTGCCTTTCATTATGTGATTTAACAAGAATCCCCTCCCCAAATGAGTCAGGAACTAAGGACTTAAGCTGTGGATTTAAGGCTGTGTGGAGATAAACTTTCGAACCAAAGCAATGTTTCAAGACGAAGCTGGAAAGCTAAGAGTTTTGGAATGACGCAGTTAAAAATGCCGTCGCCATTTTGGGAGGCATTGTTGGAGCTCTTGGGTCTGGGAGGAGAAAGAGAGAAATAGAGTTGTTTACATACGTCTCGGTGGGACTTAAGAGCGACAAATGCCAAATTTATGATGGAAAGAGCGATGTTATCTACGAAGGAGATATATGGAAACCATCTGGACTTAGTGGAGGAATGGGAAATCCACACAGGATTATTATTTTGCTTATCGGCTTAAGGAGACTAACAGAAGAGATCGTAAAGGAAAAATAGAAATTATATGAACAAGATATGATGTGGAAACACCAAGATAAGACTGAATAGAATTATGAATTTTGTTTGGACTGATTGGGACTGATTTGGACATTAACGCAGTAATAAGAAGATGATCTGAATCCCCCTTTGGATCTTGAAGTATGGGTTCCCCCAACAAAATTTAAAAATTTGGCTTTGTAATTTAGAATCTATGTGATATGATTTAATTTGATGTGATTGGCCAGTTAATAAAAATTATTATTATTTTTTTTAAAAAAAGAATTCTGGGAACTGTAGTTTGATAAGGGCGCTGGGTCTGTGAAGGGTAAACAGTAGTTCCCAGGGTGTTGTGTGGTTTAAATATATGGTGTATGCCAGGGGTCAGCAACCTTTTTCAGCCATGGGCCGGTTCACCATCCCTCAGACCATGTGGTGGGCCGGACTATATTTTTTGGGGGGAAATGAACAAATTCCTATGCCCCACACATAACCCAGAGATGCATTTTAAACAAAAGCACACATTCTACTCATGTAAAAACAGGCTGATTCCTGGACCGTCTGTGGGCTGGATTGAGAAGGCGATTGGGCCGCATCCAGCCCACGGGCCTTAGGTTGCCTACCCCGGTGTATGCAGTGCTATTCTTCTAGAAAAAAGAGGTGCCGGAACTCACCATGAACACCTCCCTTGTTCTCTTATAATGGCAATGGTGCCCACCTGAGAGGTGCCAGAACTGAGTTCCGGCAAGTTCTGGCTGAAAAAAAGCCCTGAGTGTATGTAGGCTTCGATAATTACATTGCTGTGAAATGTGCCACCTGAGATTCCTGTGGCAGTGAGTTTCTAAAGCACCCTGCTCCTTCCCTGAGGGCAGGGAAGAAGTTTGTTTTGAATATATTTCTAATGAATAATGTGTGTTTTCGTAGGAACGAGTCAGCATTGTAAGGTGTTCACGTTTTAAAATAAGTCACTGGGAGACCAAGCAGCAAACATGGTCTAAATCCATTGTTGTCTTCCCGCTAGGCCCCTCAGGGTCAGCAAAAGTGTCTTGGCGCAGCCCTGGCATGCGCCATTCTTGTAGGCAAGCTCTTTACCTATGGTGGCAGCGATAGCCAGGTACGTCAAGGTTGTCAGGAAGATAGCCATGAGTGTCCCCTGGGGGATGGCCACCGCTGGGTCCTGCGAAGGAAACAGCACAATGAGCAATTGTTTAGCAGGGTTTAGGGTGCGACTGGCCAAGGGCGTTTCCACCTCACTGCTCTTCGGAGGCAGAGGTGAGGCAGAAAGGCCTTCTTCACCTGGTTGCCCTTTGGTCCCTCCCCTCCCAGAACTGTTCGCACCAGCAGCCATTCCACCCAGTCAGACAGCTGGGAACCACTAGGTGTTTGACAACACATCCCTTCGCCCCCTTCAGCTGCTGCAACTCCAGTTAGCGGCTTTGGAGGGAAAGGCAGAGCCAGCAAAAATACATGTATCAGATTCAAACAATTATTGGGACCCAGCAGACCTGGTGAGGGCCTACGGTTACGCATACCAACCACCTCACAGGGCATAGCTGTCAACTTTTCCCTTTTCTTGTGAGGAATCCTATTCGGAATAAGGGAATTTCCCTTAAAAAAAGGAAAACCTTGACAGCTATGTCACAGGGTTGTTGTGACGATGAAATGGGGAGGGGGAGAACCAACGTTAGCCCCTTGAGCTGCCCGGATGAGAGGTGGGATATAAATGCAATTCATTATTGATTAAATTAAGCAGAAGCAAAACACAGACCCAGAACAATTTACCTTAAGGTCTCCCGAGATATTGGCACCAGCCAGGATCCCCGTAGCCGAAGGGAAGAAGATGGAGAACATGCCGAAAAAGCTGCCAGATTCGCCTCGCCATTCAGGGCCGATATTGTCCAAGAAGTTATTGGCTTTGGAAAAGGAGGAGAGAAAAGGAAAGGTGATTTGCTCAAATGCAATGGGGGGGGGAGCAGAATGTTCTAGCTTTTAAAAGAGATAATCAAGTCAAACCAAATTTCTGAATTAAAGGTAGTGGTGGTGATGGTGGTGGTGATGATGATGATGACGATGATGATGATGATGATGATAATAATAATAATAATAATAATACCCCGCTTATCTGGCTGAGTTTCCCCAGCCACTCTGGGCAGCTTCCAACAAACAATTAAAAATAAATTAAAACATCAATCATTAAAAACTTCCCTAAACAGGGCTGCTTTCAGATGTCTTCTAAATGTCAGATAGTTGTTTATTTCTTTGACATCTGATGGGAGGGCATTCCATAGGGCAGGCGCCACTACCGAGAGGAACGTTGAGCCCAGTAGGCTTCTCCATTTGACCTGCAAGGCTGTTTTGGCCAAGCCAAGGCACACACCTGATGTCAGGTGTGGGGGGAGTCAGATAAAGATACAGCTGGGCTGAAAGCAAGGGGAAGCAAGCCCCAGAAGTCAGCTGATCCCCTGTTTTAGGTAGGCTGGGATTGTTTTGTCCCAGCAGGGCAGATCTTACAGGGTGAATGGTTCTGGGAGGAAGCTGGTTGCCTGGGGCGCAACAGATTGTGGAGGACGTGGCCCTTACTTCGATAGCTGAAGTACCCCTTAGACATTTTCTCTGGAGTGCCTGGGATGAAGGTGCCCACAAAATAATTGATGAAGGAGATCATGATGACGAAGAAGAAGACAACTTGAGCCTGGAAAGAGAGGAATTATTAAATGAAGCCACGCTTCCTAGCAAACTTTTTCTTCACCCAACTGGAAGCCAGCCCTATCTGGTCCTGATTCTCAGGGTCTCTTCTTGATTGACACCCTCTCTTCTCTTATCCACGGGATGAGAATTCTTCTTCTGCTCTTTCTAAAATCAAAGCTGGTGCACACACCCAACCGCCACAGCCCCAGGACTCCTGGCTTCCTGAAACTTTGCGCTCTGTTTTAACTGCACCCCGTTACCCAAATCCAAATATGGTTTCTTTTCCAGTTACCTTGGCCTCCCATTCCATGCCAGCCAGGGCGATGCCCAGGAGAACAGTGATGGTGATCACACCCACGATGCGGATGTCGTTTGTTGGGTCGCTCATCACCCCGTCGAACTCCTGTCGGAGGAGAGTGAAGGTGAGATAGACCTCAAAGGCAGGTCTGACCTGCTCCCCTGGGATTGCCTTCTCCTCTTTGGGTCCTTGGTTCATGTCCATCGCTGAGAGCACAGGGGAACAGAGCTGGCAGCTCAGGGGCTGAATGGTGCCCTCTGCCATTGTGGACCCCAAGGTTTCAGGCAAGGGGCATTTCCTATCCTACCTCAAAATTGTACCTGGGACCTTCTGCATGTGATGCCAATGTTCTGCCGCCGAGCTGCAGCCCTGCCCCCTCCCCAAAGGCTCATTTTCCCAGCATAAGCATCTCCACTAGAATATTCTAATGAGCATGTGCAAATTGGGGGAGGAGACTGCTGCCATGTGACATCACCTTTCTTCCCCATTTTTGCCCCAGATCAGCATCCAGGAAATAAACATCTATCTGAGTTTTAGAATACATCTGAAGGCAGTCCTGTACAGGGTTTTTTTTTTTAAAATGTCTGAAGGCTTTTGTGTTTTGATATTATGTTGGAAGCCACCCAGAGTGCTGGGGCAATCCAGTCAGATGGGCGGCATATAAATTAAAAATAAATATTGTTTTTACTTTTGTTGTTGTTGTCGTTGTCTAAGAAGGGCCTATGCAGTGTTGCCAATTTGGCCAGAAAAAACACACCACAACCAACACTGGAATAGCCTAGAGCTCAACAGGGCCACCCGATAATTTCTGCAGATCAAACTGTTGCTAAAGAAATGGGTGTGGGGGCCAATACATGGGGTGGGATGGCATGGGAGCGCGCGCCACACGTACCACAAGGAGGTCCTTGACAGTTTCAGAGAAGCCCACCACGTGCATGCCCACAGCGACGGCATTGGCAAAGGAGAAGAGAAGGCCGATGGAGCCGCCGAGCTCTGGGCCCAAGCTGCGGGAGATGAGAAAGTAGGTACCCCCTGCGCCAGGAGACAATTCAGATGTTATTTACTCCTCAGGGCTGGCTCTGAAGATGTGCAGCTAGTGTCAAGCAACTGATTGGTGCTGGGAACACACCTTCAAAGGGGCCGGCTATAACCACTGACCAGCCGATTGGCCGCTACATGAAGTCCCTTAGAAGCCCATTTAGAGCAGATTTCCCCAAACTTGAGTGTCCGGCTGTTTTCGGACTACAACTCCCATCATCCCTAGCTAGCAGGAATAGGCAGGGGTCAGGGATGATGGGAGTTGTAGTCCGAAAACAGCTGGAGACCCAAGTTTGGGAAAGTCGATTCTGCAGAAGCGATTTGGATTCAAGCCAGTTTCTCCGAAGGAAGCATTTCCCCCAGCAAAGCTGTGTAGCTTAGTGTGGGCCCCATATTTTGAGAGACCCTAGGGGAAGATGCCCACATTGGGGCTCCTTTCCTGGGTGGACCCCACCCCCACCCCACTGTCAACACAGCACTCATTTGCTTGCCTCCAACCCTGGATTCAATGTGCATCTCTTCCTGGAAGGAAAGAGAAATGCATTTGGAAAGTGCTGAGCCTTCTCCTCACTCTTGGAAGCATTCAGACATTCGGAGAGGTCAGGAGAACAGGCAGTAGGGCCAGCAGTGGGCCCCACAGCGAGGCAGGTGACTGCAAACGCTGACTCCTGACTCCAGCTTTGTTGCAGCTCTCTGTGGCAACACCACAGCAACCCACTTTCAGCATGTTCAAATTTTGTTTCCACACACTTACCAATTATTGCTCATTCCACCTTTATCAATGGCCACATTTGCTCCATACACGTAAAGCTCCATTTTAAACAATTGCAGGTTTCCTCAAAGAATTCTGGGAGCTGTAGGCTGTTAAGGGTGCTGGCAGTCGTCAGGAGACCCTTATCCCCACCCCCTGAGCTACAGTTCCCAAGTTGCCGGTGAAGAGGGATTGACTGCTAAACCACTCTGGGAATTGTAGCTCTGTGAGGGGAATAGGGGGTCTTCTATTGACTCACAATATCCTTAACAAAGAATACTTTGGGGGAAGTCATGGCTGCTGAAAGGGGCCCAAAGGTGCTTTAAACCAGGGGTCAGCAAACTTTTTCAGCAGGGTCCACTGTCCCTCAGACCTTGTGGGGGGCTGGACTATATTTTGAAAAAAATATATGAACGAATTCCTATGCCCCACAAATAACCCAGGGATGTATTTTAAATAAAAGGACACATTCTACTCATGTAAAAACACACTGATTCCCGGACCGTCCACCGACCGGATTTAGAAGGCGATTGGGCCGGATCCGGTCCCCAGGCCTTAGTTTGCCTACTCCTGCTTTAAAGGTATGGCGCGAATGTGGCCATTGCCTAGCAAGGGGCAAAAAGATTGGCTTCCATTTGGCGAAGAGGAAGATGGCTTACCTGCTTTGACCTTGCCGTTGGTGGAGATGGCGGAGATGGAGAGCCCCGTGATGCTGGTCACCACAGAAGACATTAAAATGATCAGCCAGGTTAACCCTGGGGAGGTGGAGGAAAAGAGGTAACTGAGTGAGTTAGCAATCCTGTCAGCATCATCAACAGACCTCACCAACACCCACTTTCTGAACCTAATGGTTCAGGCCAGTGGTTTTCAACCAGTGTGCCGTGGCACCCTGGGGTGCCTTGATTGATGGTCAAGGGTGCTGCAGACAGCACTGGCCTCTGTCCCTCTTTACTTCCCTCCCTCCCCTGATGCCTTCTCACGTCTCTGCCTCCCAAAGGCCTGTGTGGCTGTTTCTTGCAGTTGTCCTGGCTACAAAGCTCCCCAGGCGAATTGTGCCTCTGGGGCTGGTCAGGGAGGAGGCGCCTCTCTTTGGGGCAGGGGGTGGTGGGCAGCTCAGAGGACTCCCAAGGAGAAGGGAGAGGAGGCTGAGTGAACACACTCCGCAAGGGAGGGTGTTCAAAAAAGGGTGAGAGGCTGCCAGCTCTGCAGGCAAGAGGTGACACAACTGGGCTCTTGAGCCCCACAGGGGTGTAGTAGAAAGAAGGCAGTTGTCAAGGGAGCCGTGGACTCAAAAACATTGAAAACCTGTTAAAGGTAAAGGGGTAAAGGGACCCCTGACCATTAGGTCCAGTTGTGGCCAACTCTGGGGTTGCGGCGCTCATCTTGCTTTATTGGTCGAGGGAGCCGGCGTACAGCTTCCAGGTCATGTGGCCAGCATGACTAAGCTGCTTCTGGTGAACCAGAGCAGCGCACAGAAATGCCGTTTACCTTCCCGCCGGAGCGGTACCTATTTATCTACTTGCACTTTGATGTGCTTTCGAACTGCTAGGTTGGCAAGAGCAGGGACAAAGCAATGGGAGCTCACCCCGCCGCGGGGATTCGAACCGCCAACCTTCTGAATGGCAAGTCCTAGGCTCTGTGGTTTAACCCACAGCACCATCCGTGTCCCCTGTTAGGACCCCCCCCCCAAAAGGCCCACGGGCAGTGGGGTGTCGAAGGGACCAGCCGGGCATGAAGAGGCTCGCTGCGATCACTGGAGCCCTGCCGCTGCATCAGCAGCGAGTGGGGGGGGGGGTGAGACAGCGGCTTGAGCCTGCCCGTGGCTCCAGCGCAGCTCAGAAACCTGAAACAACGAATTGCCACCTGAAGCAGCAGACTTTCAAAGGAAAAAAGGTATTGTTGACAATAATGGACTTTTCAAAAAAAGAAAGAATTGGATTTAATTTAGATTTGGCAAAGACTGAATCTAAAAAGGAAGTCAAATTCCGTCTTTTGAAGGGAAGATTTTGCAGTACAGACTTGTGAATGGGAAAAAAACTTTGGAGACACATCAGTCTTTAGATACTTTTTAAACTGCATTTTGTTACTTTGTTACTTAATAACACTATAACTCTGTGTGTGTGTGTGTGTGTGTGTGTGTATGTATGTATATATATATATATATATATATATATATATATATATATATATGATACAAGAAGAAACTGTTGCTCTTTGTTCTTTGATTTCTTAAAAGGAAGATACTGTACAGGAAGTCATTGGAGTACTCTCAGTTTTTATGAATGGGGATGCAGATTTTATGAATGAAAGTACTGAAAGGCTTGGGAAAATTGCAATTAAAAAAAATAAATCTAAAAAGGACCCTGGATCTTGCCACGTCCTACCAAAGCTTGGCAGGAGGACACTTTTTCATAACTGGGAGGTAATCCCAGGGAGGGGAAGTGCCTGGTAAGAGCTGGAGTAGAAGGGGCGGGGGGGGGGGGAAGAGGATTCCTTTTTAAAGAACAGGGCCTGTATTGGAATAAAAACTGAATAAAAACTGAGAGAAGCAGCAGATATTGGATTACAAATATCATTTGGATTACAAATAACATTTGGATTATAAATACGTCTGGAAAATTTTTGGATTCACAGCAGAAATATTTTGGATTACAAGACATTCTGTGGATAATAATATAACTAGAAGTTTAAAAGGTAAAGGTAAAGGGACCCCTGACCATTAGGTCCAGTCGTGGCCGACTCTGGGGTTGTGGCGCTCATCTTGCTTTATTGGCCGAGGGAGCCGGCATACAGCTTCCGGGTCATGTGGCCAGCATGACTAAGCTGCTTTTGGCGAACCAGAGCAGCACACAGAAATGCCGTTTACCTTTCCGCCAGAGCGGTACCTATTTATCTACTTGCACTTTGACGTGCTTTCGAACTGCTAGGTTGGCAAGAGCAAGGACCCAGCAACAGGAGCTTACCCCGTCACGGGGATTCGAACCGCCAACCTTCTGATCAGCGAGTCCTAGGCTCTGTGGTTTAACTCGCAGCGCCACCCGCGTCCCTTCCTGTTGATACTAATGAGCCCCAAAAGCCCAATCTGCACTATATATTTAAAACTGTGTCATGCCACTTTAATCAGCCACGGCTTCCCCCAAAGTGTACTGGGAACTATGGCTTGTTAAGGGTACTGATAGCTGTGAGGAGACTACCAGTTCCTTGCACAGAGCTACAATTCCAAGTGGTTTAACAGTCTGTCTTCACAGAGAAGTGTGGAAATATAGCTCTGGGAAGCTATGAATGTTTAAAGGTAAGCTACTGCTTTAGATGTATAGAGCAGATGGGGGCCTTAGTTATGTTAATTAACTCCCATGGGTCTACTCTGAGTAGCACTGGCTACAACTCAAGATTTCACACAAATATTTGCAAATGGTTTCATAAAAAAAAATCAGATTCTAAATAGCTGAAACCCACTTTCATTAATTACTGACGGTTATCCTGGTTGACAGAACAACCTGACAACCTCAACACATTTATATCTCTTATTTCCCATATGGTAGTTCAGCTGGTAGAGCACGAGACTCTTAATCTCAGGGTCATGAGTTCGAGTCCGATTTTGGGCAAAAGATTCCTGCATCGCAGCGGGTTGGGCTAGATAGTCCCCAACAACTCTACAATTCTATGGTTCTTTCCTCTTGTCCCCCCCCCACCTTATGCATACATGATGTAAATGTGTTTTCAGACATGTACAGGTGTCCACATCAGGAATCAAGGATCAAGCACAAAAGGGTTGTGCAAAACAGTTCACACAAAAACACACCACAAAAAGAGGACAGCCTCTTTTCCTTTTATTCCCAGCTGTCCATGGGTAAAAAGACTCTCACCTATCCCGGCTTGTGCAGTTATCCATGGCAAACGAAGGTAAAGGATCACACCCCAGATGTTCAGCATGCACCGGATCTTCGGAAATAGAAGAAGGAGAAAAAAGCTGAGAACCTAATAGCACACCGACACTAGGGATGGAGGAGAAACTCGGTTCAGTATGAATGTGAGCAAACTCTCAGCTTCCGGAACAAGATGCGAACCAACACCCCACTATCTTTCAAAATTCGCACTCATCCTAATTTTGCTATGCTGTTCTCCAACCCAACGGTGTTTGCACAACTGGGTGCAAAGTCTGCATTAAAAGTGAAGACGTTGGTGACAATAACATGCAAAATTGGATTTATATTGGGGGAAATTGCTTGCGTACATTAGTCCAAACTGCACATCTTAAAGGGGTTGGTTAGGACATTCACACTAAAATGCTGGTGAATTTTCATGAAGGGTTAAAATAAATAAATCACAAGTTGCTGCAAAATGTGGATAACTGAATTTAAGATTTGAAAAGTTAGAAACTGAGAGTTCTGGTGCCTCCAGATGTTCTGGACTACAATTCCCATCAGCACCAGACAGCACTGCTGCCCTGGCTGAGTGTGAGGGGAGCTGCAATCCCAAAACATCTGGGAGGCACCAGAACAGCAAAGGTTGAATCTATGTTGTATGTCTTACTGGTTGCCTTTTATGTATATATAATTCAGGACCAATTCATTGACTGCTGCTGCTTTGCTTGCATCTTCCCAACATTATTTTATACTCCTGGGACTAGATGGGCACCCTTCTCCTTTCCCTGCAATCCAATTAATCCACTCATTTTTTGACTTTACCATGACGCCGGTCACCCAGCCAAAGCGGACTGGTTCCACTTCCGGTTCGTCGGCTTCCACATCTTTCTCCTCTGCCTCCGTAGCACTGGGATCTCCTTTTGTCTGTGAAAAACAACAGTGCAAGGGAATGGGATGAGGGAGTTAACAAGCACACATTGAAATTTAGGGACAGAATAAAACATCTCAAGTTTGAGAGGATGCCAGCGTTCTGTTAATTTTGCATTCGCTTCTTGTGAAGTCTTGCTTGGTGCAATAATAATATTATAATAATTTATTATTTATACCCCGCCCATCTGGCTGGGCTTCCCCAGCCACTCTGGGTGGCTTCAAAAAATATATATTAAAACACTGCAATACATCAAATATTAAAAGCTTCCCTAAACAGGGCTGCCTTCAGATGTCTTCTAAAAGTCCGGTAGTTG
Source organism: Podarcis filfolensis (assembly GCF_964270895.1). NCBI lineage: Eukaryota > Metazoa > Chordata > Lepidosauria > Squamata > Lacertidae > Podarcis > Podarcis filfolensis. The sequence continues at coordinate 13,295,069 of NC_139615.1, read as the reverse complement.
TTGTTCTCTTTGACATCTGGTGGGAGGGCGTTCCACAGGGAGGGTGCCACTACCGGGCCCTCTGCCTGGTTCTCTGTAACTTGGCCAGAATGGACAGAAGGAAAAGAGGAGAACTTGGGTTGGTCAGGAGGATGATATTTTAATTGCCCAAGTGGTCTTCTGCAGAAATAGAAACCTTTGTCTCCAAGTGAAGAGGTCCATCCTATTGAGTTACACCAAGGGTGAGGAACCTCTGGCATCACAGCCAGCTCAAAACATTTTAGCACCTGAGGCGGACCGCAAAATGGCACACAGCCATGCCTTGCCAGCGAGTAAGGGGTGAGTGAAGATCTACACCAGCAACATGAGTGGAATAAAGATCTACATGGAGACCAAGGGTGGGAAGAGACCAGCCGGGCCTCCATTCTGCCAACAGGCCACCGTAGAGGTGGCTTAGGGGAAGGCTGCTGAGGAGGAGAGAGATCAGGCCTCCAATGATTGCGCTGGGCCTGCTTCTGTCACTGCGGCAGCAGCAGTGGGCAATGCTTTCCTTGGAGGCCGGATCTGCTGTCCTGTGGATCCTGCTGCCCAAGGTGGTTGCCTCACCTTGCCTCATGAGTGGGCCGGCCCCGTGTGGCCCTGCAGAAGCTGATGGACTCCAACTCCCATCAGCCCCAGCCAGCTTGGCCAATGGCCAGGGGTGATGGGAGTTGTAGTCCAGAAAAATCTGCAGGGCCACAGGTTCCCCTCCTCCATTTAACATGCAGCGAAAGGTCCTTCCTTGCCAGCTGTTTTCAAAAGTATGCTGTTGCACCCAGTGATGTACGTTTTCTGGAAAACTCTGGCAGACGCCACCTTTGGCGGAAAAGCGTCCTCTAGCAGGTCTCACCAGATCTGCGTTTCTGAGCATGTCCAGCGAAGGGCGGACCTTCCGCCGCCCAGGAGGTGCTGACAGGGCGTAGAATTCATAGCGAGGGCAGGCGTCTATCGTGGTCTCGTAATCTGGAGGGTCTGAAAGAGATCCGTTTTCCTCCATCTGCGAAGGTGGTGGGAGCTCCGCTGGGCATTTGGGGGCACTCTTGGCTTGGTCCGAGGGGGGTCCATTCTGCTGCTTGCGGATCTTAAACCGCCCCAGGGAAAAGATGGTCTTATATGATGAGTCCTCCTCCTCCATCGTCTAAGCGGGGTCGTTCTTTTCAGCTGTCAGACGAGAAGCACGGGGAAGAAGCAGCAGAGATGACAGTGTTAAAAGATGGCACTTAATTGCATGCCTCAAACCATTCTTGGGCTCTGAGACATTCTTTTTCATTCACAGGACTCAGCCCAACAATATATGAATTCACAATAAAGACATGAGTGTCCCTAAGGATATAGAGAGTGCAAAAAACACACCCATCTAAACCAGACATCTAAATATGAGAAAGGGACTTGGGGGACACAAGATTTGGTGGCAGGGTGTTTATTGCACTAAAATAGGGCCTGTAATTTTGCACCTGAGGAATCAGCTGGACACCACAACCTGTATGAATGAATAAAGCGAAGGCAAATACATGTGCAATTTTGGTCCTGCTGCTCTTGGAGTGTGAGTGCTATGCAGGATAACGAAGACTCTGACCCCTCGGCTGCTTAAAATGCAACTCAGCAGTCTCTCTCTCTCCCTTGATTCTCACACACACACCGGCTGGAGGAGATGAAGAAAGGAAAGGTGTTAAGACAGGGTAAATGGTTACATGGGGAGCGGAGAGAGAAACCGCACAGGAGAGATGGACAGAGATGCAGGGACAGGTAGGTAGATGTCTCCGCTTCCTTTTTTACCTGTTTGTCCGATGTGTCTCTCCACTCAGCCAGCCTTTGGCAACTTATCTCTCTCCAGGCAGCAGGTTCAACTCCTGTCCCCCTTTGCCTTATAAAGGTCCCGGATAATGCCAGGCCTAGCTTTCCCAAAACTGGACCCAACAGCTCCTGGCTGCCCTGATCCCTCCCATATATCCACCCCTTCTCCAAACAGACAAACTTTCCGAGTGCACAGCAGTGCGGTGGGGGTTGGGGGTTGGAGAGGGAGATGATTGAAGGCACATCCTGTCCACTCCTTACACATCGACGCATGACTTAAAAATCCTATTTGCACTGCCTTATCTGCTGCCCCTACAACGTTCTTTCCACTGGGGCTGGTTTGCACAGGGCAATGGAAACTTGAAAAAAGACAATGGGCGATGGGGAGACTGGAGCCAGAGGGATCAGCCTGGCTGGGTGCACGCCGGGCCCATGCGCCAGGGGACCCTGCCGATGGGGTCGAGAACACACGTGTCGCAGGTGAGGCGATCAATGTGGCAGGCAGGTTTCATTGGGGCTCTTCAGGGCTGGGGGGTTTCTGTTCCATGCTGCGACTGAGCCGCCTGGGTCATGGGTCGCTGACACAACGGTGCAGTCGTTTTCAAACTGCATTCTGGGGAAGCCACGAAATGAGCAATGGGTTGTTACTCCATTAGGAGACCCATCAAGGCAGACAAACTTTTGAAAAAGGCAGCTTCCCCAGCACCCCAGCTGACCTGAGCTGACCTTACAATACGCTGCCACAAAACAGTCCTGGGTGTCATGATCTGGGTAAGATGTGGGAACTTGTGGAAGCTACTTTCTTCTTTGCTGGAACCCCGAGGTCCACCAACCAGTTGAAAAATAATGTTGAGGGAAGCTGGGGGGGGCATAGCCAGATGCAAAATAGCGGCCCATGGGGGGGGGACCAATTACTTCCTGCACCCCATGAGCCACACATACTGGGATGACTCATATGTACAAGTTCAAAGGTGCCATATGTCTGGATTTAATTAGAAGGATTTCTGTACAGTGGTACCTCAGGTTACAGATGCTTCAGGTTACAGACTCTGCTAACCCAGAAATAGTACCTCGGGTTAAGAACTTTTACCTCAGGATGAGAACAGAAATCAGGTGGCAGCAGCGGGAGGCCCTATTAGCTAAAGTGGTACCTCAGGTTAAGAACAGTTTCAGGTTAAGAACGGACCTCCAGAACGAATTAAGTTCTTAACCCGAGGTACCACTGTACTGTAAAAACTCTAAGCAGTATATAATAATGCATTGCTGGGGGTTGGCGTAGATAACCCTCCCAACTCTACATTTCTATGATTCTATGAACATAAAAGCAGTAAAGCAGAGAGACTATTTAAAAAACAACAACAAGCAGTAAAAACAGTATTATAAAGACAGGGACTCAGCGCAGTGGCGTAGCGTGGGGGGTGCAGGGGGGGCCGGCCGCACCGGGCGCAACATCTGGGGGTTAGGGTTAGGGGGCGCAAATCCACAGGTTAGCGGGCGCAAATCCACGGGTTGGGGGCGCAAATTACTTGCCTTGCCCCGGGTGCTGACAACCCACGCTACGCCACTCACTCAGCGGTAAGAGGGTCCGATCTTATGCCACAGGCAAAAAGGATACTGTACAACAAGACACCTGAAGCAATTGATGCATAAATGCTTCATGTATGACTGACTACCTGCCAGCAACAGGAGAGATTTTTATTGCTGCCTCTGCAAACCGGCAATCTCGTTGATTCTTATCTAGGGTGCACCATCAGTTCACGCAGGGCGACAGCGGGGCCTAGCCGGCCTAGCCAACCCTGTGTGAGAACTCATTGTTTACCGAAAATATTTCGCATGGATTTCACCAAGGCACACAAACACACACACACACAGAGAGAGAAACAACAACAACAACAGCCTGGCCTCCTCCTCATGCCTTTAGCAGCAGTTTGGTATGGAAAAATAATCAAGTGAGGCTTTCCATGGAGATCATCTGCAGAGGAAGCTATTTTGTTAAGAAAGCGGAGCAGGGGGATAGTGATTATTATTGTTATTGTTGTTATTATTATTATTATTATTATTATTATTAACTCTGGGGTGGGGTGCAGTGGAGCTAAAAGCACCATGTCACACTGTTAGTCAAAAGAGCAAAAACTAACCTCAGCAGGTGACTTGATATTTTTCATTTAAAGATGTTTAAAGTAATAAGCTTGTTTGTTTGCTTGCTTGTTTTATGCCCTGCCTGCCGTTCCCAAAGAAGCCCAGGGTGGCAAACAAATGATAAAGTGATAAAACAATAAAATGTCTTAAAAGCAACTTATAAAGGGTTTCTTGAAAGAGGAAGGTCTTCAACAGGCTCCCAAAAAACTCCAAAACAGAATTTTAACAAAATGTGCCCAGGCACCTGTCAATAAACCCAGCTTCTTTGCACTCATTGCCCAGAACCCAAGGGAAGGCAGGAACAGTCGTACTTCTTACTGAGCAGTTGAGAATAATGTAATCCCTATTTTCCTCCATATATCCCTGTAAGTAAGCTGGGCTATAGCCTAATTCTATCTATATCTATATCTATATCTATATCTATATCTATATCTATATCTATATCTATATCTATATCTATCTATATCTATATATCTATATCTATATTTCTATATTTCTATCTGTCTATCTATCTAGTAGTGTTAAATTGTAGACCCAGGAGCCTGAAATTACTTCTGGAAGGGGCTTATCCTCTCCTCCGAAGCTCAATCCACACCAGTGCCCCAAAGAAATGTTTGGAGCTCAGTGGTTCCCACGCAGAAGGTCCCAGGTTCAATTCCCGGCATCCCCAGAAAGGTCTGGGAATGTCCCCTGAAACCAAGTACACAGGGCATTAGCCGCAATCCGTACCTGCCCTGTAGTTTCTTGAGAGATAAATTGCTGCTGGACACGTTTCTCCTCGAATCAGCGTCTACCTGATTGGAAAACTTAAGCCAGGCTCATTTAGCAGTTAAGCTGAGGGATGCACATTCAAGGCAGTCTTTGCATGTGTGCAGAGGATTGCTTCATGAACAGGAGTTGGTGGGGTGGGTTGCAGGCAAATCTGACTTGATAAAGAGGGGGGGACAACGACACATGACCTGGCCATATTTTTCAGCCTCTACTGTGTACATACCAGGCCAGTTGAAAGCAATATTTTCAGCAAAACAAGGCAACTCGTTAATCTGAGAGCATTCTCCAGAAGTTATTAATACGTAAAGGATTTGTTTTAGCTCTTGTTTGTATGTTTAAATGAGAACAACAACAACAACAAAACCCCTAGAGAGCTCGTGTTTTATGTCTCTGTAGACATGTTTTCACCCACACTGTTTGCAATGGCCTGCGGCGACAAGCAATGCATATTTACCTGTCGAAATAAAATAATTAATACAAGTGCCCTTTTTGGCCTCAAAACTCTTGCTGCTGTTGTGTATCATAGGCAGGCAGCCAGCCGTCCGACGTGGTCATTTGTTAAGGGCTGGTCCTTGGGATTCTCTCCCATAAAGTTATACAAGGCAGATGGTGGTGTCGGAAAATAGTTTTTATGAGTTGCTCGGCTCTATTATTTGAGCAGCTCTCGGATGCCTGAAAAGGTCACAGGTGGTTCCATGTGCCTTGCCTCTCTTTCTTGGCATAGGGCTGCCAGTCACCTTATTTTTTGGCAATGCTCCTATAGCATTTGTGTTAGAAAACCAACAGGTGAAGCACCCCACTCCGTTGGAGGGGACGGTGTCAGGGAGCCCTCCTGATGGAAGCAGTCAGGGATGATGGGATTTGTAGTCCACCAACAATCCTCCCCATATCTAGGTTAAAAGAGTTTAGCGGTGAAGCTCATTCGCTGACTTTGGCCCAACTGCTCACTCTCTGTCTTGGCCTAGCCTACCTCACAGGGTTGTTGTGAAAATCACATGAGGCCGAGGGAAGACAACAGCCCACCACCTTGAGCTCAATGGAGGAAGGGCAATATAATCATGTCACACATAATAAATGGATTGCTCTGTTAAAAGTCAATCCATATTCCTTTAATCGAGTGACAGCCCATTCGGGTGGCCATGCCTATGGACTGTATTTTAGGTTTTCCACACTCTCAGGGGAGCTACGTTTTCTAACTTGGCACCAGTTTGGTGGAGGCACGCCTCCCTTTTTTTACATTTGGACTTCATAATGAAACAGTTATCAGCTTTGCAGGGCATGGAGGGGGATGGGATTATCCTCCGCTCACCTCTGCAGAACGAATTCCTTGTTAAAGGCAAAAGTTGGCAACACAGCATAAAGCCAAACGTTACATAATATGCAAAGCGGCAATTAGATGACTCTCGTTTTGGAAGATGTACTAGGGGAGATAGTGATGTAATTAAAAGCAGCACTTACACACATAACTACTACCTTACTGAGAGGCATGTTTATTTCTTATCACATGTCTTTGCTGCTCTGGGCTGCTTTGAGAGGAAGGGCTGAGTACAGATATAAAAGATCAATGAACAATATAACAATTTTTTGCAAAAAAACAACAACTCCAGGCTCTGAAAAAAATATTAAGGCACAGGTGACCAATTATTTTCTCGCCAATTGGCAGCTTCACACAGCAGCAGTGATGCAGGCTGGGATTTTTGTGTGCGTGGTTCTTTATATTTCTGCAGAGAATTTTACGTTTCGTAAGTTCATTAGTAGCAACAAATGGGTGCCCAATACAAATGCAAATAAGAGTTTTACCCAATGGTAGTGCTACTCTGAGTAGGCCCATGGAAGTTAATGGAAATGGCTCTCTATGACTAACATGAATAACTTAGGTTCCTTAATTTCAGTGGGTTACTCTATAGCCCAATATTAGAGAATCATAGCAGTCTCAAAGCTTTTAGCTTTGTTTACTACATTTGAGGAGAATAGCTTAGTTGGATCAGTGCTTCATTGGTCTTCAGTGGGTGGGTTGAGGACCCCCTATTTCAGCCAAATCTGAGGTGGGTCGCTGTAACAGCAGCACTACCACCGAACAAATCTATGGTTTAAAAGAAAGACAGACAAGAAATGGGTAAAAATATATATGCATGTTTGGGTTAAGTGGGTCTGAAAAGGTTGCAGACAGCTGCTCTAGAGCACCAGAAATTATTCTGAAGCAAATTTCCCTATGTAAGTCCCCTTAGTTACCTAGCCACAGGTCAACAATCCAAAAGGAAGGGAAATGATCTGAAAGTATTGCAGGTGCGCAACAGGGACCAGGAACAGGTGGGCCTCTAGATTTGATGGACTGCACACACACCCCTCTCATCCCTGACCATCAGCTATGCTGGCTGGGACTGATGGGAGATGGACGTTCAGAGAAGGAGTTGGAATCCAACAACATCTGGAGGGCTACAGGTTCCCCACCTCTGGAACACACAGGAAGAACAGAACCCATGACTCACGCCAAGACACACACAGTCAATGCTCCCAGGACCTCAGCGAAGGGTGACCAGATGTGCGCACGCACGCACACAAGCAATGCAGCTGCGCCTTTAATAGTTGTGTAAAAGAGGGAATTTCAGCAGGTGAAGCTTTCACAACAACCTACACCTGCTTAGGGAGGGGGTAGTTCACGTTCAGCTCACATTTAAAAGCGAACCTACCTATTTCTGAAGCAATGCAAGAAAAGAAAACTATTGGTAGCTGTTCCGATTCAGCAGGTTTTCCCTGCGAAAATTTGGACTAGCCATATATTTCGAAAGGTGCAATTCTCTGAATTTTGCAATGCAGTTCTCCAACCAAGTAAATGTGTGCAATATGTCAGGGTAAAAAGTGTGCCTCAAAAGGCATGCATTAGGTGAAAATGACCTTTAAAAATGTGTTATATATGGGGACATTGGTTTGCAGATGTGTGTATATTAGGGAAAACAGCATGCAATAGTGTCTGTTAGGAGAAATTCACACTAAAATGACTTTTTGTTGTTGCTTGTTAAGCAAACTTATGTGGTGAACTGAAGACTGGAAAAATGAGAAACTGAAAGAAACCAAAATAGACAGCTTTGCCCCTTCCTATGCGACCTACTGAAATTCCCTCTTTTAAAGGGGCAGGTGCCCTGCGGGTTTCTGTTTTCCATTGGGCCATGTTGCCTCAGGATTGCCATGTATTCATTGTCAGGTGCCTCCATGACAGGAATGCATTCAGCACAAGAATGCAATGGCATGGGAACGAAGAAATAAATAAGGCTCACCTGTTAAATTTCTGCCTGCTGCACAGCATTAAAGTCGAACTCTCAAAGCACTCTTGTAGGTAGAACTGCATCAGTCGCAGGTGGGCGAAAAAAGTGGCACCTGGAGAGCTTTTCTCCACAGCTGCAAGGCACAGGGACAGGCCTCGGTGACACACCAACCGGGAGGTCAACCCCAAATCCACTCTTCTACTCACTCAAAAGACGCCGCACAGACCACACACTTGATGGCGGTTCACCTCCCTGCAGCGCTGCACGCCAACTCGCAAGTGCAAAGAGGAACGCGCTCCCGACTGATGTGATTCACATCTGATAAACCCACGGGATGAGGCCTAATCCTTGGGGCAGAATCCATGTCCCCGCCCCCTTGCCATGCTCTTGCACACATGCAGCATGTACAAGCCCACGCACCAGCACCGAAACTCCCGCCCCGCCTGAGGCTCTCCTCTTACAACACCCCTTCAGGTTGTCTAGGCCGGAGGAAGCTTGCAGAAGGCTCAGAGCTTTTTGGCAGGCCGCGTAGGGAGCAACCTGTAAACTGAGTGACTCCACACACCCTGGAGGCGGAAAGCATGTTACCGGCACTTGCTTTGTGGTAATAACCACACACATATTTTGATGAAATAATGAGTCTCACACTCTCCCTGGCACCCCTTCGGCTGAAACTGGTTAGGTGCAAAAGGCGAAATCTCTGCCTTAGAGGGTTGTTGAGTGTTGAGGAAGCTGTAAAAACATTTCTCTGTGAGAGCAGCCAAAACAAAAGGGGAGCTCCCCGAGAGTATACAGTGGTACCTCGGGTTAAGTACTTAATTCGTTCCGGAGGTCTGTTCTTAACCTGAAACTGTTCTTAACCTGAAGCACCACATAAGCTAATGGGGCCTTCTGTTGCCGCCGTGCCGCCGGAGCACAATTTCTGTTCTCATCCTGAAGTAAAGTTCTTAACCTGAAGCACTATTTCTGGGTTAGCGGAGTCTGTAACCTGAAGTGTATGTAACCTGAAGTGTCTGTAACCTGAGGTACCACTGTATATATAAACAAAGGTCACAGGAATCTTTCCCCTCCCCAAAGGCTGCTGGATCAGGCCAATGGCCCATCTAGTCCAGCATCCTTTTTTCACAGTGGCCAAACAGAGGCTCATGGGAAACCTGCAAGCAGGATTTGAACACAAGACCACTCTCCCCTCCTGTGGTTTCCAGCAACTGGTATTCAAAAGCACTGCTGCCTCCAGCTGTGGCAAAAGAGCACAGCCGTGGCTTATGGCCATCAATAGCCCTCTCCTCTGTGAGTTTGTCTAATCATCTTTCAAAGACCAATGCGATTGGTATAAAAGGTGATTAATTCACCTGTAAAACGGAGATGAGAGAGAACCATTGGCTGCATGACAACAATAAAAATTTCCCCAAACGCTTCAAACTGTTCAGATGAGATCTGGGTTGCATCCTATTTCGTACTTCCATAAACAAAACAAAAAGGGAAATTCCTCTTGGAGTCCAGGGCAGAACATTCAATATTTGGCAGAGGCACCCTCAGATTTAGGGGAGCTCCTATGTAAGATGTCTTCATTAGGGCTTCCTCCCTTCCTTGCAGCAGACCCCGATCGTGCTACTACACCCAATTTATACCACTGGTCCAGAATAAGAGAAGATGTGGGGGCTGCTGTTTCTTTCCTCTTGCAGGGTGGACACAGGAAACAGGCCTTGTACTGAGTCAGGGCATTGGTCCATGTAGCTCAGCATTACCTACATTGACTGGTAGCAGCTCTCCGGAGCTTTTCAGGCAGGCGAGGTTCCCAGCCATGTCTTGAGATGCCAGGGATTGAACCAGCGACCTTCTACATCAAGAATGGGCTGGTGCAGGAGCCATATACAATTTTACCCCCCTCTGGCCTCTTTGTCTAGCCCTCAGATATCTCCCCAGACCCCCTATCCTGAGTAGTTTCACCTAGCTGGAATGTGTCCTTAAACTGTTGCAGATCTGTGTAGAAATTTAGGACCAGTTTGCCAGCGAGATTGCCTTACCACCACACGTGTCCTCTCTCGACTGCTTCGGTTGATGGAATTGGCACTCCTTCGGGTTCCACATTTGTAAGGCCTCTGGCAGGCAGGATAGGCTGAGGTCACCCAGTGAGCTTCGTGGCTGTGTTGGCATTTGAATTTAATTATATAATAATAATTTATTATTTATACCCCGCCCATCTGGCTGGGTTTTCCCAGCCACTCTGGGCGGCTTCCAACAAAAGATTAAAAATACATTAAAACATCAGACCACATTTCAACTGTGGTCTTCCAGGTCCCCGTATCCAGCACTATAAGCCCTCTGGCTCCTCACAGCACGACCAGCAGTTAGGGATGATGGGAACTGTAGTCCAACAACATCTTGAGGGGAACATTTTAGTCCACCTGCAAAATAGGGAGTACAGGATACTGTTAAATTTATGGGTCAGCAAACTAAAGTCCACGGGCCAGATCAGGCCCAATTGCCTTCTTGATCCGGCCAGTGGACGGTCCGGGAATCCAGGCAGCCAGCATAGTGCGCGCGCACACAATGGTTTTTGTGCCTCAGCCAGGCTTGGGGGTCAAAAGTGAGGTGGACTGCTGCTCAAGACAAGCCCCTTCTCCGTCTGTTGTGCACAGCAATCTTTTCTTCCAGGGTGGGGGGTGGGGAAGAGGGAAAAGGAGCCACAGTTTTCCACCAGGGAGCTTCGGATTTCCACCACAGTTCGGATTTTCAAGAGGAAGCGGGGAGCGCCTGGGCGGCTGCACTCCAAAGCAGTTCTGCGCTCTGCTGGGGAGGCCACTTGTTAGCTCTCTCGACTGCTTTGGTTGATGGAATTGACACTCCTTCGGGCTTCCCCCGAACCATTGAAAGGTAAATAGCCGCCGCTGCCTTGTCGTCCCTCACGCAGGGAAAAGAACATTCTTGCTTGAGCGGCGCCGGCCTGACTTAGCAGGGCCAACGGCTTTTCCCTTCACCCACACCCAGGGCTGACAGGAATGGCGCACTTACCTCAGCCCCCCACCCCGCCTTACGAGAGAAACAATAACTGTCAATGCGCAAAACGCAAAGGAAGCAGCGTGGGTGTGTGAGGGAACACCCCCCAAAAATCACATTTGGGCAACATTGGGGTTGGTCCCAATAAGGGTTTTTTGCCAAAAATGCGGGTCATAATCATGGCAACATATAGTCCGGCCCCCCACAACGTCTGAAGGACAGTGGACCGGCCCCCTGCTGAAAAAGTTTGCTGACCCCTGGTTTAATTCTTTGTTGTACGTCAGAGAGTTTAAAACCCACAGTGCTGTTTCAGGAGGCGGTATAGCCAACAATAAAAGGCTACATACATTTAAGGAACCCCCAAGAATCCTGGGAATTGTAGTTTACCCCTGGCAGAGCTACATTTCCCTTCACCTTTAGCAACCCACAGGCTTCTTTGGGGGAAACCCTGTTCATGTATGCAGGGGAAATGCTGAAAGCTAGTGTTACAGAAGAAAAGTGCTGAAACCTCACATATCTTCTACTCCTTCTGTGCTCCAAGAAAACTGCACCAAATGTGCATGTTAATGGGTAAAGAGTTCTGCCCTGAGAACAGTTCTGCTTTCAAGCTATGCCACAGAGCAGGTATAAACCTGACAATGCCCACCTCCTCCTTAGAAACGCCACTTTCCCCCTCTGCCCCACATTTTTTTTGTGTGTGGTAATGAGTCACCGGAATGTTGAAGGTGCCGAGTTTTAATTCTGACCCACGTGGCTGTAGCATTGGAGAGAAGAAAACGAGGCCATCTGCAAAGAACAAACTGTCCCGCGGCCCGTCTGCAGTGCAATGTTTTAAGAAATGCTGATGGACTTGTCCCTTCGCTGGTGTGCCAACTGTGTGTCGCAAGGAAGTATTGGGCAAGGTATTGTAAGGGACATCCAAATTATTTTGGAACGCAGGTGATGTCCTCAACCCAAATTGTTTTCATTAACATACTTGGGAGACGCTGTTCCAAAAGATAAAAGAGAAACCATTATTGCGTATGGTTTGTAGCAACAAGGATACGTTACGCCAAGTACTGGCGGGGTGGGAGGAGAAAGAAAGGGTGCCCTCAATTATGAAGTTATGGGAGTTTGAAACTCCAAGCAGGATACTTTGGGATAATGTAAGAGGGGAAAGAATGAGCCCTGTTTAATAATAATAATAATAATAATAATAATAATAATAATAATAATAACGCCCCGCCCATCTGGCTGAGTTTCTGGGCACCTTCCAGCACAAATAAAAACATAATGCCAAACATTAAAAACTTCCCAATATGGGGCTGCCTTCAGATGTCTTCTAAAAGTTTTGTAGTTCTTTACCTCCTTAAAATATGCTAGTGCTAACCCTTTTCCAGTTTTGCAAAGCCTGTAATTCACCAGAATTTAGACTGGTTCCTGTTTTTATTTTGCATTGATATGTGTTTTACCCCAGGCAATTCTCTCCCCCTTACTAATTTTATTAGAAGTATACACTTACACCTACACCCGTGTGTGTGTGTGTGTGTGTGTGTGTGTGTGCTTGCACACATAAGAACATAAGAACTTAAGAAAAGCATGCAGGATCAGGCCAATGGCCCATCTAGTCCAGCACTGTGTTCTTACTGCAGCCAGCGAGATACAGAGGGCAACTGCAGAGGGCAGAACATGGCTATCATAGCTAGTAATCACTGATAACCGTCTCCTCCACGAATTTATCCAATCCTCTTTTAAAGCCATCCCAGTTGGTGGCCCTGACTTGCCTCCTGGGGGAGCAAGTTCCATATACAGTGGTACCTCGGGTTACATACGGTTCAGGTTCCAGACACTTCAGGTTACAGACTCCGCTAACCCAGAAATAGTACCTCGGGTTAAGAACTGTACCTCAGGATGAGAACAGAAATCACGTGGTGGCAGTGGGAGGCCCCATTAGCTAAAGTGGTGCTTCAGGTTAAGAACATTTTCAGGTTAAGAACGGACCTCCAGAATGAATTAAGTTCTTAACCCAAGGTACCACTTTATACGTAAATATCTTTGTTAACTTATTTGTTAACTTTATTTGAAAGCAATAAAAAACGAAGTGCTCCTCTTTCCACCTGCCTTCTCTCCCCACACTCATCTCAGTTCCTCTCTGTGTTTATGCTCCAGGTCATGGGTCAGCAAACTTTTACAGCAGCGGGCCGGTCCACTGTCCCTCAGACCTTGTGGGGGGCTGGACTATATTTTGGGGAAATAAATGAACGAATTCCTGTGCCCCACAAATAACCCAGAGATGCATTTTAAATAAAAGGACACATTCTACTCATGTAAAAACACGCTGATTCCCGGGCCGTCTGTGGGCCGGATTGAGAAAGCGATTGGGCCGGATCCGGCTCCCGGGCCTTAGTTTGACTACTCATGCTCCAGGTGTTTCTGCCCCCACCCCCATGCAAATCCCCTTGTTCTCTTTATGGCTCATTGGAAAAACCAGTCCGGACAAAAAGTTTTCCGAGACTGTTGAGGGAATTCCCCTATGATGCAAATGAAGCTGGCGAAGAGGAGATCAAAGAGCCCTTTTCCAGAGGTGTAGCCCTGTCCTAAAGAGGGCACGCCCATACTTATTTCTCATTCCGTTCCCAGATCTCAGGCCAGAACCTGGGCACATTTCTGTCCCCAGCTCAGCCGCCTCCATCACACTCTGCTCCTTCCTCACGTTTTCCAGAGGCTCAGCTCTCCAGTCACATAGAATCAGAGAACTTGAAGAGACCCCCCCAGGATCACTGCCCCTGTCACCTTACTTAGAATTCCATAAGCTCTGAATATAAGAGGAAAGGAGGATATTATTCGTGGCTGCATGCCCACCAGACTGTGGAAGAGCATTCAAAGCATAGCCACACACACACCCTGCAAAAAAAAATACAGTGGTACCTCGGGTTAAGTACTTAATTCGTTCCAGAGGTCCGTACTTAACCTGAAACTGTTCCTAACCTGAAGCACCACTTTAGCTAATGGCGCCTCCTGCTGCTGCTGCGCCGCCAGAGCATGATTTCTGTTCTCATCCTGAAGCAAAGTTCTTAACCCGAGGTAATATTTCTGGGTTAGCGGAGTCTGTAACCTGAAGCGTATGTAACCTGAGGTACCACTGTAGTTTATTCTTCACAGACCTTTAATTCCCAGCACCCTTAACAAACTACAGTCCCCAAGTTTCTTTGTAGGGGACAAAGATATGCTTTAAATGTCAGCCTCAGACCCTGGAAAAATGCCACATATAAAAAGCTTCCTGTCTTTTCCAGCCCCACATTCCATAATCTCTAGCTTTTTAGCGACGTAAACATTCCCAGCAATGTTCAAGGTGCTGTAAAAGGGGGGGGGGGACTTGAATGATTCAGCCTGAATTTTTCGGTTCCTTGGACCAGTTACATCTGGCTTTGACTTCTGCCTGCCCTCTCCTCCTTCAGTAGCTCAGGCCGGGCTATAATTAACCTCACCAGTTTCCACGTGGGCCAAATTCCCCAGAGGTCAACACTCCAGCTACGGGTTCTTCATAGGCTAAGGAAAGCCCCCCCTGCCTGGACAGGCCCAACAGGTGAGAGACTTGAGTTTGGGACCCCGCAGGACGGTTACTGAGCAACTCAGCAATGCCGGGAGTATTTAGGAAGAGCTTTATTGTGGGGCGAGGGGGAGGGTTAGCTGTGGGGGGGGGTGGACTGTCCTATGGGGTTTGGATATATGCACACTGCCTTTTCGCCAATTAAGCTTTCAAGAAAGGCAGGTGTCTTAACCGCATCTCAGCCTAAGGTTTTGCAACTTAAGCGCCTACGGCAGTTTTCTAAGAATGTACCAGGTGCGAAAGCACAACACAAACGGACATCCAGCCCTCCTCCTCGCAAACTGAGTCATACAACACACTCATGCATGCACAACACATTACAGCAACACAGGTATGTCCCTGAGGAGACACCACAAAAATGCCGCACTGGCTAGAACATTGTGATCACTCTGGCTCCCAAGAAATTTGCACACAACTTCACCGCATGTTTTCCGATTCGGATCACGCACACATCACGCAAGTGCAACATGCACACTCTTTGCAGCTGTATTTAAAGCACACATGCTTTTTATGCATCATCTACATAACACCCACCCACCCACACCGCCAAAGGTTTTCCAATGTTAACTGCAGGGAAAATGAGGGTGCTAGAAGGCAGGCTGGCAGCAGGGCTAGTTTCCCCTTCCTTTCTCCTTTTCCAGCCATTCTTCTCATTTGGGAGAGAGACACATGGTGATTGAGAGAAGTGGACAATCCTGCCATGTTACCGGTGTCAAAATAGATTCAGTTTTACACTGAGGCAGCTTTGGTCCACAACACTGTGTTGGGAGGCAACCACCTCAGGTTCAAGGATGGGTTTCAGGGGGCTCAGCAGTTTAATAATAATAATAATAATAATAATAATAATAATAATAATAATAATAATTTATTTATACCCTGCCCATCTGGCTGGGTTTCCCCAGCCACTCTGGGCGGCTTCCAACAGAACACTAAAGTACAATAACCTATTAAACATTAAAAGCTTCCCTAAACAGGGCTGCCTTCAGGTGTCTTCTAAAAGTCTGGTACTGTAGTTGTTTTTCTCTTGGACATCTGGTGGGAGGGCATTCCACAGGGCGGGTGCCACTACCAAGAAGGCCCTCTGCCTGTTTCCCTGTAACTTGGCTTCTCACAGTGAGGGAACTGCCAGAAGGCCCTCGGCGCTGGATCTCAGTGTCCAGGCTGAACAATGGGGGTGGAGACGCTCCTTCAGGTATACAGGACCGAGGTTGTTTAGGGCTTTAAAGGCTCCTGGCTGTAGTTTTCTATTAGAGAACAAAGCTGTGAGGCCTGGCCTGCTTCTCCATTAGTAGCTTGTTGCCTCAGGTGCAGTGGAGAATACCGGTTTTGCCAATATTGAAATAGTAGTCAGTTGTGCCAGTTCAATTAGATTCTCCACATGGAACAGTACAGATGCCATTTTATCCTTCACCTCAGGCAGCAAAATGTCTCAGTGAGGAGACACGGGACACATTCAAACCATAGATATAAAGCAGGGGTGCCATTTACAGGGGCCGTGGGTCTCCTCCCAATATATTTAAGAAGATTTGGGATCCGTCCCCCCAAATCCCGTGGAAATCCTCAAAAGGACATGCCAGGATGAAGATGCTTGGCCCTGTCGTGTCCTTTTGAGGATCGTCAAAGGGACGCATGGGGCTAAGCATCTATGTTCCGCACATTCCTTTCACAAAGCTAAGGCAGCTGGTGGTGGGTTGGTGAGGGATGGCGGGCTGAGTTGGCCTGGCCAGGTTGGGGGGGTGTGCCACACGTGTGACGTCATGCATGTGCAACGGGCCCCCACAATGTTGGGTGCAACTTGGCGCCTATGATATAAAGCACAACGGCATCACTTTAGACAGTCATGGCTTCCCTGTCATTGTCCCCACAGAATCCTGGGAGATGTGGCTTGTTAAGTGTGTTGAGAGTTTGTTAGGAGAGCCCTATACGCTTCCCAGAGCCACAATTCCCAGAGTGCTTTAACAATCAGTACAGGGAACTATGGAGCCTGCCCGCTGATTTTCCTGCAGAGCCCAGAGCCTCCATGGAGGTAGGGAAGGGCTTGAAGAAGCCAAGTGGGGAGATGGAACCAGAGGTGAGAGTGAATGAATGGGAGGGTTTGGTTTTGCTACCTAAAAACCAGACGCTGCCTTTGCAAATGGGATCCGACTCACCCACCCGGAGTGTGCGTTTGCAACCCCAACCTTGCCGCAACATGAATGAGTCTCGCAAGTGAGCATGCTGCACCTCTTCTTTAAAAGCTTAGTGGGTGGAGCATGGAGAATAGTTTCCGTCCATTTCTGAACTTCTTGCTTGCTCTTGAACTCCTGAACCATGACTCCCGAGTCTAGTGTCTGCTGCTATTATTTCTCTGAACTTATAGACAAGTAAGATCCTCTGTTTGGGGGCAGGACCCAGGACAGTTAAGGGCACCGGGAACTGTAGCTCCATGAGGGGGTAAACTACAATTCCCAGGATTCTTTGCGAGGAATGTGCTTGGTGTGTACGCAGCCTTAGACAACAATTTTAGAATATTCTGCACTCGAAATCTTTTTTATTCTTTGGTGTGAAATATTATCATGGTTGCAGCTGTCGGGAAAAGAAGCTCTGTCACCACACAAGCAATTGCAGTGTGGACTGTGGTAGTGTTTTAAATTTGGGTTACTTGAGGGCGTGTTTGGGATGTAGCTGTGCGTCTCCGTCTCCAGTTCTACGGCATTCCTTCACCTTCAGAACGTTCTTCCTGGTGTTTAGTCGGAATCTCCACGAAGCCCATGGTTTGGGTTGGACTCCCTCAGAAGGTGTGGTGGACTCCCCCTTCATTGGAGGTTAGATGGCCACCTGTCTTGGATACTCTAGCTGAGATCCCTGCATTGCAGGGGGCTGGACTGGATGACCCTCAAGGGTCCCTTCCCTTCTGCTGTTCTATGATTCCCCGGTGCTGCATTGCCTTATGATTTCCATTCCTTCTCTTCCCCCAGGCCAGTCTTCTTTTCAAGAGGCGATGTCATGCACCGGCAACCCCTCAGAGGGCGCTGTGGGGCAGCAGCTGGAGCTGCGGAATGAGGGCCACGCCGATGGGTTCTTTGCTGTGGCTCAGCAGCTGAGAGAACAGCGCCATCTCGTGGACGTGGTTGTCACCCTGGGCCTAAGGGATTATGACGCCCACAGCGCTATCCTTGCTGCAGTGAGCTCAGTCTTCCGGCAACGCTTGGAATGTGGGGAGCACGGCACGGTGGAGCTGGATGGCGTGACCACGCCATGCGGCTGGGAGGCCATCTTGAATTTTGCCTACACTGGGGAGCTGGAGGCCACACCGGAGAAGGCTGGGGAGATCTTGGATGCCGCGGAGGCCCTGGGCGTCCCTCGCATGGCCGAGATTTGCAAGGCAGTGTTGATTGGGATAGAGGCAGAGGACAGACTGAGTCCAGAGGATGAGAAATGGGAGACACTGCGGGGCCTGGAAGAGCTTTATGAGAAAGGCATCGGCTGGGACCTGGAGCTTAAAGCTGAGGAAGATATCTATCAAGGTGAACAAGGCAAAGCTTGAGGGGAAGCCCCACATACTAATAGGAAAGGGATCTGTGAGGTGGGATGGAATGGGAAGGCTAGATGTTTTGGGTTGGGGACTATAGGTTTCTAACTGAGATATGGCTGTTGGGTCCCCTGATCTCATCTTCCCTCCTTCCAGTTCACCGACTAGCCTTGGCCTGCGGCTGCGAGTTCTTCCACGGCATGTTCACCAGTGGCATGAAGGAATCCCGCCAGGCGGACGCCCCTCTCTGCACACGCTTCACCTCAACTGATCTGGGCCTGGTCATCTCCTTCGTCTACTCGGGAACACTGGCAGGCGGATGGGACAACCTCTTTGATGCTGCCCAGGCTGCCCTCCAGTATCAGGTCTCCGGCATCTTGGAACTCTGCCTGGATTTTTTCCGCCACAAGCTGACTCCCGAATCCAGCTTGGATGTCCTCTCTTTCGCATGTGCCTACGGCCTTCATGATCTGGAAAGCGCCGCCGAGAACTTTGTGCTGAGGAACTTTGCTCACGTCACGAGGACGCCCAAGTTCCTGGACCTTCCGGCCAGCCAGCTTGTGCACTTCCTCAGCTCTGATGCCCTCTATATCCTCAATGAATTGGAGGCCTTCCAAGGAGCCGTCCGATGGCTGGAAGCTGACCGGGAAGGACGGATGGACCGTGCAGAGCAAGTCCTACGTTGCATCAGGTTCCCTCTGATGTCCACCCGGGAGCTCAAACAGGTTCGCGCGGTAGAAATGATGGCCTCCCCAGGCAAGCTCTATAGCCTCATGGTCGAGTCCTTAGCTAGCATCCCGCCAGGCCCTTCCAAGCTGGAGCAACTCCCTTGCCGGGTGAGGTACCCAGAGAAGGTGATTGCCATCAGCGGAGGAGATACGCTGGCAAAGAATATGGCCACTCGCAGCCCTAGCCGGGACTTATGGTTCGCCCACCGGTTCATTAGCAGCATCGGATTGGTCAAGCAGGT
Organism: Podarcis filfolensis; assembly: GCF_964270895.1. Taxonomy (NCBI): domain Eukaryota; kingdom Metazoa; phylum Chordata; class Lepidosauria; order Squamata; family Lacertidae; genus Podarcis; species Podarcis filfolensis. Next base: position 13,276,014 of record NC_139615.1, on the reverse strand, counting down.
TGAGTGGCGTCGTCTTGGGGAGCTCCCAGAGGGGGCACGCTTCCGGCATGCTGTGGCAGTCAAGGACAACGTGATGTACATCTTTGGTGGAAAGGACTACTATGGGACCAGGGACACCATGTGCTCAGTGTTCAAGTGAGACGAGGATTCTTGCCTTTGGAATTAGAGTGGGTGAGAGGGAAAGAACCAGGTTGCAAGTTCCGTGATGTGAGAAGAGTTGTGGGTGGGGCATGGGAAGGATAAACAGGTCTTCAGAATCAGTATTTCAGCTGGGAGATCATCAGTACAGTTGCGTAGGCCAGAGTGGAGGTGGATGTTTGGAAAAGTAGTCTATTGAACAGGGTGATAAGGGGGTGAAAGAGGGGTGGGGGCAAAAGCAGGTGTCAGAGAAGGTGTGCAGCAGTCAGAATGTCCATAACTGGTGCTGGCCTGACCTGCAGAGTTTTATAGGGCTCTCTAGCCAATCAGGGCTGGGAGCCAATCAAAGCCCGGTACACAGGCAGTGAGAAAGATTAGAAGATCCCCTTGCGTCTCAGTCCTGATTGGCTGCAGCTTCCACCACCACCAGCAGCCCCATTAGGTTTTGGCCCATCCCTGGGTTCCAGTAACATACGCCCTGGATGTTAGTAATTGACTGGCTCAAGAGAATGAAAAATAGATTGTTGGTGTGCTGCCCTTCTAGCAATCCATTGCTCTCTGATCAGGTTCCTCAAACAGGAAGGGACATGTTGCCTTTGGCAGCATTTGGCTGTCCAGAAATTTGACATGAATGTTCTAAAGCCACTGTGGAAAAGGTGGAAAGATGTGAAGGACAGACAACATAATGAGGGATGCTTCTGAACCTTTAATTTTAGGAACAGATTCAGAGTTGCGGGGATGTGGGGTTGCTTCCAAGCGCCATCTTTGTTCCCTGACACTCCCCTCTTGCAGGTTCGACCCTCTCTGTGGGAGTTGGGAGCGGTTGGCCGACATGACAAGTCACCGGAGCTATTTCCAGGTGCTCTACCAGGATGGCTTTTTCTATGCCCTGGGAGGCAGCTCCAACGATGCCTACTGCCTGGATACAGTGGAGTGCTATGACCCCCAGACCAATGCCTGGAGGTGAGGAATTGTGTGTTGGCGGGGGGGCTTTGTCAAACCTCACCTGGAGTCCAGTATCGGGTGCAGCATTTTCATCTGCATATAGACACATGGAACGGGTTCAGAGGAGGGTAACCATCAGGAAAACAAGTCCAAGAGTGAAGGAACTGGATAAATTTTAACCCGGGGAGTAAAAGACTGAGGTGGGACCCAGATAACAAATGATTTTGGGTGTGTGTGTGAGAGAGAGTGACAAAGTAAAATATTGAAACGAGGAACACAAGTTTCTCAGGAGCACAAAAAATGACAACAATAGTGCCTGTACATTTTTCCTTAATTTTCAGGTTGTACAGATGCTAGAAACTTAGGATACACTTTTAAAGTGGCATCACATCACTTTACACAGTTGTGGCTTACCCTAAGAAACTCTGGGAATTGTAGTTTCCTAGAGAAGTTAGACTGGCTCGCTCCTTGCGTTCTTCCGCCAGCCGATGAAGACCTTCATATTCCAACACGCTTTGGGGAACTGACTGTTTCTGAGGAAAGGGCTGGCACTGTGATGCTCCTATTGTTGCTGCGGTCGGGGGACCACCTCTTGCCATTATGAATGCCATGGTTTAACTATGTGTTGTGTGAATAATATACATTTCCTCCCTGTTCCTTCCCACTAGGCCATGTGAACCTCTGCCCGCTCCGCTCTGTGGCCATGCAGCCTGCATCCTAGACGGAGTCATCTACGTCTCCGGGGGCAGTGACGGCTCGTGCCGCTGCCAGTCCTCCCTGATCCAGTACCGTCCGGGCGCAGCACCCATCCCGCTGGCCATGATGCGAGAGGAGCGCGCAGGCCACAACATGGAAGCTATGAGTGGGCACCTCTATGTGGCGGGAGGCCTGCGATGGCGGGATGGACACGGGGGCTACGCCGACCAGCTGGCCTGCGAAGTGTACAGCCCGGGCCTGGACGTGTGGGCCGCTCTTGCCCCTCTGCCACAGGCCCACGTCATCGCCGCCTCCGCCGTCTTGGACGGAGAGCTCTACATCATGGGAGGCTACAGCCACAACACCTATCGTGACACCCACTTGATCCACTGCTACAACCCGACCCATGACCGCTGGGTGAGCGTCGGGACGCTGCCTCAGGCTTACGCAGACCTCAAGGCCTGCATCTTAGAAGTTCCTCCTTCTCTGAGGAGCAAACAGCCTTCGCCCTTAGATACGGCTAGTGTGGAGATCCCTGCTGATTCTTCGACAGAGTTGCCGTATCAGTACTCCTGAGACGCCTCCCCAGTTTTCTGTGGAATCAGCTGCACAGCTTTAATAGGGGCAGAAACTCTAGGAATGGTTCGCACATGCACGCGTGATTTCTCTGTGCTTATGCATCAGGGACAGGGGGAGCTGGCAGTCCTTTGCACATTAACTGGACTCCGGCTCCCATTAACAGTAGCCAGCATGGCCAGGTGTTGAGGATTATAAGAGCCGTAGCCTAAAAGGACCGCTAATGGTTGCCAGGGTACCCACCTTCTATAGTGCTTGCAAAAAGTCCCAGTGATTATCCCCTCAAAAAACCCCCAACAAGGTACAACAGAAAGTTCTGTCTCCCTGCTCAACTTGTGGCTGAGCTTCTCTTACATTGAACGAACCCCTTAAATGTGCTCACATTTCATTGGATGCTGAGACTTGACACCCAACCTCTGTTCTGAACTGAGCGGTGCAAAGAGCTTCCCTCTCAGAGTGACTGTGACGGTGGCTGGTGTAGGTGATGCGGCAGCCATTTTGGGTCATCTCACCTGCCTCATGGCCCCAAAGAGGTTGGCAATACCTCGTTCCCACACCCCTGCTGTATACTTCAGGGACTAGAGGACCCTCAAGGTCCCCTCCAGCTCTACTGTCCTATGATTCTATGTGATACACATGACTCACTTGAAAAAAACATTGCAAGGGAGGCAATGTGAGAATTCTGCCTGAGGTGTTAATACCGTTTGATGCTGCAGTTACCAAGAAATAACCATGACTTGTGTGAACCAGCTTGGTGCTTCTAATGGAACCACACCAAGCAAAAACCAAAGGGCAGCAGTGTTGTTTTTAAACCACCGCTGTATTTCCACTACGCTTTGTTAAAGCTGCATCTGTTGAATTTCTGCCTGTTGTGCAGCTGTTAAAAAGGCAAGCACTTCTGTGAGGAACAAGCAGAGAGGCAAAATGCTGTGGGCGAGGGTGGGGTTTCCCCCACTTCCTTCAATGTGATGAAGTTATCAGAAGGAAGAGTTGAATTCTTCAGTCTTGATTGGGGTGGAATATTTTTGACTGGCAGGCCTTGAACTCTGTTAACACCCCTTGCTTGACTGCCTGGAGGAGAAAGAGGGTAATATTAAGATTCAATGCTGCATCGACTTAGGCCCTGCCTACTGTTGCCCCTTCAGAAGAGAATGCAGCCCACCCTCTGAGAAAAGCTCACCACTCCCTGTGCTAGATAGGGTTCAATGCAAGAGCTTTTCTATTAAGCGATGACTTACAAAATGATGTTTTACATAACAATTAAGCTGCCCATTATTTAGCCTATAACACATGTTATCGTAGGCGGTGTTTTGCTTGTTTTAAAAAATACGGCTGTGATTAATCCTGCTCTTGAGGCACATTACTTCACTTTCCCATTGGGGTTGCCAGCTTTTCTTCCTGGATTTTATAATGCTATTGCAAGGACCTTGCCAGATTTTCAAACAGGCCACTGCAGTTTTAAAGGCAGTCTGCAGACAATGCTTGTGTTCCTGCTGGTGGAAACCTTAACCTGCTGATTCATGCATATCAAACATCTGCTAAAGGGCCACCCTCTGCTATACATTTAAAGCAATATCATACCACTTTAAACGGGTCAGGGTTTCTCCCAAAGAATCCTCTGAAGTTTTCTCAGTGAGCCACTACATAGATACATTTATCAGTGAATTGTTACATTTGGTATTGTGCAGCAAAGGCCCTTTGAATAGACAGGAAGAAACTGTGATGAAGTGTTTTGTGGGGACAAATCACAAAAGTCACAAAAGTGATTGTGCTGATTTTGGTAGTGGGCTGCATGTGCATGATATCTGCTGGAGGGGCAACCCCCCCAACCTATACATAAATTCCTGCAACAAAGGCTGCTTTGTATTGATGAGATGAGAGTTTGTTTCAGATTAGACTGAATAAATAAATGAGTTTACCCTGCGAAAGCAAGCTCACACCTCTCATTGAGTCTGTATACATACCACTTAAGGGACATATGTAAGAGGCTTGTTTATATTTTGGCAATGTTTTCGCCAAACGTAGCTGCATTGTTGCATACTTTATGGATGTCCCACAATCATTATTGTTGTTATTATTATTATTATTTTATAAAGTAGCTGTTTTTCTGTGCTACAAATCAAGCACTGCTAGGAGTTTTTTCTTTCTTTTTGTTTTCTAATGCATTACTTATCAATAAAAAAGCGGTGTGGTGTAATTTTTTATTCTGAAAGTGTGGCCCAGAGAAAAAGTGTGGGGAACTGTATACTATAATACGATTGAGGGGGAGGGGGCTCTCAAGTAAAGCTTCATGCCTCTGATACCTCACCCCCCCCCCCAATTCTTTAATTGTGGGCTTAATTTTACAGGGCTCTCTTCCAATCAAGGTCTGATTATGTCCCTTTGCTACTGACCTCTCCACACCTAACAAAGACTTAAAAAAAAAAAGTTGGGGAAGAGGGGTTATTGGGCTGTTTTTGTTTTTATTATGTATTTTGTGTTTTTATATGGTGATTTTCTGTTGTAACCACCCTGACACCTGGGGGTACAAGGCTGTATACAAATTATTATTATTAATAATAATATAGCAACCCATGAGTTATATTAATTGGCATTTGATTTTATAGTCATAACTGATTCATTTTTTAAAATTATTTTTTGTATCCCATCTTTGTGCACTGCATGGACGCTCTTGCAGTCGAGTGATTTATAAACAAAACGACTAAGTCGAAGCTGGAGCCAGGACTCCCGTTTCCTCCCTTTCCAACTCCTTGAATGGTGAGTGCGCTCTCCGGATTCAAGAGCCAGGACTCCTGGGTTCTTCTCGTGCAACATGAACTCTAACGGGTTAAAAGCCGTGGCGCACCAGAGAGGTCAGGCTTCCCGGGTTTCCTCGCCCAAAGCCTCTTTCTGAAACGTGACGCCTTATAAGCCACCAACCGGGATCGCCTCCATTCTCCGGGGGCTCTAGCGCGGACGCGTGGAACAAATCCGGTGACTTGGACACCTGGGTCCCTCCGGAGGTGCGTGGGATTTTGCTGCCGGGAGGGAGGCAGGGAGGGAGACGCTTCTTGGGCGCAGTCCAGGCTCCGCCTAGGCGGTGCTTACGCCGGCTGTGGTTTCTCTGCTTGAGCTTCCGCGTCCGGGAAGGGCTGGCTGGAGGCGTGCAGGCGACTCGGTTTTCTGGGGTGGGTGAGCACCGACCTCTCCAAGAAAACCGATAAAACAGGCTCTGTTGGTGGGGCTGACCTCCCACCCCGTACCTCTCCAAAGGCGGTTAGGGGGTGGCGCCGGCTAATTTTTCAAGGAAAGAGGCTGTAGGTTGCAGCAGAGGCGGACCTCGCCTTGAGAGTCCTTTTGCAAATTTCGCAGAAGAGGGGGGGGGGGGAAATCCCTGATAGGAGGAAAGAGAAAGAGAAAGATTGTGGAATGCGAGAAAGAGAAAGATTGTGATCAGCTCAGGTGGGTGGTATATAATAATAATAATAATAATAATAATAATAATAATAATAATAATAAATCTAAATGGAGGGAGGAAGCAGCTTATAGAGGTGACTCTTTGGCCAACCTGTACCGAATTTGCAAGCCTGAATGAATTCGGGTGGAATTGGTTTCCTGCATCGCGCGCAAACCATGGTTTCTGGTTGCCGACTGGCAAGCGGCGATAAGGGGCTGCTGGGGGGTGTGTGTGGCTACTGTGCCTTTAACATTCATTAACTTAAAGCTTCTGCGAGCGATGGGTGTGGCTCAGTGGTAGCGTTGGACATGTATAGGTTGCCAGGTTCAGTTGCACGTACCGTATATCTGCTTTGGGGCTGGGAGAGAGAGAGAGATCACTGCATGAAACCCGGAAGAGTCGCTGCAGGTCAGTGTATGCATTCCTGAGCCAGAGATGGACCCAGTGGTCTGGCTTTGGTATATATGGCAGTTCCCTATGGATGTTTGCCCAACGCGTTTGTTTGTTGAATGAGCAGAATAGGAGATAGGGGAGGGAGTTTCATTGTGGCGGGCGCCAACGCTGCAGGGAAATACAGGAACTGAAAGCAGGAACCGAGAGACAGTGGCTTCAGATAAACATGGGAATTAATTCAATTAACCAGGAGGCAGGAAGAGCCTGGGGGTTGTGGCTGGGGGTGGTTGTGCAAGGCTTTGTGACTCACTGAACATTTGGATAGGGTGGAATGCTGTGGGTGCAGCTATGAGTGGCAGGGTGGGTGGGGCCTGCCTGGGCCTTTGGACTTCTAGGGAATCTTCCAACTTCATTTCCTCAAATTTTCTGCTTTTCAAAAAAAAATAAGTTATTTTCACCATGGTGCCACAAGGGGCTGCTGTGCTAAAAGGATGCATAACCCTAAACCTGGGGTCTTTTACACCCTAAGTGTTGAAAGGATACCACCCCACAACTGCAACATTTCTCACTGAAAGCTTGCGTGAAGTATTTCCTCAGATCCATTGAGACCCGACAACATTAGGAGAGCCATAGGTTTCTCATTCCCGGCTGAAACCCAGCAATGTTTGCTTAAAGAAGTGGCAGTATGGGGGCCTAAGAAACACTTCATTAAAACACCAGCGTGTTAAATTCACACTAACGGATGCCTAGTTTGTTCATTAACTTGTGCAGCTGATTTGCGGGAAGCTTTCTAGGTGCTATGTGCAACGTGAAGGTACAAAGGTAAAAACACAGGAATTGGTAAGGGACCTCAGTGGTCATCTTAGCCCATGCAGGTATCCCACTGCTACAGCAGCCTTGATAAGGTGACCAGCCAGCCTTTTAATAAAAACTTTTGAGCAGCCACTGCAAATCTTGCCACTCTTACCCGCCACAAATCTGTTGAAGAGTTGCACAGCAAATATGATTTTGCTTTATCATTGCCATCGAGTATCCTGCTTAACACATGCAGAATAAACTTTCCCTTGGTTCTGAATGCCAAGAACAGGGTAATAAACAATGATAATGATCTTCCACTTACTGAGCACCAGAGATGCTGTTCTGCAAGAATTTTACGCCCCTCTAAGTATTCTGAAGGCATCGTCTGGAATTGCAAAGCCATGAAAACAATTACAAATCCAATACAGGTACTGAGTGGGCTGAAGATCTCCACTTAAGACAGCTGGTTAAAAAAGAAATTATTTTAAATACAATAAAGTTCCTGTCTAATAAATAATGGTGGGGTGGTGGTGGTTTTCCAACAAGTAGGTGCCACTACACCAAAGGCCCGATTATGACATAGTGTGGAGTTGGTCCTCCTGAGGTCGTTGCATGTAGCACAGCCTTCTCCTGCAGAATAATAATAATAATAATAATAATAATAATAATAATTTATTATTTAAACCCTGCCCATCTGGCTGGGTTTCCCCAACCACTCTGGGCGGCTTCCAACAAAAGATTAAAAATGCATTAAGAGTGTAGCATTCAGCTGGTTTTATAAGGGATGAGAGGCTCTTTCAGGTACCCTGCTCTCAAATCTGCATAGGGCTTGTTCGCGTTGAGTTCCAAAGTCTATTCTTTCTCTTTGCAGACGTCCAAGCACCCAGCGGCCTTCCCAGTGAAGTCCATGGATTCCTCTGCCTCCCTCTTTGGGGAGAAGCCCTTGCTTCATGCTTGCGCCCCTGCTTCTCTCACCCTTCCAAAGCTGGAGGAAGTCCAGGCCCGACTCTTGCAGCCCATTACCCCGTCTGCTTCATGGCTAGCCTCGCTGAAGCCCCTCAGTGCCCAGAGCCAGGTCGTGGCGGGCTCCTTGACAACGCCAAATCCTCTGGATTTCAAATGGCTCGACTCAGTCCTTGAGCAGACACAGGTAAGCATGGCTGTGGTAATGCTACTAGCAATAACACCACCAACAATAATTATTTCACAAAATTTGGTTTATTTGGATGCATGTCTGATCCATGATGGGGTTAATGGTCAAAGCCCTCCCCACCCAAAGAATCCTGGGAAAGACAGTTTCATGACCATGCTAGAAAAGGAGGTTTTTTCACAAAATGATAATTCTTAGGTGTGCTCAGAAGCGGAAGCCACAAGGCGTCGTCACTGGGAGTTGATTCAAATGGAGCTGGGGTTTCTTTCCCTTTTCCCCCTTTGGGTGCTCCCAGATGGGTGGGTGTTGTGGGATCAGTTCAGTTCCTGCACATCTCTAATGTGGGTGGGGAGATTTTGATGCAGGGAAAATGTTTCGACATTTCAAAAGTAGCGTAGTACCAGGAAATAGGCCCTATGTGATACACCTGAATGTGTAGATCTGCGCTGCTGGCCAGTGTGCCGCTGCTGCTATACCTCCTTTCCTTCCCCAGTGTACTGTCCCCAGCCAAGGGAAGTGAGAGTTGTATGGCAGATGTAAAGGCAAATGGGATTCTGCTTGGCGTTAAGCTTTTTCATGTGTTACGCTGAACACAGGTGCAGGCTGTCTATATAGGTACATGTGTTTGTGCGAAAGTGTGTACGCTTGCTGATTTGTACAGTGGTACCTCAGTTTAAGTACTTAATTAGTTCCGGAGGTCCGTACTTAACCTGAAACTGTTCTTAACCTGAAGCACCACTTTAGCTAATGGGGCCTCCCGCTGCCGCCGTAGCACGATTTCTGTTCTCATCCTGAAGCAAAGTTCTTAACCTGAAGCACTATTTCTGGGTTAGCTGAGTCTGTAACCTGAAGCGTATGTAACCCGAGGTACCACTGTACAGCCAAGTGTTTTCCACACACTGTATATACACTTGTGAGTGGTATTGCATGAACACCCTCATTCCTGCCACTAATTGTTCGTTTATCGTTCCCTATTCCAGGCAAGGCAGCCTGCAGCATCTGACATGAAGAAACTTGTGTCGTATTCTGCCTTCTCTGAACCAAGGCTGCTCTGGTTGGAGAATTCCCTTCTGAAGCAGCCTGCCCACTTGGCTGTTCAGGGGCTGGAGGAATCCAAGGCTCGCCTGCTGCGTCCTATTTCCACCTCTGTTGCTTTATCAAAGCCTTTGGACGTGCAGTTCTCTCCCCGATTGGATCCTCAGGAAAGAATCTGTGCCTCAACATCCTTGGGGTTGCCACCGGGTTACACAGCCCAGGATGAGGCTTTTGGACCAAGCACCAAACTGGAAGAACCACAGTTGCAAGTAAGACTTCAGTTGGACAAGGGCCTATACAGGCCAGGCCCAGTTGCTGGAGCATTGTCATGGCAACAGGCTATTGTGTGAGGGAGGTTTCAGCAGCAGTAACTTTGGCCAGCTGGAGAAGGTTGGGTTGGATGGCAAAGGGAATGGAGGAAAGTTTTATAGCCGGGGGGGAAAAAAACCGTCTAGGCAATTAGGAAAACCTGGGTTTTAAGAGTTTTCCTTCCATAAATTCAGGCCAGTAGCCAAAGCAGTGGCCCTCCACTGGACTACAAATCCCATCATCCCTAATCGTTTGCTGGGGTTGATGGGATTTGAAGTCCAAAAACATCTGCAGGGTCACAGGTTCCCCATCCCTGAGCTTGAGGGGGAATCCTCAGTCATAGTCCACACACGTTCATTGCTGTTTTTACTTGGGTGAAGGGTTCTTGGTAGTGGCGCTCGCCCTGTGGAACACCCTGCCACCAGATGTCAAAGGAAAAAACAACTACCAGACTTTTAGGAGATATCTGAAGGCAGCCCTGTTTAGGGAAGCTTTTAATATCTGAAGGACTATTGTATTTTAATATTTTGTTGGAAGCCGGGTATAAATAATATGGGGATGGGGGTATAAATAATAAATTATTATTATTATTATTATTATTATTATTATTATTATTATTATTATTATTATTTACAAACAACATCTGAGGAGTGTAGCCAGATGTGGTCACAAATTAATACACATTTTAACATTCCTGGTTGTGGTCGCTTTTTTGTGTTTTCAGGGGTTTCAGATGAAGCATTTGCACGGGTCTTGTGCCTGAGAACTTTGCTGGTGCTTCTATACTCACTGGTAAAAGACACCTGTACAATGAATATTGGATAATGCTTGTAGAGTGGTTGCAACTTTGACTAAGGGCCAGTGGGGTTTCTTTCCCTGCAGGAGGAAAGGGATGAGGCGGAAGCTGCTGGGGCCATCCCAGAGTACATTCTGACTTTGCCCGAAGATGACCTGAAAGTGCAGTCGGAAGAGGACGATTCTTTGGCTGATGAGCTGCCTGTGGAGAGCAAAGAGCAGCAAGTGAAAGATCAAAAGGTGAGAGGTGTTGTGCTGGTAGGAACCAGGGGTTGGGGAGACATTGGATTCACCTTGCGATTAAAAACAAATTGCCTATTTTCAATTTCCAAAGTGCTATGTGAACTGGAATACTGTCTTTTTCTAAGTTCACATTGCTCCAAATTTTGCAGTACAGTTCTCCAGCCAAATGACAGATTGTTATGGGTTGGGGGGGGGTCATTTATAGGTTGGGGGTCAGTCTGGATGACCATAGGGCCCTTCCAAACCTGTGATTCTGTGCATCTGGTGTTAGAATCTATCAGCGTTAACTTGTGGAACAAGTCAGACTAGCTCCTTTGTGGCAGCTCAGCTAATTTTACCCATCACCTGTTTCTTAGAGTGAGTTCTGTTGCTATAGAGACAAGTGGGTGGGCCTTCTTCCACCAGCTTGGCTGGATGGCGGGTCAGTCTGGGATGGAAAAGAATAGGCTAAACATGTACGTGTGTGTGTGTGTGTGTGAGAGAGAGAGAGAGAGAGAGAGAGAGAGAGAGAGAGACAGACAGACAGACAGACAGACAGAAAGTGTTTTGCTGATGCTGGAGAGATGGAGACATGTTTTGTTCTGTGTTGGATCCAACACTGAGTTTGCAACTTCCTTGGAAACGTAACGGGAAAGAAAGATCTGCTGGGATGTTAATGCTGTGTTGATCTCCTCCATCCTATGCTCGGGTTGTGTTAATAAAACCAAAATATCCCAAAGAAACTGCAGTTTCCATTGACCTTCATTTCAAGGGATCTAAACCCCAGGAAAGCAGAGGCCACCCCTCGAGTCTCTCACCACGAAGTGATTGGAGTGTGATTGGAGTGTACACAACAGTATACGAAAAAAGCATATAATAGGGTCAAGTTGCATAAAACTGCATATATTTGTGAAATTAACACGGAATGCATTTTTGCGTATGGAAATAATTGCTTTGCAAAAAAAATAAATGTGTACAGTAGGTGAAACGGCATACAGGCAGGTGTATATTAGGAGAAATTTGCACTGAAATGTATATGAACTTTCATGAGGGTTTTTTCTTAACTTGCAAACTGATGTTGGGGGCCGAGTTTGGAGAAACAAGAGAAACTGGAAGGGACAAATTGGCTTGTTCCTAGTAGGAACACAGTGGTTCTGGGTTGTTGTTTTTGGATGGGGACTGGAAAATAGTGCACACGATACAACATGGGCCATGCAGCCGAGTGTTCTTGGATATAGAGGTGAAGATTTGCTGTTAGTATTAGGTTTCCGTTTCAACTGCTGAGTTGATAGGGGCTTCTTGTAATGGGCAAACTGGAACCAGCACCCACCCACCAAGCCCAAGGCAGTCACCTGCCCCTAAATCTAGCCCTAAGTGAATCCAGAGCTTCCAGCTTTTCATCCAGTTCCAGTGGTGGATTCTTAGAAGCTTAAGAGTGGTTGGTGTCCACTGGACTAGAACCTTGAAATTTGAAGGAAACTCCCATGAGTGGCTTCCTAAGGCTTTTTCCTCTAACCCCTTCCTCCTTTTTTAGTTGATGTTGTTGAGCCTGGCCTGCTGTTCACTGGTGGAAGGACCGAAGTTTGGAAATCCTCCTGGTGAGCTTCAGCAGGCATTGATGGAAGTGTGTGAGAGCCTAGCAGAGCACGATCCTGAATTCATTCTCAAGGTACAAGGGGGCAGTTAACTGGGAACCTGGATTTCTGGGGGTTGCACCCAAAAAGTCACAAGGGTGTGTGTGTGAGAGGCATTGCAGTGCAATCATTGGGCCAGAAAGAAAAGCTTGCCTGTTCTCGATGTGTGTTTAATATTTACCTAGATTGTTTTCATGAATGCCATTGAATTCCCCAAGTGCTGACGGCACTCTTGTTGCAAAATGTGATTATAATAATTCTTTCTCTTAAAAAAACCTGAGGATATTGTCAATTATATAGTGGACATTGGCAGCAGTGTGGCAGAGTGCCAATTGTTGAGAATCGCAAGTGGGAGAATTTCTTCCAATAAAGTACCTAAATTATTGCATAAGGATAAATGTGAATTAAAATGCAGAAGCACGTGGCTCTTTTTATCTGTACGCTAGTCTCTTTTTTGTCCTTTTAATGTTGACTCTTTATTTTTATTTTGTGTTTTTATGTCCCATACTGTCCCCCTAGGCTCAGAGTGGCATGCAGCAGTTTTTCTAAATGTCATTAGGCCACATCTATGCCTCACATTTAAAGCACCACCTCACAGCAGTGGCTTCCCCCAAGGAATCTTGATAACTCTGGTTTGTTAAGTGTGCTGAAAGTTGATTGGAAACTTCTCTTGCCTTCGCAGAGCTACAATTCCCAGAGCAGTTAAACAATCTTTTCCCCCAGGGAACTCTGGGAGTGTTAAAAGAAATTTTGCAGAGTTCATTTCATTTCTCTAGAGCTGTTCCCTGGAGGGAGGTAGATCTTCTTTCCTAGGCTCTGGGATGCTGTTCCTTTCCAGAAGCTGCCATTGTCCTTGGCAAATTATCTGGTTGTAACAAATTAAAATAGACTGGTTCTGAAACTGTCTCCAGGTGGGAACTGGTATTTGAAAGCTCTTGAGCTGCAGAAGGAATGTGGAAATTAAAGAACAGCGAAAAAAGAATCCTCATATCGAATTGTGTCATTTTTGCTTTTGTTCCTTCTATTGTGTGATCACAGAGGGCTAGAAACTTACATCTCCAAAAGCATGGAATCTGAGCTAAGAACATTATCTGCATTGGAGCTTTCAGTGCTAACCTGGAATTGCTGGATGCAGTTGCCTGCCCAACAAAAACGATGGTGTTCTATGTCAGGTTTGGCACAGTAGTTGTGCCGTCGTCCTTCTTGTGTCAGAACCCAAGAGGTGTGACAAACACAGGATACGAATGAGGTCCACCTTTCTAGGAAAATGTCCAGACCAGCTGCCTCATCTTTGTGTAGTGGTGTCCTCATATTCACTTCAACATCTCTAGAAACCTGTGCACGTTCTCTCTCCCTCAATGACAGGTTGCCCTGTACACTCGCCAGGAACTGAATATCCGCAGTACGGCCAATTTTCTCCTGGCGCTGTCTGCCCGCCTTTTGCCCTGCCGCCCACATCTGCGACGGTATTTCTGCCACACTGTGCAGCTTCCCTCTGACTGGAAGGAAGTGGCCAAACTCTATCAGGTAAGGAGAGAATGACCGCACAAAATCCTTTAGCAGAGAGTTCCAGTGGTAATCCAGGATGCAGCGCTGTTTCTCATCCTGGTGATCACATGGTGCTATTATTTTTCTCTTGCATGCAGAGCCTAGCAGGGGAAGGAAAAGCTCTGGCTCCAATGCCTTGCTGCCTTCGTGCTGCAATGGCTGATAAGTTCCGGCAGTTTGACATGTACCAGTTGGCCAAATACAATAACCGCAAGAGCCAGGGGAAGAGAAGCCGTCGGCCGAAACCCAGGAAGGTGGGTGCTTTGATTTCAGAGTTCCTGATCATCTTTGTACTTTCTAATATTGGCTAAACATGAACTGACTTTCTGCGATACCACGGAGTGTTCAGAAACATTCTAACGGCTTGGAGGAAGGTTTCTGTAGCAGGGAATACTCTTAGTGTGAGGGAAGTGAGCTGCAATTTTGATGGTTGAGTGGGGACAGAGCTTGCATCACTGGGCTGGATGAGTTGAGAGGTTTTGAGCCCAGGGCCAGGAAGTGGCTATAGGGCTAAATATGCAAAGGTCTTGTTTTTTGCTTTTTTGGTTTGGAAAGAACTAATCTATAGATACTCCTGAAGGAGCGTCTCCACCCCCATCGTTCTGCCCGGACACAGAGGTCCAGTGCCGAGGGCCTTCTGGCGGTTCCCTCACTGCGAGCAGCAAAGCTACAGGGAACCAGGCAGAGGGCCTTCTCGGTAGTGGCGCCCGCCCTGTGGAACGCCCTCCCATCAGATGTCAAAGCAATAAACAACTACCTGACATTCAGAAGACATCTTAAGGCAGCCCTGTTCAGGGAAGTTTTTAATGTGTGATATTTTAGTGTATTTTGGTTTCTGTGGAAGCCGCCCAGAGTGGCTGGGGAAACCCAGCCAGATGGGTGGGGTACAAATAATAAATTATTATTATTATTATTATTATTATTATTATTATTATTATTATTATTATTTATTATTAGATGCAGGAATGCTCGTTGAAATTTTTTTCATGTGGAACATGACAAATTCTTCTGTTGGAAAAATGTACAGAAATGTCTTGTTCTCTTGTATCTAACCCTGTACCTCTTTCTTTCTTTCTTTCTTTCTTTCTTTCTTTCTTTCTTTTTTGGTGAAGGCTCCAATCGGGTATTTATCTTCTGCTTTGTGAGCTTTGAGCACCAGAAACTGTAAAATGCAGACACCAGGCTTATAGAAGCTTATCCATATTGGGGCATATCTGTAGTACCAGGAGTATTTGTGATGTGTAGTTGGCCCAGGGACCCTGCACTGTTTATTTATGTGGCTAATGCTTGTTCATTTCATTTCCTCAGCAAGAGCCAAGAGCTTCTCACTGGGAAGAGCATTGGCCTGGTCGGAATACATTATTTGCAACAAAAGCCAGATTGCTCCAGAGGAAGGTAAGTCTCTAATTGTGTATAGCTCAGGGGGTAGGAAACTTTGAAGTGTTGTGTTGAGGTCTCCTGTCTTCAAAGAAAGGGCTTTCAAAACGTCCCTGAAGAAGCAAAGTGGCTTTTGAGATTTCTTAGTCCTCTTGTCAATTGCTTCCCACCAGTTTGAAGAGGAATTGAAAAAGGAAAAGGTGTGTCCAGCAGCCACCAAGGACCCCTTCTCCCTAAAGGCTTTGATCCAGCGCCTTCACATCTCTGAGCCGGCCCAGCTTGTAATGAGTGTCCTGGGACGCAGGTGAGGCTTCCTGGGTAGCATTGAATCTCCCCTCCTCCTGGCCAATGGTAGCCTTTCGGTTTCTGAAGTGTGAGCAGGTAAGGTCTATGTATTCTCTACTCTGACTGGCAGTGGCTCTTGGAAGCTTTTGG
The DNA here is from genome assembly GCF_964270895.1 of Podarcis filfolensis. NCBI lineage: Eukaryota > Metazoa > Chordata > Lepidosauria > Squamata > Lacertidae > Podarcis > Podarcis filfolensis. The sequence goes on along the minus strand of NC_139615.1, from coordinate 13,260,527 downwards.
GCAGGAGTTTCTTTCCACCTGATTTAAACGGCCTTGGTCAAGTATACCTGAAGGAGTGTCTCCATCTCCATCGTTCTGCCTGGACACTGAGGTCCAGCGCCGAGGGCCTTCTGGCGGTTCCCTTGCCGCGAGAAGCCAAGTTACAGGGAAACAGGCAGAGGGCCTTCTCGGTAGTGGCACCCACCCTGTGGAATGCCCTCCCACCAGATGTCAAAGAGAAAAACAACTACCAGACTTTTAGAAGACATCTGAAGGCAGCCCTGTTTAGGGAAGCTTTTAATGTTTAATAGGTTATTGTATTTTAGTGTTCTGTTGGAAGCCCCCCAGAGTGGCTGGGGAAACCCAGCCGGATGGGCGGGGTATAAATAATAAATTATTATTATTATTATTACTTCATCTAGAGATGCCAGGGATTGAACCTGTGGACCTTCCGAATGTTAAAAGGGATGCTCTGCCACTTAACTCACTCCTTCCGAAAGGAAGCATGTGGCTTGGACTGAACAGCAGGTTCCGAGGATGGGGCTTTTATAGGACCTGGTGGGCAGGGATTGGCCCTCGGAGGGGGTCAGCTGACGGAATGCTTCAGCTGGTTGTTGAACTGCATCCTAGATGGCGCTGTTGAGCCCCAGAGCTGTGTCAGGCTTGCAGTGGAAGCAGAGGCATGCATGACAATTAAATAAATAAACCTTGGTTTGACAAACCCACCTAACCTGTTAAATTTCACGGTTGAGCTAATAAATCATTTTGCAAGAATTCCAGCAATCAGCATATACTAAATGATCCATATGGGCCATGATTCACCAGTGGGCTTCAAATCAGCCTTCAGCCAGCCCACCTTCGCCCTAAATCTCCTTCTCTTGCTTGAACTCTCCAGGTACCCCTCGGATTTAAATGCCTTCTCGCGAAGTCGCCTCCCCGGGCCCTGGGACTCCAGCCTTGCTGGCACTCGCATGAGGCTGCCGAAACCTCAGACCTGGGAGCGGGACCTTAGCCAATTGGGGAACAAGGCCAAGGCCTGGGAAGAGCTGATTGGTAGGTGTGAGAGAGAAGATGATTTTTGTTGTGGTTGTTTCCCCATCTGCTGAAAAGTGGTGTCCCAATATCCCAGTTCACACCTGTGGCAACTGAAGAAAATAATTATTTTGTTCGCTGACATACATTTTTGTGGGAGAAGCAGGACTTGGTTCAGTTTGGTCTGCTGAGCAGACCAGCTCCATCCGGCTTCCCCCAGACCCTCAGTTGCTTCTGTTCCAGCCAGTCATGATACAGAAATACTATTTAGCTTTCAAGAATCAGCAGCTGTTTTCTCCTCCCCCCGCTTTGTCTGCTTTCCCCCCTTCTGCTCGTTCTTGATTGCTTATATGCTGTTCTGGGAACCATTTTGGTTGAACAGTGAGGTACAAATGCTTTAAGTATGTTGTGTTTCTGCTTACCACCAGACCCCTAGGATTCTGCCTGTAGAAGGAGCATGCCTTCCGCGATGTGAAAACTTTGGCCTGGTTTCAAAATTGGGGAAACCTCCAAATCTCAAATGTTAACTAGGCTGTAGGTTGCAGAAAATCTCTAGCTTCAGCGTGAGAGTTGTTGGTGCGGAGTTCTGACTTTGGCCCAAAGTTTGAGTCCCTTCCAAGCTTCAGTTGTTGGCCTTTTGCAGATGCAGGCAAGCTGCCTTTCATGGCCATGCTGCGGAATCTGCGCAACATCTTGCGGACCGGGGTCAGCGATCGACACCACATGCGACTGTTGAAGCGCCTGGAGGACAAGGTGAGGCCCTCGTACAGATTTTATTTTTTAACAGCAGCTTAGGAAGGTGCTCAGGGATTTGTCTTTCTAACCCAGGATTATGGGGTTAAACTCTCCAGGTTCTTTCCTAGAGAAAGGTCACTTGCTACCTGAATCTCAAGCTTCTCATCCCTTTTCTGCCACGTTTCTAGACATAGGTATGTGCTTTAGAGCTCCGTGTCTGAGCGCTGTTTTGTTTTCATTTTTGCCTTGGCGCTTTGACCATTCTTGTGTTGCAACAAGAGTATGGCTTCCATTTGCACCTATGGAAGAAATGTTGAAGTATTTTTTTTGGGGGGGGGACTATTGGCACAACAGCAAAATCTGCCCCTGATGGACAGCCTTAATTTTCAGTACCTCGGTTGTAATAGCAACTTTAATGCGCAGTGCATTGATTTAATCTGCCCTTTAATCTGCAAGCACTGCCCTTGCTTCTCCTGTTGACATTTTTCTGCCCCTCCCAGGAATCCGTCATTCGCAGCAGGCAGCTCCCTTTCCGGTTCCTTTCGGCCTTCAAGGTCCTGAAAGATCTGGAAAATGAACTCAGAGAGGCGGGTAAGGCCTGCACACTACCCAGGTTGCACTAGAGGGCATTTTGGATAGAAAACAGGGGTGAGGATCCTTGGGCTTGGAACTACGTGTGGCCCTCCAGGCCTCTCTGTATGGCCCTCAGAGATCTCTCCAGGCCACACCCACCAGCAGCTCTGTCCTACACTCATCTCGAGTGCATTTGCCTGACTGGAATGTGACCTTAGGCTATGCTGGTACCTCTTGCCTTGCCCAGGAGGTGTGTGTGTGTGTGTGTGTGTGTGTGTGTGTGTGTGTGTGAACCTGACTTCTGCATTGCTGTCATGTAGCCTACAGTACAAAAGTAATGGTCCTTTCCATTGCTCCTCCCACTTCTGCCTCTGCCACCAGGGGCCACTGGCATGTAGGCCCTGTAACAGGGCAGTCCAGCTTTGCATACCAAGCGGTCCACAACAGTACTTTGGCACGGAACCCATGGCCTGCACACTGCCTTGTTGCACTTGTGGGGTGGGTGGGAGAAAGCAAGCCCCAAATTTGATGCCCCTCCAGCTATTGTGCTTCCTTCCCAGAGCTGGATAAGTGAGGCTCTTCTAGGACCCTGTCAGAGCCCTCACGCCTTCTTCCCAAAGCCTAGCGGCTTGCTTACCTGGCTTTGGGAAGGCAGTGCAAGGGCTGGGTGTGTGTGAAATGTTGCTGAGGGCCGCCAATGAAGTACTCAAGGCTGTGTATTGGACTGTCCCTCAGCCTGTCCCCACCCTAGATACGAAATGTATTTTATCACTGCTGGCCTCAGGTGTCGGTGATCTGACTGCGGCACAGGGAAAATTACAGAGAGGGGAGGTTGATGGGGAGGGGGCAGAGTCTATGAAAGTGAGAAAGGCAGAAAGGATTGATGGAGTTTGGCTGAGTGACTTTCTAGACACCTGAGTGGGGTGGGTGAGTTAGTATGACAGCAAGGGCAGCTAGGTTTTCTGTAGGTTGTACAAATTTGCAGCAGCCTTCGAAGAGAGCGGGTGGGCTAGAAGTTGCTGGCTGGGATAAACACCTTACCAGCCCCCTCTCTTTCCCCCTTCCCTACAGAGACCCCCTTCCCTAGCAACAAAGACATCATCCTCAAGATCATACATCGACATGGGTTGAACATCTCCTATGGGAGGTCATCACTATCTTGGACACGGCGAAGCCTGCGTGGGTGTCTGGAGATCCCCGTTATCTTCAGTATGGTGAAGCGCGAGAAGAGGAAACTCCTGAAGGCCAGGTAGCGATGGGGCTGGCTGTGTGAGAGGCGGACTGTTCACATCAGAAGTGCAGGGAAGCAAGAGGGGAAGTATGTGCTTCCACAAGGAGGCAAAATGTCACTCTTGCCCAGCATCCTGCCAACAGCAGCCAATCAAATGCTTCCAAGACGCTTGGAGGCGGGGCCTTCTGTCTCCAGCCTCTTTCACCCAGAGATGCATTGCAATGGAATATGGGAGTTTCATTTTTAGCTATCAACAGGATTAGACAAATCCTGGAGGGGGATAATGCTGTGTTACTCCCTTCACTGTTGAAGGAAGTATACCTCTGGATATCAGTTGCTGGGAATTACAGGAGGGGAGAGGGGTTTTGTGTGTGGGTGGCACTGTGGTCTAAATCACTGAGCTTCTTGGGCTTGCTGATCAGAAGGTCGGCGATTCAAATCCCCGTGACGGGTTGAGCTCCTGTTGCTGTGTCTCAGCTCCTGCCAACCTAGCAGTTTGAAAGCACACCAGTGCAAGTAGATAAATAGGTACCGCTGCGGCAGGAAGGTAAAGGGCATTTCCATGCGCTCTGGTTTCCGTCACGGTGTTCCGTTGCGCCAGAAGCGGTTTAGTCATGCTGGCCACATGACCTGGAAAGCTGTCTGTGGACAAATGCCGGCTCCCTCGGCCTGAAAGCAAGATGAGCGCCGCAATCCCGTAGTCTCCCTTGACTGGATTTAACCATCCAGTGGGCGTCTGGTCAGCCACTGTGAGAAAAGGATGCTGGAATAGATGTGGATGTGAGGTCCGATATAGAGGGGTACTTGGAGTGAAGAGTACTGTGGCATAGCTATTGTCTTTTTTTTGTTAACAGACACATTCAAGGTTGTTTATATATTTCACCTACTCTTTTAAATAAAAAAAACACTACATCTCACTTTGCTGCAAAACACTACAGAGGAAGCTTCCATCATTGCAGTGGTGGCTCAGGTGTTGACTGGCATGTGTGTGTTCATTTGTTCGTCTGTCTTCCTTTACAGAGACATTCGCTGCAGCCACGCTCTCCTGCAACGCTACCAGGAGGCTCTGGAGAAAGCAATCCACATTGCCGTTCGGCACAATCTGCCCCCCATCCCTGGCCGCACCCTCATCCTGATAAAAAACTCAGACATGTTTCAGCCCTACGTGAAGGCCCAGGGTCTCTGCTGCCCCAACATCAATGGGCAGGATGACACTGGACGGGCCTCTCTCCCCCTTACGGTTTGTTCATCTTAAAAGCAACCTTTCTCTCTGTTTTCCCTTCCCTGTTGACTCGTTCCACAACAGGAGCTGTGTTAGGGCAAATGGGACACTTCCTTGCCAACCTCGCTTGTCCCCCACCTGCCTATTTCCTTTCTTAAAACCAGCCCAGAGGGTGTCCCTGGCTGCCATCTTCCTTCTGAGTTCTCTGTATTGCCCTCGTAGAACTCAGGAGGGAGGGGAAACCTTTAACTAGTTGACTCTGCTTGTCGTTGGCTTCGGATCCACTGATTATTATTAATTCATTTGTATGCCGCTTTCATACCGAATGGCTTCTAAAGCGGTTTACAAATGTAAAATCAATCCTAAAACCCATACCTGATTGAAATGCATAATACTAATTCATCAGAGCATTAAAACATCTTTAGTTTAAAATGTGTAAATGAACTAGTTTAAAAGCATGACAAATCAGGTAAAACAATAAGAAATCCTAAGTTTGGGCAACTGCTTGGCTGAACAGGTGTGTCTTCAGGAGCCTGTGGGATGCCAATACTGATGGGCTTCTTGTACTTCAGCTTCTTGCCCTATTAATATGACAACAGCCCTGCCCCACCAAACTTGCCCCCCCCCCCCGGTACTACCAGATTTCCAGCAAAATGTACCAGTTTTTTGCAGGAGCTGTACATTCGATTCATTTAATCTTCAAATATTTATTATTTTAGTATTTGTACCCCCTCTGTTTGACTTAAAAATAATTGCAGATGGTGGCTTATAACCTAATTTTTAAAACAGCTGTAAACCTCAGTTGTTACATTTTTGTTGTTGTTAATCAATAAAAGAAAATAATAATTAAAAAATGAAACGCCCGCTGTACAGGAAAAGGTCATGTTGATTGATGAGTAATAAAATCCTCTGGTCAGTAAAAGAGAATTTTCAGCTTGGTAGGCCAAAAAACTTCTTATTTTTCACACAACACCAGCTCAGAGGCCAGTTTCTGCGGCAAGATGATTCCTGCCAGTCCCTTAATTTTAAAACCTGTGTCTGGAAGCCGCAAGATTATAACGTGTAAAATGGCCTCCTGAAATTTCTTCCTGGCAAATCCACTGGCGATTTGAGCTTGCCTCTGGCAGATATAATTAAATCTAGGATAATTGAGGGTTGCTTCCAGACTGCAGCTGTTTTTAGGTGGGATTCAGTCACGTGCCAATACCAGCAATTAAAGTAGATTTGGAGTGTTGCAGACCTGCTTCGCTCCCCTCCCCCCACCCCAAAATCCTTGTGTGACAAGGGAAGTGTGGAATAAGTGCTTCTTAGTTGCTTGACACAACATCGTCTAAACTCCCCAGAAGCAAGTAAGTTTGGATGCTCAGTGAACAGATCACCTGGAAGCGGCTTGGCTTTTTCCACCTTGTTGTTGTTTAGTCGTTTAGTCGTGTCCAACACTTCATGACCCCATGGACCAGAGCACGTAGAGTCAAACGAATATTGGGCATGTCGAGGCGACTGCTTCTCCAGCCATAAGGGAGGCCTTCAAAGGGACCAGAGCTTTGCATATATATTTTTAAAGGAAAGACTTACTGTCTCTCCTCCAGAAGCTGGATGTGGCCATGCTGTTGGGTTCCATGGTGCATTTTGCGTCGGAGGAAGCCCAGATTCTCTTCAGCTACGAAGGACAAGAATTCAGGCCTGCTGCCATGACGGGCTCTGTGCTGACGGATGTGCAAGCTCTGCGAGATTTGGTAAGACCTGGAATTGGGGTCTGTGTGGAGTTCGTTTTCCTGGTCCAAGGGTGTGACTTCCCAAGGCAGGCTTAATCCTCTTCCCCTGCCCCGGCCAGGTCCTGAATCATAACAGGTGAGGAAGATAGGAAACTGAGTCAGCCCATTGATCCACCTGCTGATTGGCAGATATAAGTTCCTTCTGGGAGAACCCAGGGTGGAACTTGGGACCTTCTGCATGCCAAGCATGTGTTCTGCCACTGAGCTGCGACCGCCTCATGCCAAATAGAATTAAGCAAATCATAATATGGGAGAGAATCGGTCAAATCTCCCTACCCCTTTCTGTACTTACCTGGCATTTTCAGTTTCTTAAGGGGATCTTCTTTACAAACTTCGTATCCCAGATCACAAGGGATAAATTTAAAATGGAGCTGAGTTGTGAGCTTGCAAAGAGGAAGTGTTCCATTTTTTTTAAAAAAAAGGAGGGATGACAAACCTTAGGCCTCTGTTACAGCCTCCCTTTTTTGTTTTGTTTCCCCACCCCTGGGCAAAATGCCACCACTGAGCATAGCACCTGAACAACGTTTAAAAAAGAAAAAATAGATGCAAATTAGCTGAGAAAGAGAACAGTCTCTCTCTCTCTCTCTCTCTTTGTGTGTGTGTGTGTGTGTGTGTGTGTGTGTGTGTGTGTGTGTACCTTGGTTTTTGGTTTTTGGTGTGGACACAACGGCGGCTTTCATGCAGCATGTGGAAGGTTGGCCAAGGGTGACCCTCTGACCCAACCAAAAGTTTAGTCCCCCCCTCTCCCCCCTCTCTTCTCCCCCAACTTTGTACTGTATACAGCATTAATGTCTCACATTGAATGTAACTGATCTGTAGAAGCTCTTATCACCTGAAAATAGAGACAATGCACATACTTTTTAATAAAACTATTTTTTAAACAAAAAAAAAAAACCGTGCACAGGAGCCCTCAAAAAGCACTCTGTCTGTGCTGGTTTTGCAATGTATATTTTTATTGGCCCACCCCCCATTATACAACATCATGGGAGTTTGTGCTTGCAGTATTTCCTGTGTGTGAGTCTTTTTCAGTTGGGTTTCCCTTTTCTCACAAGGAAGGCTTGCCTACTGCTTCTAGGCGCAACAGGCCCTTGCCTCAGGAACCCAAGAAGCAACTCTTAACACTGAGCCCCCAGACCATTGTTCCATCTAGCTCAGGCTGTCCACAGTAGTGACTGGCAACAGCTCTTCAGGATTTCAGATGGGGAGGCGGGGTGTGTGTGTCTCCCAGCCCTACCCAATGATGCCAATGCTTGAATCTGGGGCTTTCTGCACCTGCTCACTCTGCCTGTTTTGTTTGCTTCCACTTCTAGAATGCATACTACAACTACGAAGAGGATCAGAGAGCCAGAGACGTCATCATGGACCTCATCGCTTGCCGCCAAAAGGTGAGTCTCTGGGCTTGCACTGTGGATGCATTAATTGACTACAACTTCTTTATTTGGTTGGCTACCTTAAGAATGAAAGGAAGGGGTTAGCTAATTGATTTGAATTTGAAAACGACTCAATAGAGCAGTCCTTCATTTCCTTTTTAAGTGGTGCGTACATCTGTTACGTACGGACGTAGGGACGCGGGTGGCACTGTGGGTTAAACCACAGAGCCTAGGGCTTGCTGATCAGAAGGTCGGCGGTTCAAATCCCCGTGACGGGGTGAGCTCCCGTTGCTCGGTCCCTGCTCCTGCCAACCTAGCAGTTTGAAAGCACGTCAAAGGGCAAGTAGATAAATAGGTACCGCTCCAGCGGTGTTTCCATGCGCTGCTCTGGTTCACCAGAAGCGGCTTGGTCATGCTGGCCACATGACCCGGAAGCTGTACGCCAGCTCCCTTGGCCAATAAAGCGAGATGAGCGCCGCAACCCCAGAGTCAGTCACGACTGGACCTAGTGGTCAGGGGTCCCTTTTCCTTTACCTATATCTGTTACAGCAAACACAGTGTTGGAATTTGTTTATTTCAAATGCGTATATGCAGCCTTTCAGAGCGAAAATCTCTGAAAGGTGACGTACATTGAAACCATAATGCACAGTATCTCTTCCAGGCAACAATACAAAGCTTTTAGTATCGCCAACAAATGAATCTTCTTGGATGGAGCCTGCCATTTGCAATTTTTATAACGTATATAATAAAACATGCTGCCTGCTTTAATGACGGGTGCTTTTAAAATGGTTGCGTCTGAACCTTCCTTGTACCACACCAGACATTAGTGTGTGCTTTTAGTGCCAGGTGAAGACCCATTTATTCACCAAGGCATTTAAAAATAATTTGGGATCCTCTTCATATGAGGACTTACATTCGTCTCTTTGGGTTAAAAAAGCGTTACACTTCCATTTATTGATCAAATTTATATCCTTCCTTTGAAAGGAGCCCCCTTTGGGCTTTGTTTTTTGCATTTTAAAGCTCTGCTTTATTCTTCTGCCACTTGTGATGTGCCCAGTGAATGATGTTGTTGGGCAACCTGTATAAATGGGAGGAGGTGGGGATCCAAAGATTTATGAACAGTGCTGAGAGGGCAGCCCCCCTCTGACTTAAGGAATGATGCAGCCAAACAGCAACAGCCACTCCCCTTGTGCAGTGAGCCTCCCCAAGGCTGTCCTCTTTTGGAAGCAGCGTGCTGGGCTGTAGAATGATGTCCCTTTGGGCAGTGACACCGAGGGGGTGGTGTGGCCCTGATGCAATGAACCATAGACGATGCTCTTCTAGGATAGTGTTAGCAGATCTGTGCATCTTCTTTGGCAACAGAGAGCCTTGGTGTGGCGTCCCAACTCCTCCGAGCTTTCCATGGTTTTGCAGAGCGCAGCTGCTGAATGATTTAATTTCAGTTCACCAGTGAACGCTGCCGGTTAATGGGGAAGGCCCTGTGGGGATTAGTCATGCGCTCAGGCAATTTGCTTTGGGCTGCTGATGGGGTTTCTGGTTTCCTACAAGTTCCTGATTCCTGCTTGCTTGCTTCTCACTTCTCCCACGCCAGGTGGACAGAATTCTTCTTCTGAGCGCTGAGCCCCACGTCCCGCTCCTTGGCTCTGCCCTTTGGCTGTATCGCCACCATGTGTCCCCCGACTGCCTCTTTGTCAATGTCTGCGCGAATGCAGCGTAAGTAGGGGAGAAGTTGCGGGGACTAGGAAAGCTGCCTTATACTAAACCGGAGCATATAATCAATCTTAGAACTGTAGGGTTGGATGGGGGGACCCTAAGGATTATCTAGTTCAATTCCTCCCCCCCTCCAATGCAGGAATATCAACATGTGGTTCCCCCATCCATTTTGAAACCATAACATACCCTGCTTAGCTTTGGAAATCTGCTTCAGCTATTAGTCTTTCCCAATCCCATCCACTTAATCCAGTGCTCTTGGGAAGAGTGATAGCATCATGTTCTTAAGTAAATGTATCCAAGTTCTTCATGTACATTACTGGCCAATAGGAGCTTCCCCCCCCCCTATATCACTGTCTCTCCCCTGCCCCCCCCCCGCCTTGGTAGAGAGAGCTACAACCCTTCTTTGAAGATAATTATTATATATTTATTTTTCACCCTGACGGGACTCAAGACATCTTACAGGAACTGCTAAAAACATAGAAAAATCAGTCATTTTTAACTGTATCATTTCATTCAGTTAATTAATTAATCAATCAGTCATTTAATTCTATCACTGTTTAATTGTATCTCAAACTATTTATTAACTAATGAAGTCATTTATTGAAATACTTTCTGCCCTTATGTAGTAGGCAGCTTCCCATTAATATACCGTATTTTTCCGTGTATAACACGACCCCTATTTCTGGGGGAAGATTGCCCAGAGTTATTGAGCTTTTTTTGGGGGGGGGAGATTGCCCACAGTTGTTGAGCTTGGGGGGGGGGATTGCCGACAATTGCTCACCCACCAAACCGCCGCTGCCAATCACACAAATCCACGAAGCCAGTAGCCGACAATCGCACGCCCGGTTGCCTCAGCAGCAGCAAATCGCAAACAGACCTTGCCGCAGCCACCATTCACCCCCTTAAACGCCACTGACAATCTCCTGCTTGAGGCACCCACCAATCACCTGTCCCATCCTTCACTATCCATGTATAAGACGACCCCAAATTTTTAGCATTTTTTTCTAATAAAATAACCTCGTCTTATACACGGAAATATACGGTACTTGCATTTCCCACTTTTATTTTTATTTTTTAAAGCTCTGCCTGGGTTTGGAGCATTAGAAAGAGTGGGGGGGGGGAAGCATGGGGGGTCTGGTGGAACACACCCCATAAACTTTACTGAGTACTGTTCCTTCCCCTATTCAATTTTAGGAATCCAAGTACTTCCAGTTCCAGGAATGTTGTGATAAGCGGGTTCAATGAGCAAGTGCTCAGGTGAGTCTCAGAACTGAGCAAATGCAGAGGAAATGCTGGCTGGCAGGACACTATTTACCAATGTGTATTTACTGAGAGAACTTCAGCCGTCTTTGTTCCTTTGGATAGCTGAGGATTAATTCTGCAAATGATTGCTGAAAGCCAGAAAATGATTTTTTTAAAGTGTGTGTTTATGAGCATTGAAGGCTGGTGGCTACTAGCAGTTTGGCATGCAGCCAACCATGGAAACAGAAACCTGAGAAGCACCTTGTTCATTTTGGGTTTTGTTTTTTTGCATTTTGTGCTGGATTAATAACCCCTTTCTGTATTTTGCAGGTTCATGGCCGAATGTGGCAACTCCCGGTTCCTCGAGCATGTTGGGAAGGCCGATGAGCTCCATGGCCTGCCCAAGAAGCGGAAGGCAGTGGTGGCTGAGGTGGAAACCGGGGTTGCCTCCTTGATACCAGCCCCCAAGAGCAGGTGACTGTGAACTGAGGTTTATGAGAGAGGACCTGGGTTGCCCTACAAGTGGAGCTTCGTAAAATTTGTATACAGTGGTACCTCGGGTTAAGTACTTAATTCATTCCAGAGGGCCGTACTTAACCTGAAACTGTTCTTAACCTGAAGCACCACTTTAGCTAATGGGGCCTCCTGCCACCGCCACGCCGCCAGAGCATGATTTCTGTTCTCATCATGAAGCAAAGTTCTTAACCTGAAGCACTATTTCTGGGTTAGCGGAGTCTGTAACCTGAAGCGTATGTAACCTGAAGCGTATGTAACCTGAGGTACCACTGTGCTGCTTGGTTGTAAAAAAACCAACAGCAACCTCAAAGCTGTTCACAGAAGGAATAGCAGGTTAAAAACAACTATTTAAAATCAACAATAAGTTAAAATCCACATTAAATGCCAGTCCACATTCTACAAACTGAACAGGCTAAACAAAAATGTATTTAGCAGGCAGCAAAAACAGTACAGTCATACCTTGGTTTTCAAACAGCTTAGTTCTCAAATGTTTTGGCTCCCGAACGCCACAAACCTGGAAGTGACTGTTCTGGTTCACGAACTATTTTTGGAAGCTGAACATCCAGCAGGGCTTCCATGGCTTCCAATTGGCAGCAGGAGCTTCCTGCAGCCAATCGGAAGCTGCGCCTTGGTTCCCGGATGTTTTTGAAGTCAAAAGGACGTCCAGAATGGATTTTGTTCGCCTTCCAAGGTACGACTGTACAGTGAAGGCACCTGCCTGATCAAAATGGCTGAGTGGGCACTTGTGGTGCTTAGACCTCTCAGGGTTATGACTCCTTTTGTATCCTGAATCATTTCCCTCACAGGTGGCGCTCCGTCAAGATTTTTGTCTCCTCCACCTTCCGCGACATGCACGGTGAACGGGACCTGCTGATCTGCTCCATCTTCCCTGAGCTACGAGCCCGGGCAGCCCAGTTCTGCCTGGCGATAGAGGACATCGACCTCCGCTGGGGGATCACTGAGCACGAGAGCCAGCAGAACAAGTATGAGGAGAGGAGGGGAAAGACCAGGGTTATTTGGGGGTGCTCCAAACTTCCTCAGTTCTAAGTCAGCTTGTCTGATAGTTGAATTTTAGTTTAGCACAGCACCCTTTGACTACACTTGGAGAGTAGTAGCCTAGCTTACAGGGTAGAGGGCAGGCCATGTGGTACATACACAGTTCTACTCCTCCAGTCCTCCTTTCCTTCTGCCTGAGGCGGCTGCATCACTTTGCCTAATGTTTGGGCCGGAGCCTGATGCCCACCCCCAGTCTCATGTCCGTAATTTCTCTTGTGCAGTTGGGGGGATCATTTTGAATTCGTTCTTTGGAAAAGTGAAATGGGAAGCTACCTTATACTGAGCCACACCTTTGGTCCTCTAGCTTAGCACTGTCTACACTGACTTGGCAGCAGCTCTCCAGGGTTTGGGGCAGGAAGTCTCTCCAACCCTCCCTGGAGATGCCGGGGGTTGAACTTGGGACCTTCTGCACACAAAACTGGTGCCCTACCACTGGACTGTGGCCTTTCCCCTATTGACTGAGCGAATGAAGAAAACACAGCAGCAAAAATTTCTGTGCATCGGAAGCAAGGCAGCATGGGAGTTCTGTCAGAACACCATGACCTGTTTTTCTTCCCTGTGTAACTGTCTCCTATAAATGCATTTAGGAAGGCGGTGGTGGGATTAGAGGTTCAGCAGACAGATGTTCTAAAGGTTCATTATCTCTCTCTAGGCAGCTGGAGCTCTGCTTGTCAGAAGTCTGTCGGAGTCAGCTGTTCATTGGGATCCTTGGGGAGCGGTACGGCCACGTCCCTATGGAGTATTCCTTGCCAGATGAACCCCATTTTGAGTGGGTGAGTGAAGAGACTGTGAGTTAGCCAGTTCTAGTGCTGCTCAGTAGCACTTAGGGCCCAGGAGGAAGCTTTCTTTCCCAAACAAAACGGGCACAGTCTGGTTAGCAGTTTTCTCCTTTTCATACACAAGATAGAAATTTTGCTGCTTGTCCCATGAATAGCATTCTGGTATGTGCATGTCTGTTCCTGAAGGGTTTTCCCAGCATAGCTTACAGAACTGTGAAAAGAATACACTCCCTATTCTTAGCCTTGGAATCTTAAAAAAGTCATGGCACAGAAAGAATACTAATTGGGAGAGGGAGAAGGAACCATGTATTTTTCCATGTATAAGACTAGGTCCCCCCCCCTTAAAAATGTCAAAAATTAGGGGGCGTCTTATACTCTGGGTCATCTCCCCCCATTTTCTTAAATCTGAGTCCCCAAAAATAGAGGGCGTCTTATACATGGGGGCATCTTATAGATGGAAAAATACAGTAAGTAAACTCTGGTATCAATTCTTAGTTTTCGAATGACTGTGTGGAATGGGAACAGTAAGCAAGGAAGTGGCAAAAGATGCTGATCTCTCATGGCGTGTCCCTGCTTCCCTCATTCTGTTAGCAACCTTCTCAGTATTCCCTATCAAACAGAATACTGTCCATGGATATAACACATTGCAGGATAAATATTTTTTTTTAAATGAATTTGCTGCCCTAGGAGACTCAGGGTTGTTTCTAATGCAGCTCTATATTAAAGTCACTTTGGGGGATACTTGTACCACTGTGAAAATGTTTTGCTCCAGTGGAACAGTGTCACATGAGAGAATGCATAGTAGTCAGGTAGCTGGTAACTTTGCACAGCCTGTTGTTTGATTATTTCCTGCAAGCACAGCCGTTGCACATTAGAACCCACCCTTGTGCTAGCAGGCAGAGAATGTTGAATCCGACTAAACTTCAATGGGAAGGGGAAGAGGATGTGAGGGAGAACTGACATTAAAAGAGCAAGAATGCAGTCAAAGAGAAGATGACCTCAAAACAGCTCTTAGGAGTCCTTGAGGTTGCGTGTTGCAAAGATTGTATGTTGTCTCTGCAGGTGAAGTCTTACCCAGCAGGCCGCTCCATTACTGAGCTGGAGGTGGTCCAGTTCCTGAACGGTTGTGAGAACCCTGCTGCACCATCCAGGAGCTTCTTCTACCTCCGGCAGCCAGACTTTCTTGAGTAATGCATTTTGCTTTAAAATATTTCCATATGCCTGTAATGTAGTGTAGCTTAATGTTTGTTTTATTTTTTAAGAAATCAATTAACCTGCCATAACCTATGATAGTTATTGCACAAAAGCACCAATAGTTTCATTCTGCTTTATAGCTCAGTTGGCAGAGCATGAGACTCTTAATCTCAGGGTCACGGGTTTGAGTTCCGTGTTGGGCAAAAGATTCCTGCATTGCAGAGCGGGTTGGACTAGATGACCCTCGTGGTACTTTCCAAGTCTGGTTATTTGCTGATCCCAATGGAAAGGGCACTTCATTTTGGTGCAACATTTTCCAGATGCCACGTTGGGCTGAAATTTGGCATTCTGGAGGAGAATTGTGCATCCTGAAGATTCATGTGTTTCTTTTGAGTAAAGTAAGCCCGTCAGATCTCTAGTCTTCTTTGTTAGCTGTAGACAAAATGCTTTGAATTGTGTGAGCATCTAGTGAAACTGTAGGATTGGGCTTGTGGATGGGGCTGTGTTCCTCTGATCCCTCCCTTTTTGTCTTCCTGTGAGTTGTGCTTAACAGAACCTTGATTTTATTCATTTACCCTGTTTCTCTAAGGACATCGGGATTAGAGATGTGTAGACCTGTGGGGGAAGGGATCAGAAAAATTGGGGGGGGGGTGTTAAGAGCAGTAGACTCGTAATCTGGTGAACTGGGTTCGCGTCTCTGCTCCTCCACATGCAGCTGCTGGGTGACCTTGGGCTAGTCACACTTCTCTGAAGTCTCTTAGCCCCACTCACCTCACAGAGTGTTTGTTGTGGGGGAGGAAGGGAAAGGAGATTGTTAGCCGCTTTGAGACTCCTTAGGGTAGTGATAAAGCGGGATATCAAATCCAAATTCTTATTATTATTATTCTTAGTAAGTTTTTGTGGGCCCCTCAGGCCTTCTCTTCTCTACTCTGGGTACCGAGTTCAAAATCTTCATAACAGCCCTGCAAAGTAGGTCTGGGCGAGAGATAGCAACTGGCTCAAGAGCATTGTGGTTGAGTGGGGATTTGAATCCCATGTTTCCCTGATCTTACTCTGTCTCCACTACAACACTCAAGCTTTACATCTGGCATACATTATGGACATTAAAAACACACTTGTGCATGTGTGCATACCATTTTTAGTGCTTCTGCTGGGAGGCAAGGAGCTGTCCAGGGTACTGAAGCTCCACTCCCTCCATAGTACTGTACTGTACTGTGACAACACCTCTGCTCCAAACATACACTCTGGTTATAGCTATGCTATTTGTGCTAGCCTCAGAGGATTGCAACTCTAGTGAGAGGTGCTGAGAATTTAATTCATTGGCCTCCTTGTCTCTCTTGGTTATCTCTTCTTTTGCATGTGCTTGCAGAATCACATTTTTCCAGTATCCCTTGGTATGCAAGCATGATACGTACAAGCAAAGCCACAAAATGGTTTGGAAAGATGTTAAATCTGATTTGTAACATGGCCTGAGATTCCTCTAGCTGTAGGCCCACAAGAAGAGAGTGAAAGACAACTGAAATAATCGGGGTGACAAATTTCCCTTCCATTGTTAAATTGCATATATGGTGTGACTGTAGAATTGCTGATCACAAGCAACTCTCATCATAAAAGGGAGAGTGAACCGGTACATGTTTATTGCAAAGCAAACTGGTTTCCTGACCGGTTCCTTTGAAGGAAGGCATGGCGCAGGAGGGACAATGGATTATAGTCACCATCATTATCATTTTGTTTGTATGCCGCCTTTCCATAGTTGCAACTACACTCAAGGCAGCTTACAACATGACAAGAGTTACATAATTACAAAATTGCATAATTACAAACATAGCAGAAGTCATAAACAATAAAACACATCAAAACGTACACAACTAGATGGAAACAATTTCCACGTAAATCATAAGATCTAAAACTAAAGATACAACAATATCAATAACAGCAACGAGCTCTCTCAGCCCTCCATAACCCGCCCCCCAATAAACACAGTTGTACTTCGGAAGTCGAATGGAATCAGTTCCAGAAGTCCATTTGACTTCCAAAGCACTGCTTCTGCTTGGCTGCAGGAAGCTCCTGCAGCCAATCAGAAGCCGACGAAGTCCCATTGGACGGTCGGCTTCCAAAAGAAAGTTCAAAAGCCAGAACACGCACTTCCAATTTTCTATTGTTTGGGAGCCAAAACGTACGAGTTCTGGGGCGTTCAAGAACCAAGGTATGACTGTATATGCATATGTGTATAACTCGTATCCAAACTTCTTGGTTGTCCAGCTTTGGATTTTCAACCCAAACACCCAGGTTCTTTCAAAAACATGAATCTTGAAAGCAAATCTCACAGAACGTGGGTTTCCCTTTGATTCAGAATTGTGGTCTGTCGTAATGTAGTGCCTCTTTGCTCCTCTGTCACTCTTGGCAGCTCCGTGCCAGAAATGTGGAGGGCGGATTTCGTGGCTGAGTCAGAGGAGGCCAAGCGCCGTCTGGGAGACCTGAAGGAGAGCATTGAGAATCATGGCAGCTTGGCTTCATGTAGCAGGTGATGGGAAGGTGATATTGGTGGGGGCAGTGAGAGATCCCATAACCCTTCTGCAAACGTTTTCATTATTTGTGGGTTCTCTCTTCTTCTTCTGTTTTAGATATGTTTGTCAATGGGGCGGGGTAGCCCAGGGCAGGCCGTACGTCAAGGGGCTTGAGGATTTCGGTGTCAAGGTACTGCAGGATGTATGGGAATGCCTCCGGCGCCAGTTTATAGAGGTAAGGACTGAAAAAAGCAAAGACTGGGCAAGCGTGTTCGGTTTTTTTCTTAACGGACTTTTTGCGTAGAGGGAAACTTGTTCCCAGCAGTTATGTCTACAAACATTCTCTGTAATGGTGAGTTTATGGAGTGGGAAGAGTTCCCCAGTATCCCCCTTCCTAACAACATCAACAACAACATGCCCTCCAGCAAGAAATGTAATACGTTTTGATCTCAAGGTCATGAGTTCCAGTTCATGTTAGGCGAAAGCTTCCTGCACTGAGGGGATGGACCTAAATGTAACGGAGGCTTTTCAGAGGCACAGTGAAGAACATCAACCACTCTTGCAAATTTTTATTTCATATTTTAAAACACTGCAGTTTGAAGCCACGGGTGTTTGTTTTTAAACCAATCACCCTTGGGTACCTGTCTGCCTTTCTCATCATTCCCATCCCTGCTTACCCCCCAGGGAGATGGCTCCACTCTGGCAGATGACGAACCAGAGAAGGAGGAAGAAATTGGCCTGCAAGACTCTTTCCAGGAGTTGCAGCAGAGGAGGTTTTGTGCCCGGGCAAAACTCGTCCATGCTGTGGCTGCCCAGCTGCGTGGAGGAAAGCTCTGTATTGTGAGCGGAGAGGCTGGCCAAGGGAAGACTGTCTTCCTGGTAAGTAAAGGAAGCAAGATTTGGAGGTGGGAAGGAGCCACTAGATACTAATAGTGAACTCGATTCTCAAAGTGTGTAGGTAAGCAGAACACCATCCATGCACTAAGGAGATACATTCGCAGGGTTGGGGAAATGCCTTGGTTTGCAGTAGTACAAAAAAATGAGACTTTAAGAACAATAAACCAAAAAAATGCTGAAGGGGAGGACCTCAAAATGTCCTAACAAGAACTGAGCACGTTCATTGAATGCTGGGTTGGGGTTGGGGATGGAGTGGAGACTGGGTTGATAGAGGAACTGGAACGGAATGGCCTAGCAAAGGCAGGCATGCTGGCTGACTAGAATCTGCTGGTGTGGTTAGCTACCTTTTAAATTAAATTAATTTTTTGTTTACTGACATTGTCCCTGGGAATGACAGCATGCTATTTGCAGGATCATTCCACTGGGATGCTTGCAGTGGGGGACGTTAATTGCTGCTGGGTTTTACAGCTCTGCCACTCTTTTCAAGCAGCAGTAAAGCTTTCATCAAAAGAGGGTCAGTGTTTAAGAGGGTTGGACTAGGACCTCACAGACCAGAGTTAAAATCTTGCACTTGGCCCTGAAAGTTCACTGCGTTGACTTTGGGTCAGTCACCCCCTCCCTCTTCTCTTTCGGCCTAACCTCTACCTCACAGGGTTGTTGTGAGGATAAAGTAGGGAGGTGAAAACCCATGTTTATCACCTTGAGCTGCTTGAAGGAAAGGTGAGATATAAATGAATGAATAAACCTGAGAGCTGAGGGAATAGTGACTTCCTCAACCCACGGAAAGCACATATTTGTCATGACTAAGGTATTTGAGGGCAGAAACTACTAGAAACTACTGGAAGTTTATAGAAGATTCTGGAATGTACTGGAAGACTCTGGAAGGTTTATATTGTTTTGACCAACTCAGGGTCACGTGGAGCCAGGAGAGATAAATTCCTGGGCTCAGCGAGCTGCTTTATCTCTTTGCTCACTTACTCTGCTTGTGCATTGTATGGAACGAAGTTTTTGCCTCAGTAAAGTTTTTCTTTTACTGTAGATCTTTGACTCTGCGTGGTTCCTTTTCATTTACTGTGAGACACTGCTGTTTGTCAATATTAGCAGGGAATAAAAGCTAGGAGAATGAGTTATGGGTTGACGCTGGCCAGGCCTGATTTGGCTCGGCTCAGACCTGTTGCTGAATCCTCCTCTTCTGCTGTCTTCCTTTTACCTCAGGCGGCCCTTTCCCAGGTGCTCAGAGCGAAGGTCCCGCAGCAGAAAGAAGACCCTGCTCCCAGTTACCACGTAGTGACCCACTTCACCCAAGCCCAGCCCAATCAGGCCGAAGCCCAGGTCATGTTGGGCCACCTGTGTGCCCAGCTGAGGAAATTGCTGGCGCATCCTCCAGCCCCACCCAAAAGCTACAGGTTAGCATGGCGGCCATTTTGAGGAGCCTTGTTTATGAGGGGTGACGTTGCTTCAGCTGCAAGCTTCTGTGTAAGAGAATAAGAGGGCTGCTCTGTTTCCTTTCAGGGGGCTGGTTGGCCAGTTTGATTCCCTCCTCCATTCCGTGGCCCTGTCTTTGAAGCGATGCCAGTCTCTGGTGGTTTTGGTGGATGGTGCCGACCTTACCTACACGGCCGGTGGGCAGCTGGTTTCTGATTGGCTGCCCGAGGAGCTGCCCCAGGTGAGCCCTCACCTGTGTGTGAATATAGCATGCATCCTTTCCCACCAGCCACATACAGATGATGGCCCAAAGTTCCCTTGCATCTGCTCTTTGCATGAACCTTCTGTCTTTTCTCTGACTCTCCCTGCAGCGAGTCAGCCTTGTCCTCAGCGTCTCTGAGGAATCTGTACTCCTTGGGTCTCTCAAGCGGCGGAAGGACGCCTTCTTCATTCCCCTTGGACCTCTGGACCCCCCTGACCGAGTTGCCATGGTCCGCAAAGACCTGGCCTTGTATGGCAAAAAGTTGGAGGAGTCGGCTTTCAACAACCAAGTAAATGGAAAAATGAAATGTTGTGTTTGGGGGTTGAATTATTTGATGGTGTGGTCTGGAAAGCTATAAGTAAGCTGTGTAAATTCTGGGACCTGGACTGTTCTGCACAAGTGTGGGATTTAAATATCAGTTGTAGGATCCCATGTTCAGCCTTTTCCTTTTGATTAAGTTACTAGTCCTCATGGAACTGAAAATATGTGGGCAATTCCTGGTATGGTTTTGGAAAGAAATGCATGTGTTGGGGTTAAAGAGATGCTGTTCTAATGAAAGTTTAGTACTTGCTGCTTTTCCCCATGTAACATGGGTAAAGCATATGCAGAATTTTGCTCCTTGCACTGTGTTGACTCTTGAGCACCACCTTTATACCAGTGCAGGTTCCAGATCAGCTGTGAAGTGGTTGTTCTTTGCTTGTTGCTCCACCTGTGTTTCTTCCTGATTATTGAGAAAGAAGCAGGGAAGAAAAGGAGTGGTTTTCCTGGGCTATTCAGAGCCAGAGGATGGCCTAGTAGTGGCTGGAGAACTACCGAGTCCTGAATTCAAATTCCGACCCTGCCATGTAACTCTCTGGGTGACGTTGGGGCCAGCCACTGTCTCTCCTTGGCCTAACCTATCTTGCAAGGATGGTTGCGAGGATAAAAAGGGCCACCCTGAGCTCCTTGGAGGGACGGTTGGGGTAAAAGGTACTAAAACGTCCATGCTTCTCCCATTTCCCCCTCCAATGATAAATTCTCCAGTGGTTAGAATGGAAATGGGGAGCCTTTTTTAGATTCAAGGGATGCATCACTACCTGGTCAGTTTCCTGGGTCCCACATGCCACTGGTGGGTGGGGAAAATGGGTGGAGCAACAGATGTAAATTTTACATGTTGTATAGTAGACTGGTTCATTCACACAATCACATGTTCCTTTCTGTAGGCAAACAAAGGGCATTATTGGAGTTGAAGCACACATTTTAGCTAGGCAAAAGCACCCAGAGGGGCTGGTGAAGGCTCCAAGGGATAAATAGAAAGGCTTGGGGAGCTGCTTTTGTGGGGGCCTGGGGCCTGAGGTTGTCCCCTTGCTCAAGTAGAGGACGCTTTGAAACTCTTGATTCCGCCTGTTTCCCTACAGATGCGGCTGGTGCTCCTGAAGCGAGGCTCCCGGCAACCTTTGTACCTGACCCTGCTGACTCAGGACCTGCGGCTCTTTGCCCTGTATGAGAAGGTGAGGCAGCTGTTGAGACGGATCGTGGGTTGGGGAGGAAGAGGAGCGACAAGGCATCGCACGGCTCCAGACCTCAAGGGTCTTTCTGCACAGTTGGATCATCTGTTTCTTCTCCTTCCCCCTCCTCCCCCCTTATCCACAAGCTCTCGGAGAGGATCCAGAAACTGCCTGTGTCACTTCCTTTGCTGCTGCAGCACCTGCTGGGCTGCCTGGAGCAAGATCATGGGGAGGAGATGGTTTCTGTTGCCCTTGTGTGTCTCTGGGCCAGCAGAGATGGTAAGCCCCGCGCGAGGGGGAAATTCAACGGTGACATTGCTCACAGACCAGAGGCTATTGGGCCTGTGAGGGGCACACCAGATATCCTTCCCATGCTGCCATTTGTGATTATTTCTGTTTGTGATGGTCTCTGGGCAATTGTCTGCTTTCGATAATTCCTCTACCTGTAAATATTTCAGGGGAGGCACATTGCTTTGTTTCCAATCTGAAATCCTTCCAACTTTTCAAATACCACAGATGTGACAGGGGAGGCGGTGGGTTATTGTGCTTCTGTTGCACTATAGCACAAGAGTACCCCTCCAGACTTCAGCAATGGATTCACCCTCGCCATCATTTGGCTGGGTTGTCCCAGCCATTCTGGACAGCTTCCAACACATAAAAATAATAATAAAACATCTAACGTTAAAAACTTCCTGATACAGGGCTGCCTTTGGATGTCTTCTAAAGGCTGCATAGTTTTTTGTCTCCTCAACATCTGATGGGAGGGCGTTCCACAGGGCGGGTGCCACTACCAAGAAGGCCCTCTGCCTGGTTCCCTGTAACTTCACTTCTCACAGTGAGGGAACCACCAGAAGGCCCTCAGAGTCCAAGCTTGGGAAGAAATGTAGAATGACAAACAAAAGCAGGATGATGTTTGGACGGTCCGGCGTAAATCACCACTAATGCACTATTATCAGCAAAATCCACTCACAACATGCACCCAAACCAGTCTGCAGGGTCCTACTGTGATGTATCTGAGGCAAAGATGGCCAGTGTTTCTGATTATATTTATCTGATCGTCTGCCTTCCAGTAAAATGATTCTCAGAAGTGTGGTGGAGTCTCCTTCTTTGGAGGTCTTTAAGCAGAGGCTTGACAACCATATGTCAGGAGTGCTCTGATGGTGTTTCCTGCTTGGCAGGGGGTTGGACTCGATGGCCCTTGTGGTCTCTTCCAACTCTATGATTCTATGATTCATAATAGCTTAGAGGCTACATAGTCCTCTGACTGATGCACGGGGCCAGGTCATGTTTCTCTTCAGCTCTACAACCCCAGGGCAGGGAACTTCCAGTTGGATCTGAGTGTTCCTTCTGTCAGGGAGGGGAGAAGCCTGGTCCCTCCTACAGCTGTGTCTCTCACGGATGGGTAAGGGGCAGGCTGATCTTCCCTCTTATCCCCACTAACTAAAAAATGTTGTTGTTTTTTGAGGCTCGGATACAATGTCATAGAATTGTAGAGTTGAGAAGGGACTCTGGCCCCCAGCAATGCAGGAATATGCAGCTGTCTCATACGGGGATCGAACTTGCAACCTTGGCATTACCAGCCCCAGGCTTTAACCAACTGAGCTATTCAGGTTCCAGTGGCACTTGATCTAGATCAGGCCCATTGTTGGGGGATGCTGGGAATCATAGGCTTGGAGGGCACAGATTTCCCCGCCCCTGGGCCTACTCTTAGATGACTGTGGTCGTGACCCTCTGCAGGTCTCATGGAGCGAGATCTCTACGCCATCCTTGCTGACTTGAAGGACCTGAATGGGACTGACTTCACCATGGAACACGCCGTCTGTGTCGAAAGACAAGCCAGGAGCCATCCCATGGCCCCCTTCTTTGACTTCCTGCGGAGCCTGAGGGGGTGAGTAGTGATATTAAATTCCCCAGAATAATCTTTTGGAGAATATTCTTGAGAAATGGATGCTTCTTTGAGGGGTGGGGGTATAAATAATAATAATAATAATAATAATAATAATAATAATAATAATAATATTCCTGTCATTGGGGAGTTGAGACTCGGGCTCCCATCCTTGGCCCTGGGTGGAGAATACTATCCAAGCACATTTAGGTAGTTTTTGAGAGCAAAAAATCCTGGCTCTGTTTTTGGGGAGCGCTGGGTTTATCACTCTCTGCTGTCACCCCACAGCTTGCTTGGGGCATGTGGCTCCCCCTCAGGGCCTTCAGGCTCTCGGCTGCATCTCTCCAGCGCCCCCTTGAGGATGGCAGTAGAACGGCGCTATCTGAAGAATTCAGGCTTGGACTACACAGCTCATACGCTCTTGGCAGGTAACCCTTCTCACCTTTTTGGTACTATGGAATTCTTGGTCTTTGGCTGCTTTTTTCTTTCTTTTTTTAATCAGCGGGTTGAAATGTGCCACCTTTCAGCAGACCTTGGTAGTACTCCAACCAATCTCTAGGTGCAGCCGGGTCAATAGGTCAGCAAGGGGTGTTGCAGTTCAGCCAAGTGGCCTGTAGTGGGCGCTAAGAGAGCAGTTGTCTCGGATCTCTATTGTTCTTACAGCTCATTGGTGGAAACTGGTAGGCTTGGACGATTCCTGGAACCAGAACTGTGAGGCAGAGGCCTTGATGGCCCTCCCCTATCACATGGTAAGTGACGGCTCTGCTAGCCATTGACAACTGGGGAACTAGGAGGCCATGTTGAATAATATTGAGACTGGAGAAGCCAGTATAAGTTGCATTTTCAGCTGAATTTAGGGAAGCCCTTGAAGCATCTGTTGTTGAGCTATCTCATTGATGCTTGTGTTTGATTTGCTCATTGCAAACAGCTCAAAGTCTGTAAATATTGATAATAAACCTGATTTGCAATGGGAGTTGAATAATTTTGATTGCAACTGTAGATTGGGGGAGTGGGGTGGAGAGACTTGAGAATAGAGCTGTTGTATGGAGGTGTGGATCTGAACTGTATCCTTCAGCGAAATGAACATCCTCCCATTTATTTATCAAAATTATTTGTATGACACCCTCTTGCAAAACGTGAGAGTGGTGTGTGGCAACATAAACCCTTTAAAAGCAATAATCACTCTCCATTGTGGAAGGAATTTCAATCCTCAACCTACTTATTCCAGTCACCCAGTCTTTTTAAATGCGGTTATTATTAGCTTAGTGCCTAGAACTGTCAAGTAAATTTGTGAGCTCTGCAGATGCCTTCTTAAACCACACTCTCTCGTCCATTAGGCCCAAAGTGAAAACTTTGAAGTGCTGGGTTCTCTCCTGACGGACCTGAGCTTTGTGAGCGCTCACGTCCGGCTGGGTCTCCTCCACAGCCTCTCTGAGGCCTACGCACTCTATGGTGAGCCACTGATGCCCTTTAGTGGCTAGAATGGGGGTAGCAGTTCATAAGGTGCCATTGTCCCCCGTTGGATTAGAGGTTTGGAGACTAAGCTGCTCTCTTCCTGACCGAGATGAGAAATTTGCAGGCTGGGTATTGGCAAAGCTGCTCCTGGGCTGGGCCAGAATGCAAGGCAGCACTACGGATATACTGAGATGTGAATTCATCCTGTCCGCCTCTGTTGAAAAAGGATTCTTTGGCCTTTTCAGAGACTGCGTCTGACTTGGAGGTCGATGAGACTGTGAGGACCTTCCGGGCCTTCCTGCAAAGAAACATGGGACTGCTTTCCCAGAATCCTCTGCTGCTTCTGCAGCAGGCAGCCAATGAACCGCACGGCTCGTCGCTGTGTGTTCAGGCTATGAATGAGCTCATTGACAACGGGAGGCCTATCCTGAAATGGGCTAACAAGCCCCAGGAAGCTCAGAAGACCAATAGGTAATTCTGCAAAGTATTCGCTGTACTTCATCTTTTCCTTTTTCTGCAAGGCTCACGGATCTTGTTTTGGTTCTCTCTCCCCCCCCCCCCCACCTCTGATGCCCAACAGCCTTGTCCTGAGCCTGGCTGCCACTCCTTCTTGCGTCTCCATTGCCCCTTCTGGAAAACTGGCTGCTGTGGGCACTGCTGATGGAATCCTGCACCTCCTGGATGTAGAGACTGGGCAGGTAAAAACCTGGTTTGATGTGTCCCACTTAATAGCACCCCCTCACATAACACACACTAAGTAGCTGCCAGGCCTAAATTGCTGCTTTGCGGAGAACATAAAAACCACTGGTCCATCTTGTCTGCGCTTGATGGGCTGCAGTTATTCAGGGCTTTAGACAGTGGCATTCCCAGCCAGGGAATGCTGGGACCTTCTGCATTTTCTACCTGTGAGCCCAGGAGCTTGATTGACGTGTGTGTGTGTGTGTGTGTGTGTGTGTGTGATGGTTTACAAAGACTGTTCTGAAGTTCTGATGTGCCCCACATCCCCTCCCCAAATACCTAGGAACTGAAGTCCTTGCTGAGTGCTTGTGATGGGATCTCAGCCTGTGAGTTCCTGTCGGAGGTAACGGTCTGCCTCGGGGCCTTTAACGGACGCTTGGAGCTGTGGAGCCTGAGGGAAGGGTGCAGGTAAGCCTGTCCAAAATGGTGGTCTGAGATGGCTCCATAGCACAGATGGTGATGGCTGTTCGTTGTTTACCTGTGAGGCAAAATGAGCAGTGGTTGTCTGACATGAGGTTGGCCGGAGGGAAATGTCTCCCATGGATCTGTAGTGCTGGAACAGCAGGCAGGGCACCCAGATTTAGATGTTCCTGACAAGGATCTGGCAGTCCACGTACCAATTAATGGCAGACCCAGGAACAATGTATGTTGCAAGTTTCTTCCCTCATGACATGTGTTTTTCTTTCTGTTATCAACATCCAGATGGTGTTTAAAAACATTCCTGTTCACCGAAGGATTTGATGATGATAATAATGATAATTTTATTATACCCTGCCCACCAGGCTGGGTTTCCCCAGCCACTCTGGGTGGCTCCCAACAGAATATTAAAAACATGATAAGACATCAAACATTAAAATCTTCCCTAAAGAGGGCTTCCTTCAGATGTCTTCTAAAAGTCAGATAGTTGTTTGTTTCTTTGACATCTGATGGGAGGGCATTCCACAGGGCGGGTGCCACTACCAAGAAGGCCCTCTGCCTGGTTCCCTGTAACTTGGCTTCTCACAGTGAGGGAACCACCAGAAGGCCTTCAAAGCTGGAGCTCAGTGTCGAGGCTGAACGATGGAGGTGGAGATGCTCCTTCAGGTATACTGGGCTGAGGCTGTTTAAAATGTACTTATTTTATTTATTCATTCATTAGAGTGGGATAGAAATCTTGAGGAGAGCATTCCTGGGTCAGGCCCGAGTCCAGCATCCTGTTCTCCACATTGACCAAATAGATGCATGGCTCTGGGAAGTTTGCAAGCAAGACCTGAGGATAATCGAATCCAAAATGGCCGCTGTAGCTAATTTGCTAATTCTTAATTTTTCCGGTATCTTCCATCCTGCTTCTTGCTTAATATTGCTTGACTAGCTCAGCTGGGTGCCAGCTTTAAGTGACATGTTCCTCTTTTCATTTTGCTCGCGGGGTGTTTAGGCTCATGGGCACAGATGCCCATAAGACCCAGATCACGGATTGCTGCACCAACGCTGGCTGCAAGCTGCTTGCGACTGTCTCCCTGGATGGCCACCTCAAGGTATTTGCTCTCTTCCAAACTTTTCTTTCCAACTTGTTTGTGTCCCAGCCTTGAGGGGGATGATGGCCATTTTGACAAAGGCCACATGCTAGAGCACTAGTTTGAAAAGTTGAAGAATTCTGGAAACTGTAGTTTAAGAGTCCTGAGAGTTGTTAGGAGTCACAGAGCTACAATTTCCAGAGTCCCCTGGGAAGGTGGATTGATTGTTAAACCATTCTGGGGATTGTAGCTCTGCCAGCAGTTTACTTGCATTATCAAGGTATGGATGCGGGGGCAAATACTTTCATTTGCAATTGGTTACAGAACGCTTCCTTAAGGGGATGGGGAAAATTTATGGATTGCCAGTAGTGACACACTTTTATTTTTTTAACAGGGAAGGAATCCTTTTAGTATGCAGTACCGATAACGCTTGTTTGTAATTTTCTTTTTCAGCTCTGGGAATCTACTCATGGTCAGCTGACACATGAACGAGACTGCTTGTGTCCTTTGAACTGTGTGGCCTTTCACCCCGAGGGTCAATTGGTCGCCACTGGAGGGTGGGACAGAACTGTCACCGTCCTGGATGCTAATGAGATGAGTGTGACCTCGGTGAGGAAGGGGGAAATATTCTAAATATTGTTGGTTAGGGGTGGGTTAAAGAGATCAAGACAATGGAAACAGAGGCAGCTTTCAGATTTAGTCTATTTCAGAGATGGGAGAATCTGTGATCTTCAGATGTTGCAGAACTCCTATTAGCAAAGTCATTTAAATAACACAGCTGGAGTCTGGAGAGAAAAGTCCTGATAACACTTGACTGAGGAAAATGAACAAAGCAGCATATAATTTGAGAAACAGAAAATAGGGAGACATTCAGCCAAATATACAGGGGAAAACTCTCTCAGAACTACACAGCCAATCAGAGCATGTGCTACCTCACTAGAAATCATGCCACTCTGCTAAGCCTCCTCCGTACCTGGTTAGCTGTCTTATTGATAACAGAATTAACCTTTAAGTTACAAATTGAAGCATCCCTGCTGTTTCACTTCTGACAACCACAACTCCCCTGATTGCCTCCTCTGGCAGAAGGGGCAGATGAGAGTTGCACTCCAGCCACATCTGCTGAGTCACAGGTTCCCCATCTTGATGCACCTCCTACAGAACGGAGCAGCTTTTTTGACTCCTGTTTCCCCTTACAGGTGATGAAAGGCCACGATGCCTCCATCCATTCCATTTCCTTCTCCTCGGCTGGAAATGTTTTGGCAGCAGGAACCCTGATGGGATCTGTCCATCTCTGGTCGTGGCAGGAGGCTGTTGTCTTGAAAACATTCTCAAGTCACTCGGGTTGTGTCTCTGTTGCTCTGTTCCTCCCAGGGGGCGAACTGCTCACAGCAGGAGAAGATTGCAAGGTGGTATTATTATTATTATTATTAATAATAATACTGTATTGATTGGGAATGGGTGGAATGTTGGGAAGAAGTATACGGAGAGTTGGGTGTATCCTTTCCAGAATCTTGGTAATTGTAGCTCCATGGCGTGGTCACTCTTAACAAACTACAGTTCTCAAGATACTTTGGGAGGGCAGCAGGGAAGCTCTGACTGTTCATACAAGGTGTGACCGGAAAGTTCGGTGAATGGTCACAGAAATCGGACAACGAGAAATATTCGAACGTACATTCGGCATTGGAAACCCACAAAATGCTCACAATTGTGCATGGAGATGAAGCTGTAACTTGAAAGGCAGTGTGTGAGTGGTTTAAGCATGTCTGTGAAGGGCGGCAAACCATCGAATATGACCCCCGGTCTGGCAGACCGTCGACGAGCAGAACGTCGGCAAACGTCGACAGAGTTCGTGAGTTATTGATGTGGGATCGGCGTTTGTCTGTTCAAATGATGGCGGAAGAATTGTATATTCTGTGTGAAATCATTACCGAGGTTACTGAGTTGTCCCACCCTCCATATTCTCCCCATCTGGCCCCACCAGATTTCTTTTCCCCCAAAACTGAAATCTGCACTGAAAGGGCACAGATTTTCCAACATTTCACACGTCCAAAGTGCTGTGACAAGGGAATTGAAAGCAGTACGAAAAGAGGACTTCTCCAGAAGCTTTCAACAGTTCTATGGACGTTGTCAACGGAGCATTGTATCAGAGGGGGCCTACATTGAAGGCCCGTAAGGCATGTACATTCGAATATTTCTCGCTGTCCGATTTCTGTGACCATTCACCGAATTTTCCGGTCACACCTTGTAGAATCACAGAATTACAGAGTTGGAAGGGACCCCTGAAGTGTTTAAGTGGGATAATAGTGCTTTAAACAGTGTGGATGCGGCCACTGAAGAGAGAGAGAGTGTGTTAACATTGCAGGAGGGAACTCTTCTCAGTATGATGTGTGCATGTCTTTGTGCCTTTGTGCCATAACTGACTTTGTGCGTTCTGAGTTGCAGGTCCAGCTTTGGGCAGGTCACCAGGGCCAACTGTGGAATACCTTGTTGTCAGGAGTCTCCTCCCCAGCTCTGTGCACTGCAGCCAATCCTGATTGCAGCCGCTTGGCTGTGGGGCACCATTCGGGAGACCTCCGGGTCGTCATAAATCTTTGGCGTACGTTTTGCATTTGTCTCCTTAAGCCATTTGAATCCTCGACGAAACCCTGTGGCCTCCCATATGTTGTTGGATTTCCGCTCCCATCAGCCTTGGCAAGAGCAGCCCGGTGGTCAGGCAATATGGGAGGTGCAGTCCAACAACATCTGAAGGGCACCATATTTGCTGTTCCTGGTGTTAATAATAATGATGATAATGTATATGCTGCCCATCTTACTTGGTTCCCCAGTAAGAATTGCTGCCCAGGTGCAATTCTATCCTGCAGGACTGGTCTTCAGCGCTCCCAAGTTCTTCCATTTTATTTCTGTCTCTCTTAGACGCTCCACTGCCCCACAGTGGTGCAACGGGGGTTGCTTTCTGTAGCCTGGCCTGGCTGGACAGCATCCACCTGGTTGGGGGCAGCAGCGACGGGTCCCTGTACGTCACAAACACCACCCAGTTCAGCCGCCTTTGCCTCCATAAGCTGCAAGGCCACAAAGGAGCCGTGACGGGCCTCGCCGTCTTCGAGAAGCTGGTGGCGTCGGTGTCAGGTGATTTGGAGAAGAAGCCGCTGGTGGGAGGCGTTACGTTGCTTGCCTTTCTCCATCCTTGCCTCTCCTTAGGGCTTCAGCCAGAAGCTGTGGATGAAAGGAAGGGAGAGTTTGGGCTGGATAATGCAGGGGTTGATTTAGACTACCTAAGTAGCTTCTCTTTTGCCTTGCAAACTGCATGACAGTGAAAGGAGAGAGGGAAGCTTGTAGTAAGAGGCAGAGCTGATGCGGGCTTTGGGCTTAGGCTCCAGTTATCATGTGGGCCCATTGTGTTTTTCCCCCCGTCTGAAAAACCTTGGCGATCCACTTTCAGTCATTGTAGGACTATATTGAGTTTAGATGGACCCAATACTCTTGGTAAGAGCTTCCTATCTTCCTTCCTTCCTTTTTTCTCCCTCTCCCTCTCCCTCTCCCTCTCTCATTGTATCCTGGCTATACCAGCCTACTCGAGAACCGCTTGTGCTGAGATTTCTCCAGAGCCTAGGAAGTGATTGGTGCCTCAGGGATGGGTGCCCCTCCCTGGCTTGCTTCTGCACTTTCTAGAGTAGGTCTTCAAAGAGTTGGCTTTCTTTGCTGGCCCAATGACTTGGCTGGTCATGAAAGTGGAGCAACTTCTATCAGAGCAACTAGGGTCCTGCATTGTCAAAGTCTATGGAGAGAGCAAAGGCCAGAGACCTAGACGGAAGCAGCTTGCTGCAGTAGCCATGTTGTTAGGGGTGTCCATGGCAAAGGAGAAGCTGGCTGCACAGCCCTGTCTTCCATCTGGGTCAGTGAGGACTGAGTAGAGTCCCGAGGGTCAGACACAGAGGCCTGGAGGCCTCCCCTCCTGATCCCTCAGTCTGAGGCCTCCATTCTTTCACCAGAATTTCCCCCCTCATATTCTTTTTCTCTTTTCTAGAGGATTTCACTGTCCAGCTGTGGTTTTCAGAGACTCTGAGACCAACGGATCCTGCTGCAGATACTGAAATCTTGCCCCTTGCTGTCCTCCGGGGTCACACCGGGGGGGTTACATGCTGCGCCTTCAGCCTTGACGGCCGCTACCTTGCCACGGGAGGCAAAGACCGGGTGAGTAAGGCAGCCTTGTCTTGAGGAGAGGGCTCTTCCACAAGGCCCAGCAAGGGTGGCACAGAGCTTCCTTGATCTTCCCCTCGCAAAGCATACCTCCGAGTAGATGTTGATATGCTCTCAAAGCAATTGTGAGGCTCAGCTGGTCTAACTAATATCTCATTCGGCAAGCCTGTGCACCAAATGAGATGCCCCAGAATCCTTTGCAGGATACTTCTTGGCAGAGGAGATGCTGTGGCAGAGGCAGGAAACCCTTTTCAGCCTAAGGGGGGTCACATTGCCTCCGAGGCAACTTTTTGAGGGCCACATGCCAGAGATAGAAGTGAGCAGAGCAACAGATGTGAATTTTGCCTCTTGTGCAGTGGGCAAGTGTCTGCACCCATGTACCCTGCTCTGTCCTACATCCAGTCCAGCAAGCGGCACTGTCGGAGTTCAGTGACACACATTCCCGTCAGGCAAAAATACTCAAGGGAGGGTACAGAGCAGAGACATGGAGTTGGCGTGGCCTGAGGAGAGTCCTGAGGGCCACACAGAAAAACCTAGAGGGCCACATTTGGCTTCCAAGCCAGAGGTTGGTCATCTCTGTGATATGAAAAGGCAGAAAGGGGGGGGGAATTACTGCTTTTGGAGGCGGAGCAGAGTAAGGAACAGGGTAAAAGACTGGTGTAATGTTAACAAAAGGTAGGTTCTTTATTTTTTTCACTGTGTTCTGTGTTTCAGGCCTTGTTTCTCTGGGATGTCAGGGACCCCTCCCAGAAGACCCCTTCCCTCTGGCGCTCCATGCTTTTCTGCCACCAGGACTGGATCTCCTGCTGCGCCTGGGCAGGCCCCATGTTGGTGAGTTTGGATGGCCACCGCACGGAGTGGGTGGGTAGGTGGGCTTTTCATGCATGAAGAACCCCAGAAATGGAGGGGGTGGACCAAACAGAGCCAGCTTACGACCCTTCCCCAAGGGCAGGCCTGGGCACCCACCTATTTAACCTAGCAGCTCTTTGCAGTAGCTCATCCTGCATGCAGTTGGCTCCTGCATGCAGTGAGTGGGGAGGAAAGCTAGTGTTTGGGCACAAGGGGAGCTAACAAGCTGCTTTTGGGTTGTCTTGGACTCCCAGCTCTCATCAGTTGCAGCCAGCAGGGCCAATAGTGGACATTTATTATTTGGATTCAAAGGACGGCCCAGTAGGGATGGGAGAAGGCAGGGATTTCAGTACTGACCTGTATTCATCATACTTGTCACTGTTTCCATTACACTGCAGTTTGTTTTCTGCTAAATGTTACATGTCCTCCGTTAAACATAAATTACAAAACTGTTTACATAACTTACGTAACTTACATTCCTTTGAGTGTCAAGGTAACATCAAAACTATGGCAAAAAGTTGTCTATTACATATCCTTTGCGGACTTTCAAACAAATGACTCTCATTTGACTAATTTCTGTTCCTGACAACATGTGAATTGCAGCATTTGTTCACTTCTTTTTCTACGTTCCTCTGAATTCTCTGGCATCCCTAGGCCTCAGAGCAGGCACCAGTGAAGGGCCCTTGTCAGGGTGTTGGGACGGTGGCAGCTGCCCCAAGGATGCTAGGTGCTGATACTGGCCTTGATGTGTTTGGTACCCTGGTGATAACTTGCCAGCTGATTAATTGGAACACCTGATTCCTCCTGTCATCTTCCAATGGGGAAATTGAGGTGGTTGGGAGTATCACCCACGGCAGGTCTCCTAAATCTAACAGCCTCTGATGTACATCCCACCATTTCTAACTTCCTGCCTGTCCTTTGCATTGTTCCCCAAACAGCTCACTGGCTCCAACGACTGCACCGTCTGCCTCTGGGATCCCAAAACTGGCCAGCGCCTCCAGGAATTCCTGGGCCACCAAAGCCCAGTATGCAGTGTCATGAGTGAGGTAGGCAATAGAATCCTTC
Organism: Podarcis filfolensis; assembly: GCF_964270895.1. Lineage (NCBI taxonomy): Eukaryota > Metazoa > Chordata > Lepidosauria > Squamata > Lacertidae > Podarcis > Podarcis filfolensis. The sequence goes on along the minus strand of NC_139615.1, from coordinate 13,227,850 downwards.
TGAGGCTTCGTCCTTCATTTTCCTACCTTGGCCCTAGACGCTTTCCTGAATTCTGCAAAGCACGCTACGTTGGGCTTTGCGGATTCTAAAATGAAGAGGCGGCAAGTCACAGAACATCCTCTTCTTCATCTACCTGAAATGGCACCTGAGGGGACAAACCAGATGTTGCATTAAAGACATGTTTGCTTTTAATATGCATTTTTTTCTGTGTGGGGCTGGAGGGAGTTGTACTCCAAAACCTCTGGGGAGCACCAGGCTGGGTGAAGGCTGCAAATAGCAATGGCGGTGGGTGGGAGAAAAACCTATCTAGGTTGCCTTCTCTTCCCCTCCTGAAGAGAATCCCTCCTTTTTTGGAAAATGCCGTATTTGCATTGGGAGGAAATCTCCCACAGATACCAGCCACCACAGTGAATCCTTACGTTAAATGGCAAAAACAAAGAATCACTGCTGTACAGGTTAAATCAGAGCATTGGAAGACACCAGGAGCTGGTTTATCTAGTACAGCCCCTGTCAGTGCAGGAATCTCTTGCCCAGCTTACCATGTTGCATAGTTTGGCCTTGAGTGACTTATGGATGCCATTAGAAAAAACCACAGTGCTGTTCCCAGGTCCATTCTAGTCTCCCCAACTCTATTATTGACCTTGTCTCTGTGGCCTATCCTGCCTTGGCTCCCCTTTGACACAACCAGTCCTTCAGCCTGGGGTAGAGAAACCCTTTTTTCAACCTGGGGGCCACATTCCTTTCTGGTCAGGCTTCCTGGGGCCACATGCTAGTGGTGGAGTGGAGCAACAAATGTAAATGTTCCCTGCACCATGCCCTCTTCTCCATCCATGCAAGCAAGAAGCACTATCAGAGTGCAAGGGCCTGTTCCACCCAGGCTAAACCACTTGGGGCAGTGAAGTGAGGGGTGCGGCCTGCAGGGAGCAATCCGACGGCCGGATGCGGCCCCTGGCCCTGAGGTTCCCCATCCCTGCCTTAACTCTGCTTGTTGCAGTCGTCCTCTGGATAAATATGCATGGCCTTGGTTCATCCCTTGTTGACCGCTACTCTTTCTGGTTCCTGTGACAGAAAGAACATGTGTTCGCCGTGGGCAGGGATGGGATGCTGGTGGCGTGGAACCGACAGGGGCTGGAGATGACTCGCTTCCTGGCTCACCCTGACCGGGCCAACCACTGTGCAGGCGTCAGAGATCCACGTAAGATACTTCAGCCACCACTTTTTGAAAATCTGGGGAAGGGAAATGAGCTCTGAAATTCTGGTCTCTGTTACTTGACCATATGATACATATGATAAATGCATATTTGCATTTATTTTAGATGAGCATATGGTTAAGGTTCACACGAATATGTACAAGTTTAAATGCTCAAATTGTTCACTGTCCAAGTAAGGTACTGCAAGCAGCCCTTTCAAGACTGTAGGTCTGAGCTGTCTAGCAGATTTTGAACTTGATAATGTAAGAATACCAAGGTCTGACAGGGGGCTGCGGGTTGCTGAGGAGTTTGGCCTCTCTGAAGAAGCTTAGCTTAATTACATGACTGAAGACCTTTCTTTGGTTCCTGCAAAGTCATCTCTCTGTGAGAAAGTTTGCTGTTTTATTTGCCAGTTAGATGAGGAAGATTTTAGTGAATGTGGAAATAATAATAATTTTATTATTGGTCAGATATGATTTTATAAATAGCCAGAATTAAAGAAAAAATGTGAAAACAGATTTTCAAAGTGGGGAAGTATTGCCCTTAAAATTGGGGAGTGAGGGGTATTGTCACTTGGAACAGCTGACCTGCTTTTTGCCCTCTGCCCTACCTTCATAAGCATGCTGTTAGTACATTTCTTTTCTTTTCACAGGGGAAAAAGAGTTTATTGTGGCTGCAGCCGGCGGTGATGGCACAGTGAAACTTTGGAAGCCCCTGAAGGTGAGAGATGGGGGGAGTGTGTGTGTGTGTGTGTGTGTGTGTGTGTGTGTGTGTGTGTAGATTTGATGTACTAAACTAACATTCGCCAACCTTGTTCTCTCCAGATGTTTAGCCTACAACTCCCACCAGCCCCTAGCCAGTGCCCTGTGCTATCTGATGGGAGTTGTAGTCCAGAACATCTGGAGAGAGCACCAGGTTGGCAAAGGCTGCCCTAAACAAAAATGCCCTTGGAAATTTGGCTGGTGATTTGACTACTCAAAGACTCTGCAGTTACTTGCGTTAAGGGCAGCCTGTTATCCATAGTTGCCTAATAAATATCTTAATGTTTACCTGTTAGGCTCTATTCCCACCCACCCCCCAAAAAACAACCCACAACCTCTTGGCTATGCTTGTAAGGCTGGGCAAACCAGCCACAGCAGCAGTTTAAATGTCTCCTAAATGTTATACATGTCGCCTCTTCTGAGGCTGTGTAACCAGTACACCTTTTAAAGGACATTCCAAGCACACTCTTTCCCTCAAAGGATTCTGGGCACTGTAGTTTACCCCTCACAGAGGGACAAATCCCAGGAGCCCTTAACAAACTACAGGGCCCAGAATCCTCTGAGGGAAAGAGTGTGCTTGACATGTGCTTCAAAGGTACAGCTTGGGCACACCCTGGGCTTGTCTGCATGAGGGGAAAGTGACAAAAGTTGGCTCAACTTCAGAGCTGCTGGAACACTTACTGAGAACTCGGTTAGAAAATGGCTTAAAGTCTTCTTACCTGGTGGATCAACTTTTAGGTATCATTCTTGTTGTTAGTGGATAGGAGCCAACCTGCTCTGCCCTGGACCTACACCATAATAATCTCTCCCGCGTGGGCAACTCTTGGCACCTAGACCCAAGCCCTGTTCTGCCTCCCAGCTCCTTGTTCACTCGTTTCCTGTTTCCTCGCAGCTGGCGGAACCTGACGTCTTCCCTGGCCACTGCGCTGCCATCTGTGGGGCTGCTGCTTCCCCAGCATCTTCCTCTTTCCTGACAATATCCAAAGACAACACAGTCCGAGTGTGGGCCATCGCCAAGGAAAATGGTTAGTATCTGCAGGGGGTGGGCCCTTCTCACGGCTCCCTGCTCTTCCTGCATTTGTAGTTCGAACCAAAAGGTGGGCTGGGCCAGGGGAACCCAGTTGCTTGTGTTTTGCGTCTGTTACCAAAGAGCCCATCTGCCTTATACCGAGGGAGGGCATTGGTCCACCTAGCTCAGTATTGTCTATGTGGGTTGGCTCTGGGCTCTCCAGAAATTCAGGCAGATTCTTCCTAGCCCTCCTTGGTGATTGAAACCGGGAGCCTTCTGCATGCAAGGCAGTTAAGCTCTCCCACTGAGCTTACAGGCCTCCCCACATTTAATGACCAACTTGGGTGTGTTCATTTGTTGTCAGAATTTTGTGTCCACACGATTAAACCAGCTGTGTTTGGAGTGGAGGGTGGAGAGATTTCCAGCTGACCTCTCACGACGACACATTGGGGCTCCACCCTTTCCCCTCACTGTGCACATTAGGGTCGCACAAACACCATCCATTTCAAGCACACACCCCAAGAATCCTGCGAACTACCCCTTCACAGAGCTACAATTCCCAGTGACAATTCCCCTTGACAAACTACGGTTCTCAGCATTCTTGGGGAGAAGTTGCATGTGACCAAATACACTTTTAAAAACTGCAAATTGGTTGGTCCCAGCTCATCGTTGTCTTGCTGAGCTGTTTTCCCCCTTGCTCACCAGCAGGAGCCGCCAAAGACCTTCCCTCTCACCAGGGTGCCGTCACGGCCTTGGCCTGGTCCCCCGATGGGGACTTCGTTGTGTCTGGTGGGGAACGCGGAGACCTGGTCCTCTGGCACAAAGCCAAGGCTGTGGAGAAAGTGAAGGTAAGCCCAAGGGCACTGGACTCCTCAACATCATCTGAAGGGCCACAGCTTCCTCACCCCTCGCTTCTCCAGTGCCGGCATGAAGGCTTGGAGGAAGAAGCCGCCACCTGGTGGCCATAGAGTTGTAATGGATTCTTGAGGGTCATTCAGTCCCAATCCCCTGCAGTGCAGGAATCTTTTGCCCATCGTGGGGCTAGAACTCACGGCTCCAAGATTGAGAGTCTTGTGCTCTACCAACTGAGCTATCCAAATGCACCTTGGGCTTCGTCCGGCCCTTCGGTATAGCAAACGGTTGCATGAGTGGCTTCGCTTTCACCATCCAGGCCGGCCAGCGTTGCATCAGTGCCTTAGCTTTCACTTCCGCCCGCACCATACTTGTGGCAGCTGATGGGATCAACCTCTGGTACATAAGCAGGCAGCGCAATGGAACCGTCAGGTAAGGTTGCACAAACCGTCCAGGACTGCTGGGTCTCCAATGTGAGCCACTTGTCCTGGGAGTGCCTGACTGCACAATGGAGCTCTCAGCCCCATAACCAAGAGAGAGCTCCTCCAGGCCTCTGCTTCTCCATAGCTGTGTCTCCACAGCATGTCGCTGATCCTGATTTTTTTTGTATTCTTCTCTCTCTGTGTATTTCTCCCTTTTCCCATTGCACAGCTTGACCCGCAAGAAGTGCCTGTGCCAAGCAGAGGAGTCTTCTGCGCTCTGTGTCGGGGTGCTCAGGCCCAGCGGCCCCATAGTCCTAGGAATGACCAACGGAGACCTGCTGGTGCTGCAGCCTGGAGCCGAGAGCTTCCAGCAGAACCCGTGAGTTTGGAGAACGGTGGCCCTTGAGGGGCTGGGGAAAGACATCTCTGGGTGGTGGAACAGTCTTACTTCCATGGCTCCAGTGCTGATCATCTTCACCTCCATCCCAGATACACAGACAAAGTGTGGGATATCCAGCAGAACGTGAGCTTTGACATATCTGTGTCCGAGGAAGAGGAGGGGCATATCTTTCACATCTGGGACTCCGTGCACAGCCCAACCTTGTTCAAGATGGTGAGTGGCCACTGAGGCAAGGCCCAGATGGGAATCGCCACAGGATTTGGCCAATTGCTGAGCTCTGAGCCTGCCATGCTGCGTCTACCTGCATGTTGTTGTTGTTGTTTAGTCATTTAGTCATGTCCGACTCTTTGTGACCCCATGGACCAGAGCACGCCAGGCACTCCCACAGTTTGGTCAAACTCATGTTGGTAGCTTTGAGAACACTGTCCAACCATCTCGTCCTCTGTCGTCCCCTTCTCCTTGTGCCCTCCATCTTGCCCAACATCAGGGTCTTTTCCAGGGAGTCTTCTCTTCTCATGAGGTGGCCAAAGTCTTGGAGCCTCAGCTTCACAATCCGTCCTTCCAGTGAGCACTCAGGGCTGATTTCCTTCAGAATGGATAGGTTTGATCTTCTTGCAGTCCATGGGACTCTCAAGAGTCTCCTCCAGCACCATAATTCAAAAGCATCGATTCTTCGGCGATCAGCCTTCTTTACGGTCCAGCTCTCACTTCCATACATCACTACTGGGAAAACCATAGCTTTAACAATACGGACCTTTGTTGGCAAGGTGATGTCTCTGCTTTTTAAGATGATGTCTACTTGCATAACCCCCGCTTATTATTGGTGGATTGATTGCATTGACATCCCACCTTTTTCTCAAAGGGAGCTCAAGGTGACTTTCATGGTTCTCCCCCATTTCATCCCCACAGCAACCCTGTGAGGTAGGCTAGGGGGAAGGGGGAAGTGGCTGACCCAGGGAGCTCCATGTGGGGGACTTGAGCCCAAGTTTCCCAAGTCCTAGTGGAAACTGTACAAAGTCTCTTGATCCCTTTAACACTTTGAAAGAAGTGCCCAGGGATAATATCAGCTCAGAAAGCAGCTCCTTTGGTGGCTTTAACCAAGCACATATGTGTCTCTGTGTGCAGGCCTCAAGCCTGGGGGGTGGGCAAATGTGGCTCTGCAGGCCTCCCCAGATTGCTCATCCCACATCTGAGCTTCCTGCTACCCACCCTCATTCCAGGTACTTCCGGTGATGTCTGGTTTTTGCAGGAATTGTTCCACCAGGCTGTCCAGTCCAAAAGGAGATCCTGCAGCTCAGTTGTCATTGTGGCATGGCTGCATCAGTTGTTCTGTGATGTTGTGCCCTTGGTCTGACCAGCTCAGAACTCCCAAGGCAGGTGGGACGTGGGTCTTCAGCCAGGAGAGGCCTGCTAATTTCTTGAGTTGCCCTTTCCTCACCAGAGCCATCTTCTGTTTGTTCCTTTAGAGGGTAACCGAATCTGGGAAGTTAGAGGACACAGACGCCCTGGAGAAGATACCATGGGTACCCAAAAGGCCCTCTGTCTGGGTCACTGTTGCCCGGCAGGTCAAAGGTGAGGCTAAGACCAGGTTCCTGCTTATCCTGGTCTCACTTTTATATTTTTTGGAGAGAGACTTTTGCTCAAGCAAAATGCCACTCTTGAGCTCAGAAGCTTTTTGTTGCTCAGTGTTCTGCGGATATACTTGAAACTATAGGGGTGTCCCCTTCTTGGCAACCCCACTGGAGCCTGTGTTGATGGCCTGCCTCTGGAATGAAATCACATTTAATGGGCTTAAAACATTTGATATCTAAGATTCCAGTGAGGTGCAATAATTTCGTAGGTTGTAACTGGGTGGAGATTGGCACGGTGTAGGGGTAGCCGAAGGTCACGCTCCCCAAAACTCCAGACTGCAATTCCCATAGGCCTCAGCAAGCATGGAAATTGTAGTCAAATGAGATCTGGCAGGCACCCTATTGGCTACTCCAGCACAGAATATGAAAAGCCCTGTAAAAGACAGCAGAAATCAGTTTGCATTAGAAATGCGTAAGTGGTAGATGTTGGATACGGGCTTGTGGGCACCTGGTTGGCCACTGTTAGAACAGAATGCTGGACTATAGGCCTGATCTAGCAGAGCTCCAGATGATTTGAAAGGAGTGGAGTTAGGGCTGGAGGGAGAGATGCATTCTTAATTCTGGCTTTTCCGCTGGGGCAGGTAAACTCCTATTATGCGCAGACTCTGAAGGATGCCTCTGGACTCAGACCCGGCAGACTGAGGAGAGAGTGGATAAATGGAAGCCTGACGGCTGGCAGAGGAAAAAGGCAAGTCCTAGGGATGGGGGGAGAAGATAGGATGAATGGGGACCCACCTGAATCATCAGCCTGAGCAGTGAGCGGGATGCCTCCTGGGTGCAATTTTGAGTCACGTGCCTGTGGAAGTGACAGGGATTTTGAGCCCTTGTCTACCTCGGGGGCCTGATCCAGTTTGGAGATGCTTCCATAGAGTTCACTTGCAGTGCATCCACATCTAGGGGAACTGCAGTTCTGTAAAGGAAGGTCGTTTTAGGTCTTTTAGCAGGAAAATCGAAGCTTCCTCAACAAACCTACAGTGCCCAAGGTTATGCAATGTAAACCAAAAGAGCAGAAGTTGCTTACAAAACAATCTTATGTTTGTGGCATGGATGCAGTTTGTTCTTCTGGTGGAGCAGGAAAATCCTGCCTTGTGGGGAACAGTGGAAAAAGTCCACTGGAATTCTGCCGACTTTGCTTTTTTTGTACCACAAACCAGACTCTTAATTTACATGCTATTTTTTAATGAGATGAAACTGCCCTGAGTGCATTACATACATTCATCATGCCGTGTTTAGACTGGTTTGTTTTTAAAATATGAACCACTTTGAGCACAGATGCATTTTAGTAAACACAGTGTAATAGTTAGTATGACTGTGAGTATGCAAAGTGACTTTAAAAATGCACTCGGGGCTTGAGAACTGGGACTTCCTTAATTGGCCTGAATCCTCAGGGTCACAGAGAGGGTGGGGTAAGGCAGTGTGATCTCTCTCTCTCCCCCCTGTGGCCCCAAGGAAGCACATTCCAAGCCCTAGCAAACTTTAAAAAAAATTCTTCTGGGTCTGTTGTTACTAGATTCACAATGACAAAATCACAGCCCTGCATGTCCTCGGAGACAGGATTGTAACAGCATCACATGACCGAGATGTGAAGATTTGGGATGGCAACACTATGAAACTGGTGAGTAACTTCATACTCCCCTTCCTCTCCCTGTGGGGCATTTCTTACATAAGAGTCCTGGGAATTGTAGCTCTGTGAATGGTTAACCTACAGTTCCCAGGATTCTTTTGGGGTAGGGAATCATGTCTTATATGCCTTAGTGTTGTTGTTTTTCAACATGACTGTAAATTTGCTTCAGGATGTAAATAAAGCACTATATATATCAATTCAACAAATCTAACCTCTTCCCCATCTTTCATTTCTGTATGCAAAGCTTTTCTCCTAACCCTTCCTTGTTCTCTATCCTGTTTTCTTTACACAGCTGGGCCAGTTCCAATGCCATGGGCCAGTTTCACAGCTCCAGCCTTGGATCGCTGCAGACTCCTCCCTTTTTCTCTATGCGGGTGACACTCTGGGCAACGTTTACTCCTTAGAGTGGGGCTCCGTCTCTGCTTGAGGAATGTGTCTTCCTGGGGGGAGCTCCTGCCAGCAACCTCTTAAGCCTGGCACTTCTCCTTTCCAGACATGAATGCAGCTGTTTTGCTGCTACCTCCTCAGCCTTGCCCCAACCCTCTCAGCAGCTGGAATCTGCAGATCACGCATGGCTTCTTAGTTGATGTGGAGGCTGTGATTCTCCCGCAGCCTATGCTTGCTTAGCAACTGTAGGCCACAAAGATCAGATAACTGTGTGAGGAACCACCTTAGAAACCTGGCTGGAGTCTGGGGTTGTAGCTCCCTTCTACCTAACCACAGAAGTGAAAAACAAGTTTCAGAAGGGCTAAATCTATTGTGTGTACAGATTTCCCCTGCGCCCCCTTTGCCTTCAAAATACTGTGATGACAAATTTGCAACCACTGATGCCTTCTGTATAGTGTTTTTATTTTGCTAGTGTGCCTTCCCTTATTTTACAAGTCAATTAAGCAATAAAATGGAGCAATGTCAATCATTTTTGTGTTCCTCTGTGCTAAAGAACCTGTACTTAGTAAACAGTGAGGAGCAGCAGGGCTGAGAAATGGCAACGTGGGCTGGTGCTGCACTTTGAAGCCTGGATATTGGGCCTTCAAGGCACAGCATAGGGGCATCTTTGAAAGTCCCTGTGCTTTGTGGCAAGACTTCAGAAGCTCCTTTTGGCTTGGCCAGCTCACCTTTTTTACTTGTCCCCCCGTGACATCCTATGCAGTTGATAAAAGGGTTTGTGTGACCAAAATTGCCTTTTGGGTAATAAGAGAGACCTCCTGGGCTGAGACTCTGCTTTAAGGCACGGAATGGGGAAGCTTTCTGAGACAAGAGGCCCCCATTCTTTCATTGCATGTCTTCCTGGGAGGAGGGAGAGAACATGCCAGTAGAGACTGAGGCCACCACTCCACAACCATATAGCAAGAAGGGGAGTCCTGTACCCCCCGACACTCAGCAAAGGAGGCACCTGGGCCTTTGCAATCCACTGTTTCAAAGGCCTTGAGGCATCGCCTTCCTTCAGCCTCTCCTCGTCTTGCTTCAAGGTGATTCCAGAGCACTTGGCAAGCATCAAAAAAGGCGTGTTACCACTGAACGATCTGCAGAAACAGCAGTTGTGGGCTTAGAAGGGAGAGGAAATGGGTGACGCACCTTAAACCCAAGGGTGGGAAGGGCTTTTGAAATGACTTGAGAAAGGCTTTGCAGGCCTACAGCCCACTGCTGCTCCAAGGCCTTAGTTGTTCCACGGTCTTCCTAACACAACACCATAGCCTGTTTTCTACAAAAGGGGTGCCTTCGTCAACTCCCTTAACAAGGCCAGTGTATTAAATCAAGTTTTAATCAACTGCACTCTAGGAATAAAATTCTATGGAAGGAGGTCAAGTTCTTAAGTCTCTCAGCTTGAAGGCACTTGAGACGTCAGCTTGGAAAAAAACGAGGCCTGTGGTTTTTCTGCTGCTGTCTTCTGCGTCGCCTGAACTTCACCAGAGCTGGGTGAAATTGAAGCGCACCTTGAGGAGGTACTTCATGCGCACCTGCCGTGGGTCGTAGACAATGAACTCGTTGTAGTTCAGGGTGTAGCCGTTGGGGTTCACCACCCCGGTTTCTGCAGCAGGGCCCAGGGGGACCAGAGCCCCATGGCTGCCAGGGAAGGAAAAAGAGAACACAGTGTTTAGAAATTCATGTTGCACACAAGCACCCATGTTCCTTGCCTGCGCCAGGAGTGTTTTTAATCAGAGATCTTGTTACAGGTAGGTAGCCGTGTTGGTCTGCCGTAGTCGAAACAAAATAAAAAAATTCCTTCCAGTAGCACCTTAGAGACCAACTAAGTTTGTTATTGGTATGAGCTTTCATGTGCAAACTTAGTTGGTCTCTAAGGTGCTACTGGAAGGAATTTTTTTATTTATTCAGAGATGCATGGAAATGCCCTGGTCCACAAATCTCTCTGCTGCCTTAAGGACAGCCTTTGAATTTTCAGGCAGGTAGGCTTCCTCCACCCACCCCAAACTCACAGTGTCGTGCTGTTGGCTGGGGACGGCGCCATCTTGCCAAGCCCTTTGGTGCAATGTTTGCTGGTCAGCAGTTTCTCCGCTTCGGGGTTTGCCTCCAACAGTTCGTTGCATTCGCCCAGAGCTACCTACGGAGGCGGGAGAGCAGAACCTCATCCCCAGCTCATGCATACATCACTTGAATATTTAAAACACTGTAGCTGAACTCCTGTAAATGGCCTCTAATCTGAGAAGCGAACAGAGGAAGGAGGAATATGTGGCGGTGATGGGTTGTGGGGATACTGGTTTTACAAGGTTGAGCCCCAGGTCTGGCCCTGGCACATCTCCCCCTTTCCCTTGCACTTTTAAAAAGTTAAAATGTTTGGTGTGTTTTTTTAATGTAATATGCTCATTTGTCCTGTAAGCAATGTATGGGGTAGTGCCATCTCAGCTCACTGCCATCTTGTTTTAAGTTTTAATATTAGTTATCAATTCTTGCATTTGGATCCCAAAGAGCTCAGAGTGGGGGACATTGTTCTCCTTCATCTCACTTACTCCCCACAACAACCCTGTGAGGTAGGTTAGGCCGAGAGGCAATGCCTTGGCCCAAGTGGGGATTCGAACCCTGGTCTCTCCCAGGTCCTAGTCAGATGCTCTAACCATTATGGATAATTTGTACTGAACCAGCAGTTCTTTCCAGTAAGTTAAAGGCTAGTCAGAGGGTTCAATCCATCCACCGTCTACAGAGCCCATAACACCCCGCTGTCACTCCTCAACTCAGCAACAAGTCCTGCCAGCCAAAGTCTCTCTTCCCCTCCGAAAGTCAGCCTAAACTGGGCCTATACTCTGCAGGTCTGCCCCACCCCGAGTCTTTTATGTACTTATTTACACTCCAGGGAAGGCTAGAGCTGGGAGTAAGCAGTTGTTTTGGACTACAGTTCCCTTTATTTCCCCCCTTTTCTTTTAATATATTTTTATTAATTTTTACATAATATGTTGTATGTTTTTTGGAAACTTTTTCTTATCTTATACAATGTTTTGGACTTCCATCCACCACATCTGAAGATTTTTCAGTCTTTATCACTTAATCTGCATTTCATTAGTTTCACTATTACTTTTAATAGTCCTTCACTAATAATTCTCTTCATGCTTTTCTCTGCAATATTTCGCATAGACCTCCCTACAAAACTTTTTGTAGTCCTACTAGCGTAATGTGCTGATTACAATTGCTTTTCAAATAATTCACATATTTACTCCAGTCCTCTGAGAATCTCTGATCCTGCAGGTTTCGAATCCTTCCTGTCATTTTATCTAATTCTGCATAGTCCGTTAATTTCGTCTGCCCTTCATTCCTGTTTTTGTGTGAATATAAATTTTGATATTTTTTTTATTAGTTTTGATACTGCTTAGTATTAAAACACCTCTAAGCAGTGCACACACACAAAAAAAACTGTAAAGAAACAAAAGACAACTTAAAATGAAATATTACAAAAACACAGTTACATATAAAACCCGGAGCTGATGGGACTTGTAGTCTACATTGCAGGCGCTCTTTGCCCCCTCCCCCCAAAATGGGATGCAGATCTCACCTCTGACAGCAACAACAGGCCAATGTCTTTCTCGCGGGTGGCAAAACAGTAGTTGGCACTCTTGGAGGACATGTCGGCGAAGTAGATTCCTTTCCCAAACTTGAAGGGAGCGAAAGGAAGGTCAGTAAGTTAGCCCTGCCATGAGGTGAGCCAGGAGCAACAGGCCAAGAGCTCAGCAGAGGACAAAGTGGGGAGACTCACCATGTAGCCAGTGACGGGGGCTTCCGGGGGGGCCACCCGCAACCCGCGACTCAATATCCCTGCCCAGTTGCCCAGGCGCGATCCGTGCCACAGCAGTGTCCTGAGAAAGGGGAAGAAGCCCAGAAGAGAATCACAATGGGGATCTCTAGGCTGAGAGCCAGCATGGTGCCTCAACCTGTGGGTCCCCAGATGTTGCTGGACTACAACTCCCATCATCCCTGAGCTCTGGCCTTGCTAGCTAGGGGTGATGGGAGTTGTAGTTCAACAACATCTGGGGACCCACAGGCTGAGAAAGGCTGGATTAGAGGTTACAGTGCTGGGCTAGGATTTCAGGGGGGTTGGACTAGATGAGCCTTGGGGGTCCCCTTCCAAGTCTACAATTCTAGAATGATGTGACTCATGAGAGCCAGGTTCGAATCCCCACTCGAGTCACGAAGCTCACTGCAAGACCATGGGCCAGTTGCTCACTTTCGGGCTAACATACCTTGCAGGGTTGTTGTTGTGGGAAGAGAATAATAGCACTGTAGACTTGGAAGGGACCCTGAGGGTCATTTAAGTCCAATCCCCTGCAATGCAGGAATACGCAGCTGTCCCATACGGGGATCAAACCTGCAGCCTTGGGGTTAGCAACACCATGCTCTAACCGACTGAGCTATCCAGGATGGGTATGTAGGCCACACTTTTGAGCTACTTGGAGGAAAGGTGGCCTATATAAATGCAACAAATAAATAAAAACAGGCTCAAGTGGGGTGTCTCTCTCCTCGCCCCCCACCCCGCTCCTTCCACTTACCGGTTGGGGAGGTCGGAGCGGAAGGTCGAGTCTGGATCGGAGCCCTCCTTGTTCAGCACAAAGGCCTCCAGCAGCGTCATGGTGTAATCTTGGTGCGTGGGAGCATGAGTGGACAACAGGTAGTGCTCTAAGACCTGGGAAGGAGTAGGGAACTATCAGAGGAGAAGCAACAACTCCCCAAATATTTTTATTTTTTTAAAGCATGGGCAGAGTTTTCCTGGGAATTCTCCCCCCCCCCCCCGGCCCAGTCCCCTTCCCCCACATACTGGGAAGTCAGGGCTATCTCTCTCCAAAGGTTGAATCTCACAGCTGAGGCAGCGATAGTTCCGGTCCAGCGGGTGCTCCTTGTCCAGCTGCTCTGACCGCACCAGTTTAATGGCAGCACGGATCTCGCCGAGAGCCTTGAGGGGCAAAAGGAAAGCAGGCAGGAGTGGCAGGAGCGTTTTCACAGGACAGCAGGACCACCAGCACTACCCAAATTGATCCAGCCATGGTGGGCATCTTCTGTCTGTTGATTGATTGATTGATTGATTGGGATAGTCTCAAACAGTTCCTTCTCCCAACCCCCATCTGGAATGAGGGGAGTTAGGAGGCTTGAGGCCCAGTCACTCATTGCTCCAAATTTGCATGGGGCGGAAATTCAATTTCCTTTAAAAAGATATATTTACAATTTTGTTGAGATTATTAGTAACGTAAGTAAGAATGAAGAACAAAGAAAGAATATGTTATGTCATAGCCTTAATTATATCTTATGGGTTATTTTGTTATTGCAGTTCTTCCTTGCTTTTTTAAAAAATGGTTTTTAAAAAAAAAAAATGAAATTCCCTTTCCTAGCATGATCTTGGCCAGATACTTGGGGAATCCCATTCATTCCCCCCACTTCAGTTGCTCATTTGAGCGCTCTTACCTCCAGCAGCTGGGCCTTCTCCTGCAGCTCCTCTTCTGTGCTGATCAGTGGAGGAGTCCTCAGTCTGCAAAAGGGGATTGGGGTGGGGGCACAGACTTTAGGAAAGATTGCAGAAACAAAGGGGAGGGGTACATACATGCATTGGATTTTGCACTCCATAAACACTGTTCTGCACTTGCAAAGAATTGGTCCTTTCGTGTGGCAGCAACTGCTCTCTGCAACTCCCCAGTTGTGAAATATTAGGCAGGTACCTTCACTGTTGATGTTTTCAACAGCTGCTACAAACCTTGTTAAGGAATGCCTATCCATGCTGGGAATTTTACCATATATACTTGGTTTAAAACTGTTGAGTTTATCTATATTTTGGTACACCTTATTCTAGTTTCTAATGCTTGATTTGATCAATATTTTCTTATGTGCCTATGTAAAGCACGCAGAAGACTGTTGTTGTTGACAACATAAAAAGAGCCTGGTGGATGAGGCAATTGTTCCTTCTGCATCCACATCGTGGCAGGAAGGTGTGGGGGAGGCATATATTGCATGATCACGAATGACTTGGAAAGGGGGCTGAGAAGCACCAAATATTTGTGCACAATGCTGTACGGAGTTTTGAGTATAGAGAGACAACAGAGTCCCATCCCTGAGCCACTGGGAGCCCAAGGTAAGGAAGGTTGCCCCTGACCCGGCAGCACTAACCCGAAATCATGGGGAATCCGCGTGTAGAATTCATTGCAGGCCTCCACCAGGGCACGGCCGGTCTGCTTCCGCTTGAGACACGCCTCTACCTTTTGCAGCGATTGGTACCCTGCGCTGATCTGTTCAGCCGTCAGCTTTCCTGGAGGGGACATGGGAGAGAGAGGAACTCAGCCCAAGGTATTTCTGTCTGCCCCCCAAAAGTTACTGGGCTTTATGCCTTAACTTGCCCAAGCATGCAGCCCATTTGAAATGAAATGGAAAGCAACCATTCTCCCAATGGTGTAGAGCAGTGGAATTAAAACAACAACTACTAGGGGCTCCCACTCCTGCACACGCCACTCACCTACATGACCCCCCTTGCCTAAACCACAACTATTCACCCCTCCCTTTACACTTTGCTGCCGCCGCTATTGTGGGGGAAGGAGAAAGAAAGGGCCAAAGTCTACTGGCGGCCATGAGAACTGTAGCATGACGACATCCTTAGGGTTTTATTATATAGTATGAGACATTTGCTTCCAGATTTCACTCCCAACGTAAGAACACAAGAAGAGCCTGCTGGATCAGGCCAATGGCCCATCCAATACCCAGTAGTCAACCAGATGCCTGTGGGAAACTCGCAAGCTGGATTCGAGCATGAGAACACTCTCCCCTCTTGTGGTTTCCAGATTTCTGTATTAAAAGATTTCCTCTTTGCCGCTCTTCTCTCTTTAGAGCTCCTGAACTAAGTTAGATATAAAAGTGACAAGTTAGGGCCACTTGCCTAGAGGAGCCTTCTTGGTGTCATACTTCATCTCCACCACCATTTCCTCCATGGTGCGGATGCTGCAAATCAGCTCCACCAAGGCCTGAACTCGTGGGTCCAGCTGTGACACAGGCTTGGGGCACGAGGCTGTCTTCTGCGAGGCAGCTTTCTCCTCCTTCTGGAAAGAATGTAAAGCAAAAGATTATGAGGCAGAGCGTCCTTCAGCCACAAGACCTCCCCTCCCTGCTCTTTCGCTCCCTGAAGTCTCACTGCATCATTGGCTTCATAGTCCAGGTGGAGAATATCATATTTGCCAGGAACCTTCTGGAAGCTGCAACGCTTGGTCCACTCATTCTTGGTTTTGTCCAAAAACCTAAAAGAGGTAGAGGAAAGAAGACGCGAGACCAGTTCAAGGAGGGCAGGCATTGGATGGGATGGGGGAATACCTCCAAAATTCCCAGTGTGACTCACTTTTTGGTGAAGATGTCTTTGGCTTTAGCTAAATCTCCAGCACAACTCACAAGCGAGTGCTGACCCGGC
Source organism: Podarcis filfolensis (assembly GCF_964270895.1). Classification (NCBI taxonomy): domain Eukaryota; kingdom Metazoa; phylum Chordata; class Lepidosauria; order Squamata; family Lacertidae; genus Podarcis; species Podarcis filfolensis. The sequence goes on along the minus strand of NC_139615.1, from coordinate 13,212,085 downwards.
TTACCAACTGAGAAGGAAAGAGACAAAGAGAGAATGGGGGAAGGCTAAGAAAAAAACACCATTGTAGAGTGTGGGACAGTGGAAGAGACGACGTGTTGCTTTCTGGAGCTGTGAAGGAAGTCCAAGAGCCGTGGCTCCAAGGGATGGTTTCTACAGAGCCACAACCACACACTTTGGAATGAGGGAAGCAGATAACTGCTTTGCTATACGGGGCCAATCCAATGCTCTGTCTCCGACAGTGGTCAACCAGATTGCTGGGGCAAAGCTCACAAACAAGACTTGAAAGTGAGATTTCCCATCTTGTTGCAATCCATCATGAGCAACCAGAGGTTCAACTTTGAGTAGACCCTTTGAAATCAACGCAAGTAGGTGAGCCATGTCTATTGATTTCCATGGGGCTACTCTGAGTATAGGGATGCGGGTGGCGCTGTGGGTTAAATCACAGAGCCTAGGGCTTGCTGATCAGAAGGTTGGCGGTTCGAATCCCCGTGATGGGGTGAGCTCCCATTGCTTGGTCCCTGCTCCTGCCAACCTAGCAGTTCAAAAGCACATCAAAGTGCAAGTAGATAAATAGGTACCGCTCTGGTGAGAAGGTAAACGACATTTCCGTGTGCTGCTCTGGTTCGCCAGAAGCGGCTTAGTCATGCTGGCCACATGAGCCGGAAGCTATACACCGGCTCCCTCGGCCAATAAAGCGAGATGAGCGCCGCAACCCCAGAGTCGGTCACGACTAGACTGAGTGGTCAGGGGTCCCTTTACCTTTACCTACTCTGAGTATGACTAACTTTGGATACAACTCCAAATGTTATACAGCCTCTAGGGGCTCCATCCTCAGCGACTGTGTCATACGATTGCCCCCAAGTTCCTGACTCACCACGCCCCCAACGCATCCAGACGCTGTAGTTCCGGGCTCTGTCATCCTCCAACAACTGGATTAGGTAGTATTTGTTGTTGTTGAATTGGAGGTTTGTCTGGGAGGAACCAAGGAGAAGAAAGACGGTGAGAGCAGATCAGTGGCAGCACCCCTCCCTGAAAAAGTTCATCTGGTGCATATGTTATAGTCATGCCTAGCCCTGACCTGGTATGGGGTCCTTGGAGGATAAACCAGATACTCCACAGATTGAGGACCAAGCAGGTCCCCTAGAACCACAGCTGAAGGACCCTCAGTTGGGAATCTGCTGAAGAACACTTGCGGCTGTCAGAGGAAGAGGTGGAGCCACTTCCCGGTCTCAAATAACTCCAGAGCCCCCAAAGCTCCGGATCTGGGCTGTTGTGCAATTTGAGAAAAGTATCTCCTCGTGAGCAAGTGATGCCCCCCCCTTCCCAAGCAAAGTATATATACCTCCCCTCCCCGCAACTGTTTAAACTTCACACCAACCCTGCAATGGTAGGTTAGGCAGAGAGACTGGCTCAAGGTTTGTGGCTAAGTGGGGATTTGAACACGAGTCTCCCCGTTTGCTTCCATCACCCTGCGCTAAACAGGCATCAAGTTTAACTATCCATTAAAATGCAAGTGAAAAGTAGCCTACAAGCCCACTCACCTGATTCAACATCACATCGTAAACGTCGTCTCCCTCACAATAAACATGAGCCTTGTTTGGGAAGGAAGAGCAGCAGGAAAGAGAGAAGAAAAAAGATGGTTATTTTCAGAGCAAAATGATTAGAAAATAGCATGAGCAGGGGTGGCTAACCTTTTAATTTTTTTTAGCCAAGCGGCATCAAGCTACCAAGCTAGATTGACCAGCCAACTGTTGTGGCCCAACATGCCTGTTCTTAAGTCCTTGGTAAGCTTTTACTTCAGAATGCAGGTACTTGTCATCATTCCCCACCACTGACCTTGTTGTTGGGCTCCAACTGCCAACAGCCCTCAGGCAATATGAGGGAATTTGTAGTCTGGAACATCTGAAAGGCCATAGGGAAGGCCCATCCCTGTTATTCAAAGAGTAGTACAATACAGTGGTACCTTGGTTCTCAAACATCTTGGTACTCAAACAACTTGGAACCCAAACACTGCAAACCCAGAAGTGTTCTGGTTTGCGAACTTTTTCTGGAAGCTGAACCTGCTCTGTTTGAGTGTTATGCTTCTGATCTGAGTGCCACGCTTCCGATTTGAGTGCCATACTTCCGTTTTGAGTGTTACGCTGAGGTCTGTCTGTTTTTGCTATTTATTTTGCCTTTTTGTGGCTCTTTTTTGTTTGTTATTCTGACTGTGTGGAACCCAGTTCAGCTACACAGGTTGTACAATGATAATAAAGGTGTTGTTGTTATTATTATTATTATTATTATTATTAATTGCGTGACTGCAGTACATTGTTTATTGCTTTCATTTTAGGGATCGTTGGTCTTGTTAGATAGCAAAATTCATGTTAAATTGCTGTTTTGGGGGTTGTTTTTAAAAGTCTGGAACAGATTAATCCATTTTGCATTACTTTCTATGGGAAAGCGTGCCTTGGTTTTGGAACGCTTTGGTTTTGGAACGGACTTCCGGAACAGACTAAGTTTGAGAACCAAGCTACCGCTGTAAATTTAAAACCACCTCCCTTCTGTTTCTGAACGTGCGTTTTATATGTTTTCCGTCAGGAGGGGCTGCTATTATGAGGCTTAGCCAAGGTGGCGCTCGCCTCCAAATCCCTTCAGCCCCAGACTGACAGGCCAAGGGTCAGGAATGGTAGTCTCAGCAAACTAGAGGCCAACGGTTTTCCATTCATGCCAGTAGGTGCCTTACATTGCCCAGCTTGGCAGAGCATTCTGGATCCACGGGTGCTTTTCCCTTCACTATCAGCGTCCTCACGGCCTCTGCGGGGGGAAAGGAGGAGGTGGGTTGGAGCACAGATGTGCTGATTAAATTCACCCCATCCCTCACAAACTTGGCATCTACAACGCTACTAGCTAGCCTCTTAAGAACCTCGGCATTTCTTTAAAAATACACACGGTTCTAGTTCCTGAGAGTGTTAATCCTGAGCTGCTTAAAAGCAGGCAGTCCTTTCTGGCAATAAACACAGCCAGCAGCCTCCTGGGAGAGGTGCTTCAGTTCATGCTATAAATCACCACCTGCTTATATCCCCAAGGTCTGAGCTGCTAGGCTCAAGTTGTTGGGGGATTTGGCTGACAGGCCGATCCACTAAGACCTGTTCCATTTCGCTGTTACCCTTGTTATCTGCGTCTCCTTGAGATGCTGAGGTATCCCCTCCGCCCCGGGCCTTCTTAGCAGGAACAGGGCTTTCGGTCCCTGAGATGCTGTTGCTTGGCTGGGATCCTCCGTCCTCAGTCTCTGCAGCGTCTGAAAGAGAGAGAAAAGCCCAGGGTGGAGCAGGCCTGCTGGTTGCAGGTTCTGAAAAGTATAAAAGAGATTTTGGGAGGCTATGAACTAGTTCTACCTTGGCATAAATATATCCCCATCTATGTATCTCCCAGGGACGCGGGTGGTGCTGTGGGTTAAACCACAGAGCCTAGGACTTGCTGATCAGAAGGCATTTTTATGAAGTTTCAAAAATATTTCAAAACATTTATCATCATACATTTTTAAACAAAGTTTCCTCTTGACTTCCCACCCATCCTTTCCTCATTATTGATTTTTTTAACTTCTTTTTATTAGCTGTTTTATAACACATACCGTATTTTTCGCCCTACAGGATGCACTTTTTCCCCTCCAAAAATGAAGGAGAAATGTGTGTGCGTCCTATGGGGCGAATGCAGGCTTTCGCTGAAGCCTGGAGAGCGAGAGGGGTCAGTGCGCACCGACCCCTCTCGCTCTCCAGGCTTCAGGAAGCTATCTGCAAGCCTTGGGAGTTCCCACTGGGCTCCCAAGGCTTGCGGACAGCAGCCTGCAGCCCGAAACCCGGGGAGTGCAGCGGAGCGCGCCCCAGGCTTCGGGCAGCTCTCTGCAAGCCTGGGGAGCCCGGCGGGAGTTCCCGCTGGGCTCCCTAGGCTTGGGGATAGCAGCCTGTTCTGGGGGCTGGGGTCGGGGGAAGCTCGGGGAAGCCTTGGGGGGGAAATAAATTCTTTTTCTTTATTCCCCCCCCCGAAAACTAGGTGCGCCCTATGGGCCGGTGCGCCCTATAGGGTGAAAAATATGGTATATTGTTGTTGTCTAAACCCTGCTACCGTTAATTCTTTCAGTAATCCATTGCTTATTTTTCAAATCCTGCCAGTGACTTCATATATGGGTGATAATTTGATGGATAATCCATCAGTTGTTTCCATTCTTCCTTAAACACTTCGTCAACATGTCCTCTTGATTTCACTGTTAATTTCGCCATTTCAGCCCCGCCCCCTCTCCATTCTGCACCCGGGTAATGAGAAGGCATTATTGGAAGGGAAGGGAATATTTTGGCCTGGCAAAAACATTCAAGGTGGGTGCAACGCAGGGCTGTGGCACAGGGAGATTCCTACGGGCATGCTAGCTAGGTCCACAGGCCTGAGATTCCCAACCTTTCTTGCTGGCCTTTCTTGCAACGCTGCTCTGAAGCCTCAATGAGGACTGGAAGAATGCAAAGTATTATCATCAACGTAAAACCCTACATCCTTGTACCTGACTCCCTGCGTTCCATCAGACGTTCAAACCCGGTCCGGCTGTTGGTCTGCACCATGCGGGCTGTGTCCAGCTTGTAGCGTGTCCGCCCAACCATCACTTCCACTGTGGGTTCTCCGTGGCCATTCCTGGCGGCCTGCAGGGCCAGGCAGGTGTCCACAGGGTAAGGGAGCCATTCGCCTTCTTCGTCTCCTTGCCAGCACCAAACAAAATCTGGACCAGCACAGTGGCAGGCAGAGAGCAGGAGGAGAGAAGATATCTTGGTCAAAACCTGGCAAAGCAAATCCTAAGGGACTAGAGGCATTTTCTAGCAATCCTTCAGTGGGGAGAAATGGGCAAATGAACATGTGCCCAGAGGAACCCCTGCCTTCAGGGCAAAGGGCACAAGAGGGGTGGTTTTGATGGTGCTGGACTCCAACTCCCATCAGCCCCAGGCAACATGGTCAGGAATGATGGACATTGTAGTCCAACACGGTCTGGAGGGCCACACGTTCCCCATCCCTGTGCTAAGGGCCAAAACCTGCAGTGATGTCCCTTCACTGCCCAACAAGGCTTTGCCACCCGACATGGGCTGCATTTAACCTGCTGACACACCCCTGTCTGCACTGAACAGCAAACCTGTCTCGCATTTGGAATGTGATGCTGTAGGTGATGCTGCAGCCAGGGAAAGCACCATGAAAAGCACTTTGCATTTTATTCCAGGAACTCATGGTGGGATCCATGGAGGTTCCCAGGCTGTCTCTCATCCATGCCAGACGGACCGACCTGCTCATCTTCCTGACGGCAGTTGCATCACTGCATGACTTCAGACCAGACCCCTGGAAGCTTTCAGCGTTTAAACTGCAAATGGACTTCATAGCAAACCCCTTTGAAGGCGCGTACTGTGGCCCTTCTGAAGTTTTGCCTGATGTCATAAGTGTTAGAATTCCTGCTCCATGATTGCAGTCATGGGATTGTTGTCTATCACATGACGGTGTATGTTTTGACTCCACAAAGTGGGAAGCGACGGAGACAGGATGTTTGTGTTACTGTGTTCCGTGAAGTGGGACTATTGTCCTTTGTTTTTTCTCTTTGCTGTCTGATGCTAGAGAGAGAGGGAGCCATGTTGCAGTGCTCTCTGTGTGTTTATATGTAAATAAAGTAGATTAGCCAAAATGTTGAGTTGCTGAGGTCTGTTACACAAGATGCGAAGACTCTGCAGATCCCTAAGTGTGCAGATATATGTTGGCATCGGTTACTGTGATGTTTGGGCAGAAGAAAGCTTTTGAAGCTCCCGAACGATTGACCAGGATGGAGGAAACATGCCACTCAGGCATGTGTCTCTGCCAAGGTCCTACTTGAGAGTAGGACCAGCTCCTGACAATAAGGACATCAGGCGACTGACAAATGTGTGGGCTTGCTCATCTGTCAAAGTTGGCCCATGGGAAAGGAAAGACTCTTGGTCCGCTGGTGGGATCCACTAAGAAAATGCAAGAAAATTAAAAGTTTGCTCACAAGAATCCTGATCCCGCACAGCTGCAGCCACATGCGATTCCAGCCCTGTCTGTTTGTTCCGTTGCAGCATCTTGTGCAGGTCCACACAGGACTCCCCAATGTCCGCAGAGAGCTTCCCAGCTCTGTAGGAAATGCAGAAGCCTCCAATGTCATCGCCCTGACTCAATTCGGCCTGCCTTCTCCATGTGTGGGGGTCAACAATGGGAGCACCAATGTGGTGAAGGGGCCTGGCTCAGAGGGAGAGCATCTGCTCCACATGCTGAGAGTCCAGGTTCGATTCCTGGCATCTCCAAATAGAGATTTTTTGGGGGGGGAGGGGGACCCTTTCTGCCAGTCAATGAACACAACACTGACTTAGATGGACCAATGGTCTGGCTTGGTATAAGGGAACTTCCCAGGTGAGGAATGATGGGAGTTGTCATCCAGCATCCAGAGCAGCCTTTCTCAACCACTGCCCCCTCCCAAATGTTGTAGGACTACAACTCCCATCATCCCTAGCTACTGGTCAGGGGTTATGGGAGCTGTAGTCCAGCAGCATCTGCAGACCCAAGGTTGAGAAAGGTTGATCTGGAGTGCCACAATCCCCAGAATCTCCAAATAGGGTTGGGGACCCTCAACCCCTGGAGAGATGCTGCCAGCCAATGTCTAGTGACCCAGTGATCCAACTCCCAATATGAAGCAGCTTCCTGCGCCAACTCACCGGGCTGCCTGGCTTAGGATCTCGCTCTGCTCAGGCAAGAACTGCTGCCACCTGTTGCCAGGGGTCTCCCACTCCCAGCGCAGCTCCAACTCAGCCCCGGCAGTGCTGGGCTCCCCATTCTGGCGCTCGGGGGCCTTCCGCTTCCGTCTCATCCCTGCGGCGGCGTCAGAGCGTGCAAAGAAGGCTGAGTCGACACCTCACACAATCACCTAAACAAGGAAGCCGAAGTGTCACTGGGGATCATTGCAGATGACCTCTACAGCAAGAAGCTCAGTTGGTTAGCGTGTGGTGCTGATAGCACCAAGGTTGCAGGTTTGATCCCCATATGAGACAGTTGCATTGCAGGGGTTGGGACTAGATGATCCTCAGGGCCCCTTCCAACTTTACAAGTCTATGATTTACTTTACAAGTCTATGATTTACTTTACAAGTCTATGATTCTTCAAGCACAGGCTTCAGAACTACATGCCTTACTATGGCAAATACTTACTAAGAGTTTTGTGGCACCTTATACAGGTATAGACCAAAAAAATTATTGCAACAGAAGCTACTGAGAGCCCACTTGGCCGTATGTGTGGAAAGTTGTAGCATCACTTCCTTCTTTGGGGGGGGGGGCGCGTTCAGGCCGGGCACAGCCAATGGGGCTGTTCTGTCTGAGTGGGCACACCTTTGTGCCATGGACTGCCTTTCTGCCAAGGCTTCCCAGGCAGGATGCAATTTTAAAATACTAAATCAAATGATGCAAAGTCCTCTCAGGTTGATGGCAGACTTAAGGAACCCTGGGGAAGCAGGGTGGGCTGCCCCAACAGATCTCTTAAGCCACTGGCGGTTCTATCAGGAGCCGGTGGTATTTACTCCCTGGCTGTACTGGGTCAGGCCCTCCTTCTGCCTTCCCTCAGACCTTTATGAAGCCACAACAGGGAAGCCTGTGGCTACTCCCCTCTCTCTGGGTCCCATTCCCACTCGGGAGAGGACAAGGAAGAGGAGCAGAAGATTGGCAGGGAGACCTTTCCTGGGCTTGGCAGATGCCCAACAAGGCTGGCACCCAATGCTGCTCAGATATACATGCACAGGGACAGGAATTGTAAACATGGTGCCCAAAAGGTACCGAAATGAAACAAACACAGAAATGTCACAAGCGGTAACTCTTGCACATCACTGCCTTTATGGCCGCGATGTTCACAATTCTTATGTACAAGCACACACAAGCAAACCATTGCTGTTATGTTCACACAAGAGGGCGTTTCATGCACCCAATGAAAACGCTCCTGCTGCAATAATCACGCTGGTCTTTTTGCCGGGTTTCACCTGTGCTTTACCTACCGAACTTCACCAACATTTATCTGGCCCAGGAGGACTGTTTCAAATCAGCTGCGGTGAAATGCATTCGTCACATGCCCTCGAGACACCATTTCCGCCCCACTATGATCCCGGAGATAGAAACCCGACTCCGGGGAAGTCCGGATTCCTCAGCCACCGCGGTGATGCCGACCCCCCAGAGTGACCAAACCTTGCTAATCGTAATAAAAACTAAAGATATGGTGACAATCAGTCAATCAACTGGTGTGCATTATTTCCCAGGACCCACCCCTGGCTCTTCTGGGGCTGAGCTCTTGATCTGAATTGCCCTGCCCGACCTGGCCTCTTAACCCCCTCCAGCCCACTTCCCTAATTCCTTGATCCTGAACATCTGAGCCTGCAAGCAAGCTGGTGATCCGCCTCCCGCTCCCTAATTTTTTTTTGTTTAAATCTACCGCTCTGTGCAATATTTTCCATCGATTTCCCTCCCTATTTTTATGCATTAACAACCCCCCCCCCGCTTGAATAGGCAGACCCGCTTTTCCAACCAACCTGTTCCGCGTTGCCTTCTCTTTTTTTGCAGCTATTACGCGGCTGCAAACAGCGCCTTTTTCCTGCTCCCGGGGAACGTTCCACGGGCCAACCCCTTTTTACTTCATTTGCATACGTCTGTTTTGCATGCTACGCCTCCGGCGAATCGATAAAAAGCAACCTGCGCGCGCACGCGTAGGGGACCTCCAGCTTGTTTGACGCTTTTGCACCATTGAGGAGGCGGGGAAATGCAAATTTAGAAGCGTTGCATGATGGTCTCAGCTCACAGTTTAGCATTTCCCTCCCTGGTGTTTCTTTCTATCTCACTATTATTATTATTATTATTTGTTACAGTTCCGAGATTGAGGCCAGGAAGGACCGGGCCAATATATGGATTCCAATATAATGGATTCTCCACACCATGACCTTGTTGGCGACTAAACACCGGACATTATATATTGGAATAAGGCTTCACTTCCCGTTGGCTGGGCGGAAGCTCTCCGAAGAGGCCACGTGCTGGGTGTCTGTCACCCTTGTTGCGCCTCTGGGAAGGTCTGAGAGAAGGGCCGAGCATCACCCTAGCAGGGTGCCGCCTCCTGGAGGTGGGTGAGTCCCCAGCGATACGGGTCCCGGCGAAGTCCGAGATTGGGCAGGAGAAGCCGGAAACGGGGGAACTCCGCCCCCTTCCCGCGGATGCCTCCGTGGCTCGCTTGGGATTTGGGAATGACTCACGGCCAGCAAGCTTGAGTACAATGGGAAGAGGTGAAGCGTAAGCGAACAGCGGCTTCATAACCCAATTCAGACTAGTCTCCATCCAGCATTTTCCAGTTATTTTTATTTTTATAGCGCAAAAGAATGGATCCTGAACAGTGGAGGTATGGTATGGAATTGGTGACCTCGGCAATTTGCTCCACAGACAAGGAGAAACTAGTCTCAGCCGAGCCTACGGTATTCCACTGCTGTTTCTACAGTTCTTAAAACAAATTCACTTTGCTGTTCATTATCTATGGGCCTTTATCATGTCCTGCAGAAAGTAATCTCTTTAATTGGCCAGAACGGAGTGCGGGGGGGGGAGGGGCACTGAGTTTCACTGAGTCTAACAGGACGCTGCTGAAATATGAGAGCACAAAGTCCACCATGGATGAATAGATATTATTTATTTATTACATACTGCCCTTAATCATAAGTCTGCAAGGGCAGTTCGCAGAATATTGGCTCCCTAGCAATATGTTTATTTTTCTAGAATACCACATTTCAAATCTGGAATATCCTTAACCAGTTAAGGATTTGCAAGGTTGAAAGCAGCACATATGTAAACACAAATATGTATTTGTAACATAGGAGTTGGAGAGAAAGAAACTGGCGGCTTACCCTGTTTCAAAAAAACACACAACAAAGATAGGAAAGGAAGCATGCTTGGATATGATCTCTGAGTGATCCTGAGAGCCTGGCCTCTGCCAGTATTAGGTAAGATGAGCCAGTGGTCTAACTCCATATAAAGATGCTTTGTATGATTATAAGAACCTTCGGCAGGGTTGGGGAAGTTTAAACAATTATGTGGTTGCTGTCAAGGGGCCTCAAGAGCTAGAGCTCACCTGATAAAAGCATCTTTGCTCCTTGTGACCACCCGTGGACCAACTAGGCCCCAACCCCAGAACTGCCAGATTACATCTGAATCTGTCTCAACAGGATCTGTCCCAACTCTGCCCCTTGATTTATCTCAGGGGAGATAACCAGTGGCGTTTCAGCCATTGTTGGACTACAAATCCCATCACCACTAATCATAGGCCATACTGGCTGGGAGTGCTGGGAGCTGTAGTACAGCAAGAAACATCAGTTAGGCCACCGGATGCCCTGATCCTACTTTTCCATGCACCTGCCCCCACCTATTCAGCATAAGGTCCTCAAATATAGAAGGACATAGCACTGGTTTGGATGGGCGGATGGGAACACTAGTTAAAATAAGAAGTTGGCAGCTGGAGCGGGACATATTCTTGAGAGGTGGGGCCACTCAACGTGTGGCCACATTCCAGGAAGTAATAATACTCGATGTATCCATATTGTGGAGAACATGTGTACCATTGAGCACCAGCCCTGGCCTCCAGATTGCCGGTACACCTCTGCAAAAGTTCATTACCACGCCAGCCATCATTGTCCCAGACTTCTATGTGAAAGGGGTTTTCATGATTCAGCATGACAGTCCCAAAGCCCAGGGTTTCATACCACCAGGGGTCGTTATCAGATGGGACGATGCTGGTCCTCAGCGCTCGACCTTGAAAGACAACTCTGACATAAGCATCGGTGGCTGTGAAGTGGTCGCCCCAAAGGTTGGATCCTCTGGTCACAACAAAGGTGAGGTGTGCCCTGCCCCGCTGTCGGGCACAGCACATGTTGTTGTTGAGGCGATCCTTCTGACAAAGGCAGGTGCATTGCTCAGCTGAGCTCTGGGAGCTCCAACGTGGACACCGCTGTGGACACTCTCTCTTCAGGGCCTTCCGGTTTATATGACTCGCAATGGCTTGCTTCAGCAAATCCCTCCTTGGGTCCTGGTGGTTCAGCAACATGTGCAAGGGTTGGAGGGAATAGGAAACCAGCCCAGGCTGTGCTTTTGCACTGTTTTTCCATTCCGAGAAGAGTTGAGCTCCTCTGGCTTTTGAGAAGAGAATCTCGATCTGCTTATCTCCTCCCTCAACTTCAGTTTGCTGCTTGGCATAGTTTTCATGCGAGACTCCAAGACTGTAGAACTTCTGGATCGTTTCACACCTGGCATTTTGGGAAGTGGACCCAAATACCTCGTTGTTTCCCAAAGAAAACCCCAACTTTAAGCAGTCCTCGATGCTGGAAGCTGTAACCCCCCACAAGGCCATCTTGCATGTCTGCACAGCCAGCAGGTGGCGAAATCGGCCCCCAAGGTCTACCTGGCTGATGTAGTGGGTGCCATAGCTGTCAATAAAATGCTGGTATTCCTCAGAGTTGTTCGTTATTGGCAGTTCGGCCACATGCTGGGCAAAGTGAGAGGACAGCGGTGAGGGTCTATGGGGGAGTCTCAGCCTGCTCAAGAAGAGAAAAAGAGGAGCAGGATATTAGAAGCAAAGTTTATAGTTTTGCCCACACCACCCACACCCATAATCCTCCATATTTTTGAGGGAAAGGAAGCCTGCAAAGTTTCAGGGATCTTCTTCCTCTCCAACATGTTATCCCTCCCCTGTAACGGCCCCCAGAGCTTCCTGCGAATCAGAAGAGAGGAAGCGTACACATACAAGAGGACTTTAAAGACAAATTTGAGCACCTTGAATTGGAACTGGAAACGAACTGGCAACCAATGCAGCTGCTTTAAAATGTAGTGGGGTATATGTTAGAGCTAAACCAGGCATGTCCAATGTCTGTTTCGGGGGCCTAATCCGCCCCGCTGGTCGATTTAATCCGGCCCCTGTGGCAGTTTATCTCCTGGGGTAAAATCCTAAAAAAAACACCCTTTGATTTTAAAAAAAGCTCAACAACCTCAACCCTAAAAAAAACAACTTTGGTCATCCCTCATGCATGGTCACGTCATCAGATCTGGCCCTCTTTGAAAAAATCCCAGCCAGTAAGCTGGCTGCAGCATTTTGGACCAGCTGAAGTTTCTAAATGTTCTTCAAGGACTGCCCCATGTAGAATGCATTGCAGTAATCCAGTCTGGGAGTTACCAGAGCATGGAAGACAGTGGCCAAATAATTTCTCTCCAAAGGGGCCCATAACTGGTGAAACAGGCAGTGCTGGAGCAAAATACTGCTAGCCACCAAGGTTACCTGAGCCTCCAGTGACAGTGTTGACTAAAGATATGGTGACAATCAGTCAATCAACTGGTGCGCATTATTTCCCAGGACCCACCCCTGGCTCTTCTGGGGCTGAGCTCTTGATCTGAATCGCCCTGCCTGACCTGGCCACTTAACCACCTCCAGCCCACTTCCCTAATTCCTGAACATCTGAGCCTGCAACCAAACTGTTGATCTGCCTCCCACTTCCTATTATCCTTTCTTTCTATTGGCTCTGCCCAGAGCATGAAGAAAGCTTCCCTTCCCTTGTTTGAGTCTTCAGTAACTCTATGTATGAGAGCTTTGTGGAGTTTTGTTGAATGCTATCTGAATTGAGAGAGAAGTCTAACAAGAACAAATGAATAACTGAACCCTGTGGGGGCAGAACACAGTTCACTAGAAACCTCTGCTGGAATTGCTATATCTGTTTGATCCAACTTCCAGCTGAGGAAGCCCACTCATCATTTACTTTGATTGTATCTCTAGAGGGCTACCGATGCTCACCTGTAGTGTGTGCAGTAGACCTCTTGCCTCACAAAGCTGTAACTGTCATGCTGGGATTTCTCATGTGCATAAATAGCCATCCGGGAGTGAGATCCAGCAAGGGCCACCCGCATCTTAGGCAGCTCCAGCCCTGATTTGCTCAGCACTGTGCCGAACCCCAGCTCCATGTCCAATCCCAAATCTGCTTTCCAGTCATTCTTCACCTCCATGGCCATTGCATTGGCAACATCCACATCCATATTCTCCACAGAGCTGCTGACATGCCAATGACACGAGCGGACCACCTGCCAGTCTGCAACAGCTAAGGGGAGTTTCTGCAGCTTCCCCTTCATCAAGTGATTCTGACAGAGGATGCACGTCCCATTGGGGCCCTGCCATTGGCTGGTGTCCACAACAAATGCTCCCTTTCTCTCCAGAGTGGTGATGTCAACCCCCTGACCAATATAGGTGTGGCCAGGCACAAAGGTGTCCTGCTTCATGCAGATGGAGCTGGGGTGCCGATGGCAGTCGCTGGAAGTTGTTGGTGGAAGTTGGAAGAGAAATAGGAGGAAGGCTGCTAGGAAGAGGTGTTGTTTGGACATGATTGTTCTGCTATGATCCTCCCCCCCCCCCCGTGGGGCAGATGGCTTCAAATTACCATGGGAAATAAAACAGAGAAGACTTATTTGCATCATTCAGGCATTTCCCACATTTGATAGTCCCTCTTTTCACATCACCTGTTTCTACATGACCCTTTCTAACTGGAGGTACCAGGAACTGAACCTGTTGGCTTCTACAAAGTAGATGCTCTACCACTGAGCCATGGCCACTCCTAATGGTATATGCTGGACCAGGTGTGGAGAACCATTGGCCTTGCAGATGTTGCTGAGCTAAAGCTCTCACCAGCCCTAACAGCCATGGCTCGATTGCAAGGAATGTATTGTACCTATTGTTCAGTAACAGCCTGGAGGACCACAGGCTAGGTCATGGGTCACCAGCACAGAGCTCTTAATAATAATAATAATAATAATAATAATAATAATAATAATAATAATAATAATATATTTATACCCCCTTCCCGGTTCAGAAAACCGAGCTCAGGGCGGCTAACAACAAATTTAAAACACTTAATTGATGCAACAAAAACAGCTTAAAATACAGTGTAAAACATGAATAACAATAAATTCAGAATTCAAAAATCAATTTAGGGGGGAAATCCATCCAATAAACATTAGATGATCACCAGAGCTAGCTGGCTAAATTAGTCCTATTTGGGCCAGCGAGGAGACCAGGGGAGAATTAGCTGTGGGATCCCAGAGCGGGTAATCTTCATAAAAAGGGGCGGGGGAGGGAAGGAAGGGGAATAAAAGATCAGGCTAAGTTCAAATTGAAATCAGATGTTGCTGGACTTGCAACTCCATCAACCCCAGCCAGGTCAGGGATGTTGCTTTCGTTGAGCAATGTCTGAACATTGGCTGTTCCATAATTAGACTGAAGTTCTAATGATGGCCACCCAGTGAACTTCATGGCTGAGGAGGCGACTGAATGTACAGCAGGAAGATAAATATGAAGAGGAAGCCTTGGGACTAACCATAGACGTCCCGATTTCCATCTAAAAACAGGCATGTATCATCTGGGCACCAGAAGTTCTCCCTGACCTAGCACTGTTGCCTTTTCTTTCCTAGCATGGTGACAGGTAGAAGACCAAGATATGTCACTTCCTCCAGGATAGAGCAAGGAGGAAAGCTTTAACTGTTGCATCTCTTCACATCTTAAGAACACAGAACATCAGTCTGGTGTAAGCCCAGATACACTCTGCATCTTAAATCTTTTATGCTGGGAGTGTCTGTGGGGTGGGGGGTGGGGCTTCCAGCTTGTGGGTGTCATTAGGAGTACATGGTGGAATATAAACTCATTTACAATAATAAATAATGAATATAGTAGCAAGCTTACCTGCTCTATAATTTCCGAACTGCTTTGCCTTCTCAGTGTAGTACGTGGCACTACAACAGCTGCCTTTTGGTTTCTGTTCTCAGTTCCCTCCCTTGCCAACCGATCTGCTTTGTCTTTTGCATGTCTCCAAACCAAGATTAGATTGGTGGACACTCACTCACCCCTCCACCCCTGAACGGACAGGACCGCACCCTGTTGCATTCTCAGAAAATTGGATTATTCTCTTCTTTCCCACTGATTCAAATTCTTGTGTTAATGGTGTGAATTATAGGAGTCACAAACATCAGTGTATTTTTGTGTGTGTGTGAGAGAGAGGGGGGTGGTGGTGGTGGATGCAGGGGTTTCCTGATGGCTCTCTCTCTCTCTCTCTATATATATATATATATGGCAAGAAGAGGGATGAACCCCATCTCAAACCCTCTTATCACCCAATTCTTTATCCACTCCATACCTTTGTAAATACCAAAAGCAGTCTGCCATTCCAGTCTGCCATTCCCAGTTCAAATCAGTGACTGCTACAGTCATGGAGCCAAGAAGGAAGGCCTTCTTTTGCACATAATAAATAAATAATTTTTTGGGAAGGATAGTCCTTTCTTACCTTTGGCAGAGAGCTCCAATGGCAAGGAAAGATTCTGCAGGTTGGTGAGCCTGAGAGGACCACTTCAGACTCCTTTCTTTTGAGGTTGAAAATTCAAGACAAAACTGAAACCATCATACCAGGATAGTGAGTGGCCACTAAACGGACCGTTTGCTTTTGTGAGGAAATTCCTTATAAGGAAGCCTTCCCCCCCCCCATGCAAAAAGTTTGGCAGAGGCCTCATAAAAGAAGTTCCAGTTGTTCTAGGGAGTGGGGGGACATTTTTGCTCCACAGGCCATATCCTTATTCTTATTAGATCTAGCCTTGTGGGGCAAATGTGACAAAGGGGCGGGGACACCCATCTGTCAGTCACCACAATGATGTCAGGGGATTGGGCATGTTGGGACTTCAAAGCGCCATGTAGAGCGATACCGTCAAAGCCTGCTTTCCACTGACCTTGGCTCAACTGATGGGCTGTGGACCCAACACCTGCTTTCTCTTGCCTCTGCATAATCAGGAGCATAATGTATAATGTTCCCGATTATGCACTGGCAGTCATGTCTACCTGTCCCATAGATCAGCATCACATATATAGTGGGGGACTGGCATGTTAAGTACAATTGTTTAATTATGATGATGATTCTTATCAGCTCCAGCCAGCATACCCAATGGCCTGGGATGCAGCCTAACAAATTATTATTGCCAGTTATAGTTTTCAGGTTAAATGTACATAGAGTGGTACCTTGGGTTAAGTACTTAATTCGTTCTGGAGGTCTGTTCTTAACCTGAAACTGTTCTTAACCTGAAGCACTACTTTAGCTAATGGGGCCTCCCGCTGCCGCCATGCCATCGCTGCAAGATTTCTGTTCTCATCCTGAAGCAAAGTTCTTAACCCAAGGTAATATTTCTGGGTTAGCGGAGTCTGTAACCTGAAGCGTATGTAACCTGAGGTACCGCTGTATTGGTTGGTTTATATCTACTGATCAGACAAGCTTTATTCCTGGACAAAACATGGTTGACTTGATCCAAAGGGCACTCAATGTGACACATAATCTGACTTGGGGTGGTGGGGAATTGTCTCTCTAGACACATTCAGAGATTTTGACTATGTGGAGTGGGTGTTTCCGAAAAGGTGTTTTTTTAAAAAACAAAACAAAACACACCTAAATTTAGAAATGATTTTATCTTTAATTGATCTTGGGGTTGTCTGCAACAACAGCCACAAATGGATTCTCTTACCTGAGTGCACATCTTAAGACAGGACCTAAGTAGGACACCCTTTGTTCCCACTGCTATTTGCATTGATCATTGAAACTTTGGAGAATAAAATTAGATTGCATTTATCCAGTAGGCATTCGGGGAGTGGAACACTCCATCAATTTATTTTCCCAACAACTTCCTTTTACGTCCAATCATAAAAGAAGCACTAGAACATGTGTAAAAGGTAAGGTAAAGGAACCCCTTTACCATTAGGTCCAGTCGTGGACAACTCTGGGGTTGTGGCGCTCATCTCGCTTTACTGGCCGAGGGAGCCGGCGTTTGTCCTCAGACAGCTTGTAAAATGCTGTAAAACATCTGTAAAATGCTGGTGACTTTATAACATAATATGCTGCAAAGAAGAAGGAAATCTCAACTGAGGGTACTCCTCTCTTTCCCTACTCTGATCATTGTCACTTGCAAGCTGTTCCCCCTATCCAATTCCCACCCTCTCCCACAGACCTCCTTTCCTTTTGTATTATTACACAGCACCCCAGTCTTTGAGCAGTGCAAAATTCCAGGGGTACCAAGCGTGCTTATCTGGTGTACCATATGGTGCTTACCAAAACATCCCAATTACAGGTGGGAAAACCACTAAGATGATTGCTAAGGACACAAGGCACAAAGAAAAGCGCATAAAACACCATAAACCATGCCCGTAGGAAGGCCGGAAGCAGGTCCTGAGCTCAATAGAAGTGTTCCCACCTCTGACAGTGGAGGTAGAATCTAGCCATCATGCCTAGTGGTCATTGATAACCTTCACCTCCATGAATTTATCTGATCCTCTTTCAAAGCCTCTTTTAAAAGCCATAGCTTCGTCTCTTGGGAGCAAATTGTTCCAGAAGAGGAGCAACTGGACCCAGCTGCGCCTGTGGTGTGGAATTCCACCTCTTCCTCTACAGGTCTAAAAACAAATTCACTTTTGTTACTCTGGGCATTTGTATCAAGAGAGGTGGGATAGACAGGTTTGTCTAGGGAGTTTGCTGTGGGCCTTTATCATGTCCCACAGAAAGTAGTATTTTCATCACCACTATATTGAATAGAGCTCATTATATCTGCTCCCTTGCAACATATTTATTTTTTCAAAATACCAAATTTCTAATCCGGAATGTCTGTAATCCATGGAGGATTTTGCAGGGTGAGGTGCATAAAAGCAACGCATGTGTAAACATAAATATGTATTTGTAACGCAGGAGTTGGAGAGAAAGAAACTGGTGATTCAGCCACTCTTGTAGGGCTGGGAATCTCCAGACACTGACTCATAGCTGCAGGAAAACAGCAGAGATAGGAAACAGTCTTAGAGATGATCTCTGCCAGGGGATCCTGAGAGCCTGGCCTCTACCAGGCAGAGTATAAGGCCAGACAAACAAGTGGTCTCACTCTGCATAAAGAGGCTTTTATGTTTATAACAATGTGGACCAACTAGGCCCCAACCCCAGATCTGCCAGATTCCTTCTGAATCTGTCTCAATAGGGTCTGTCCCAACTTTGCCCTCAGTGGGTGGGGCAACCTGTGGCCTTCTGGCCATTGTTGGACTATGAATCCCATCGTCCTGAAATAAATGGAACAAGGAAAGAGCGCTGAATTAGCAGGGGGTGACTAGTTGAAATGAGAAGTTGGCAGTCGTAGGGGGACATAATTTTGACAGCTAGGGCCACCCAACGTGCGGCCACATTCCAGCAAGTAATAATACTCGACGTATCCATGAGGCGCATAACATCTGTGCCGGATAGTCCCAGCCCCGGCCTCCAACCGGTGGAAACAGCCCTGCAGAAGGTCATCACGCCAGACGTCTTTGTCCCAGAGCTGAACCTCAAAAGAATTGTGGTCTGCCAATGTGACCGTCCCAAAGTCCAGGGTTTCCGACCACTGAGGGTTGTTGTCGTTTCTGACGACGCTGGTTCTCATTTCTTGACCTTGGAAGAAAATCTTGACATAAGCATCGGTGGCCGTGAAGTGGTCGCCCCAAAGCTTGGATCCATTGACCACAACAAACGTGAGGCGGGCCCTGCCTCGCTGCCAGGCACAGCACATATCGTTGTTGAGGCCGTCCTGCTGGCACAGGCAGGTGCATTGCTCACCTGAGCTCTGGGAGCTCCAGCGTGGACACTGTTGTGGACAGTCCCTCTTGAGGGCTCTCTGGTTGATATGGCCCACAATGGCTTGCTTCAGCAAATCCCTCCTTGGGTCTCTTTGGTTCAACAAGGTGTGTAAGGGTAGAAGGGAGTAGGAAACCATCCCAGGCTTTGTTTTTGTACCCTCCATCCATGCAGAGAAGAGTTGGGCTTCTCCAGCTTTGGAGAAGAGCATCTCCACCTGCTTATCTCCTCCCACAACTTCGATGTGCTGCTTGGCATCAGCGTCCTCGAGGATTCCACGGGAGTAGGCCCTCTTGAGATCTTCACACTTGGAGCTCAGGGAAGCGGAGCCGAACAGCCAGTCAACTCCTAGAGAAGCCCCCCAGTTCAAGCAGCGCTGGATGGTGGAAGCGGTAATCCCCCACAAGGCCATCTTGCAGGTTTGCACAGCCAGCAGGTGGCGCAGTCGCCCACCCAGTTGCACATGGCTGATGTAGTGGGTGCCATAGATGTTGATAAAATGCTGGTATTCCTCCGAGTTATTCCTCCTTGGCAGCCTGGCCACAGCGCGAGAGAAGTGTGAGGCCAGCAGCGAGGGTCTCTGGAGGAGTCTCAGCCTGCACAGGCAGAGAAAAAGTGGAGCAGAATCTTGTAAGCAAAGTTTATAGCAAGTTTATAGCATTCTGTACTGAAGGAGCAAAGATTGTTGTTATTTTATTGTCTGCTCTTCATCCTGGAAAGGTTACAATTAAAACATGATGTACAAAACAACAACCACAGAAACAAGGTGGGTCCTAAAAATGTACACAGCTAGTGTCAAAAGGCAGGGAAAGAAGAAAAAGAAGTCCCAGCAAAAGAACAACGGATACAAAAACTTATGGAATATGCAGAAATGGCGAAACTTGCTGGAAAAATAAGAAATCAAAGTAAACTTTTTATAACAGAATGAAAATGGTTTATGGAATATTTACAAATAAACTGTAAACAGATAAGAACATTGGCAGGATTATTGTAATAACCTGCAGTTTTATAAGAGTATATATTTAAAGTAGAAGAATAAATGAGTAAATTGAGTTAATTTGGAATATGCAGAAATATATATATATATAGGAACTGCAGAAAGAGGGGGAAGGAAGTTGAGTTTTGAAACGTTAAACTGATTGTAAAATCATTGAAATGTATAAAACTGGGGGGGAAATGAATGAATGAATGAATGGCAGGGTAAAGAGGTGTGTCTTCAGCATTCACTGAAAGCTGAATTATGAAGATGCCAGACCCACCTCTGTGGGGAGGGATTCCACAGCGTAGGAGCTGTCACAGAGAATGTTTTCTCCTAGGCCATGCTTGTGAGAGTGGCGGAGAAACCAAGAGGGTCCCCTCTGCTGCTCATAACACCAGAGGGTGTCTATGGGGAAGGAGGCAGTCTTTCAGGTACTTAGGTCCTGAAAGACTGGTGCTCACCTGTAGTATGCGCAGGAAATCTCTTGCCTCACAAAGCTGTAACTGTCCTGACGGGATTTTTCATGCGCATAAATAGCCATCCGGGATCGAGACCCAGCAAAAGCCATGCGGGCCTTAGGCAACCCCGGGTCTTCTTCCCTGTCGTTGTTCGTCTCCATCTCCAAACCCAGGTCTACTTTCCAGTCATTCTTCACCTCCGTGGCCATCGCGTTGGCGACATCCACATCCAAATTCTCCACGGAGCTGCTGACTTGCCGATGGCACGAGCGGACCACCTGCCAGTCCACGCCAGCCAAGGGGAGTTTCTGCAGCTGCCCGTTCATCAAGGGATTCCGGCAGAGTTTGCACGTCCCATTGGGGCCCTGCCACCGGCCGGTGTCCACCACATACGCTCCCTTTCTCTCCAGAGAGGTGATGTCCACCCCCTCGCCAATATAGTTATGGCCAGGCACAAAGGTGTCCTGCTTCATGCAGATGGATCTGTGGAACGTCTGGCAGTGGCTGCAAGTTGTTGGTGCAAGTAGGAAGAGAAATGGGAGGAGGGCTGCTAGGAAGAGGTGCTGTTGGGACATGATTGCTCTGGTGGGATCCTTCACTCCAGGAGGCTTGTAAATAACCCTGCGGAACAAAACAGAGAGGGCTTCTTTGCACTGTCTAGGCATTCCCCACATCTGTGAGCCCCTCTTTTCAAACAAAACACTCAGCCTTGCTTAAATGAACTTTTATCTCATTGTACTGGGCGTCAGGGAGCTGTGTTTTACCAAGTCACACTATTTGTCTATCTAACCCAAGACTGTCCACTCTGGCAGCTTCTCTCCAGGGTCTCATGCAGAGGGTGTTTCACATCACCTGTTCCTACCTGATCCTTCTGAACTGGAACTACTAGCCGGTGAGCCTGGGACATTATACATGCCAAGTAGGTCTCCCCCCCGCAACCCATGGCCACTGCTAATGTACCTGAGGCTCAGTGTGGGGAACCTTTGGCCCTACACTTTGGTTCATGACAGCCCCCATTAGCCCCAACAAGTATGTCCCAATGGCTAGGGATGATGGGAACCTGGAAGGCCACAGCTTATCCACATTGGTTTAAGGGCACGGGTGACCAGCATAGTGCTCTTCGGATGTTGCTGGACTTGCAACTCCCTTCAGCCCCAGCCAGGACCATCAGTGGTCAGGGATGTGACTGTAGTCTAGCAATGTCTGAAGAGCACCACATGGGCTATTCCCTCATTAGGATGAAGTTCAGCGACTTGCCCAAGGACTGGCCACCCAGTGAACTTCATGGCTGAGGAGGCCACCAACCGTACACAGGAACGTAAACATTAAGAGGAAGCCCTGGAACTATGCATGGAAGTTACGACTGCAATCTAAAAACTGGCATGTACCACCTGGGCACCAGAAGCTCTTCCTGACCTGGCACCATCGCCTATCCTGCCCTCTATCTTTAATAGCTTGGTGACGGGCAGAAACCCAACAGATGTCACTTCCCATGCCATAGAGTTGCAACAAGGAGTAAAGCTTTAAGTGTTACATATCTTTTCGTCTTCGGAATGAAGAATATCAATTCAGTGTAAACCCAAATATACTCTGCATGATATTCATTGGGGGGGGGGCTTCCAGCCTGTGGGTTTAATTAAGGGTATACGGTGCAATATAAACTCATTCATAATAATAATACTGTAAATGAATGCAGTGGCAAACCTTACCTGTTCTGTCATTTCCAAAGCGCTTTGCCCTCTCAGTGTATATTACATGGCGCTACAACGAATTGTCTTTCCATCACTGTTCCTACCCGCAGGCTATTTTTCCAATTCCCTCCCTCTCCCACTGACCTACTTTCTCTTTCATATTCTTGCTAAACAGAGACTGGACGGGTATAAACTCACTCACCCCTCTGCCCCGAAAACAAACAGGACAGTTTCCAATCACCTTCTTAGCAAATAGGATGCTTCTTTGGCCTTCCCGCTCTCTTCTTTTGCCGCTGCTTCCAATTCTGGCACACATGTCTTGGATTATAGGAAAATAACAAAGGCCAGTGTGTTGTGTGTTTCTGTGTCTGTGTGAGAGGGAGGGGTTTCCTGGCGGCTTTCCTGAAAAGTGGTTTGTGTGTGAGAGAGAGAGAGAAGGAGGAGGAGGAGGAGGAGAAGAAGGGTGAACCCCAATCTCAAACCCTCTTAACACCCCATATTTTCGTCTGTCCCACTTCTGCAAACACTAAAGGCCTCTCCCGGGTGTGATTTAATGTTTCCAGCCTGTCATTGAAGGATTGCTACAGTCACAAAGCTTTTGCACATTAAAAAAAACAAGAGAGTTTGGAAGGGTGGTTCTTTCTTACCTTTGACAGAGTCCAGTGGAAAGGAGAAGTTTTCTACATGGGTGAGCCTGAGACAACCGCTTTAAAATCTTGTCTATTTGAGGTTTAAAATTTAAGACAAAACAGGAACAATCATACCAGGATAGTGAGCGGCCACTACTGGGGAAAAGGGACTGTTTATTTTTGTGAGGAAAATCCTTATAAGGAAGCCAATTTTTTTAAAAAATAAAACAAAACCCAAAATGTCTGGAGGGGACCTCATAAAAAGAGCTGCAATGGTGCCAGGAAGTGGAGAAGCCATTTGGCTCCAAGAGGCCATATCTTTATTTATCCTTATCACGGCTAGCCTCATGGGCCAAATATGACAAGTGGGCAAGTCTGCCAGTCACCACAATGCTGTCAAGTGATTAGGGGCCTTGAAGTCCCAAAGTCTGGACTTCAAAACACAATGCATAGCTGCATCGCCAAAGCCTGCTTTCTGCTGACCTTCGCTCAACCACCCATCAATCCCACAGCATGCATGATAAGAAGCCTAATGTAAGGCTCCTGATTATGCATTGGCAGCCACATCTCTGTCTGCCCCATAGTGACATCACATATACAGTATAGAGTGGGACTGCTGTGTATGGTTTGGGGGGAATGGCCCTGCAGGCCAAATTTGAACCCCTGGTGACTCACATTTGACCCACAGGTCAGAGAGACCCCACCTGTTCTGCATGCAATGCAAACTAAAAAAATATAATTCCATGGTGAAGAGAGGGACTCAGGCTGGATGCTAAGCTTATCGTACCAGATATCTTTGTCCCAGACCTCTAGCTTGACCTCATTGTAGCCTGTCAGCATTAAAGTCCCAAATCCAAGGATTTCAAGGATTATCATTATATTCAATGAGTCTGGCCCTCCTTTCTTGACCTTGGAAGAAAATTTTGAGGTAGCCATCGGTGCCACTGAAGATGTCACCACTAAGTTGTATCCTCTGTGCACGATAAATCTGAGGGGTACTTTGCCCCACCCCCAGGCACAGCCCCTGTTTGATTTGATCCAGTGGTAAAATGTGGGCTTCTCCAAGGAGGTTGTATCTGCTCTCATGTGCAAGCCATAGCTAGGTTACACACAATATATGGACAGCTAACCTCTAGTTGGGACGCTGGTGGCACTGTGGGTTAAACCACAGAGCCTAGGGCTTGCCGCTCAGAAGGTCGGCGGTTCGAATCCCCGTGACGGGGTGAGCTCCCGTTGCTCAGTCCCTGCTCCTACCAACCTAGCAGTTCGAAAGCACATTAAAGTGCAAGTAGATGAATAGGTACTGCTCCGGTGGTAAGGTAAATGGCATTTCCGTGCACTGCTCTGGTTCGCCAGAAGCGGCTTAGTCATGCTGGCCACATGACCTAGAAGTTGTACGCCAGCTCCCTCGGCCAATAAAGTGAGATAAGTGCCGCAACCCCAGAGTTGGCCACAACTGGACCTAATGATCAGGGGTCCCTTTACCTTTACCTTAACCTCTACTGAGCATATTCTAAGGAGTTTCCTTAGCCAGTGAATTGAAATGTGCCTTTTCAAGAGCAAAGGGAGAAACTAGAAAAAAATATTGTAGTTTCATCCTGCAGAGTAATTCAAATCCATCTTCTAGGGGAGTCCTTCAAACCCCTTATGGACTCTCAAGGTAATTATTTATTTCAAAGGCAGCAAATCAGAAGTGCCAATTGCCCTTTTAAATGTTTCCACAAATAGGAGCCTCTATATCTTGCTCTGCTTTTCTTTGGACCATATCAGCAAGGTCGAGAGTGGAGCCCTGTCATCTGGGCATACACACTGCCCAGGCTTGCAGACTATTGAATATCACTTCAGTGCTGCTAACGCAGCAGTTTGACTTCACCCCCGGAAGCACACTCCATTGTCTCTTAAGACAGATGGATGCCGACAACAACAACTCCCTGCCCCTAGGGTGAAGAACATTTTGATCCTGAAATTCTAGCGCCTTCATAGTGGAGGAGGAAAGCAGGGAAACTTCTCAGCTAGGAGATTATTCCCATACCTCTACCGAGTTCGCTCACCTCCATGTCTCTTTTGAGAACTGTCCAACCTCTCAACATAAACAATTTCAGAACTTATTAGATTCCTCACCACACATCTCACCCCTTAAGTCTCTCGAGGGAGGAAGAGATAACGTGAAGGTTTGAGGAAACTGCTTTCTTTTTTGTAACCCCTCAAGATGGAGAAAAAATACTGGATGTTCTGATAAAGATACTCTCTCTCTCTCTCTCTCTCTCTCACACACACACACACACACACACTGTAGCAATATTTCATTTTGGTGGTTTCAGCTAAGAAAACAGAGCAGTTGTGCAGCAGCAGAGAGCTGGAATGTTTTCCCTTGTCCTTTATTATTTAAGCCAGGAATTTTCGTTTCATATCCAGAGAAACACATGACAAACCTGCTGAAGCAGGCTGTGTTGTGAACAGAGCTGAAGCAGAGCAGAATATGCTCAGCAATTATTTGTAAACAAACCTTTCGGCTAAAAAGCCCAGCTATGCAATGACTCTATTCTGGATTTTGATAAAAGCTTCTAAATCTAATCACATTAGAAGCTAAAGGGGAAAAGGAGCACTTGCATCAGAGAGAGTGCAGTCACAGGATTTGCCCTTTGCTACATCCCACCCCAGATGTTGGTGGGACACCCAAAACAGCCTCCATAGAAAATCACCATTCATGGACCATGTCTGTATGGATGAAGCTGCTTCTTTAGGTATCCTGGTCCAAAGCCATATATAGCCTTGGAAATCACAACCAGCACTTCTGAGTTCCTCCCAGAAACTAAGGCATGTGTCACCATGACCAGAACTATATTCTCAAGGAACAGGAGTAACTCTTGAACCATCCTCATTTGGGTGAAGGGCTCCCCTGACCATGGCTGTCCCCTACATAGTAGTTCAAAGCCAGATTCAGCAACATAACCCTGCCCACCTATCAAATTTGGCCTGTGAGGCTCAAACTGATAAACATCTGCAGAGTCAAAAAGGCCCTTCACCCCTGGCATGGAGCATTCACACTGCAACTCTTTTTATGAGGCCGCCTCCAGATTTTAATTTTTTAACAATGGCTTCTTTATAAGGAATTCCTCACATAAACAAACGATTCCTTTTCTTTCTTCTGGGGTTTTTTACCCCTGTATGATTGTTCCTGTTTTCCTGGTTTGACTGGGATTTTCAAACCCAAAAAGAAAAGGTTTGGGAGCGGTCCTCTCAGGCTTGCCAACTTGGCAAGTCTCTGTCCTTGCCACTGAGCTCTGCTAAGGGGAACAAAGAACAAACCGTCCAAAATCAGTTTTGGAAAAAATGTGGAAAGGAAGGCATTCTTGATGCCATGATTTTAGCAGCCCTTGTTCCAAACTGGGGATGGCAGAATGGGTAAGTTGCACCCAGATGCCTTTAGTGTTTGCAAAGTAGAATGGGTAAGGATAGGGGGCTGACAGGGCTCAACATTGGGGTTCACCACTCTTCGTCTTGTCTTACACACACACACACACACACACACACACAAACAATGTTGTCAGAGAAGCTGCCAAGGAAGCCCTTCCTCCCCTTACCACCACATTCAGCCTTTGTGACTCACTTATAATTCAAACCTTGTTTTCCAGAATTGGAAACCGCTGTAAAGGAGGCAAGTAATAAAGCAGAAGAATCTTAATCCTGTTTGATTAGGGGAACCATTGTCCCCGTTGTATCCCATGTAACTATCAGAATTTTAGCTTGGGGTTTGAAACTGGAGATCTGTGCTAGACGTGCCTAGAGCTCATGATATCCAGAAATCATGAGTTCCGCCCAGAAATGTTTTGCTCAAATCACACAGAGGTTAAGGGGTTCTGCCCTCCTTGCCGTCTGTCCACCACCATTCATTCTTGCATATTGCATGAGGTCCATATTTGCTTCCGTTCTTGAATCAGTTTTTCAAAAATCCTTAATGCACTCTATCTTAAGCACTTTTGTAACCATGATAAATTAAAAGCCATATATACTGTTCCTTTCTGTTGGGGATAATTCAGACTGAAATTCCCAGGTGTCAAAAAAGGTTGTTTATGTATGCTACTACTACGGCTTGTGTTTTGTTAGCCCCCAAATGGAAAACGAGCAAGGTTCCAATTAAAGAAGAATGGCAACTTAAGTTGATGGATTATGCGCAGCTTGCAGACTTAACATATGGAATAAGAGAACAAGAAGAACATACGTTTATACAGTAGAAGATTGGAAAACGTTTATTGAATATATGGAAAATAATTGTGTACAGCTGAAATGTCAACAGTGTAAACAAGTTTTGATGGATGCAATAATGGTATAGTTTTTGTAAAATACGCAGGGATTTATGATATGTAAAATAAACCATGGAAAGAGAAGAAGGGAAGTCATTGATATCTTAAGAATGTAAAATGAGTATTTTAAATTGTAAAACAAAACAAAACTATACACATATTTACTGTTGCTCATCTTCACCACAGATTGCAGTAAGCTGCTATTAAATGCAGATAGGGTAGCTGTTAAGTAACTTTGGCTGATTTTTTCAATGAACCTGCCTACTTCTTCAACATAAGGTCCTGAAACATATGGCAAAGGATGGTTGGGGAGGGAACTAATTGAAATAAGAAGTGGGCAGCCGTAAGGGGACGTAATTATGACAGGAAGGGCCACTCAGTGTGTGACCACAAACCAGCGTGTAATAATAATCAAAGTGCCCATGTGTCGCAGGACATTTGTGCCAGACAGTACCAGCTCCAGTCTGCAGGCTATGGCCACAGTGGCCTAAAATACGATCACCCCACAGGTTTTTGTTCCAGAGCTGAACCTCAAAGACGTCGTGGCCTGACAGTGTGACAGCCCCAAAATCAATAGGTTCAGTCCACCAGGGGTTATTGTTGTGTGGGATGATGATGGTCCTCCTTTCCTGACCATGGAAGAAAATTTTGACATAACCATCAGTGATACCTAACCAGTTGCCCCTAAGGTTGTATCCTCTGTGCACAATAAATTTGAGATGTGCTCTGCCACGCTCCCAGGCACAGCACATATTGCTGTGGAAGCTGTTGTGATGACAGTGACAGGTGCATTCCTCACCTGAGCTCTGAGAGCTCCAGCGTGGACACGGTTGTGAACAGTTCCTCTTCAGGGCCCTCTGGTTTATATAGTTCACGATGGCTTGCTTCAGCAAATCCCTCCTTGGATCCCTTTGGTTCAACAAGGTGTGCAAGGGTAGGAGAGAATAGGAAACCAACCCAGGCTTTGTTTTTGCACTCTCCATCCATGCGGAGAAGTTCTGGGCTCCAGGTTTAGAGAAGAGAATCTCTGCACGCTTCTCTCCTCCCACAATTTCAGTGCGCTGCTTGGCATAAGCATCGTGGAAGATTCCACGAGTGTAAGTCCTCTGGAGATCTTCACACTTAGAACTCAGGGAAGCTGACCCAAATAACCACTTGTGTCCCAGAGAAACCTCCCAGCCCAAACAGCTCTCAAAGCTGGAAGCGGTAATCCCCCACAGGGCCATCTTGCATGTCTGCACAGCCAGCAGGTGGCGCAATCGCCCGCCCACCTGCACATTGCTGATGTAGTGGGTGCCATAGATGTCGATAAAATGCTGGTATCCCTCAGAGTTATTCCTCCTTGGCAGACTGGCCAGAGCACGGGAGAAATGGGAGGCTAGGAGTGAGCGTCTATGGCGGAGTCTCAGCCTGCTCAAGAAAAAAAAAGGAGGAGCAGAATAAGCAAAGATAAATAGTGTTATCCACAACCACATACTTCCATCTGTATGACAGAAGAGAAGCCTGAGGGGTCCATTATTATTTTTTTATTCTAGCTCCCATCAGCCCAAGCCAGCATGGCCAATGGTCAGGGACGCAGCCTAATAAATTGTTATTGGCAGTTATAGTTTGCAGGATAAAATGCACATATTAGTTTATTTATATATACTGATCAGACAGGCTTTATTCCTAGATGGAACATTGTTGACGTGATCCAAAGGGTAAAGATAAAGAATTTGGAAATTATTTATCTCTCTAGACACATTCACAGTTTGACAGTGTGTAATGGGTGTTTCTAGAAATGTTGTTTTAATTATTATTATTTATTTCAGGAAACAATTTTATACTTAATTGGCCAACAATACTTGGGGTTGTCATCAGAAACAGTCACAAATGGGTTCTCTACTTTAAGAGAAGTCAGGGCATCGTTTGTTCCCAGTGCTATTTGCATTTGTCATAGAAACTCTGGATAAAAGAATTAGATCCACTTCTAATATCAAGGGGGTATGCATTCTGGGAGTAGAACGTTCCATAGGTTCATTTGCTAATGACATCATTGTAATGTTGTCCAATCCCAAGCAAGCAATCTCTCCCCTTTGTGAAAATTTATATGGTTTTTATGCCATTGCTGGCCTTGAAATTAATTGCTCCATATCTATTAAGCATTTCAATTTCCCCATATTAGAACAAAATATATATTTGCCAATTCAAAGTTTCATCCTGAACAATCCTGGAATTTGTTATTTATTAAGGGTGCTGGGAATTGTAGCTTTGTGAGGGGAAAATTACAGTTCCCTGGCTACTTTGGGGGAAGTCAGGTGTTTTTCCTCCTCCCAAAGATACTTCTTCCCCTCGTAAAGGCTTCCTTGAAATTCTTGCAACTCAGAAAACGAGAAGCACAAAAACACTGATTTTACCTAAAACACATATATCAATTTTCTGCTGTCAAATGTTGGTAACTTTACAGCATATTGCGCTTCAACGAAACGGGCTGTCTCTATCAAGGACCCCTATAGAAGAGTTTGGATTTGATATCCCGCTTTATCACTACCCGAAGGAGTCTCAAGCGGCTAACATTCTCCTTTCCCTTCCTCCCCCACAACAAACACTCTGTGAGGTGAGTGGGGCTGAGAGACTTCAGAGAAGTGGGACAAGCCCAAGGTCACCCAGCAGCTGCATGTGGAGGAGCGGAGACGCGAACCTGGTTCACCAGATTACGAGTCCACCGCTCTTAACCACTACACCACACTGGCTCTTATCTTATTACTTACTCTGACCAGCCAACTATGGCTCTGTAGGGTACTGGTGCTCACCTGTAGTATGCACAGGAGACCTCTTGCCTCACAAAAATATGGCTGTCCTGGCGGGATTTCTCATGTGCATAAATAGCCATCCGGGAGTGAGATCCAGCAAGGGCCACCCGCATCTTAGGCAGCTCCAGCCCTGCTTTGCTTAAGACTGTGCCTAACCCCAGCTCTGCTTTCCAGTCGTTCTTCACCACCTTGGCCACTGAATTTGCGACATCCACATCCAAATTCTCAATGGAACTGCTGACATCCTGATGACACGTATGAAGTACTCGCCAGTCCACGCCAGCTAAGGGGAGTTTCTGCAGCTTCCCCTTCATCAAGGGATTCCGGCAGAGGATGCACGTCCCGTTGGGGCCCTGCCATTGGCTGGTGTCCACCACAAACGCTCCCTTTCTCTCCAGTGAGGTAACGTCCACCCCCTCGCCAATGAAGCTGTGGCCGGGCACAAAGCTGTCCTGCTTCATGCAAATGGATCTGTGGAATATTTGGCAGGGGCTGGGAGTTGTTGGTGAAAGTTGGAGGAGGAAGAGGAAGGCTGCTAGGAAAAGGCGCTGTTTGGACATGACTGCTCCAGTCGAAAAGCTTGTAAATTACCCTAGGGAATAAAACAGAGAGGTCTTGTTTGCACCGTGTGGGCATTTCTCATCTTTTTCAGTTCAGCTCATGAGGGACTTTCAGCCTGTGGGTCTCATCAGGGGTATTTGGTGAGGTATACATTCATTCATAAACAGCAGCAACAGCAACAGTAGTGGAATTAGCGGCAGCTGCAGCAGTAATACTAATAATACTAATACTATTACTAATAATAATAGTTGCAACCTTACCTGTTCCTTCTTTTCCAAATTGCTTCTCCCTCTCAGTGAATTACACTGCACTACAAGTGGCTTTTATCCCATGTTCTTACCCATATGTTGTTGTTGTTTTCAGTTCCCAGCCTCTCCCACCGACCTTTCATATTCTCTATGAACCAATACTGGATATGTGAACATTTGCTGACCCCTCCTGCTCTAAACAAACAGGACATTCTCAACAAATAAGATTCTTCTGCCTTGCTGCTTGTCTCCTTTGTAGCCGTTTCCAATTCTAGACAACAAGGAGTAAGAGAGTTAATGGCTGGATGCGGTGGTGAGAGGAAGGGTTTCCTTGGCGGCTTCTCTGAAAACGTGTGCGTGTGTGTGTGTGTGTGTGTAAGACATGACAAAGAATGGTGAACCCCAATGTTAACCCCCCTCAGCACCCTGCCCTTATCCATTCTACTATTGCACAAAAGGCATCTGGGAGCGATTTAATGCTTCCAGTGTGCCATTCCTGGTTCGAAAGAAGGACTGTGACAATCATGGAGTCAAGAACGCCTTCCTTTGCACATTAAAAAACAAAACAAAATATTTTGTAAGGGTTATTCTTTGTTTGCCTTACCAGATCCCAGTGACTAGGAAAGATTCCTTGGGCTAGCAAGTCTGAGAGGACCACTTCAAATTCTTCTCTTTTGGGGTTTAAAATTTAAGAAATCAAAAACAATCATATTGAAATAGAGAGAGGCCCCTGGTGTGAAAAAAAATCTTTTTGTGAGAAACTTCCTTATAAAGAAGCCATTGTTTTTGTTTGTTTTTAATAGAAGAGGCGTCATATGCCTCATAAAAAGAGTGGCACTGCCAATGCTCCATGCCAGGGCGTGGGGAACATTTTTGGTTCCACAGGCTAAATTCTTATCAGATCTAGCCTCATGGGGGAAATTTGACATGGCAGGGCTGAAAGGAGCACTTCCTTTGAAAATGTTGTTTCACAGTGTGGGGATGCTGCTGATTCTGGCTTGGAACCTGACTACTCAGGTGACAACCATGGTCAGGGGAACCCTTTACCCAAAGTTTCTGGGAGGAACTCAAAAGTGCAGGTTATGATTTCCAAGGCCATATATAGCTTTGGACCAGAACACCTTCCTCCATATTGACATGTCCATGAATGGGTGATTTCCTATGGAGGCCATTTTGTGTGTCCCACCAACATCTGTAATGTGTTTGAGTCAAATATTGGTTGGGATGTTGTGCAGGACATTTCCTGTGACTGCAATCTCACTGATGCAAGTTCTCCTTTTCCACCTCAGCTTCTAATGTGATTTGATTTAGAAAGCCTATATCACAATCTAGAATGAAATAATTGCACAGCTGGACTTTTTAACCTGAATGGTTTGTTTACAAATAATTGTCAGATGTATTCCGCTCTGTTTCAGCCATGCTCATAAAACTGCATAAACAGCACACAGCCTGCCTCAGCCCTATGGTTTGTCATGTGTTTCTGTGGACAATATGAAAGAGAAATTCCTGGCTTAAAAAATAAAAGACAGGAAGGCACATTCCAGTTCCCTGCTGATGCACAGTTGCTCTGTTTCCTTAGCCAAAATCAGCAAAATAAAAACTGCTACACACCAACCCACTATTAGGATTGTGGCTATCTGAACATCCAGGGTGTTCTGTCTGTGTTGGGGGGTTACAAAGAGATTCCTCTAAGCCTTCTGCCTGTCTATGTCTGTTCTCTCCTACCTCAGGGACTTAAAGGGTGGTATGTGATGAATCAAACAAGTTCCAGTGTTGTCTATGTGGAGAGATTATGGTTGCCATTATTTCAAAAAGTGAAAACGGTTGTTGAGCTTTTTTTGGCCAAGTTGTTGAGCTTTTTCAGATGTATGGTAACCCTATTTCCTCAGAACAAACAGGGATGTGAGCAAACTGGGCAGAGACATTGGGATTGTATTTTAGTTGAGGAGCCTTTCCACTTTCCTCCTCCACTATGAAGGTACAAAAATTTCTGAATCAAAATGTTTCTCCCAACAAGAGAGCCGCTTCTCTCTCTCTCTCTCTCTCTCTCTCTCTCTCTCTCTCTCTCTCTCTCTCTCTCTTCCAACAGCCTCTAAAGGGGTAAAATAAAGGTAAAAACACTCATTCACCCAGGATATTTTTTTCATGAGGCTTCAAAAGTCTCCCCTCTCCTTTTTCACCCTAGGGGGTATGTCCTAGGCCCCTATAGATGGAAGCATTTCCAAGGGCAATTGGTCCTTCTAAGTAGCTGCAGTTTGAAATAAATAAATATAATTACCTCATGAATCTGAAGTCTGAAGATGGATTGGATTGACCAACTACAAGATAGGGTTGTCATTTTTCTAGTTTTGTGAAGCTTCTCCTTTAGCTTTTGTAAAGGTACAGTTGCTCCTCTTTCCTCAGGGTTTTCAATTCATTGGCTTAAATTCCTGGAATATGTTTGATAGAGGTTAGTTGTCTGTACAGTATGCTTAACTCGGCTATGGCTTACACATGGAAATGTTAGTGGGGTGTTGTTGTTTTTTGACAGCATTAAATTAAGTGTGCTCTTTAAATGAAAAATAATGTGTCTTCTTTCCTTTCTTTGGCATATAGTCCCCTTTGGAAATGTTTCTGATAGATTCAGGACAAGAAGATGGTTCTTTCTATATTGCCTGTTTCATAAGAACAGCAGCCCCCAGCTTTATAGTAGTCTATTAGGTCTCTTTAAATGGTAGTTCAGGGATGGGGATGGCTGGCAATGCACTGGTTCTTATGGTATGGCAAGATCTTGCCAATGCACAGAGATCTGAGAAGCTTCATCTAGAGGGAGAAGGTTCTTCCATATAGTTCTGGCTGATGCTAAAATGCTCGGGAGTATGGGTAGCTTCATGTACTGGGGTCTATTATGCATGTTCGTTCTCCTGCTATGTCTCTTCAGGCGACAACATCTATAAGGCGATGTGGTATCAAGTGACAACCTGATCTGGTGGTTGTAGTTTTCACTCTCGGTCCCCTTCAGCAGCTCTGTTTGCATCCCAAATTCCCTTCCCAGGGAAGATGAGAATCCAGACCTGCAATGCAGTGAAATGGAGCAGTGGTTCCTTCCTCAGCACTTGTTTTGCCAAATGCAAGTGTTCTTTGAGGATTCAAAGGCAACAGCAACACAAGTGGAAGGAAGTTCAGTGCTTTTATTAAATAGGCAGCACGACCAAAACAGTCTTTAAGCAAGATAACACACAGCACAAACAAGATAGGATACTTCCCCATTCATTTATCAGGAGCTCCAGGGATCGATAACAGAGAGACTCCAGTGGCTGGAGTCTGGGCCTACATCAAAGCACAAGGATCGGAGCCCATTTGAGAAGTTTATCTTCCCTCATCCTGCTGCAACTGATCCCTGGAGCCCAAG
This sequence comes from Podarcis filfolensis, assembly GCF_964270895.1. Taxonomy (NCBI): domain Eukaryota; kingdom Metazoa; phylum Chordata; class Lepidosauria; order Squamata; family Lacertidae; genus Podarcis; species Podarcis filfolensis. The sequence continues at coordinate 13,178,314 of NC_139615.1, read as the reverse complement.
CAGTAAATCCAATCCAAAAACGCTTGCCAGTTCCCAGGGTGATAATAAGCAGGGAGGAAGATTAGTACAAACCAATACCTATCTCCTCGAGATACAAATGTCTTCCTCATAGATTTCCCTATAATGGTGGTGCAGTGGATGGAGAGATCTCATATTACTCACTTACTTACTTACTTACTTACTTACTTCTGGCTTGGGAACAGCCTTCCTTTGTGCGCAGCCATCCCCAAGCTAGAACAGCGAGACGGAGCCTTCCGCAGCGTTCCGTCTCCCTGTTCTGGCTTTGGGCTTAGCCGTGCAGCCTGCATTTGCTCTATAGGACGCATACACATTTCCCCTTAATTTTTGGAGGGGGAAAAGTGCGTCCTATAGAGCGAAAAATACGGTATTTGTTTATTTGTTTTTGTAGTAAAGTTTTTTTTTAATATAAATTTTATTTACAGTTTTCAATATTACAATTTCCAAAACCACATTCACATGAAAATAAGCATTTCCCCCATTCATATCTTTCTTTAAAATGAAACAATTTATATACCGCTTGACTGTAGAAAAGGCCTCAAGGCAGTTTACGAAAAAGATAAAATACAGTACCTCTGGTTACGTACTTAATTCGTTCCGGAGGTCCGTTCTTAACCTAAAACTGTTCTTAACCTGAAGCACCACTTTAGCTAATGGGGCGTCCTGCTGCCGCCACGCTGCCACCGCACGATTTCTGTTCTCATCCTGAAGCAAAGTTATTAACCCGAGGTACTATTTCTGGGTTAGCAGAGTCTGTAACCTGAGGCATATGTAACTTGAAGCGTATGGAACCCGAGGTACCACTGTAATAAAATTTGCACTAAAGAATTTTCAACCATAATTTTAAACAGAAAGTTAAGGCTACAATAAAATAGACTAAAACAGATTGCTTTTCCCTCCAAAATTAATAAATAAATTTTCTTGATTTGTTATCAAAGATGTGCAGACATAACAAAAAGAAAGGAAACGCAGAGTCAAAAAAATTAGAACATTAAAGCACAAGAGTCTGGAAAAGCAAAAGTACAAAGTTACAATGCAGCTCCAAAGGGATGACAAAGTAGTAACACATACAAAAATTGCTTTGCAAACAGGAAAATCAGCCCAGGCTTTGTTTTTGCACTTTCCCTCCATGCTGAGAAGTTCTGGGCTTCTCCGGGTTTTGAGAAGAGCATTTCCACCTGATTATCTCCTCCCACAACTTCAGTGCGCTGCTTGGCAAAAGCCTTGTGGAAGATTCCAAGGATGTAGTTCCTCTGGTATTCCAGGGAGTACACTCAAATAACCAGGTGTTTCCCAGAGAAACCTCCAAGCTCAGACAGCTCTCTAATTTAAAAGCTGCAACCCACCCCACCCCCGCCATCTTGCATGTCTGCACAGCCAGCAGGTGGCGCACTCAGCTGCACATCACTGATGTATTGGGTGTCATAAATGTTGATAAAATGCCTTAAAAATTTTCTTCCTTGGCAGTCTTGCTACATCCCAGGAAAAGTGGGAGGCCAGCAGAGAATGCCTCTTGCAAAGTGGCAGCCTGCTCAATAAGAGAAAAAAGGGCAGAAGAATATTATAAGCAAAGACCGTAAGTGTTAATCAAACCACTGACACTCACAAACCTCCATCTTTATAAGGGAAGGGAAGCCTGCGAAATCCTTATGTTGTGGGACACTTAATTCCCATCAAACTCAGGCAGCATGGTTAATAGTCAGGGATGCAGACCCACAAACTGTTATCGGCTGTTATAGTTCGCAGGTTAAATGTATTGGTCAGCTTATATGTATTGATCAGACAGGAACTAAGCAGGGCATCCTTTGTCCTCACTGCTATTTGTATTGGTCACTGGAACGCTGAAGAATAAAACTAGATCCAGTTGTAATAAGAAGCAGGTAGGCATTCAGGGAGCGGAACATTCCATCAATTTATTTGCTGATGAGATGGTTTTTATGTTGTCTAATCCCAGGAAAGCAATTCCTCCACTTTGTGAAACTTTAACTGTTTATGCAGTTGCCAGACTTGATATCAATTTCTTCGAGTCTATTTTGTGCTTCAGTCTTCCCAAACTAATATTTGCTAATTCAGGGTTTCAGTCTGAAGAATTTTGGAAATTATAGCTTATTAAGGGTGCTGGAAATTGTATTATAGAGAGGCAGAAACTACACTTCCCAGGATTCTTTGGGTGAAGAAGAAGAAGAAGAGTTTGGATTTGATATCCCGCTTTATCACTACCCGAAGGAGTCTCAAAGCGGCTAACAATCTCCTTTCCCTTCCTCCCCCACAACAAACACTCTGTGAGGTGAGTGAGGCTGAGAGACTTCAGAGAAGTGTGACTGGCCCAAGGTCACCCAGCAGCTGCATGTGGAGGAGAGGGGAATCAAACCTGGTTCACCAGATTATGAGTCTACCGCTCTTAACCACTACACCACACTGGCTCTCATGTGCTTTAAATGTATAGTGTGTACGCAGCTCAGGGCACTTCCTCCTCCCAAAGATACTTGCTCCCCCGTAAAGACCTCCCTGAACTTCCTGCTACATTGAAAATGGCAAGAACAAAATACATGGAGATCCCTGTTAACATGTCACCTAGAACATGTGCCTTAATTTTTTTGCTTTCCGGTACTGGTAACCATCAAAATACTAGCTGCCATTCTAACCAGAGTTCTTGACAGCTTGATTGTATTAGTGTTGAATTCCACCCTTTGCGTTGTATAAACTGTGTGTGTGGAAGGCATGCTCAGAAAGGCAGATAGAAATGAATACACAGCAAACACGACAACACCCACATGCTGCCCGTACATGGAGGGAAGCCAGTGAACTCACATTGGTGGGGGACCTGCCACTCAGGAAAGCCTCCTGTCTCCTTACATAACAACATACATAATGCAGCTACAGCACACATCTACAGCCCACTCCTGCATGAACTCCTGGGGCACAGGCAGCAAAGACCCCAGCACTACAAGTCCTTGGGCATCTCATCAGGGTTCAAATCCCCCTTTGCAGCTCATGATAAGTGGCAAAAGGAGGAAAGCTGATACCATGCAGCTCAGCACCAAAATATCTCTCTCGGAAGATGGTCTGCAGAGAAGACACATAGCCCATCCTGGGACTAGACATGGGTGAATCTGTCAATTTTCAGGCTCTTTTCATGCATTCATAAACACGCATAATGAATGTGGTTGGCTCAGAGCATCTTGGCATCAGGCTCCATCCCTCTCATAGAAGCATGGAATTGTAGACTTGAAAGGGACCCAAAGGGTCATCTAATCCCATCCCTTGCAATGCACTCTGTCTTTGGTGTCTCGCTACATGAGTGTTATGAGAAAAAAACTGCTCCTTTTCCCTTATGGGGTACCCAAGAGCCCATATAGAGCCCTTCTGTAGGTTCTCTATCGGTGGGAGAAAATAACAAAGACCAACCAGAGAATATTGAGAAGCAAAGCAGATAGTAAGCCTGATCTTTATTAAAGCTGCTGCAACAGGGTGCTTCCCTCACACGCGGGGGGGGGGGGGAGGACCCAGAACAAAGGTGTGCCCACCCTTATACAGACTTTTTAAATTGCCCGCCCTCAAACTCCAGACCACCCCCAGAAACATCATACATACATCACAGAAGGGGCAGACTACAACAGAAATCTGAGTGTGTTGTTTTTCCCCTCTTGTCTGCTAGGTTGCTTGATTGGATTACCTGGGCATCCTGGCCACTCTTTTGTTACTCAATTCCTGAAGCCAGGTCACAGGTCACAGACTCACACCCTATTCATATCTTAAATGTGCCCTTAAGACAGGATTTGTGAAAGAGACAATGAGGAGATTTCCCATTTCCTTTGGCCTTGCAGAGAAATATTTGAGGTCATTTTGGGAGAGAGAAAATGGTTTCAGGACTTTTCTGTGGGTTTCAGACATGTGGTTTACATATTTGTATGTGTTTGCTTGGTACATTTATGAACATCTATTATATATATATAAGACCTTAAAATTCTTATAACATGAGTGTCTGCAGGTTAGGAGCAGAGCCTACCTCAAAGAGACCATCCCTCATATTCCTGTTAATAGCCCACATCTAGAATGCCCCAAAAGAGCATCGGTGGAGTGTTTAGCTACGCTAGGCTTAGAGCATGATGACTCAGGCTGGGTGATGCGGTTTGTTGTTGTCATTTGGACTGTCCTCTCAACTTTCCATTCAGCAGCAGAAACAAACAGTACAAACCGTCTGTCTTCATTTGCAAAGCTGGCAGAACTGCATCACAACTGGTGGGCAGCACGAGGCATGACTGATCCCAGTGACTGCGATCATATCCATGCATGCAAATTCGTCATGCACATGAATCTCTTGCATAAGTCAGGAAATGAAATTAAGAAAAGGCATTTAGAGCTGAACAAATGCAGGCGGGAAACACAGATAGCAACACCCGCCTAAGACATTTTGCTACCTGATGCAGAATAGCATATGGACACCCTGCCCCCACCATTTCAAACATAGGTTACCCAGGACAGGCCATGTTATTGTGGCACCTGCAACAGTATTCCACAAGCACCTCTCCCTTGGAGGAAAAACATAATAATAATAATAATAATAATAATAATAATAATAATAATACAGTGGTACCTCGGGTTAATACTTAATTCATTTCGGAGATCCGTTCTTAACCTGAAACTGTTCTTAACCTGAAGCACCACTTTAGCTAATGGGGCCTCCTGCTGCCGCTGCGCTGCCAAAGCACGATTTCTGTTCTTATCCTGAAGCAAAGTTCTTAACCCGAGGCACTATTTCTGGGTTAGCGGAGTCTGTAACCTGAAGCGTCTGTAACCTGAAGTGTATGTAATCCGAGGTACCACTGTAATAATAATAATAATAATAATAATAATAATAATAATAATAGAAGCAAGCATTAAATTTCCTAATGCTCAGAATGAGTTGTCAGAGGTGGTCTCCTCCCTTTACCTAATGGTAGGACTGTTCCTTCTCTGTTTTTAAGGTTATTGTATTGCAAGTAACAGAAATGTATTCCTTCAAATATATTGTTATGAGTTGGGGGGGCAGATCCCACTAAATTTCAGGATCTAATTAAAGTTAGACCCCAAATCGAAATTTGGGGCGTTGAAAATACAAGACCAGCCAAACCAGTTTTTCCAGTCCAGGAATCTGCCTGGCAGAGGAACCATTAAGGAGAACGAAGCCTGCTGATTGTGCATTAAAGATGAGTCATTAGCTGGGACAATGGAGGGTCTCTGTGCCAGAGGGCAAATGGGAGAGCCTCCCTCCTTCAACAGCTGGTTAGTTAGAAAGGAAAAAAGGCGAGGAGGGAGGGTCAGAACTGCAGTGGGTGCAGATGCAAGAGGAAGAGGGGAAATAGCTGCATTTTGCAAGAGAGAGCCAGGGAGGGGGTTGGAGCACCATGGGGGCTGGCAGCTTTAGATCCAACTTGGCACCATGAGAGAGACAGGACCTGCTTGGGGCATAATGCTGGAAGCCCTTCCACTGTAGATCCAGGTTACATATGTGTAAATAAACCATACATCATAAACACACCACCATTTCATAGAATAGAATAGAATCATAGAATCATAGAATCATAGAGTTGGAAGAGACCACAAGGGCCATCGAGTCCAACCCCCTGCCAAGCAGGAAACACCATCAGAGCACTCCTGACATATGGTTGTCGAGCCTCTGCTTAAAGACCTCCAAAGAAGGAGACTCCACCACACTCCTTGGCAGCAAATTTCACTGTCGAACAGCTCTTACTGTCAGGAAGTTCTTCCTAATGTTTAGGTGGAATCTTCTTTCTTGTAGTTTGGAACCATTGCTCTGTGTCCGCTTCTCTGGAGCAGCAGAAAACAACCTTTCTCCCTCCTCTATGTGACATCCTTTTATATATTTGAACATGGCTATCATATCACCCCTTAACCTCCTCTTCTCCAGGCTAAACATGCCCAGCTCCCTTAGCCGTTCCTCATAAGGCATTGTTTCCAGGCCTTTGACCATTTTGGTTGCCCTCCTCTGGACACGTTCCAGTTTGTCAGTGTCCTTCTTGAACTGTGGTGCCCAGAACTGGACACAGTACTCCAGGTGAGGTCTGACCAGAGCAGAATACAGTGGCACTATTACTTCCCTTGATCTAGATGCTATACTCCTATTGATGCAGCCCAGAATTGCATTGGCTTTTTTAGCTGCCGCGTCACACTGTTGGCTCATGTCAAGTTTGTGGTCAACCAAGACTCCTAGATCCTTTTCACATGTACTGCTCTCAAGCCAGGTGTCACCCATCTTGTATTTGTGCCTCTCATTTTTTTTGCCCAAGTGCAATACTTTACATTTCTCCCTGTTAAAATTCATCTTGTTTGTTTTGGCCCAGTTCTCTAATCTGTCAAGGTTGTTTTGAAGTGTGATCCTGTCCTCTGGGGTGTTAGCCACCCCTCCCAGTTTGGTGTCATCTGCAAATTTGATCAGGATGCCCTTGAGTCCATCATCCAAGTCGTTGAATAAGACTGGGCCCAAGACAGAACCCTGTGGCACCCCACTAGTCACTCTTCTCCAGGATGAAGAGGAACCATTGATGAGCACCCTTTGGGTTCGGTCAGTCAGCCAGTTACAAATCCACTGAGTGGTAGCATAGTCAAGACCGCATTTTACCAGCTTCTTTAGAAGAATACCATGGGGCACCTTGTCAAATGCCTTGCTGAAATCAAGGTAGGCTACATCCACTGCGTTCCCTTCATCTACCAGGCTTGTAATTCTGTCAAGAAACGAGATCAGGTTAGTCTGACATGACTTATTTTTCAGAAATCCATGCTGACTATTGGTGATCACAGCATTCCTTTCTAGGTGCTCACAGACTGTTTGCTTAATGATCTGCTCCAGAATTTCCACTGTGCCTAATTTGCAAAGGACACATAGGCCCTCAATAAGTGCCTGCCACTCCCTGGAGGTTGCAGGTGGCATGTAACACTATAAGTGGTTGAACTACTCAACAGCTTTATATGGAAGGACCTTCTCCACAGATGCTCCTGGACTCTGGATCTCCCTCCTTGCTGTCCTTCTGCTGGCAGGTATAAACCAGCAGGCTTGTAGGAACTGCCTGATTTTAATCAAAGGGCTGGTGCCATGGTGTTTTCCCATAAAATTTTATTAAGCTTTTTTTTCATAATACAATACCATTAAAAACAGATTAAATAAAAACAGAGAAAGAAAAGAAAATGCAGAGTCCTCTTTCAAAGTTAGCTCTTAACCCTTATCTCACACAGAGAGTATGCATTAAACAGATTTTTTTTATTTGTATGTTTTAAACAAAATTTATATATCAAAATAGTTTAAATTTTATTGGTGTGTATTCCCCCTCCCCCATTATTGTTTCCCCCCCTTGTTTTTATCTGGAAGCTGTCTTGAGTCCTGCCAGGGATAGAATAAATGTCACACAGGAGGAACAATGAAACAGTATGAGATCTTCACTTGTAGTCTTGTAAATCATTTAAAGTGTCAACACTTATAAATATTGCAGCTTATAATATAAGGGATTATTATCATGACTGGAATGTAATTAAAATCAATAAGATTTTGTAACACCGAAATAAAGAAAATAATCAAAATCCTCAATTCTAGCACGTGGGCCTTATCTAAATTATATAATTTGCTATTTGAATGAGTGATATTAGTAATTTTATTTTAAATTGGCATTGTTATAATGAGGCTATCATTGGATTATAATTGGAAAACTAATCAAAATTATTATATTTTTTAAAAGGAAGTGCATCTGTGTGCATTTCAAGTAGTGTACAGTGGTACCTCTGGTTAAGAACTTAATTTGTTCCAGAGGTCTGTTCTTAACCTGAAACTGTTCTTAACCTGAGGTACCACTTTAGCTAATGGGGCCTCCTGCTGCCGCCGCGTGATTTCTGTTCTCATCCTGAAGCAAAGTTCTTAACCTGAGGTACTATTTCTGGGTTAGCGAAGTCTGTAACCTGAAATGTATGTAACCCGAGGTACAACTGTAGTGGGATGCTGGAACTGATGTTTCTGGGATCTATCATCAGCCTTGAAAATTCGGCAGGGTCAACACCCTTAGCAGCATCCTTGCATGCAGAAACCAAAGAGACGACATATAACTGACCCCTGACAGTATACCAGCTCTATAAAGGCAAGGCGGGGAGAGGGGGGACGTGACTCTAGAATAGGATCTTTTAAATATGTTAATCTGAAGTATGGCAAAAAAGTAGAGACATCACCTTGCCAACAAAGGTCCGTATAGTTAAAGCTATGGTTTTCCCAGTAGTGATGTATGGAAGTGAGAGCTGGACCATAAAGAAGGCTGATCGCCGAAGAATTGATGCTTTTGAATTATGGTGCTGGAGGAGACTCTTGAGAGTCCCATGGACTGCAAGAAGATCAAACCTATCCATTCTTAAGGAAATCAGCCCTGAGTGCTCACTGGAAGGACAGATCGTGAAGCTGAGGCTCCAATACTTTGGCCACCTCATGAGAAGAGAAGACTCCCTGGAAAAGACCCTGATGTTGGGAAAGATGGAGGGCACATGGAGAAGGGGACGACAGAGGATGAGATGGTTGGATGGTGTTCTTGAAGCTACCAGCATGAGTTTGATCAAACTGCGGGAGGCAGTGGAGGACAGAAGTGCCTGGCATGCTCTGGTCCATGGGGGTCACAAAGAGTCGGACACGACTAAACGACTAAACAACAACAACATGTCTCTCTTCTAGGTGGAAGATTAAATCACTAACTGCTATAGGTAAGATCATGCAATAACTGTTGCCTCAACAGTGGGATTAAACATTCACTTACAGGTAGCTTCTTATGTTTATGAGCCATCTAAGGGCAGGGGACACGGGTGGCACTGTGGGTTAAACCACTGAGCCTAGGACCTGCCAATCAGAAGGTTGGCGGTTCGAATACCCACAACAGGGTGAGCTCCCGTTGCTTGGTCCCTGCTACTGCCAACCTAGCAGTTCGAAAGCACGTCAAAGTGCAAGTAGATAAATAGGTACCGCTCCGGCGGGAAGGTAAACAGCGTTTCTGTGCACTGCTCTGGTTTGCCAGAAGCAGCTTAGTCATGCTGGCCACATGACCCGGAAGCTGTACACCGGCTCCCTCAGCCAATAAAGCGAGATGAGCGCCGCAACCCCAGAGTCGGCCAAGACTGGACCTAATGGTCAGGGGTCCCTTTACCTTTACCTTAAGGGCAGATTGCTCTTACTACATTTGTACAGGTGTAGGAGACTTAATATGCAAGGAAGAAGGAGGGGAAAACACAGCAAGATATACAACCCATGGTTTCTGATGGCTAATATACCAGCCTTCCCCAACCTGGTGCCCTCCAGATATTTTGGACTACAATGCCCATGTTTCCTGACCATTGCCTATGCTGTCTGGGGCTGATGGGAACTGTAGTCTGGAAAGGTTGGAGAATGCTGCTCCCCTTGCACAGTGGACGAGAAAGGATGGGGGAGGTGGGTTAGTGGTCCACTGTGCATAGCCAGCTTATGCTGATACCACACGGAGCACATGTCCTCTGAGCTTAATCCACACTAGAAAATGGAATGTTGCAATAATAAATGCTCCCATATAAGGATCATTGCTCAAACTGTATATTTGCACAGAGTCAAAACTTTTTGTCTGCCTCCAGCCTAAAATGCATAGAGATTATGACAACATTTATCCACTAAGCGTCAGTGTAGGCATATTAGTTGGCTCTTAGTTGCACAGATTGCAGAAAGGGAGAAGAATTGATTTGGGGAGAGGGAGCTCTTCTGTTTGCCGACGTAACATTTTGGCTGTCTCTGATTAGACTGGTTAGAGTTATGCAGAAATCCACTGCAACCATATTGTTATATTATTTGGCAGCCTCTTCCCATCCTAGAAAAGTAGACATGCTCTTTTGAATTTAGTCCATCTTGTGTGAGGGGTTCCCCACCCCTCAAAAGGTTTCCTCTCCGCTTTTTGGTTTTAATGTTCACAACATTAAAAAATTGCCTGACAGCACAATATCTTGAAGGGAATAAACAATCTGTCCAGGTTTTCTTTTTCCTTTCCGTACTGCAAATGTGTGGAGGTTGAGGCTGAAAGAAGTTATGCCCATGTTTCAGTAGGTAAGGCTGAGCGGAAAAAGCGGCTTGCAATAATTCTGCAATGTAGTTTATATCCTTACATTGAAGATTTGGGGTGAAGGGAATCTGAGACAAGGGAAGAGTGGCTTCCAACACCCGTGTAATGAGTCTTTATGATGGATCAGGAAGTCAGCTAGGTTAGTGCTGTCAATTCTGATGAGCAGCGATTCTCAAAGATCTAGGACAGAGCTGCCAGAAACTGAACTGACAGCCCTCATGTAAAAGTATGGGTTGTGTCCAACTAAGTTATACCGTACTTAGACCCACTGAAATTAATGGGCCTAAGTTAGGCATATGCAGAATAGAGCCATTGGAATAAACACTGGACACAACCCCATAATAATAATAATAATAATTTATTATTTATACCCCATGTGTTGAATGACAAGCTATAGCCCTTTCTCCTTTCCCAACTCCTAAAGCTCAGCATCCATGAACAATACACATGCAAAAATTGTTAAGTTGTGGGTGAACATATCAGACAACACAGCGATTCTTCAAACAGCTCTTGTTTATTCACAGGCCCAGAACAGAACTGGGCTGAAGGGTTCAGCCAACCTGCTTATATAGAGCTCAACTACAAAAGCAACAGTAACAGCTTTCTGTAACTATCCAATCACTGAATGTTACTTTCAATTCCTTATTTGCATATGTGGACCTGAGCGAAAACTATCTTCAGTATCCCCCTGCTGGCCCAGGGTGAGAACTTCAGTACATAACAAAAATGAACACGGAAATCTGACCCCTTTTGTGTTAACATAGTACAACATGGCCTACTCATTAAATCATTTTCTCCCCCTAGAGGCAGTGGGTTTATGTTGTCTGGAGGAGGAGTGGGGATGAAAAAATGGTGTTGCCACCTATGAAGTTATAAGACTTTTAAGGTCATATATATATATATATATATATATATATATATATATATATATATAACAGATGTTCATAAATATATATATATATATAACAGATGTTCATAATTGTATCAAGCAAACACATACAAATACGTAAACTACATGTCTGAAACCCACAGAAAAGTCCTGAAACCATTTTCTCTCTTCCAAATTGACTTCAAATATTTCTCTGCAAGGTGGAAGGAAATGGGGAAATGGGGAGCCTCCCCATTGTCTCTTTGCTCACAAATCCTGTCTCAAGGGCACTTTTAAGAGATGAATAGGGTGAGCCTGTGACCTGGATTCAGGAACTGAGTAGTTATAATAATGAAAGAGTGGCCAGTAAGCCCAGGTAATCCAATCAAGTAACCTAGCAGACAGGAGAAAAAACAATGCACTGAGATTTCTATTGTAGTCCGCCCCTTCTCTGATGTATTAAGGCGGTGGTCTTGGGCTACACCTCTTCTGTGATGTAGGTATGATGTATCTGTGGGGTGGTCTTGAGCTACAGGGTGGGCAATTTCAAAGTCTATATAAGGGCTTGCACACCTTTGTTCGGGGTCCTCCTCTTCTCTCCTGTGTGTGTGGGGAAGCACCCTGTTGCAACAACTTTAATAAAGATCAGGCTTATAGCTGCTTTGCTTTTGTATATCCTGGTCTGGTCTCTGTTCATTTCCCGATCAGTTTGAGCCTTTAAAGATACGCTCTCTCCGAAGATCCAGTCTTCCTTAAGAACCTGAATCCCTTGAAGGGATCCCTCAATATTCTTATTTCAGAAGCAAAGGGGAAGAAGCTGATACAACCGTTTGTTCCCAGCCAGTCAGTTGTCTTTGTGATATATTTTTGATGACCATGCATACCCTGAATACCTTCTGTGGAACAGCATCTTGATGGTGACTTTATAAGGGAGTAGAAGGGACACAAATACAATTTTGTAGTGAACTTAAGGGTTTGAAAAGATGTATGAATTCCAGACTAGAAATGGGAGAGATTCCTTTTGTGTTTTGCTCTGTGAGGATAAAAATGATGCAAAAAGGTGAGGGTCACCAACTGTATACCAGCATGGATTTATTTTCAGAGCTCCCAACTCCTCCATATGCTTCAGACAAAGCTTCTGGGAAAGGAAAAAAGTAGTTGTGTCTTCCGGAAAAAATATGTTCTAAATCATGTTGTCACAAATATGAAATGCAGATCAGCACAGATGTTTAAGCCATTTATTAATTATTTAATTCTTTTATTATTTAAACCCCCACCCATCTGGCTGGGTTTCCCCAGCCGCTCTTCATTTAATTTGATTTGTATTACAATAGTGTGACAGGTTGAGAAGTTCAGCAGATACAAAGCAAAATAAAGGCACAAGTTTGGCAAAGGGATATATGGGGACATGGAAATGGCAGCCTATCTAGAAGGTGTTCAACTTGGGTCCCCTGAACTATACACAAACTTGGACGTACTTTTCTAGAGGCAGCCTAAAATAACCCCAAATGGAGGGGAAGCCTTTGAGGGTTCCTGTTGACCTACCATATTTCATTTATTAGAAGGTGGCAAGGGAATATCTGTAGGTGGAGTGGAATCAGCTGTAAATTTAATATCATGGCAAAACAAGACCGCTTCCTTGCCCAGGCCCAGCTGGTATTGCTATATGTACATCTTCTCATTGGGCTCCAGGGTCAAATTAAGAGATTCTTCAATCTCAGTGGCTTCATTCCAGTCTTCCTGCTCTGTGTTTTTTTATTAAAATTTTTTTTAAAAGAGGTGAAAAATGAAAATTAGTTTGGCCTGATCGAACACAGCATCACAGAGGGGGTGGGGAACTATGGTTAGGTTACATAACTGTGCTTAAGTATTATGTCACTACAGTGGTACCTCGGGTTAAGAACTTAATTCGTTCTGGAGGCCCATTCTTTTTTTTTTAAAAAAAATATAATTTTTATTAACCGACCAATCAAACCAAATCAAATCACATAAATTACAAATTACAAAGCCAATTTTTTTTTTGTGGGGGTACCCATGCTTCTTGATCGGCAGGAGTCCAATCCTCAATTATTTCTGCTGCTTTCATATTTAGAATGATATTTTCAGTCCCTCTTCACAATCCTTGTCGTTATTCATTTTCCTTTCCATTCACCTCCGAATTATCTCCGCAAGTGGGTTAAAAAAACAATCATTTATATTTCTGTGTGGATTCTTTATTGCTCTCTCGTGAATCACTCTCCTCCAATAGTCCAGGTGTTTCCACTCGAGCGGGCGATCGCCATCTTGTCATTCCGATGAAATACAGTCTAAAGCCCGTTCTTTAACTTTCCAGACCTGTTGCATTGTAAATTAGTCTTTTCCAGGAGGGCTGCCCCTTCCAGTTCACAGTACCATCCAGATAACAAATCTTCGGCTCGCCCTCCCTAAGACGAAACTCCCTGCAACAGATGTCTGTCCTTCTGTATCAAAACTCAATTCTTGCTGTGTCACAAATAGAGCCTTTGTTTTTCCAAGTCCTTCACAGAATAAAACCTTTGAGTTCATATTATTTCTTCCCACACAGCTCATTTTTAACCCCATTTGCCAATTAATTATTGTGACAGATCTTCTAAGGGAGGGGGTTATTAGGTAATCACATGAAACAAAAAATAAAAAGTCGTCCCCCCCCCTTCCGTTCCGTTGCCTTCCACATATCAGCATGTGTGTAGTGCTTTGATGTAATCTTCCGTCTCCATCTTCTTCCTTTCAGTGGCAAAATTATTAGCAGATAAAACCTCCTGCCTCTCTTGAAGCATGTGCATTAGCTTTCTCCAAATTTTTCCTCTAATTGTTTATTTCGAGCTGCTGCAACCAGTGCGCGATCAGAGACAGCGTCCGGGAGAAGCCAGACCCACACGAGGGCTTTGTGCCTAGTGCCCTCACCCCCTTCTTTCAAATCTGGGGGTGATTTATGGGCACAGCAGGCAAGGCAGCGTCCCCCATTCCCTTGGGGCGACGAGGGAGGCTGCATACTCCCATATAAGCCTCTTAATTACCTCGTGTGAGCCGGAGAGATGGTATTGTTGGCCATCTTCCAATGCGCCCCTAGCGGCCCCCTCCGGAGGCCCATTCTTAACATGAAACTGTTCTTAACCTGAAATACCACTTTAGCTAATGGGGCCTCCCGCTGCTGCCGCATGATTTCTGTTCTCATCCTGAAGCAAAGTTCTTAACCCGAGGTACTATTTCTGGGTTAGTGGAGTCTGTAACCTGAAGCGGCTGTAACCTGAGGTACCATTGTATGCTTAAGTATTGTTACACGCTATCCCAGTCTCTTATTCTCGTACTTCACAGTTGGAAAGGAGGAAAGAAAAAGAGGGTGATTCTGCCTCTTGGGCACATCATGCTCACTCCCTGCAAGGTGTTTCAAGAAATCCAGATGGGAGTGAGTGCATTGGACCTACCAGAGGTACCAATCTGTAAAACTTAATGGAAGGCACCATGTCACTTCTATATAGCACAGAAAGCATCATTGTCATTAACATTTTTAAAGGTTATTGAGCAGTCAGTAGTTAGGCTACAGGTCCACGAAGATACACCCACTCCCTTACACTCCAAAGCACAGCGTTCCAAACTGTGTTTTGTGACATGTTAGTGTGTTGGCTGCAGTGTGTAGGTGAGTTGCACGAATGCTCCCCATGCTCCTCCTGGGGCTGGAAAGGGGTTAGTTGAACCTCTGGTTTGCTAGTAAAACTGAATTACTGTGGTGCAAAATGATGCATGTCTAATAAATGGGTCGCCAACATGAAAAGTTTGGAAACTCTGCCCCAAAGTGGAAAGTAGTCGTTCTTCCCTCCTGCCAGTGTCCCTCCAAGTCTTACCCGTAATTGTGTAGAGTAGGGTTACCAGACATCCCTGTTTCCTTGGGACAGTCTCCGGATTTGTGAATAAGTCCCTGGAGAAATTCCATCCCGGAATGTCCCCGGATTTCATCTCGTGTCCCCAGGAAACGCAGCAGCGGCAGTCTCAGCAGCCTGGAGCAGTTGGCTCTGGCTGGCTTCAGGAGCTGCTCGGAAGTCCCCATACGATGGTGGTGCAGCGGCTCTAAGTTGCAGCTTCCAGGCTGCCTCCACCTTCCCTGACCCCAGCAACTAAGCTGTGAAGGGAGGCTTCATGCTGCCTATCAGAGCAGCCTCCCAACTTCTACCCCACCACCACCACCACCACCTCCACCACCACCACCGAAGGATCAACAACTCAGGGGCTGCCCAGGCTCATGGAGAAAGCAGATAGAAGCCTCGGAGGAAAGGGAAACATGAACGTGTAGTATTGATTGATAGTGTCCCAGGATTCATTGAAAAGTATCTGGTAACCTTAGCATAGAGGGCCTTGAAACAGATGACAGCAGGGTCTGTTGGTTCAGAATGCCATCTCCCTCATTTATAGGGGGGGGGCGGATTTGCCACACCCCTCCAACCCTGGAAGATGGCAAAAGGTTGTATCTGCCGGGGGGGGGGGAGAATGACATGGGCCGATGGCGATTTCGCCTCATGCAGAGAGGTGTTGATAGGCTATGTAAGCTGGCTCCACCCGGTTCCACCCTGCTGTGTGAGAATTGCTCATATAATCTTTCTGTGTGTCCAAAAGTTGTTTTGAAATGCAGAACTGTCTGAAGTATGCACCAGAGAGAAGAGCTGGAGAGGGCGGAATATTATGAAACAATCCATTTCTTTTACCACAACACTAGAAAATTGTATATATTCCAAGTTCTGCAGATGCAATATTTTTGTTCCTGGCAAACTCTGCACTCAGAGGAGTGGGAGGGTTTTCTTGTGGTTGTTCTTTCCATACATTGTATGAAAAAAATAAATAAATTGTGTATTTGGTTCCAATGTAGGGGGAGCAGTGTGTAGTTTCTCCTTAATCCGTAGCCTCTTCTATCCTATTTGAACAGCCCTCTTCTTTATTTGGCCTTGGGGGGGGGTGTAGTGAGCGCCTGCCTATTTTAGGTCAAGCTGAAGCCTTTCCATGGTGTTTGGTTTATTTCAGGTTAGCTGGCAAACGCCAGTAACCCTTAGTCCACTGAGTAACCCTGAGTAAGTGCAGCAACTGCTGAGGCCTCTCACCGCTTGCAGATTGGGGTGTGTGCAACAGGATTTGGATCCAAGCTTTCAATATTGAGGAAGATCCACAACCCCATTTCCCACCCATAGCCACTCTGGAAGTTAGGTAAGGCTGAGGTGCTAAGGAAAGCTTGCTTCCTCTCGCTAATAAAGGGAGCTGGTTTGTGTGTGTTGATTTTCATTTACTTCTATTATTATATAAATAAATAATAGGGGATGGAGAAGGGGAGCCATTTTGAGGTAGAGCATAAAAAGTTGCTTTGGATCTCTGGTGCATACTTCAGACAGTTCTGCATTTCAAAACAACTTTTGGACACACAGAAAGATTATATGAGCAATTCTCAGTGCTTTCCCCCCGGGGGTACGCAGGAGTACGCATACCCCTAAACATTTTGTGAATCTAAGGTCCTCATTGAGGAGCTGTATTTCAATATGAGGAGGAAAATGAGAGTACCCCTAAACTTTTTTCTTTTTTTTTTGTAGAAAAAAAGCACTGGCAATTCTTAAGGAATCCTTAAACCAGCATGCAAGAAAGGGAAAGACAAAAATGGCTTCACAGCACTCCAAAATACTTGTTGATCTTGCAGGAAGAGCCTCTTTGTGAATCAGGCCACAGCCCCGAGAGCCGAAAACACTCCCTTTGCTGCAGTAGTTTGCCTGGATTTCCACAGAATTCTTCGTCTTACATAAATCAAACAGTCCCATTGAAGAACAGTTCCCAGGCCACTCTGCTTAATTCACAAGTTTGGTTTTCTTAGGGCTCTCCTGGGGTTAGGGTGAGGGCCTCCAAACTTATACCCAGGGCCGTGGCTAGGGGGTGGTGAGGTGGGCCCTGCCAGGGGCACAGGTGACAGGGGGCGCGAAATTGACTAAAAATATGTCCATAAATATCAATTATTGCCTCATAAGAAATGGTTTTAAATAAAGGGTGAATTGAATGGGTGGAGGGGTGGGGGTTGGAGAAGAGGCGAAAGAAGAGCTAATTTGTCCGCGGCTAAGGGGCGCAATCTGGATGGTTCTGCAGGGGTGCAGTATCACCTGGCTACCGCTCTGCTCATACCCCCAGTCCCTAAAGTGTTTCTGTGGCTACTTCAAAACCTCCTTTTAAGAATTGAAGACACGGCAGATGCTGCCACAGCTTTATGAAACATGATTTATTCACATATTCACATAGGAATTTAGTTGGAGGGAGTCCATCTAACAAGCCCCTAACAAGCTCCAATAGGGGCTTGTTTTCTACATTAGTTCAGCACTGGAATCCAAGGCAACTCTCACAAAATAACTTCAGCCAGCCAGCACAAATTGTGGTGCCTCCTCCCCTGCTGTTACTCGAGGTCTTGTGCCAAAGCCCCCCCCCCAACTCTTGTTGCAGCATCACAGTTCAGGTAGGTTGATATGGGAAGGGGAGGTCCTTGAGGTACTGAGATTCTGAACCACGTAAGTCAAAACCAGCATTTGAATAGGGGCTAGTAATCAAGTGGCAACCAGAGTAAAGAGAATGTTCCTTCCTAGCACCTCTAGGACAGGGAGGGGCGGGGTTAAAAGAGCTATTGCTTTTCAGCTATAAGGGCACATTCACCCTTAGGAAGCTCTCCAGGACCAGTATGCCATTGGTGAGTGACCCAAAGTGGCTGTGGTCACCTCACACTCTCATGCCTGTGAACACAGGACACATGCATAAATCTCTCTGACCACCTCAACACTGTGTCTGATCTTTAGATTGGTTTTGCTCCCGCCGAATTAGTGGGATTGTGGGTTTGGTTGGGAAGTGGAAATAAAAATGTGCTTGTGGTGCTGGATCAGGCCCCTGGACCCTTCTCTGAACTAAGCCAACCCTCAAAATTGGAGACAGCTAAAAACTATGATGTAAAAAAGTGAGGGTTTCTGATGGCACACCAGCATGAAATTGTAAACAGAGGTCTCCACTTCCTCAATACCCTCTGGAAAGAGCTTCTGGAAAAGGAAGGAGGTATTTGTGTCTTCTGGAAAATATATGTTGAAAATCATTTGTTACACAAGTGTGAAAAGTGCGCGGAACACATTTTTAAACCATTGATTATTCATTTTATTTGATTTGTATAACAACAGTGGGACAGATTCCAGAGTTCAGCAGGTGCAAATTAATTTGAAGGCACAAATTTGGCAAAGGGATTCATAGGCACCAGGAAATACTGTAGTAGCTTATCTAAAAGGCATTTAGCTTGGGTCACCTGCATTGTGCACAAACTAGGATATGCTTTTCTAACTGTAGCCTAGCAGGATGTGTATGTCCATATGAGAGTATATAATATGTCTAGTACTGTAATCAATAATCTCACTTGGTCTTTAGCTTATGCATGTTTATATCCTGCTCCGCTAACTCCCCCTTATGAGTGCTCTACATTGTCTAAATAGTAATCAATCAAACTTTATAATAGAGAGGAAGCCTTTGAAGATGCCTTTTGGCCTAACACTTTTCTTTTCACTTATTGGAAGGTGGCAAAGGAATATCTGTAGGTGGAGTAGAATTATCAGTAAAGTTCATACCACAGCAGAACAAGACCGCTTCCTTGCCCAAGCCCAGCTGATACTGCCATGTGTACATCTTCTTATTCGGCTGCACAGTTACATTAATAGCTTCTTCAATCTCAGTGGCTTCATTCCAGTCTTCTGCTCTGTGTTGACATTGCTCCCACCATACTGAGCAGTGAGAGAGAACTGGTACTTTGCAATAGCCTCAGTGAGTGCACCTGACTGATATGAGGCAGTCACGGATATGTTCCAGTTGTGCTCCACACTGCTCAACTCCTTCTTGTTGTATCCCACTTTCTTAGTGATCTTCTTATTCCACACAATGGGAGTACCGGAATCATTGGAGATGGTCTGGATAGCTTCCCATCTACCATGGTTAACATCCATTCCTTTAGGAGATTCTGACTAAACACAAATAACTTTCTGGTGGTGTTTGGGTACAGATCATCACTAACCTAGTAACCACTTCTTCCAGTCCACCAATATACCATCGCCAGCTCTTCTCTCTGGTGCATGCTCCAGTCAGTTCTGCATTTCAAAACAACTTTCAGGCATACACAAATATTATATGAGCAATTCTTAAGAAATCCTTAAACCAGCATGCAAGAAAAGGAAACACAAAAATGGCTTCGCAACATTGCAAAATACTTGTTGATCTTGCAGGAAGAGCCTCTTTGTGAATCAGTCCACAGTCCCAAGAGCCAGAAACAACTCCCTTTGCTGCAGTAGTTTGCCTGGAGTTTCCATAGAATTCATCCTCTTAAGTAAATCCAACAGTCCCGCCCACAGTTCCCAGTCTATTCTGGTTAATTCACACATTCAGTCTTCCTAGAACTCTCCTGGGGTTTGGGTCAGGGCCTCCAAACTCATACCCCCAGTCCAAAAGAGTTTCTGTTGCTTTCTCTCTGTGGTCCAGTCTACCCCATCTCTTGCCGCATATTCCAAATCCAAATCTTGTCACCAGACTTTACCTGGGGGCACTTTATGAAAAATTCCTTGACCATCCCCACCTTGGTGGCCAGAACCCTCCCCACTTTGCCTGCTGATGGAGCTAACTAGGGGTCAGCAAACCTTTTTCAGCCATGGGCCGGTCCACCGTCCCTCAGACCATGTGGTGGGCAGGACTATATTGGGGGGAGGTTTGAATGAATTCCTATGCCCCACAAATAACCCAGAGATGCATTTTAAATAAAAGGACACCTTCTACTACTGTAAAAACGGGCTGATTCCCGGACCATCTGCGGGCCGGATTGAGAAGGCGATTGGGCCGGATGCGGCCCCCAGGCCTTAGTTTGCCTACCCATCAGCTAAACAAAGGCAAGCAACTTCCCTATCTCCTAAACCCATTGACTCTGGGTGACCTTGGCTGCTGGGATCTGCTTGGCCCTCAACCTCCTTTCAAGAACTGAAGACACGACGGATGCTGCCAAAACTTTAAGAAACATGATTTATTCACATATTTACACAGGAATTTAGTTGGAGGGAGTCCATATAACAAGCCCCTAATAAAACCCAAGAGCAGTTCAGCACTGGAATCCAAGGAATCTCTCACAAAAAGATTTCAGCCAGCCAGCACAGATCTTTCTGCCTCCCCCCACCCCCTACTATTCTAGGCCTTATGCCAAAGCCGTCCTCCTCTTCCTGTGGCATCACACCCAGTGACCCTCGCAACCTTCCAAATCCCCTGTCTCTTTCACAGCTGCCAGGTCGTTTTGCATGGGCTAATTCCTCCTATTTATTCTGTCCTATCCCAATAAGTCAAAATCCTACCATTTATTAATTTCTAGAGTTTGGGGGGGGGTCCATGGCTAGCCCATTTTGTGTGCTTAAGGGTGCATGAGTAAGTAAAAATATAATTAAAAACACAAAGGTGAGTTCGGGGATTCTCTAAAAACTTAATGGGGGAGCAAGATCTCTTGGAATGTTGATGTTTTGAGTTCCCCCATCCTATGCTAAGGTTGTATATACAGTACACCACAGTGTTCACTACCCCTCAGTCCAATATAATAAGTAAAAAACAGCTCCTTTTCCCTTATGGGGTATCCAAGAGCCTGTATAGAGTCCTGAAGTGGATTCCCCATTGGTGGGAGAAAATAACAGAGGCCAACCAGAGTATGTTGTTGTTGTTTAGTCGCTTAGTCGTGTCCGACTCTTCGTGACCCCATGGACCAGAGCACACCAGGCACTTCTGTCTTCCACTGCCTCCCGCAGTTTGGTCAGACTCATGTTTGTAGCTTCGAAGACACTATCCAACCATCTCATCCTCTGTCGTCCCCTTCTCCTTGTGCCCTCCATCTTTCCCAACATTAGGGTCTTTTCCAGGGAGTCTTCTCTTCTCATGAGGTGGCCAAAGTATTGGAGCCTCAGCTTCATGATCTGTCCTTCCAGTGAGCACTCAGGGCTGATTTCCTTAAGAATGGATAGGTTTGATCTTCTTGCAGTCCATGGGACTCTCAAGAGTCTCCTCCAGCACCATAATTCAAAAGCATCAATTCTTCGGCGATCAGAGTATACTGAGAAGCAAAGCAGCTAGTAAGCCTGATCTTTATTAAGCTGTTGCAACAGGGTCCCCACTCACCACACACAGGAGGGAGGAGAACCCTGAACAATGGCGCAGTCTTTATATAAACTTTTAAAACTGCTCACCCTGTAGCCCAAGACCACCCCCCTAAAACATACATACATCACAGAAGGAGGTGGTCTACAGCAGAGAAGGTGGTCTACAGCAGAGGATACCTGATAATGGTCGTTGATTGCATTACCTGGGCAGTCTGGCCATTGTTTTGTTGTGGTTAATACTTTCATTCCTGAATTCAGGTCACAGGCTCACCCTATTCCTACACAAATACACCCTTAAGACAGGATTTGTAAGCAAAAATACACTCTGTAAGTTAGGTTTGTCTGAGGCACAAAGGTAAATTTGTTTCCTAAGGTTAATCAGGGGCCATATATGTATGTTGATTTCCATTAACTTCATTATTATATAAATAAGTACAAATCCTAATGTGCTTTCTATTTTGCATCACATGTTTTTTGGCCCTGGGAGATTTTAGTTGAAAAACACCATAAATATCAACCAAATGCAATTTTAAAATAATGAAAAATTAAAAGTGTTCATCTACCAACAATGCAATAAGGAAATCTATCCTTCCCCAACTGAAAGAGGAACACAAAGACAGAACAGAGCTGTTCCACCCATGAGGCAAGGTGAGGTGACTGCCTCAGGCGGCAGGATGTACTGAGGCAGCAGGGGTCAATATTTCTTCCTCCCTTGTCCCTGATGTACATCTTCCTTCACCCGTTCTTCCCTGGTGGAAATGGGGGGAGGGGGCTATTTTGAGGCACACCTCAGATGCCAAAATGTCTCAAGACATGAAACATGACCACCACAAACACCATGAACATATGGCATCACTGTTAAAAGACCTCCACCGACTTTGCATCTGCCACAGGCTTGGTTCAGAGTTGTTGTACTCAAGGTTCTTGTACTCGTGTACAAATCCCTGAATACTTTACATCCAGGATACCTCAGAAATAGCCTGAGGTATCCCTGAGGTCACTGGGGGAAGCATGGTTAATGCTTCTCTATGGACCACAAGCGTGGGGAAGATATCCAGACAGGAGTGTCCTGGGAGGGCTAAGTCTGAGCCAGGAGAGGTAGATCCTGTGGGAATTCAGGCTACCTGGGTGTCATTTTGGTCAAAGTATTAAGCTGTGAAGGAAGTGGTATAAGCATTGCGTGGACAGATGGAGTCCCCTCCAACCCCAGGCGACCTCCGAGCAGAATAATGACTCAAGACAACGTGCTATGAGAATAAAATTGACCACAACTTTATTACGTTTCGGATGTAGGGAGACCTTGGCTCAGGCATTGGGCGTTTATCCTTCCCAGTCCCCAGCCGGGGATCAGAGAGACGTTTGGGTTATCCAGAATGTGTGGGGAACGGGCTGGCTCTGGAGAACATATGTGTGGCGTTTGCCTCCTAGGATGGGTCATAAGGAAATACTTAAAATGGGTGTGATGTGATTGGCCAGTGAGAATGCAAGGGGGCAGTAAAAGTTAGAGTGGGAGCTGTTTAAGAGTCAGTTGAGGTTTGGGAGTTGAGAGTTGAGGTTTGGGAGTTGAAGAAGGAAGAAGGAGGATTCGGTGTGGGTTGGTAGAGTTGTATTGTGAGAGAGTGAGAGGAATTGTTAGGTTGAGTCGGATAGATAGTTGGAGTAATCAGTTTGGAGTTGTTAGGAACTAAGATTAAGAAACTGACAAGATAAAAATAAATTGAAACCATACGCTTGTTCCCGCATTTAAAAATAAACTTGATTATTTGTTAATGTTAACAACTGTCTGGACTCCGTGTGTCCCCGTGAGAAGCGGGGTGGTGGCAGCAAAGAAGGCAATCACAGTGGTGGCACAGGGTCAATAGACCGTCAAACGTCCGGGGGCCCTGTGTGATCGCCACAATATGTTCAAGCAGAGAGCCCGCCCCTCATTTTGCCGCCATTGCAGCAGAGAGCAATGACAACCTCTCGGCATATGGCCAATGCCTCCCCTCAAGACCCATTTAACAGGGAACCCCGGGAACACCACCGCAAGGGGGGCGTGGGTCACCGCTTCACGCACCCGCCTCCCATTTAGGAAGATAGACTAAAGGATTCTGCCCAAGGCCTGAAACCACCAAGGTTGTGACATTTTACTAAAGGAAAGGCAAAAGCTGCCAATGCAGGAAAGTTCCTTTTCGGCCCTTCAACAGTGACCATGACGTAGCAGCACCCACGTACCTGTGGAGAAGAGGTTGAAGGTTAACCTGCAAAAGGAGGCTAAACTGAGGGAGGGCAGGGTGGGAGAAGTTCTGGAGCCAACTGGCACTGCTTCTCAGGTAAGATTCACCTGTTCTGTGGGCAGTCCCTCCCCCTACCTGGCTAATCCTCTGGCAATGCCTCCCCAGGTGGGATTGGGCGATTGGCTGAGGTAGGCGGAGAACTCCAGGTATCCAGCCTGGGGAGGGTGAAGCCAGTCCCTACTACCGGGAGACGCACTGGGATGGGGGGGGCTGTGTGTGACCACGCAAAAGGCGCCCCCCATTTAATGTGTGGAGCGGTCACTGTATTATCTAAGTGACAGAAACTGATTTGAACATTTTGCCATCTCTTCTGGAAACCTGAATATTTATCTAGCTGAAGTGAACCAACTGATGTTTAGTAACTGAAGTTTAAGAAGAGTTGTGCCTAAAGTGTTATGTTTAAACCTGAGACATCTTATAGTTAAAGTAAATAAGTTAAATTCTACCTGAAAGAACTCGTTTCCCGACCCACTTTGTGTCATAAACTTCCTTTGCTTA
This sequence comes from Podarcis filfolensis, assembly GCF_964270895.1. Taxonomy (NCBI): domain Eukaryota; kingdom Metazoa; phylum Chordata; class Lepidosauria; order Squamata; family Lacertidae; genus Podarcis; species Podarcis filfolensis. The sequence goes on along the minus strand of NC_139615.1, from coordinate 13,154,376 downwards.
ATAAAACTTTCCTTGTTTGTTGGATCAACTCCTGCCTGAGTCTCTAAATCATTAAGTTTTACCTCACAAAAGTCCCCCACTAGATGATCTGAGGTAAATTGTGGAAATTCTTGTAACTGGTGTACCTTGAGGTGGCCACACTATATTTAATTGAGGGCTGGCCCAACGTGAGGTTGAGAAAGTGCTGTTGTGCTGTCGCTCACTGCTGGTGGTTGTTTTTCTTTACTCAGAGAGATATGTTAAATTGTTGAGGTTTTAAATTTTGGAAGTTAAAGTGATGTTTTAAATTGTGTATATGGTACATTTTATTGTTAAAGACAACCTGAGACCTGTGATGTGGAAAGTGGGATATTATTTCTTAAAATAAATAAATAAAAGGAATGGATAAAGATTGCATCCATACAAAGAATCTGAAGCCTGGAGAAAAAATGTATTTGCCTGGCATTCAAAAGCTAATAACATCAGCGGTGGGCAAGCCTGATGAGGGAGAGCACTACACAACCAGGGGCTACCACTGGCAAGGCCTCTTCTCTTGCTGCCCCCCTTGGCACCTCTGTTGGAGGGGGTACACAGACAAGGGCTTCAAGTGATCACTGCAGAGCTCAGGTAGGTTGATATAAGACGTCCTTGAGGTACTGAGATTTTGAACCACATGAGTCAAAACCAGCATTTGAATTAGGGCTAGTAATCAAATGGCAACCAGAGTTAAAGAGAAATAGCCCTTCTTGTGCCTCTAGGACAGGGAGGGGGCAGGGCTAAAAGAGCTATTGCTTTTTAGCTATAAGGGCACATTCACGCTTAGGAAGCTCTCCAGGACCAGCATGCCATTGGTGAGTGACCCAAAGTGGCTGTGGTCACCTCACACTCTCATGCCTGTGAACACAGGACACATGCATAAATCTCTCTGACCACCTGAACACTGTGTCTGATCTTTAGACTAGTTTTGCTGCTGCCGAATTCGGGGGATTTTTTATTTGGTTGGGAAGGCGACATAAAAATGTGCTTGTGGTGCTGGATCAGGCCCCTGGACCCATCTCTGAATGAAGCCAACCCTCAAAATTGGAGCCAGCTAACAACTATGATGAAAAAAAGTGAGGGTTTCTGACGGCACACCAGCATGAAATTGTAAACAGAGGTCCCCACTTCCTCAATAAGTCTGGAAAAAGCTTCTGGAAAAGGAAGAAGGCATTTGTGTCTTCTGGAAAAGATATGTTGAAAATCATTTTGTACACAAGTGTGAAAAGTGTGTCCAGGAGGTGCAGATTGTTAAGACTAGCTGAGCATCCCTGCTTGGGATTGCCATGTTGGGTTGAAATAACGACCGACGAGTGGCAAGTGTCATATGGGAGGCATCTCTCGAGCACGTCTCGGGGAGTCCCTTTTATTGAATATTACAGCATTGCCACATATGTGCTTGTTGCTGATTGGTTAACACAAATACAATGCAAGGGTTGCATATAAGCATTAATCATCAATAGATTAATGGTTGGGAAAGGGAACACAGAATTGGACAGGGTTGTGGTGCTGGATCAGGCACCTGGACCCATCTCTGAACGAAGCCAACCCTCAAAATTGGAGCCAGCTAACAACCATGATGAAAAAAAGTGAGGGTCTCTGACGGCACACCAGCATGAAATTGTACACAGAGCTCCCCACTTCCTCAATACACTCTGGAAAAAGGAAGAAGGTATTTGTGTCTTCTGGGAAATATATGTTGAAAATCATTTTGTACACAAGTGTGAAAAGCACACAGAACACATTTCTAAACCACTGATTATTCATTTTATTTGATTTGTAGAACAGTGGGACAGATTCCAGAGTTCAGTAGGTACAAATTAAGATGAAGGCACAAATTTGACAAAGTGATTCATAGGCACCAGGGAAATAGTAGCTTATCTAAAAGGCATTAAGCTTGGATCACCTGCATCATGCACAAACTAGGATATGCTTTTCTAACTGTAGCCTAGCAGGATGTGTATGTCCATATGAGAGTATATAATAGTAATCATTAATCTCACTTCGTGTTTAGCGTATGCATGTCTATATACTACTCAGCTAACTCCCCATTACAAGAGCTCTAGATTGTCTAAATATTAGCCCATAGTAATCAGTTAAATGTTATAAAAGAAAGGAAGCCTTTGAAGATGCCTTTTGGCCTAACACTTTTCTTTTCACTTATTGGAAGGTGGCAAAGGAATATCTGTAGGTGGAGTAGAATCACTCGTAAATTTCATATCACGGCAGAACAAGACCGTTTCCTTGCCCAAACCCAGCTGGTATTGCCATATGTACATCTTCTGATTGGGCTGCAGGGTCAAATTAATAGCTTCTTCGATCTCAGTGGCTTCATTCCAGTCTTCCTGCTCTGTGTTGACACTCTTCCCACCATACTCAGCAGTGAGAGAGAACTGGTACTTGGCAATGGCCTCAGTGAGTGCGCCTGACTGATATGAGGCAGTCATGGAAATATTCCAGTTGTGCTCCACACTGCTCATCTTCTGCTTGTTGTATCCCACTTTCTTAGTGATCTTCTTATTCCATACAATGGGAGTGTTGGAGTCATTGGAGATGGTCTTGATAGCTTCCCACTTACCATAAGCTGGGCCTCGGCTAATAGCCATTCCTCCAGGGAGCATGCTCACAACATCCCTATGGAAGGAGTATGTAACAGCATCCAAATTTTCGTGGAAGTCGGTGCATCTATAGTACTGGACCCCCCATTCATCATGGGGTTTTACAAAGTAATAGTAATCCTTGATGCCCCAGTAATAGAGACCATCCTTGCAAGCTGGGTGAAGTGTGTATTCAACTGCATCTGTATCTTTATGCATATTAGTGACCCGACGGTAAACACCTCTTTTCTGGAAAATGATATAGAAGGATCCAAAGGCTGAGAGGTAATGGTCCCCTCCACGGCAGTTGGGATGGAGGCTGTATATTACAGCACCTAAGTCTTTATTCATGTTGCTGACACAGCGATAGCTGTCTCCTTTGATGATGTAGAATAGGTCATCCTCATGGGCTAAGTAGTGATCTCCTCCCGTGCAGGAACTGTGCAGGCTAAACACTTCGAGGTCTTTGCCCTCATGGAAATTGGTGGACCTCATGTAGCAGCCCAGGTCTGAGCGGACAATGTAGTAATATTCATCTACCCCACAGAAATCAACCCCTGGGGCTTTGTTCTTAGGGACTATCTCTGGCATTGTGCTTGATTCTAGGAAAAGAAAGCAATGTATTCAGTTAGATCAGAATATTTCACAAACTGATCATTTATTTACTCTTTGCAATTACTTTATTATTAATGTATATTATTTTTGATAATGAAAGAATTAACAGAATTTGCTGACCTCTTGGAAAACAGTCTCAGTGCTTTAAAACAATATACCTGCCAGTGCCAAATATGATGCCAAAGGTAAATGATTACTAATTAATTGTGAGATGCTTTGAAAGATGAACCAAACATCTTCTGCTTGTCAAGACATATTTCTCTATTTATTTATCTCTCCATTTGATAGGAGACCCACCCACCCCTTCCAAGGAATATAAATTGCGTTTAACAGGCTGATCACTTTTAAAAGCAGTTTGCCTTGTGATTTTAGGGAATGGCTGTTTGGGAAATGAAAGATCCAGATTTTGCAGAAAATCTTGTTTGAAGGCTCAATGTGGCTAAAACACCGACATCCATCACTGCTGTGCTTGTTCACAAAGAGAAGCTCTTTGCACCTCTCCCTTGTTCAGAACATATTAAAGAGTGGGCCTTCAATACTGAAGCCCCATTAAATTGAGAGGCTGAGCCAGTTGATTTTGAGGGGATATTTACCGAGATCTTTTGTGGGCACCATACGAGGGCACCCAGGCACTCATGAGTGCCATGCTGGTAACTGCTGTTCTAATTAATTTCCTATCTCAGCTGTGATGGGAAGAGACTGCCTAACAGCTCAGAATATCTTGGAAAGAGGAGCAAAATTCAGATCTGAAGCTGCTTATCTCATTGTGTGCATAAACTGACACCACCCTTTCACACATACAGCACTGGAAGGGGCAGATAAACTTACTTGCCTACCCTCAACCTCGGTAGTTAATGCTCTACAGCAATAGTACTATAGTGCCAGACTGTTGAGGTTCAGAGCAAGTAGAGGATGGAAGGACACATCTATGGGGGCTGTGGGGGAAGAGAAGAGATTCCCCAGTTCTTTATTCCTCCTCTTATTTTCTTGTGGCGTCTGATTTGTTCCTTCTAACACCAACGTGTCCAGGAGGTGCAGATTGTGAAGACCATCTGAGCATCCCTGCTTGGGATTGCCATGTTGGGTTGAAATAACGACAGACGAGTGGCAAGTGTCATATGGGAGGCATCTCTCGAGCACGTCTCGGGGAGTCCCTTTTATTGAATATTACAGCATTGCCACATATGTGCTTGTTGCTGATTGGTTAACACAAATACAATGCAAGGGTTGCATATAAGCATTAATCATCAATAGATTAATGGTTGGGAAAGGGAACACAGAATTGGACAGGCGTGAAAACCTCCTTATTAAGCTGTTACTAGTGATTGATATAACAAAAGTAGATGTGGTCAACCATGCATTAAGAACAGGTCAGGGTACGGTGTTTCATGAACTCAATGTGAACTGAACATTCTAGGGTGGGGAAGGAACGCTTCAGCTTAGAACGGTTTGCCAGAGTCATGTGCAGAAGCAAAACTTCCCATCATCGCCATGCTGTAAGATCTGCACCCCCTCCATGCAGACTGAAGGTTTAAATATGTGTATAAATCCTATTTCTTAAAGCTACAACAGTCTCTACCATGTCTTCAATTCTCCAAAGGAGCACTGGGTGAGTCCCTGGAACACCTTGGGATCTTGCTACAGCTTGGCAGAGGAAAGTGTTCTTGAATGTGCATGAATGTCATTTTTAAATTCAAACTCAGCTGCTGGAATACGTGGTTTGTTTTAGTAGAATGGTTGTTGTATTATTAAAAGGAACTTCATTTAACTTGTACTGTTATTGCTTAAATAAAAACCTTAGAGTGATGTATACATCCTGTGTTCTTGGGTCTCTTCCTCAGTCTGCACAAGAAGGGCTGGTGGTCTGATCAGCCACTAACCTCCACCATTTGGGTGTTTTTGATTCAGGAATATAAAAATAGGGGCAAAATAGAAGTTTATAAGATTATGCGTGACACTAAAGAAGTGGCTATTCCTCTCTCCCTCTTCTGTTGCCATAACTCTAGAGCTCAAGAGGTCCTATTAAAATAGCCTGACAGCAGAGTCAGTCATAGGCAAAAGAACATACATTTCCACACAATGCAAAACTCCCTTATGAAATAAATTATCACAAAGCATTGAGATAGCCATTGTCTCCTGGTGATTATATGCAGCCCTACTCCTTGCTATTCAAGAAGAATTCATTTTGTATAGGACTGCATTCTTAAAGAGATCTGGAGGTCGGGATGGATTTTCCTAATATAAGATATACTTTATACAATATTTACAAAAGAAATGTTCCAGGGAGCTCTAGCTTCTCTGTTGCTGAATCCTTCCCCTACCCAGAGGCCCCTTCCAGTCCCATCTGCGTTCTCAAAGATACCCATGGGCCCCTTCCAAACCCAAGATGTTGCATACGAGTTCAGAATCTGGTAGGAATGGGGATTCTGCCTCTGGATTACATCATGATCTCATCCTGCAAGGTGTTTCATGACATTTAGAGGAGACTGAGTAAATGAAGGGAGTTCTGGTTGCTGGAGGGACCAGAGATACCAATCCCTAAAGCCTTTGGGAAGCCAGTGGCGAAGGAAGAAGAACAGGCACCCAGGGCTGGGGACGGGGCAAACAGCCTACTGGGGCATGCGCGTGTGCCACAACGTACCATGTGTGCACTGCTACATATCATGCATGCGTGCGCATCGTATGTATGGCGGTGGGATCCTCTGCTCGCAGCTGCAGAGTCATCAGAGGGAACCTTCGCTTGCAGCTGCAGCGGTGGTGGAGGGTTAGGGTACACTGTATGGCGCTTGAGCGGCGCCGCGCATGTGCCACTGGCCGGTTTGCCGATGGCACCGCTCGAGTGCTGTACGGATGGCGGAGGAGAGTGCAGCCGCGAGCAGAGGATCCTCCACATGCATCTGCGGCAGCACGATGGCGGTGTGTGCCTGGGGGTGGCCGGGCGAGCCCCCTGAGGTGTGCCTTCTTGTCACACCTCCTCAGAGATGGCACCCGGGGGGCCCGTCCCCCCTTCCTCCGCCACTGGGGAAGGCTCCATGTCACTTCAATATCACACAGGGAATATCATTGGCACTCAACAATTATAAAGAAGTAGTTAGACTACAGCTCCACAAAAAAGCATCCCCTGGACCCCCCTGGGATTTTGCTTCAGCTGTGCAGGGAGAGATTCTGCTTGAATATGCATTAATGCCATTTTTTGATTCAAGGTTTTTTGCTAGAATTCATGGTCTGTTTTAGTAGACTGGTTGTTGGATTATTAAAAGGAACTTCATTTAACTTGTACTGTTATTGCTGAAATAAAAACCTTAGAGTTTATGATTATATCCTTTATAATTATAAAGAGGTAGTTGCGCGTCGAGGTCCCCAAGACACCCCCCCAAAGAAAAACACAATTGACACTTAATTTTTGTTTAAGGTTTTTGGCATAATTTTGGCCACAACTTTATTCAAATACAGCAATGTGAGTGGTTGCTTAGGCATTGGTAGCACTAACTACCGCCACACAGGGACAGCTCTGACATTCGCACCCCCCGCGAAGTCAGGAAGGGTAAGTCACCTGGGGAGAGAGACGGGACTGGGAACCATGCCTCACCTCTCCCCAGCATGCTCCCAGGGGCTTGCGTGGCCCTAGCCCCTTGCCAGGGGGTTTCGGACAAAAGCATGGGGGAGCCCCTGGGTTCCTTTAACGGTAAAACCCTTCAGCAGCAGCAGCAGCATTTTGGAGGGGCAGGCACAGCCGAATCCATACCCCTCCACCAGCAGCAGCATTTTGGGGGGCAGGCACAGCCGAATCCATACCCCCCAGCAACCAATTCCAGACCAATGCCTAACCGCAAACCTTACAAGTTGTGACGATTTGCTACGCGGTAGGCGAAAACCAAGTGGCACACACTAATCAGCCAAATGGCAAAATTCCTACCGGGTCCCTGCCCCAAAGCAGACGACCCCATGACAGGCAATAGCAATGTCAAGCAAACAGCCTAACATTAGGGAAGGGAGGGCGGGTGATCCGAAGCATGCAGCGAAAGAGGACGTCCGTTGCTGCGTGCCCTGTATTTAACAAATAGGGCTGTCAATCACTAAATGGCAACATCTAAATTTCCCCAGTAACAGCCGGCCCCTGCTTACAGGATGGCCAAACCATTTGCCTAGTAACAGTGAGGTGTCTTGTCAGCCCCGCCCGCAACCTGTGCTCTCCATGAGGGAGAACACACTTTAGACTACAGGTCCACAAAAGCACTCCCTCCCTTATGCCCCAAATTCTAAAGTAGTTTTTCTCCTCTCCTGCCCAGTAAATCTCCAAGACTTACCGGTATTCGTGGTATTCAGACAGAAAGTTTTGTAGTAGGTGGCAGCTGCTTCTCTTGGTGGAGAATGAAGGAAATGTGTGAACACTTGCTGTTTAAATAGGATAGAAGAGGCTACGGATTAAGGAGAAGCTACACACTGCTCCACCTACATTGGAACCAAATACACGATTTATTGATTTTTTTCAGACAGTGTACAGAAAAAACAACCACAAGAAAACCCTGCCACTCCCCTGAATGCAGAGTTTGCCAGGAACAAAAAAATTGCATCAGCAGAACTTGGAATATATGTAATTTTCTAGTGTTGTGGAAAAAGAATCATTCCATAATATTCCTCCTTCTCCAGCTGTCATCTCTGGTACATGTGCCAGACTGTTATGTATCTCAAACAACTTTTGGACACACAGAAAGACTGTATAAGCAATTCTTATATAAGCCTCTATGTAAATCACTCCACAGTCCCTAGACTCCGAATAAGCGCTCGCTGGGTGCTATTTGAGGCCCCCGGCGTGCAACAAACCCCGATCCTCAATGAGATTTGCAGGATGTGGCCCACCTTCCCCGTGCCGTGGAGCGTTGGGGGTTCCGCCAAGCCCCCTGATCAAACACACCTATCCGCAGCGCTGTTGGGGGCGGGGCCAGGTGAGCAGACCGCAGGTGAGCAGGCTTCACTCTGCTCCACTCCAGGGGTTGGAATATGGGGCGGAGCCTGCTCTGAGTGCGCAGTTGGCTCTGGAGCTCCACCCACCTGACCCTCTCTTTGATCACCAGCTTTATTAAAGGTTAACCTTTTCAGGTTCGCAGGCGTTGCTACGGTCCTATGATGGTTGCTGTTAAAGGACCGGGAAGGAATTCCCCCCGCATGGCAGGTTTCATCTTCCCCATAGCAATTGTCACAACTTTAGTGGTTTTAGACCTTAGGCGGATTCCTTTAGTCTATCTTTCTTATAGGAGAGCGCGAAATGGTGACTCTTCCCCCCTTGCAACAGCGTTTTCAGGGTTCCCCATTAAAGGAGGTTTGTGAAGGGAGTGACTGGCACAGTGAACGCCCCAAAGGTGCGTGCGGGGGAGGGGGGCTTGCTGTGTAAACATGCATTTTGCAGTGCCCCCTCTGATCTGATGAACCCCGCTGTGCCTCAGTTCCCCCGGCTGCAGGGCTGAGAGGGATAGACCCCCAATGCCTAAGCCAAGGTTTCCTACATCTGAAATCGATAATAAAAGTTGTGGTGATTTGAAATCCCAGTATACGTTGTGATGTGTGAGTCATTGGTCCCGTTTTGTCACCAAGAGGTGAGGAGGTCTTTCCTTGGCCTACAAAGATTCCCTTTGCTGCAGTAGTTTGCCTGGAGTTTCCACAGAAATCTTCCTCTTAAGTAAATCAAACATCCCTTCCACACTTCCCAGTCCACTCTGGTTAATTCACACATTCAGTCTTCCTAGGGCTCTCCTAGGAAGAACAGAATTCAGAATTCCTGCTGCTTCCTCTTTGTGGTCCAGCCTACTCCATCTCTTGCCGCATATTCCAAATCCAAATCTTGCCACCGGGCTTTAGCTGGGGGCACTTTATGAACAATTCCTTGACCCACACCCACCCCACCTTGGTGGCCAGAACCCTCCCCCCTTTGCCTTCTGATGGGGCTAAATAAAGGCAAGCAACTTCCCTATCGCCTAAACCCATGGACTCTGAGTGACCTTGGCTGATGGGATCTGCTTGGCCCTCAACCTCATTTTAAGATTTGAAGACAGGGCGGATGCTGCCAAAGCTTTACGAAACATGATTTATTCACGTATTTACAGAGGAATTTAGTTGGAGGGAATCCATCTAACAAGCCCCTAACAAGCTCCAATAGGGGCTTGTTTTCTACATTAGTTCAGCACTGGAATCCAAGGCAACTCTCACAAAATAACTTCAGCCAGCCAGCACAAATTGTGGTGCCTCCTCCCCTGCTGCTACTCGAGGTCTTGTGCCAAAGCCCCCCCCCCAACTCTTCCTGCAGCATCACACCTACCCGTAGTGACCCTAGCAACCTTCCAAATCCCCTGTCTCTGTCACAGCTCAGGGCAGCAGGGGAAGTACAGTTCTCTTGCCTTCCCAAGGGCCCTTACTAGCCCTGTATTGTTTCTTAATGGTTCAAGCTAGGCCAGGTTATTTTCCATAGGCTAATTCCTCTGCTGCTTGTATTTATCCTGTCCTATCCCAATAAGTCAAAATCCTACCATTTTTAATATCTAGAGGTTAGGGGGGGGTCCATGGCCAGCCCAGTGTGTGTGCTTAAGTGTGCATGAGTAATTAAGAATGTAATTATATAATTCAAACTCAGTTGCTGACATACATGGTCTGTTTTAGTAGGCACGTTGTTGGATTAATAATAGGAACCATAGAATCCTCGAATTGTAGAGTTGGAACTTCATTTATCTTGTATTGTTATTGTTGAAATAAATAATTTGAGGAATAGTTCCTGTGTTCTTGGGTGTCCCCCCCAGTCCCATCTCACAAATGATGACTGGTGGAACCTTCTCCCACAAGAAGTTAGGCAGACCCTCACCCTACTGACTTTCAGAGGTGTGGTCAAAGCTGTTTTATTTCAGAGAGTCATTGCTTCCTGAATGCTTCTCAGAAGGTTAAAATGGTCACTGCTGGTGATTGTTTTTCCTTTTCTGAGAGAGAGATTTAAAATTCTTGAGGTTTTAAATTTTGGAAGTTTAAGTGATGTTTTAAATTGTGTATATGGCACATTTTATTGTTAAGGACAAGCTGAGACCTATGATGTGGAAAGTAGGATGTAATTTCTTAAAATAAATAAAATAAAAGGAATAGATAAAAATTGCATCGATTCAAAGAATCAGAAGCCAAGAGAAAAATGTATTTGCCTGGCATTCGAAAGTTAATAACATCCGTGGTGGTCAAGCCTAATGAGGGAGAGCTCTACACAACCAGGGGCTACCACTAGCAAGGCCTCTTCTCTTGCTGCTCCCCTTGGCACCTCTGTTGGAGGGGGTGCAAAGAGAAGGGCTTCAAGTGATCACTGCAGAGTTCAGGTAGGTTGATATGGGAAGGGGAGGTCCTTGAGGTACTGAGATTCTGAACCACGGAAGTCGAAACCAGCATTTGAATTGGGGCTAGTAATCAATCGGCAGCCAGAGAAAAGAAAACATTTCCTTTCTAGAAACTCTAGGACAGGGAGGGGGCGGGGCTAAAAGGGCTACTGCTTTTTAGCTATAAGGGCACATTCACCCTTAGGCAGCCTCCCAGGACCAGTATGTCATTGGTGAGTGACCCAAAGTGGCTGTGGTCACCTCACACTCTCATGCCTGTGAACACAGGACACATGCATAAATCTCTCTGACCACCTGAACACTGTGTCTGATCTTTAGATTGGTTTTGCTGCTGGCGAATTAGGGGGATTCTGGGATTGGTTGGGAAGGGGACATAAAAATGTACTTGTGGTGCTGGATCAGGCCCCTGGAGTGAGGGTCTCTGACGGCACACCAGCATAAAATTGTACACAGAGCTCCCCACTTCCTCAATACACTCTGGAAAAAGGAAGAAGGTATTTGTGTCTTCTGGGAAATATATGTTGAAAATCATTTTGTACACAAGTGTGAAAAGCATACAGAACACATTTTTAAACCACTGATTATTCATTTTATTTAATTTGTAGAACAGTGGGACAGATTCCAGAGTTCAGCAGGTACAAATTAAGATGAAGGCACAAATTTGACAAAGTGATTCATAGGCACCAGGGAAATAGTAGCTTATCTGAAAGGCATTAAGCTTGGATCACCTGCATCATGCACAAACTAGGATATGCTTTTCTAACTAGCCTAGCAGGATGTGTATGTCCATATGAGAGTATTTAATAGTAATCATTAATCTCACTTCGTGTTTAGCTTATGCATGCAGCTAACTCCCCATTACAAGAGCTCTAGATTGTCTAAATATTAGCCCATAGTAATCAATTAAATGTTATAAAAGAAAGGAAGCTTCGAAGATGCCTTTTGGCCTAACACTTTTCTTTTCACTTATTGGAAGGTGGCAAAGGAATACCTGTAGGTGGAGTAGAATCATTCGTAAATTTCATATCACGGCAGAACAAGACCGTTTCCTTGCCCAAACCCAGCTGGTATTGCCATATGTACATCTTCTCATTGGGCTGCAGGGTCAAATTAATAGCTTCTTCGATCTCAGTGGCTTCATTCCAGTCTTCCTGCTCTGTGTTGACACTCTTCCCACCATACTCAGCAGTGAGAGAGAACTGGTACTTGGCAATGGCCTCAGTGAGTGCGCCTGCCTGATATGAGGCAGTCATGGAAACCTTCCAGTTGTGCTCCACACTGCTCATCTTCTGCTTGGTGTATCCCACTTTCTTAGTGATCTTCTTATTCCATACAATGGGAGTGTTGGAGTCATTGGAGATGGTCTTGATAGCTTCCCACTTACCATAAGATGGGCCTTGGGTAATAGCCATTCCTCCAGGGAGCATGTTCACAACATCGCTATGGAAGGAGTATGTAACAGCATCCACATTTTCATGGAAGTCGGTGCATCTATAGTACTGGACCCCCCATTCATCATGGGGTTTTACAAAGTAATAGTAATCCTTGATGCCCCAGTAATAGAGACCATCCTTGCAAGTTGGGTGAAGTGTGTATTCAACTGCATCTGTATCTTCATGCATATTAGTGATCCGACGGTAAACACCTCTTTTCTGGAAAATGATATAGAAGGATCCAAAGGCTGAGAGGTAATGGTCTCCTCCACGGCAGTTGGGATGGAGGCTGTATACTATAGCATCCGAGTCTGTATTCATGTTGCTGACACGGCGATAGTTGTCTCCTTTGATGATGTAGAATAGGTCATCCTCATGGGCTAAGTAGTGATCTCCTCCCATGCAGGAACTGTGCAGGCTAAACACTACTAGGTCTTTGCCCTCATTGAAATTGGTGGACCTCATGTAGCAGCCCAGGTCTGAGCGGACAATATAGTAATATTCATCTACCCCACAGAAATCAACCCCTGGGGCTTTGTTCTTAGGGACTATCTCTGGCATGGTTCTTGATTCTAGGAAAAGAAAGCAATGTATTCAGTAAGATTTCACAAATTGATCATTCATTTACTCTTTGTAATTACTTTATTATTATATTATTTTTAATAATGAAAGATTTAACAGAATTTGCTGACCTCATGGAAAACAGTCTCATTGCTTTAACACAATATACCTGCCAGTGCCAAATATAATGCCAAAGGTAAATGATTACTAACTAATTGTGATGTGCTTTGAAAGACGAACCAAACATCTTCTGCTTGTCAAGACATATTTCTCTATCTATTTCTCTCTCCATTTGATAGGAGACCAACCCACCCCTTCCAAGGAATATAAATTGCGTTTAACAGGCTGATCACTTTTAAAAGCAGTTTGCCTTGTGATTTTAGGGAATGGCTGTTTGGGAAATGAAAGATCCAGATTTTGCAGAAAATCGATGCTTGTTTGAAGGCTCAGTGTGGCTAAAACACCTATATCCATCACTGCTGTGCTTCCTCACAAAGAGAAGCTCTTTGCACCTCTCCCTTGTTCAGAACATATTAAAGAGGGGGCCTTCAATACTGAAGCCCCATTAAATGGAGAGGCTGAGCCAGTGGATTTTGAGGGGATATTTACCGAGACCTTTTGTGGGCACCATACGAGGGCACCCAGGCACTCATGAGTGCCATGCTGGTAACTGCTGTTTTAATTAATTCCTATCTCAGCTGTGCTGGGAAGAGACTGCCTAACAGCTCAGAATATCTTGGAAAGAGGAGCAAAATCTCATTGTGTGCATAAACTGACACCATCCTTTCACCCATACAGCACTGGAAGGGGCAGATAAACTTACTTGCCTACCCTCAACCTCAGTACAGGAACTGCAGCCATAGTATTATAGTACCAGACTGTTGAGGTTCAGAGCTAGGAGAGGATGGAAGTACACATCTATGGGGGCTGTGGGGGAAGAGAAGAGATTTCCCAATTCTTTATTGATTCAGGAATCTCTTCCTCACCCTACACAAGAAGGGTTGGTAGTCTGATCAGCCACTAAACCCCACCATTTGGGTGTTTTTGAGTCAGGAATATAAAAATAGGGGCATAACAGAAGTTTATAAGATTATGCGTGACACTAAAGAAGTGGCTATTCCTCTCTCCCTCTTCTGCTGCCATAACTCTAGAGCTCAAGAGGTCCTATTAAAATAGCCTGACAGCAGAGTCAGTGATAGGCAAAAGAACATACATTTCCACACAATGCAAAACTCCCTTATGAAATAAATTTTCACAAAGCATTGAGATAGCCATTGTCTCCTGGTGACTCATGAAGCCCTACTCATTGCTATTCAGAAACACTCAGTGTCACACCTCCTCAGAGATGACACCTGGGGGGCCGCCCCCCTTCCTCCGCCACTGGGGAAGGCTCCATGTCACTTCAATATCACACAGGGAATATCATTGGCACTCAATAATTATAAAAAAGTAGTTAAACTACAGGTCCACAAAGAAGCACCCCCTGGAACACCCTGGGATTTTGCTTCAGTTGTGCTGAGAGAGATTCTGCTTGAATATGCATTAATGTCATTTTTAGATTCAAGGTTTTTTGCTAGAATACATGGTCTGTTTTAGTAGACTGGTTGTTGGATTATTAAAAGGAACTTCATTTAACTTGTACTGTTATTGCTGAAATAAAAACCTTAGAGTTTATGATTATATCCTTTATAATTATAAAGAGGTAGTTAGAGTGCAGGTCCACAAAAAAGTACTCTCTCCCTTATGCCCCAAATTCTAAAGTAGTTTCTCTTCCCTCCTGCCCAGTATCCCTCCAAGACTTACCGGTATTCGTGGTATTCAGACAGAAAGTTTTGTAGTAGGTGGCAGCTGCTTCTCTTGGTGGAGAATGAGGGACATGTATGAACAGTTGCTGTTTATATAGGATGGAAGAGGCTATGGGTTAATGAGAAACTACACACCGCTCCACCTACATTGCAACTAAAAGACACATTTATTGATTCTTTTCAGATGATAAACAAAGATAACAGTCACAAGAAAACCCTCCCACTCCCCTTCTCAGAGTGCAGAGTCTTCCAGGAACAAAAATATAGCATTAGCGGAACTTAGAATATATACCATTTTCTAGTGTTGTGGTCAAACAAATGAATCGTTCCATGATATTCCATGTGATGCTGGTGGACAGAAAGCATGTTCAGTGGATTGTGCATATTCAATAAAATCAAACCATTTCGTAAGAAAAGAAGATTCTTCCCCCCTAGGTACGATATTCTTGTTGTACTGTAGTTAGTGTTTCCATAAGGGTTGAATCCCAGGTCTGTAAAATCCATGCATAAAAGAGATCTGAATTAAGTGCTCTGCTCCCAAAGCTTTGGCTAATTAAACAATCTGTAGCCTTTTAAAGTGGGGTGGGTATTTTTTTGTTTGTTGGTATGTCATGTTTGTTTTTTGTTTTTTATAAAGTGAACTGTCCTGTGATCTTAGGATGAAGGGTGATACAGAGTTTTAATAAATAATAATAATACCTGAATGCATTTTTACACATGTATGCTGTTGCCATATTTGGAATACAGTGGTACCTCGGGTTACAGACGCTTCAGGTTACAGACTCCGCTAACCCAGAAATAGTACCTCGGGTTAAGAACTTTGCTTCAGGATGAGAACAGAAATTGCGCAGTAGTGGCGCAGCGGCAGCGGGCACCCCATTAGCGGGAAGTGGTGCTTCAGGTTAAGAACAGTTTCAGGTTAAGAACAGACCTACAGAACAAATTAAGTTCTTAACCCGAGGTACCACTGTACTTAGTTCTCAACCCCTCATCTCACATAGAGGATATTGGGGGACATAATGAAGTAATCTTGCCATTAATTGTATTAAGTTTGAATGGATGCATGTACCAGTGCTGTAGAACTTTCAGCGAGTTTTATTAGGTTCAAACTGATGTTGAACAAAAAGGAGGACTTTTTGCAAGGGACAACTGAAATGCTATTTGAATCTGATGATTTGGAAGAGACCTAGGAGGCCATGGAGAAATGGATATGAAATAATCTAATACGGGTATGGATAAACTACTGTGAGTGTTGCCCAGGGCAAGATAAAGCAACTAACAAATTGACTTACCGTATTTTTCGCACCATAGGACGCACCAGACCATAGGGCACACCTAGTTTTGAGAGGCGGAAAACAAGAAAAAATTATTCTGAACCCCAGAAGCCAGAACAGCAAGATTGATCTGGCTTCTGGGATACCGTGTGGCTGTTCTGGCTTCTGGGGTAACCACGCCAAGGCTCTTCAGGGCAGCGGGATGAAGGCTCCCCCTGCCCAAAGAGGCTGCACAGGGCTAAAGCAGAAGCCAGGACAGATGCGTCGCTGAAGGGGTACTGCGCCATCTCTCTCTCTGTGCAATGCCCCTCCTTCACAGGAGAGGTGCTGCGCAGAGAGGGAGAAGGGGCAGCGCCCTTCAGCGAAGCTGGAGAAGGAACAGAAGAAGACCCTTCTGTTCCTCCTCGGGCTTCGCTGGACAGGTGCGTCGCTGCGAAGCGGGAGGAGGAACAGGAGACCCTTCTGTTCCTCCTCCGGCTTCGCTGGATAGGCGCATTGCTCAAGGGGCGCTGCGCCTTCTCTCTCTCTCTGCGCAGCGCCTCTCCTTCACAGGAGAGGCGCTGCGCAGAGAGGGAGAAGGTGCAGCGCCCTTCAGCGAAGCTGGAGAAGGAACAGGAGGAGACCCTTCTGTTCCTCCTCGGGCTTCGCTGGACAGGTGCGTCGCTGCGAAGCGGGAGGAGGAACAGGAGACCCTTCTGTTCCTCCTCCGGCTTCGCTGGATAGGCGCATTGCTCAAGGGGCGCTGCGCCTTCTCTCTCTCTCTGCGCAGCGCCTCTCCTTCACAGGAGAGGCGCTGCGCAGAGAGGGAGAAGGTGCAGCGCCCTTCAGCGAAGCTGGAGAAGGAACAGAAGGAGACCCTTCTGTTCCTCCTCCGGCTTCCAGGACAGGCGCATCGCTGCGAAGCCAAGGAGCCTGCATTTGCTCCATAGGACGCACACACATTTTCCCTTCATTTTTGGAGGGGAAAAAGTGCGTCCTATAGAGCGAAAAATACGGTATTTTGCATCTTCTGTTGCTTGTCCCTGAGAGATTTACTGGATGAACAATTTAATTGTTTTATGGTGGTCATCATGTAAACCTCATAGCCTTATATTGCCACCCTATTGTTTGGGGGCTTCCAGGCAGCATCTAGCTGACCATTGTGGACACAACTATAAATTGACCTTCGGTCTGGATCCAGCAAGGCTCTTTTTATGTCAACACCCAGAAGGTCAAATTAGAAAATGCTTGCTTAAAGTTGGTTTGTCATAAAATCAGTAAGGAGTTGCTGTAAGAACAATACAAACATTTGGGGTTTGCGAAAGTATTGCTATTTAGATATTGACCAACACGACTTACCTAATCTAATCTTGAGAGGGATTTCCATGGCCAGACCAGTGTGTTTGCTTCAGTGTGCATGAGTAATTAAGAATGTAATTTTAAAATTCAAACTTATTAAAAAGAACCACAGAATCATAGAATCGTAGAGTTGGAACTTTATTTATCTTGTATTGTTATTGTTGAAATAAAAACCTTAGACTAAGGCATAGATCCTCTCTGTCTCTCTCTCTCCACAATCCCTTCTCACAAATGATAAATGGTGGGCTGATCTGCTACTAAACGACACAGTTATTTGATAATTTTGTAAGAAAGGTCTAACATATTTGTGACTTTTGAATTCAGTAATAAAAACATGGACATTTTGGAAGTTTACAAGATTATGAATGGCACTGAAGAAGTGGATCTCTCTGTCTCTCTCTCATTCTCTGTCTTGCTCTGTGCAGGACATAAAGCTGAGTTGGGGGTTTCCCTGTAAACTCAATGGGGGAGCAAGATCTCTTCGAGTGTTAATGTTTTGTGTTCCCCCATCCTATGCTAAGGTTGTATATACAGTACAGCACTGATGGACTACATGGAGTTGGCGGAAATGACTGGCAGAATCCGAGACCAGGGAGAAGAGTTGGTGGAAGAAGATTGGAAGAAATTTAAAGACTATTTACAGAAACACTGTAAAATTAATGAATGTTAAAATGATGCTGGAATGGACCTAAGTGGACTTAGTAATAAGATCAGTAAGAGTATGAAAAAATGGTAGGACAATTAGTTAAGGTACAAAGTTGCAAATTTGATGAAAATCAACCTAAATGTTATAATGAAAAAGGGGTAAGGATATGCTGAACTAATGTTATGACTGGGAATACAGGAGAGGGAGGCGTGAGGAGGTCAAAGAAATAAGCGAATGAGAATTTTGAAAAAATGAGAAAATTGAGTTGGTTTTTAATTTTTTTTTCTGTTGTTATGTGATTGAGTGTTTTTTCTTCTTTTTGATGTATGTTCTGTGGTTTTTCTGTTTTTGTATGCTTCTTTCTCCGGTTATGATTATTCTTTGTGAAAACTTTAATGTATATATATATATATATATATATATATATATATATATATATACACACATACAGTACAGCACAGTGTTCAGTACCCCTCAGTCCAAGGAAACTGAATCCTGGGTAAGCACAGGAATCACAGGAGTCTCTCCCCACTTTGGGATTGGGATGTGCAGAACATAGTTTTGATCTAAGCTTCCATTGTCCAGGAAGATCCCCAACTCTGTTTTCTCCCCACAACACCTCTGTAAGTTAGGTTTCTCTGAGGTGCAAAGGAAAACCTGAACAGGCCCTGAAACATGATGACCACCACAAACATCACAAACACATGGCACCACTGTTAAAAGATCTCCACTGACCTTGCATCAGCTACGGCCTTGGTTCAAAGTTCTGGTACTTGTGTGCAAATCCCTGAATACTTTACGTCCAGGATACCTCAGAGATAGCCTGAGGTATCCCTGAGATCACTGGGGGAGCATGATTAGTGCTTCTCTATGGACCACAAGCATGTCTTGTGTCAACAAGGAGATGTGCCTTCAGTGGAACTTTCTGCCACAAGAAGCTAGGCAGACACTCTCCCTACTGAGTTTCAGAGGTCTGTTCAAAACTTCTTTTTCAGGAGGCCTTTGGATCCTGAATGCATCTCAGACGGTTAAAATGGTCAATGCCAGTGGTTGTTATTCTTTTCAGAGAGAGAGAGATTTTAAATTCTTTAGACTTTAAATTTTGGAAGTTTAAGCGATGTTTTAAGTTGTGTATATTGTACACTTAATTGTTACAGGCCACTTGAGACCTATGATGTGGAAAGTGGGATATAATTTTTTAATATAAAAAAATAAAAGCAACAGATAGAAATTGCACCGATTCAAAGAATCAGAAGCCAGGAGAAAAATGTATGTGCCTGGCATTCAAAAGCTAATAACATCAGTGGCAGGCAAGCCTGATGAGGAAGAGCATGACACAACCAGGGGCTACTACTAGAAAGGGCTCTTCTCTGGTTGCCACTCTCGGCACCTCCTTTGGAGGGGGCGCACAGAGAAGGGCTTCAAGGTGTGGGGGACCCCAAGGGCCCCCAAAATATGCTTTATATTTAACCAATCACCTCCCCTCCCACACCACCTTTAAAAGGGTATCGGATGTCAACCAGCCAAAGGCCTGATTTAAGAGGAACACTATTGCCTGACTCCTAAGGCTGTATAATGAAGGCACCAGCTGAAAACCCCTGGGAAGAGCATTCCACAAATGGGCAGCCACTACAGAAAAGGCCCATTCCCATCTGCCACCCTCCAGAGCATTCGTGGACATGTTGAGCCTTTTTTTTTTTAAGAGATGGAATGAATTGTTGAGCTTCAATTTGTTGGCTCTCATTTAGTTCATTAGTTAGCTAGTTCATCAGCACATCCATTGCCTCACCTGCAGATACAGAACTGTGATAATGATGATGTACCGTATTTTTCGCTCTATAACACGCACCCGACCATAACACGCACGCAGTTTTTAGAGGAGGAAAACAAGAAAAAAAATATTCTAAATGAAACAGTGGATGTATTATTTTTGTGGTTCATGCTGTGGCCACAGACATGTGATCTGACGGTGAGTTTGGGGTAGCCCAGTGCAAAAATCCTGAGGATCCATGTGGATCCATGCTTTGTAACCACCTTTTTGCACCACTGCGGGCCCAGGCAACAGTGGGTGTGTGATTTTTTTGGTGCAAGCTGTAGCCATGGACATGCTATGTGATCTGATGGTGAATTTGGGGTGACCCAGTGCAAAAATCCTGAGGATCCATGTGGATCCGTGCTTTGTAACCATGTTTTAATTGGGGAGGGAAGGAAAAGCACTCAAGGGACAAGGAACATGCGTGGGATAGGTGGAGAAGGATGCTGTTAATAACGCAGAAGAGGGGTATAAGAGGCTCTCCTTCCTGCTTTGCTCCTTTAAAGCAAGCAGGCTCTCTGTCCCTCTCTCCTCCCCACTCAGCGGCTCTTCTCTCGCTTTGCTGTTTCAAAGCGAGCCACGGAGGAGGGAAGGAAGGGGAACCATGGATCCTCTGCTCACGACTGCAGCAGATCCCCCCCCCCCGCCATCCATAGGCATTCGCTCCATAACACGCACAGACATTTCCCCTTACTTTCTAGGAGGAAAAAAGTGAGTGTTATGGTGCATAAAATACGGTATTTTGCATCTTCTGTTGCTTGACCCTGGCTTAAATTGGTCATCCAGTTAACCTTGTAGCCTTATCATATCAGTTATTGCCACTGTGTTGTTTTGGAGCTTCCAGGCAGCATCTAGCTGACCATTGTGGACACAACTATAAATTGACCTTTGGTCTGGATCCAGCAGAGCTCACTTTATGTTAACACCCACAAGGTCAAATTAGAACAGGCTTTTGAAAATGCTTGCTTAAAGTTGGTTTGTCATAAAATCCGTATGAAGTTGCTGTAAGAACAATATAAACATTTGGGGTTTGCAAAAGTATTGCTATTTAGATGTTGACCAACATGACTTACCTAATCTAATCTCAAGAGGGGGTTCCATGGCCAGACCAGTGTGTTTGTTTCAGTGTGCATGAGTAATTAAGAATGTAATTTAAAAATCTAAACTTATGAAAACGAACCATAGAATCATAGAATTGTAGAGTTGGAACTTTATTTATCTTGTATTGCTATTGTTGAAATAAAAACCGAGTCTCCGGAACCGCCTCCGACAAAGAATTAACGACCTCGAGCCTTTGATGAGGCTCTAAGGCACATTCTCATGCAGCAGAGTCCACAGCACAGGGAAGAAACGAGAGGTTTGGGCTACATGCTGTGCTTTATTTCTTACCACGCTGACAGCTAAGAAATATACATCCTCTCTCTATGAAAGCAGAGAGCAAGTGAACAAAGGAACAAAGGAAACAGGAAACCAGTAACGTCACATCCGTCTCTAGTCTCCCGTGAGACTTCCAATAGCTTGGAGTATCTGAAATGTAAACAGAGTCCTGTGACTCCACGCAGCTGCTCAGTGGCAAAACAGAAACTAACACAGAACATACTGTATTGGCTCGAATAAAAGCCGCCCCCGCAAATAATCCACACCTTTAAAATTGAAGGCTTATGTGTGGGTGTGGCCCACCTCCTGGCACTAACACCCTGAATGGGGGAGGGGTGGCCAGCTCCAGTATGGGGAGGTAGTGCCGGGAGGTGGTGGTGCTGGGACGCAGGCACGCAGCGACTCAGTTCCAAATATATGCTGCACTTACTTTTCACAGTCTGAATTTGGAAAAAAAGTGTGGCTTATATTTGGGCCAATGCGGTAGTTTTGATCTAAGCTTTCATTGTCCCAGAAATAACTTTCTGGTGGTATTTGGGTACAAATCATCACTAACCTAGTAACCACTTCTTCCAGTCCACCAATATACCATCGCCAGCTCTTCCCTCTGGTGCATGCTCCAGTCAGTTCTGCATTTCAAAACAACTTTCAGGCACACACAAATATTATATGAGCAATTCTTAAGAAATCCTTAAACCAGCATGCAAGAAAAGGAAACACAAAATGGCTTCGCAACATTGCAAAATATTTGTTGATCTTGCAGGAAGAGCCTCTTTGTGAATCAGTCCACAGTCCCAAGAGCCAGAAACAACTCCCTTTGCTGCAGTAGTTTGCCTGGAGTTTCCATAGAATTCTTCCTCTTAAGTAAATCCAACAGTCCCGCCCACAGTTCCCAGTCTATTCTGGTTAATTCACACATTCAGTCTTCCTAGAACTCTCCTAGGGTTTGGGTCAGGACCTCCAAACTCATACTCCCAGTCCCAAAAGAGTTTCTGTTGCTTTCTCTCTGTGGTCCAGTCTACCCCATCTCTTGCCGCATATTCCAAATCCAAATCTTGCCACCAGACTTTACCTGCGGGCACTTTATGAAAAATTCCTTGACCCTCCCTACCTTGGTGGCCAGAACCCTCCCTCCTTTGCCTGCTGATGGAGCTAACCAGGGGTCAGCAAACCTTTTTCAGCTGTGGGCCAGTCCACCATCCCTCAGACCATGTGGTGGGCAGGACTATATTGGGGAGGGGGTGAACGAAGTCCTATGCCCTACAAATAACCCAGAGATGCATTTTAAATAAAAGTACACCTTCTACTACTGTAAAAATGGGCTGATTCCCGGACCATCTGCGGGCTGGATTGAGAAGGCGATTGGGCCGGATACAGCCCCCAGGCCTTAGTTTGCCTACCCATCAGCTAAACAAAGGCAAGACCTTGGCTGCTGGGATCTGCTTGGCCCTCAACCTCCTTATAAGAACTGAAGACATGACGGATGCTGCCAAAACTTTAAAAAACATGATTTATTCACATATTTACACAGGAATTTAGTTGGAGGGAGTCCATATAACAAGCCCCTAATAAACCCCAAGAGCAGTTCAGCACTGGAATCCAAGGAATCTCTCACAAAAAGATTTCAGCCAGCCAGCACAGATCTTTCTGCCTCCCCCCACCTCCTACTATTCTAGGCCTTATGCCAAAGCCGCCCCCCTCTTCCTGTGGCATCACACCCAGTGACCCTCGCAACCTTCCAAATCCCCTGTCTCTGTCACAGCTGCCAGGTCGTTTTGCATGGGCTAATTCCTCCTATTTATTCTGTCCTATCCCAATAAGTCAAAATCCTACCATTTATTAATTTCTAGAGTTTAGGGGGTGGGTCCATGGCTAGCCCATTTTGTGTGCTTAAGGGTGCATGAGTAATTAAAAATATAATTAAAAACAAAAAGCTGAGTTCGGGGATTCTCTAAAAACTTACCATATTTTTCGCTCTATAACACGCACCCGACCATAGCACGCACGTAGTTTTTAGAGGAGGAAAACAAGAAAAAAAAATATTCTAAATGAAACAGTGGCTGTATGATTTTTGTGGTTCATGCTGTGGCCACAGACATGTGATCTGACAGTGAGTATGGAGTAGCCCAATGCAAAAATCCTGAGGATCCATGTGGATCCATGCTTTGTAACCACGTTTTGCATGACTGCGGCCCCAGGCAACAGTGGGTGCGTGATTTTTTTGGTGCAAGATGTAGTCATGGACATGCTATGTGATCTGATGGTGAATTTGGGGTGACCCAGTGCAAAAATCCTGAGGATCCATGTGGATCCGTGCTTTGTAACCACGTTTTAAGTGGGGAGGGAAGGAAAAGCACTCAAGGGACAAGGAGCACGCGTGGGGTGTGTGGAGAAGGATGCTGCTAATAATGCAGGAGAGGGGTTTAAGGGGAGAAGGAGCACGCGTGGGGTGTGTGGAGAAGGATGCTGCTAATAATGCAGAAGAGGGGTTTAAGGGGAGAAGGAGCACGCGTGGGGTGTGTGGAGAAGGATGCTGCTAATAATGCAGAAGAGGGGTTTAAGGGGAGAAGGAGCACGCGTGGGGTGTGTGGAGAAGGATGCTGCTAATAATGCAGAAGAGGGGTTTAAGGGGAGAAGGAGCACGCGTGGGGTGGGTGGAGAAGGATGCTGCTAATAATGCAGGAGAGGGGTTTAAGGGGAGAAGGAGCACGTGTGGGGTGGGTGGAGAAGGATGCTGCTAATAATGAAGAAGAGGGGTTTAAGGGGAGAAGGAGCACGTGTGGGGTGGGTGGAGAAGGATGCTGCTAATAATGCAGGAGAGGGGTTTAAGGGGAGAAGGAGCACGTGTGGGGTGGGTGGAGAAAGATGCTGCTAATAATGAAGAAGAGGGGTATAAGGGGAGAAGGCTCCTCTCCTCTCCCGCTTTGCTCCTTTAAAGCAAGCAGGCTCTGCTTTTCTCCCTCCTCCCCGCTCATCCCCTGCTTAGTGAGCTGAAAAACTTTGCTGCTATTTAGTGAGCTGAGTGGGGAGGAGAGAGGGACAGAGAGCCTGCTTGCTTTAAAGGAACCAACTGGACAGGAGCCGCTTACACTCATGTAAGCGGCTCCTCTCCTCTCCCGCTTTGCTCCTTTAAAGAAGCAGGCTCTCTGTCCCTCTCTCCTCCCCACTCAGCGGCTCTTCTCCCGCTTTGCTGTTTCAAAGTGAGCCACGGGGGAGAGAAGGAAGGGGAACCATGGATCCTCTGCTCACGACTGCAGCAGACCCCCCCCCCGCCACCCGTAGGCATTTCCTCCATAACACGCACAGACATTTCCCCTTACTTTCTAGGAGGAAAAAAGTGAGTGTTATGGTGCAAAAAATACGGTAATGGGGGAGCAAGATCTCTTGGAATGTTGATGTTTTGAGTTCCCCCATCCTATGCTAAGGTTGTATATACAGTACACCACAGTGTTCAGTACCCCTCAGTCCAATGTAATAAGAAAAAACAGCTCCTTTTCCCTTATGGGGTATCCAAGAGCCCGTATAGAGTCCTGAAGTGGGTTCCCCATTGGTGGGAGAAAATAACAGAGGCCAACCAGAGTATACTGAGAAGCAAAGCAGCTAGTAAGCCTGATCTTTATTAAACTGTTGCAACAGGGTCCCCACTCACCACACACAGGAGGGAGGAGAACCCTGAACAATGGAGCAGTCTTTAAATAAACTTTTAAAACTGCACACCCTGTAGCCCAAGACCACCCCTCTAAAACATACATACATCACAGAAGGAGGCGGTCTACAGCAGAGGAGACCTGATAATGGTCATTGATTGCACTACCTGGGCAGTCTGGCCATTGTTTTGTTGCGGTTAATACTTTAATTCCTGAATCCAGGACACAGGCTCACCCTATTCCTACACAAATACACCCTTAAGATAGGATTTGTAAGCAAAAATACACTCTGTAAGTTTCAGTTTGTCTGAGGCACAAAGGAAAATTTGTTTCCTAAGGTTAATCAGGGGCCATGTACGTATGTTGATTTCCATTAACTTCATTATTATATAAATAAAGCGTGTTCTCCATAACAGAGAGCACGTGTTGCGGTTGGGGGAACAGGCCACCCTGCATGACTGTGCAGATTTGGAAGAACCCTAGCATTTAAGAGGTTAAATTGGGTTGCTGGGGAGTTTGGATTGTTGCTAATTTGTAGGAGGGGTCAGAGTCCTTAAATTCAGGACGCCCAACGTGGGCGTCCTCTTGGCCGGTTTGCATCGGATCACCCGCCCTCCCTCCCTTTAATAAGGGGGGTTTTGTGTTCGCTTGACCTTGCTATGCCTGTCATGGGGTCGTCCGCCTTGGAGCGGGGGCCTGGTAGGAATTTTGCCATTTGGCTGATTGGCTGGTGCCATTTGGTTTTTGCCTACTGCGTAGCAAATCGTCACAACTTGTAAGGTTGGCGGTTAGGCATTGGTTAAATTGGTTCTTGGAGGGGTAAGTGCCTACCCCTCCAAATGGTGCGGAAAGGGAATTCCGTTAAAGGAATCCAGGGGCTTGCCATTCTTTTCGTCCTTGTCCCCGGAGTCGGACTTGGGCCGTGCAAGCCCCAAAGGAACATGAGGGTGAGAGGTGAGGGTCTGTTGCCCAGCTTCATTTTCTCACCCAATACTTGTTTCCCACGCTGGCTTCCGCTGGTGTCCGGAAGGCCAGCTCTGTCCCTGAGGGCAAGGACAGATAGTCATAACCAATGCCTAAGCAACCACTCACATGTTTGTATGTTGAATAAAGTTGTGGCCAAAATTATGCCAAAAACCTTAAACAAAAATTGATGTGTGAAGTGTGAATTTGTTGGGGGGTGGCTTGTGGGACTCAACACGCAAGTACAAATCCTGATGTGCTTTCTATTTTGCATCACATGTTTTTTGGCCCCGGAAGATAATAGTTGAAAACACCATAAATATCAATCAAATGCAATTTAAAAATATGGAAAAATTAAAAGTGTTCATCTACCAACAATGCAATAAGGAAATCCTCAGGCGGCAGGATGTACTGAGGCAGCAGGGGTCAATATTTCTTCCTCCCTTGTCCCTGATGTACATCTTCCTTCACCTGTTCTTCCCTGGTGGAAATGGGGGGAGGGAGGCTATTCTGAGGCACACCTCAGATGCCAAAATGTCTCAGGCCATGAAACATGATGACCACCGCAAACACCATGAACACATGGTATCACTGTTAAAAGACCTCCACTGACTTTGCCTCAGCCACGAGCTTGCTTCAGAGTTGTACTCAAGGTTCTTGTAAAGGTAGAGGTACCCCTGCCCATACGGGCCAGTCTTGCCAGACTCTAGGGTTGTGCGCTCATCTCACACTATAGGCTGGGAGCCAGCGCTGCCCGCAGACACTTCCGAGTCACGTGGCCAGCGTGACAAGCTGCATCTGGCGAGCCAGCGCAGCACACGGAACGCCGTTTACCTTCCCGCTGGTAAGCGGTCCCTATTTATCTACTTGCACCCGAAGGTGCTTTCGAACTGCTAGATTGGCAGGCGCTGGGACTGAACGACGGGAGCGCACCCCGCCACGGGGATTCGAACCACTGACCATGTGATCGGCAAGTCCTAGGCGCTGAGGTTTTACCCACAGCGCCACCTGCGTCCCCAAGGTTCTTGTACTCGTGTACAAATCCCTGAATACTTTACATCCAGGATACCTCAGAGATAGCCTGAGGTATCCCTGAGGTCACTGGGGGAAGCATGGTTAATGCTTCTCTATGGACCACAAGCGTGTCTCGTGTCAACAAAGAGTTGTGCCTTCAGTGTTGTGGACTCAAATCTATGGAACTTCCTGCCACAAGAAGTTAGGCAGACACTCTCCCTACTGAGTTCAAGAGGTCTGGTCAAAACTGTTTTAATTCAGGAGGCCTTTGCATCCTGAATGCTTCTCAGAAGGTTAAAATGGTCACTGTGTGATGGAAAAGTTTGTTTGCTGGGCACGTTGGGTCGCCAAGTATTTTCTTTTTCCTGCCAGCAAATAGTTAACGAAGAACAGCTTCTGATTGGCCGGGGTTCCAGGGGAGGCAGTTGAAAAGGAGAGGATTTTGTTTTGGGAGGAGAGACAGGTTTCAGGTTGGAGATAGAGAATCCTGGTTCTGAGTGACGTTAAACATACATACACTGAGGAGACCATCCATAGCGAGAGGACAGAGCCTCACAGCTTGGATAGGGAGACCAGGCTGAGGGTCTGGGGAAGATATCCAGACAGGAGTGTCCTGGGAGGGCTAAGTCTGAGCCAGGAGAGGCAGATCCTGTGGGAATTCAGGCTACCTGGGTGTCAGTTTGGCCAAAGTATTAAGCTGTGAAGGAAGTGGTATAGAGTTGAAAGCATTGCGTGGACAGGCGGAAGTCCCCCCAACCCCAGGTGACCCCTCAGTGGAATATTGACTCAAGACAACGTGCTATGAGAATAAAATTGACCACATCTTTATTACATTTCAGATGTAGGGAGACCTTGGCTCAGGCATTGGACGTTTATCCTTCCCAGTCCCCAGCCAGGGACCTGAGAGACATCTGGGTTATCCAGAATGTGTGGGGATTGGGCTGGCTCTGGAGAACATATGTTCAAGCAGAGAGCCTGCCCCTCGTTTTGCCGCCATTGCAGGGGAGAGCAATGACAACCTCTCTGCGTATGGCCACTGCCTCCCCTCAAGACCCATTTAACGGGGAACCCCGGGAACACCACCGCAAGGTGGGCGTGGGTCACCGCTTCATGCACCCGCCTCCCATTTAGGAAGATAGACTAAAGGATTCCGCCCAAGGCCTGAAACTGCCAAAGTTGTGATGTTTTAGTAAAGGAAAGGCAAAAGCTGCCAATGCAGGAAAGTTCCTTTCCAGCCCTTCAACAGTGACCATGACATAGCAGCACCCACATACCTGTTAAAGGTTAACCTGCAAAAGGAGGCTTAACTGAGGGAGGGCAGAAGTTCTGGAGCCAACTGACACTGCTTTGCAGGTAAGATTCACCTTCTGTTCTGTGGGCAGGGCGGTCCCTCCCCGTACCTGGCCGATCCTCTGGCAACGCCTCCCCAGATGAGATTGGGCGATTGGCTGACGTAGGCGGAGACCTCCAGGTATCCAGCCTGTATTATCTAAGTGACCGAAACTGATTTGAACATTTTGCCATCTCTTCTGGAAACCTGAATATTTATCTACCTGAAGTGAACCAACTGATGTTTAGTAACTGAAGTTTAAGAAGAGTTATGCCTAAAGTGTTATGTTTAAACCTGAGACATCTTATAGTTAAAGTAAATAAGTTAAATTCTACCTGAAAGAACTTGTTTCCCGACCCACTTTGTGTCATAAACTTCCTTTGCTTAATAAAACTTTTCTTGTTTGTTTGAGCAACTCCTGCCTGAGACTCTAAATCATTTTTACCTCATACATGTCCCCCACTAGATAATCTGAGGTAAATTGTAGAAATTCGTGTAACTGGTGTACCTTGAGGTGGTCACACTATATTTAATTGAGGGCTGGCCCAACGTGAGGTTGAGAAAGTGCTGTTGTGCTGTCGCTCACTGCTGGTGGTTGTTTTTCTTTACTGAGAGAGATATGTTAAATTCTTGAGGTTTTAAATTTTGGAAGTTAAAGTAATGTTTTAAATTGTGTACATGGTACATTTTATTGTTAAAGACAACCTGAGACCTATGATGTGGAAAGTGGGATATTATTTCTTAAAATAAATAAATAAAAGGAATGCATAAAGATTGCATCCATTCAAAGAATCAGAAGCCTGGAGAAAAATGTATTTGCCTGTCATTCAAAAGCTAAGAACATCAGTGGTGGGCAAGCCTGATGTGAGAGAGCACTACACAACCAGGGGCTACCACTGGCAAGGCCTCCTCTCTTGCTGCCCCCCTCGGCACCTCTCTTGGAGGGGGCACACAGACAAGGGCTTCAAGTGATCACTGCAAAGCTCAGGTAGGTTGATATAAGAGGTCCTTGAGGTACTGAGATTCTGAACCACATGAGTCAAAACCAGCATTTGAATTAGGGCTAGTAATCAAATGGCAAATGGTAAAGAGAAATGTTCCTTCTTGTTCCTCTAGGACAGGGAGGGGATAGGGCTAAAAGAGCTATTGCTTTTAGCTATAAGGGCACATTCACCTTAGGCAGCCTCCCAGGACCAGTATGTCATTGGTGAGTGACCCAAAGTGGCTGTGGTCACCTCACACTCTCATGCCTGTGAACACAGGACACATGCATAAATCTCTCTGACCACCTGAACACTGTGTCTGATCTTTAGATTGGTTTTGCTGCTGCCGAATTAGGGGGATTTTGGGTTTGGTTGGGAAGGGGACATAAACATGTGCTTGTGGTGCTGGATCAGGCCCCTGGACCCATCTCTGAACTAAGCCAACCCTCAAAATTGGTGCCAGCTAAAAACTATGATGTAAAAAAGTGAGGGTTTCTGACGGCACACCAGCATGAAATTGTAAACAGAGCTCCCCACTGCCTCAATACCCTCTGGAAAAAAGCTTCTGGAAAAGGAAGAAGGTATTTGTGTCTTCTGGAAAATATATGTTGAAAATCATTTTGTACACAAGTGTGAAAAGCGCCACAGAACACATTTTTAAACCATTGATTATTCATTTTATTTTATTTGTATAACACTGGGACAGATTCCAGAGTTCAGCAGGTACAAATTAAGATGAAGGCACAAATTTGGCAAAGGGATTCATAGGCACCAGGGAAATAGTAGCTTATCTAAAAGGCATTCAGCTTGGGTCACCTGCATCATGCACATATTGGATATGCTTTTCTAACAGTAGCCTAGCAGGATATGTATGTCCATATGAAAGTATATAATATGTCTAGTAATCATTAACCTCACTTCGTGTTTAGCTTATGCATGTTTATATCCTACTCAGCTAACGCCCCCTTATGAGAGCTCTAGATTGTCTAAATATTAGCCCATAGTAATCAATTAAATGTTATAATAGAGAGGAAGCCTTTGAAGGTGCCTTTTGGCCTAACACTTTTCTTTTCACTTATTGGAAGGTGGCAAAGGAATATCTGTAGGTGGAGTAGAATCACTCGTAAATTTCATATCACGGCAGAACAAGATCGCTTCCTTGCCCAAACCCAGCTGGTATTGCCATATGTACATCTTCTCATTGGGCTGCAGGGTCAAATTAATAGCTTCTTCGATCTCAGTGGCTTCATTCCAGTCTTCCTGCTCTGTGTTGACACTCTTTCCACCATACTCAGCAGTGAGAGAGAACTGGTACTTGGCAATGGCCTCAGTGAGTGCACCTGACTCATATGATGCAGTCATGGAAACCTTCCAGTTGTGCTCCACACTGCTCATCTTCTGCTTGGTGTATCCCACTTTCTTAGTGATCTTCTTATTCCATACAATGGGAGTGTTGGAGTCATTGGAGATGGTCTTGATAGCTTCCCACTTACCATAAGCTGGGCCTCGGCTAATAGCCATTCCTCCAGGGAGCATGTTCACAACATCACTATGGAAGGAGTATGTAACAGCATCCAAATTTCCATTGAAGTTGGTGCATCTATAGTACTGGACCCCCCATTCATCATGGGGTTTTACAAAGTAATAGTAATCCTTGATGCCCCAGTAATAGAGACCATCCTTGCAAGCTGGGTGAAGTGTGTATTCAACTGCATCTGTATCTTCATGCATATTACTGACCCGACGGTAAACACCTCTTTTCTGGAAAATGATATAGAAGGATCCAAAGGCTGAGAGGTAATGGTCCCCTCCACGGCAGTTGGGATGGAGGCTGTATACTACAGAACCTAAGTCTTTATTCATGTTGCTGACACGGCGATAGTTGTCTCCTTTGATGATGTAGAATAGGTCATCCTCATGGGCTAAGTAGTGTTCTCCTCCTGTGCAGGAACTGTGCAGGCTAAACACTTCAAGGTCTTTGCCCTCATGGAAATTGGTGGATCTCATGTAGCAGCCCAGGTCTGAGCGGACAATGTAGTAATATTTATCTACCCCACAGAAATCAACCCCTGGGGCTTTGTTCTTAGGGACTATCTCTGGCATGGTGCTTGATTCTAGGAAAAGAAAGCAATGTATTCAGTAAGATTTCACAAATTGATCATTCATTTACTCTTTGTAATTACTTTATTATTATATTATTTTTGATAATGAAAGAATTAACAGAATTTGCAGACCTCTTGGGAAACAGTCTCATTGCTTATGATACTGTTATACCTGCCAGTGCCAAATATGATGCCAAAGGTAAATGATTACTAATTAATTGTGAGGTGCTTTGAAAGACAAACCAAACATCTTCTGCTTGTCAAGACATATTTCTCTATCTATTTCTCTCTCTATTTGATAGGAGACCAACCCACCCCTTCCAAGGAATATAAATTGTGTTTAACAGGCTGATCACTTTTAAAAGCAGTTTGCCTTATGATTTTAGGGAATGGCTGTTTGGGAAATGAAAGATCCAGATTTTGCAGAAAATCAATACTTGTTTGAAGGCTCAGTGTGGCTAAAACACCGACATCCATCACTGCTGTGCTTGTTCACAAAGAGAAGCTCTTTGCACCTCTCCCTTGTTCAGAACATATTAAAGAGTGGGCCTTCAATACTGAAGCCCCATTAAATGGAGAGGCTGAGCCAGTTGATTTTGAGGGGATATTTACCGAGACCTTTTGTGAGCACCATACGAGGGCACCCAGGCACTCATGAGTGCCATGCTGGTAACTGCTGTTCGAATTAAATTTCCTATCTCAGTTTGATGGGAAGAGACTGCCTAACAGCTCAGAATATCTTGGAAAGAGGAGCAAAATCTCACTGTGTGAATAAACTGACACCATCCTTTCACCCACACCGCACTGGAAGGGGCAGATAAACTTACTTGCCTACCCTCAACATCGGTAGTTAATGCTCTACAGCAAAAGTACTATAGTGCTAGACTGTTGCGGTTCAGAGCTAGGAGAGGATGGAAGTACACATCTATGGGGGCTGTGGGGGAAGAGAAGAGATTTCCCAATTTTCCCCCCCTCGTATTTTCTGGTGGCATCTGAATTGTTCCTTCTAACACCAACGTGTCCAGGAGGTGCAGATTGTTAAGACTAGATGAGCATCCCTGCTTGGGATTGCCATGCTGTAAGATCTGCACCCCCTCCATGCAGACTGAAGGTTTAAGTATGTGTATAAATCATATTTCTTAAAGCTACGACAGTCTCTACCATGCCTTCAATTTTCCAAAGGAGCACTGGGTGAGTCCCTGGAACACCTTGGGATCTTGCTACAGCTCGGCAGATGAAAGTGTTCTTGAATATGCATGAATGTCATTTTTAAATTCAAACTCAGCTGCTGGAATACGTGGTTTGTTTTAGTAGAATGGTTGTTGTATTATTAAAAGGAAATTCATTTAACTTGTACTGTTATTGCTTAAATAAGAACCTTAGAGTGAGGTATAGATCCTGTGTTCTTGGGTCTCTTCCTCACTCTGCACAAGAAGGGCTGGTAGTCTGATCAGCCACTAAACTCCACCATTTGGGTGTTTTTGATTCAGGAATATAAAAACAGGGGCATAACAGAATTTTATAAGATTATGCATGACACTAAAGAAGTGGCTATTCCTATCTCCTTCTTCTGGTGCCATAACTCTAGACGCATCCTCCACATGCGTCTGCGGCAGCACGATGGCGGTGCATGCCTGGGGGTGGCAGGGCGAGCCCCCTGAGGTGTGCGTTCTTGTCACACCTCCTCAGAGATGACACCTGGGGGGCCGCCCCCCTTCCTCCGCCACTGGGGAAGGCTCCATGTCACTTCAATATCACACAGGGAATATCATTGGCACTCAATAATTATAAAAAAGTAGTTAGACTACAGGTCCACAAAGAAGCACCACCTGGAACCCCCAGGGATTTTGCTTCAGCTGTGCAAAGAGAGATTCTGCTTGAATATGCATTAATGTCATTTTTAGATTCAAGGTTTTTTGCTAGAATACACGGTCTGTTTTAGTAGACTGGTTGTTGGATTATTAAAAGGAACTTCATTTAACTTGTACTGTTATTGCTGAAATAAAAACCTTAGAGTTTATGATTATATCTGTCAGGGGCTCAGGAGCAGAAGCACAGGGGACAGAGGAAATGGAGAGCGAAGGGGAGGAATCCGAGGGGAGCGTAGGGGAGTATGACTGTGACCCGAGAGATTCCATGAGCCTCTCCAGCGAATCAGAAGATTCCCAGAAGGGGGCGCCAATGGTGAGGGCAAGGGGGGTCCCAGGGGGGACGCACCAGAAGCAGGGGACCAGCGGGGACTCCCAAGGCAGCAGCGGGGGATCAGGACCAGCTTCCCCACCAGAGCGTAGTGGGGGGGAAGAGTCACATGTGTCAGGGCCAGCCTCTCCTCCAGCAGGGAGAGAAGATGTGTCAGGGCTGACCACGCCTCCATCGGAAAGTGGGGGAACGGAGGGGAGGTCAGTTCCAGCTAGCCTCCCCGAAGGGGGGAGCAGTGACAGCAGTGTAACGGTCAGAAGGAAAGTGGGAGGCTGGGCGCGCGCGCCAAGTTCAAATGTACAGGCGCGCGGGACAGCAGGAAACCCGGATTGGGAGCCTGGTCCTAAAGCCCGAAGGAGGGAGGGGGAAGAGTCAGGGGACTCAGCGTCAGAGGAGTCTAGGAAGGGAGAGACCCCGACGGGCAGGCGGACCCAGAGGAGGAAAGAACAAAGGAGGAGGTGGAGCAAGGCTAGAATCTTAAACTCGTGTCAGGGGGGAGGAGATTCAGATGGAGCTTCGGCGGTCTAGGGTTTGAGACGTAGTGCTGCACGCCGCGGCTGTGGAAGTGAAACTGAACTTCAATAAAGACTTTTATACTAAACAACGAAGCAGCGTTGGTCCTTGGTGAGCTGGGACCTCGGGCGGCTCTGACAATATCCTTTATAAAAAGAGGTAGTTAGAGTGCAGGTCCACAAAAAAGTACTCTCTCCCTTATGCCCCAAATTCTAAAGTAGTTTCTCTCCCCTCCTGCCCAGTATCCCTCCAAGACTTACCGGTATTCGTGGTATTCACACAGAAAGTTTTGTAGTAGGTGGCAGCTGCTTCTCTAGGTGGAGAATGAGGGACATGTATGAACAGTTGCTGTTTATATAGGATGGAAGAGGCTATGGGTTAATGAGAAACTACACACCGCTCCACCTACATTGGAACTAAAAGACACATTTATTGATTCTTTTCAGATGATAAACGAAGATAACAGTCACAAGAAAACCCTCCCACTCCCCTTCTCAGAATGCAGTCTTCCAGGAACAAAAATATAGCATTAGCGGAACTTAGAATATATACCATTTTCTAGTGTTGTGGTCAAACAAATGAATCGTTCCATGATATTCCATGTGATGCTGGTGGACAGAAAGCATGTTCAGTGGATTGTGCATATTCAATAAAATCAAACCATTTCGTAAGAAAAGAAGATTCTTCCCCCCTCGGTACGATATTCTTGTTGTACTGCAGTTAGTGTTTCCATAAGGGTTGAATCCCAGGTCTGTAAAATCCATGCATAAAAGAGATCTGAATTAAGTGCTCTGCTCCCAAACCTTTGGCTAATTAAACAATCTGTAGCCTTTTAAAATGGGGTGGGTATTTCTTTTGTTTGTTGGTATGTCATGTTTGTTTTTTGTTTTTTATAAAGTGAACTGTCCTGTGATCTTAGGATGAAGGGTGATACAGAGTTTTAATAAATAATAATAATACCTGAATGCATTTATACACATGTATGCTGTTGCCATATTTGGAATACAGTGGTACCTCGGGTTACAGACGCTTCAGGTTACAGACTCCGCTAACCCAGAAATAGTACCTCGGGTTAAGAACTTTGCTTCAGGATGAGAACAGAAATTGCGCAGTAGTGGCGCAGCGGCAGCGGGCACCCCATTAGCAGGAAGTGGTGCTTCAGGTTAAGAACAGTTTCAGGTTAAGAACAGACCTACAGAACAAATTAAGTTCTTAACCTGAGGTACCACTGTACTTAGTTCTCAACCCCTCATCTCACATAGAGGATATTGGGGGACATAGTGAAGTAATCTTGCCATTAATTGTATTAAGTTTGAATGGATGCATGTACCAGTGCTGTAGAACTTTCAGCTAATTTTATTAGGTTCAAACTGATGTTGAACAAAAAGGAGGACTTTTTGCAAGGGACAACTGAAATGCTATTTGAATCTGATGATTTGGAAGAGACCTAGGAGGCCATGGAGAAATGGATATGAAATAATCTAATACGGGTATGGATAAACTACTGTGAGTGTTGCCCAGGGCAAGATAAAGCAACTAACAAATTGACTTCTTTTGCATCTTCTGTTGCTTGTCCCTGAGAGATTTACTGGATGAACAATTTAATTGTTTTACGGTGGTCATCATGTAAACCTCATAGCCTTATATTGCCACCTTATTGTTTGGGGGCTTCCAGGCAGCATCTAGCTGACCATTGTGGACACAACTATAAATTGACCTTTGGTCTGGATCCAGCAAGGCTCTTTTTATGTCAACACCCAGAAGGTCAAATTCGAAAATGCTTGCTTAAAGTTGGTTTGTCATAAAATCAGTAAGGAGTTGCTGTAAGAACAATACAAACATTTGGGGTTTGTGAAAGTATTGCTATTTAGATATTGACCAACATGACTTACCTAATCTAATCTTGAGAGGGATTTCCATGGCCAGACCAGTGAGTGTGCTTCACTGTGCATGACTAATTAAGAATGTAATTTTAAAATTCAAACTTATTAAAAAGAACCATAGAATCATAGAATCGTAGAGTTGGAACTTTATTTATCTTGTATTGTTATTGTTGAAATAAAAACCTTAGACTAAGGCATAGATCCTTGGGTCTCTCTGTCTCTCTCTCTCCACAATCCCTTCTCACAAATGATGAATGGTGGGCTGATCTGCCACTGAAAGACACAGTTATTTGATAATTTTGTAACAAAGGTGTAACATGTTTGTGACTTTTGAATTCAGTAATTAAAAAATGGACATTTACAAGATTATGAATGGCACTGAAGAAGTGGATCTCTCTGTCTCTCTCTCATTCTCTGGCCTTTGGATCCTGAATGCATCTTGTTGTGTATTGAGTCAAAGGATTTTATATCTGTATTATTATTGTCTGTATTTGCATTAGAGTAAAGTAACTGCCTTTTGGTTCCAGAGGGTACAGCTACTATTGGTTCATTTAAGCTGCTGTATTTGGATCCTCTGTCTTATTGGTTTCCTCCAAAAGGCAGGACTGTGATTGCCTGATATTGTTCCCTCCAAAATGTATCCTTTCTAGCTAGTTCCCTGTCCCTATAAATGTAGCTCTCCCCTCCTCAGTTCTGTCTTGTTTGCTTTAATAAAGAAGTGTTACTACAGAACTGTCTCCAGCATATTATGTCAAGAGAGCTGAAATCACAAACCCCATGTCACAACACATCTCAGACGGTTAAAATGGTCAATGCCAGTGGTTATTATTCTTTTCAGAGAGAGAGAGATTTTAAATTCTTTAGACTTTAAATTTTGGAAGTTTAAGCGATGTTTTAAGTTGTGTATATTGTACACTTAATTGTTACAGGCCACTTGAGACCTATGATGTGGAAAGTGGGATATAATTTTTTAATATAAAAAAATAAAAGCAACAGATAGAAATTGCACCGATTCAAAGAATCAGAAGCCAGGAGAAAAATGTATGTGCCTGGCATTCAAAAGCTAATAACATCAGTGGCAGGCAAGCCTAATGAGGAAGAGCATGACACAACCAGGGGCTACTACTAGAAAGGGCTCTTCTCTTGTTGCCACTCTCGGCACCTCCTTTGGAGGGGGCGCACAGAGAAGGGCTTCAAGGTGTGGGGACCCCAAGGGCCCCCAAAATATGCTTTATATTTAACCAATAACCTCCCCTCCCACACCACCTTTAAAAGGGTATCGGATGTCAACCAGCCAAAGGCCTGATTTAAGAGGAACACTATTGCCTGACTCCTAAGGCTGTATAATGAAGGCACCAGCTGAAAACCCCTGGTGAGAGCATTCCACAAATGGGGAGCCACTACAGAAAAGGCCCATTCCCATCTGCCACCCTCCAGAGCATTCGTGGACATGTTAGCCTTTTTTTTTTTTAAGAGATGGAACGAATTGTTGAGCTTCAATTTGTTGGCTCTCATTTAGTTCATTAGTTAGGAAAGACAAGGCTCAGCACATCCATTGCCTCACCTGCAGATATAGAACTGTGATAATGATTATGTATTTCACATCTTCTGTTGCTTGACCCTGGCTTAAATTGGTCATCCAGTTAACCTTGTAGCCTTATCATTTCAGTTATTGCCACTATGTTGTTTTGGGGGCTTCCAGGCAGCATCTAGCTGACCATTGTGGACACAACTATAAATTGGCCTTCGTCTGTCTGGATCCAGCAGGGCTCTTTTTATGTCAACACCCAGAAGGTCAAATTTGAAAATGCTTGCTTAAAGTTGGTTTGTCATAAAATCATTAAGGAGTTGCTGTAGGAACAATACAAACATTTGGGGTTTGCAAAAGTATTGCTATTTAGTATTGCTATTTATTGACCATCATGACTTATCTAATCTAATCTCAAGAGATTGTTGAATTGTGTGGTCTGAAAAGCTTCTACATGTGGTAACTAGTCCTTGAATGCACCAGAATGCTTTATTTTGAAATGTGCACAAACACTAGAACTGGAACAACATTTTTGTCTTAGACACTAAAAAGAAGCAATGAAGCAACACCACATATAAGACTGACACATAGAACTCATAGTTTGCGTTAGTCCATGCCTAGGCCCTTGCTTCATAAGAAAACAATAATTAAATGAATTCATTTGAAACAACATTTATAAGTAAGTCAGTTTTCCAGAACAGTATGGAGTTGCTGTAAGAACAATACAAACATTTGGGGTATTGATATTTAGATATTTGAGAACATGACTTATCTAAACTAATCTTGAGACATTATTGAATTGTGTGGTTTGAAAAGTTTCTAGATGTGGCAACCAGTCCTTGACTGCATCAGGATGCTATATTTTGAAATGTACACAAACACCAGAACTAAAACAACATTTTGTCTTAGATCTCTGCCCCTTCTTTCCTTGTCCTAAAAAAACCACCCCAACCCAGACTGAAACTCTGAATAAATTAATTTCAAATACTATCTAACAGGCTCTTATATTATGATCTATGCTGTGCTAAGCTGTTTAGAATAAAGGCAGTGTGGAAATTTAACAGTAAATACAAATAAAAATGATTTCTATTAATCTAAGAATATCATGAAAAGTGGTGTTAAGATTTTTTTTTTTTGTCTTTCTGGGAAACTACCGCAGGCACCCACATAGCTATGATTGCAGCTGTGTACAAAAAAAAGCAGATTCCAGCTACTAGGTTAACGGTTAACCCTTAGAGTGCTGATGGAAAGTAATCATTCTTTACAATCTGTATCCTTTTTGGGTTGAATGATGCAGCGAAGCCAAGGAAAGGCCTTATTAGCGCCACCTACTTGCAACAGTAAGATCACGACTCGTTCACAGTCTTTCAGTGTCACAAAAGCGCCTAGTCTCTCGAGAGA
This sequence comes from Podarcis filfolensis, assembly GCF_964270895.1. Taxonomy (NCBI): domain Eukaryota; kingdom Metazoa; phylum Chordata; class Lepidosauria; order Squamata; family Lacertidae; genus Podarcis; species Podarcis filfolensis. Next base: position 13,115,978 of record NC_139615.1, on the reverse strand, counting down.
TGATTGGCTTGCCTTCTCAGCCAATGCCAAGGCGATCTGCCAGTATTTCCTGGCCCGCCTACCTTCTTCCTCTGCCTTGCGGTTCTTTGGCGCTGGGTAAGCATTTGTCGTTTGTGCTATCGAATCCATTCTTAATCGCAGGTTAGTTCTTGCCATCCGTTCTTGTAATGCCTTTGGAAAGAGTCACGGTGCGGGTGGGGGTTGGGCTGCTAGATTTTTGTTTTCAGATCGTTTGCACCCCACTCTAGCATTAGTGCTCGTGAGTATGCTCTTCACTGATTTCAGTGGGGCTTGCTTCCAAAGCAGCATGGTTCTGTCCGATTACTGCGCCATTGAAAGCGCTTTCGGTGCCGAGTATTTCCCCGTGAAAAAGAACCTAGTAGAAATCAAGGCTTGCTCTTCTGTTCCCTTCCGGAGAGAGCACGTGTTCGTTTTTTTAATTGCATCGGTGTGATACGAAATGAAATGCGGGCTACGTGTTGAAGACGAAGCTTTTAAGGTTTGGTCCGGGGGTGGAAACTGGGCACGCTCGCTCCGAAGTAGTTTTCTTCTGGCCCATTGAGTTGGTAATGAGGAGGGGAAAAAACTTCACGGTGGGTCTTTTCAGGGGGGCAAGATATTTAGCAAAGTTTACTACACTAGGAAGCTTAATGCCATGTTTGGGTCCTATTGATGGGTGGTGTGAAAATGGTTTTAGTACAAAAGTAGGATAAAAATAAGTGTGGGTTTGCTTAGGCCTGTTGTGTAGATGCTGCATTATAAACAATTCCCCAGAAATAGCAAAAAGAAGCCCAAAGGTTCTTAAGGCCTGGTAGGAGAAAAGGCAATTAAATCTCTGGCCTTAGAAGGCAGTATTTCTTAAGCCTTTCTGTAGTCTTGTGTTCTTCCTTCACTTTACATTAGTGACTTAATTGGAGCCAAACCTCTCCAAATGAGAGTTGAGGCTTGCTTGTGTGCTCCCTTAATGCTCTCCCCGTCTCTTGCTTTCTACAGCCTGCGGAAAAATGGACGGCTCCTACCTGAAGCATCTGCATCATCAAAGCAGTGCTTCTGGAATGCACTCATCTGGAGTTAATCTTATGGTTATCCCTGCATTTGGGTAAGCCTTTTGTGAAGGGGAGTTCTTGTGCCTCTGGTTTTGCACTGTGAAAGTATGTGTTTAATGCATTTATATATCACTGCATTTTCCAAGGAGCTCAAGGTGACATATGCTGTTCCCCCTGCCCCACTTTATCCTCGCAGCAACCCTATGAGGTTAGGCTGAGAGAGAGTGAGTGACCTTCATGGCAGAGTGGAGATTTGAACGCTTGCAACTCCTTGGTTTGGTAGGACATATGTAGTCCTAGGGATCTTTTATGCAAGTGTATTCTGTAAATATTACTTACTAAATTTGCATATCAACCTTCGTTCGTAGATCTCAGGGTGGTTCGCAACATAAAAATACAAGCTAAAAACAAAATGCATACATAATAAGGACAAAGAAAAATCAGCAACTATCTTCAGAGGCAGCCCTGCATATGAATAAGAATGGCAAATTGAACTTGCTTGTAGTACACATTTGTTTCCAGCATTTGCTGTGTACAAATGCCTGCGCATATAGCAATGTGGTGAAAGGCTGAGAGGCACATAAAGATGATGTGGATTACTTTCATTTAAAAGTACAGAATGGTAAAATGGAGAGGTTGGTTCAAGGGGTTTTTTATTTTATTTTGAATAGAAGTTCTATGATAAAAAAATTGAACGTGTTAGTCTCATACCTAAAAGGTGGGGGGGAGGAATAAACCCATTAGTTATGATGCTAAAAACCTAGCCTCATTAGACTTGGCCTGATTGTTAATAGCACATGTTTCTGCTGGAGAAGGGTATTTATTAATTTGCCCATGCTCTGCCTAACAGCTTCCAGTTTTCTGCTTCTCAGTATAGTCATTGAATTGTGTGCACATATTGCTAAGAAAAGGACAATATAATGATACATTGCCCATAACTGCAACCTTTAGGCTGACAAAAGTTATGTTCAGTTCATAATGGTTTTCTTTCATAGAGCATGGGTTTCAAGAAGCATCAAATATTTCTTCTGAAGAGTTCTTTGAAGGGAACCATTGCAGTCAGAGATGGGCTGAACAAATTCAGGAAATTCCTAGGATTTCTGGAAGTCATGGAGTTTGGTCCATTTGGTGATAATAAGAAAAAGGTATGATCTTGGTTTCTCTTGAAGTAAGAATTTGAGGTATCTTGGTTGCTAAGTAGGAGATGGCAAGAGACTTGGGGAGCCTGTTATGATGAACTGCATGTTCTGTCCGTGTTTCACCTGATTAACCCTGATTATGCACATGCTCTGAGCTGATCTCTCCTTGGCACAAGTGATATTTCTATTAAAATGCTGATGAGTGTATGTCTGCTTAAGGATATTGTTGCCAGACACATGCAAACAGTAATAACAACTAGTGGTTGTATTTCAGAGAGCATGTGTTTGGAGGAAAATGAACACCAAATACGTCTCCTGAAGAGTTGCATAGCGTGAACAGCTGTAATACAAAATGGACTGAACAAACACTGAAAATACTAGGATTTCTGGAAGTTGGAATTGATATTGAGAAAAAGGTATGACCTTGGTTTCTCTTGAAGTAAGAAATTGAGGTATCTTGGTTGCTAAGTAGGAGATGGCAAGAGACTTGGGGAGCCTGTTATGATGAACCGCATGTTCTGTCCGTGTTTCACCTGATTAACCCTGATTATGCACATGCTCTGAGCAGATCTCTCCTTGGCACAAGAGATATTTCCATAAAAATGTTGATGAGTGGGCTTGATGTTGTTTAGATAACAGAAACAGCATAGTAACCTATTGCAACAATACTTGAATGACTTGTTTATCTTATAAAATATATGCCATTCTTGTTTTTATAGGGTCAACTAAATATATTTATCTAGGCATATTTGTGATGAACTCAAGAGTTACTTTCCCCAAAGTGTTAGGCATACTTCTCTAAAAATGGTTAAGATGGTCATTTATTTGGACCAATTAGATTAAATCTGATTGCAAGCTTTTAGTTGCTGATTTCTTCCTCAAACTGGAAGTTGTACCAGGTCATGGCCCTTAGCTCTTCTCACTTCCCCAAAACTTCCTAAATTTCTGCTGAACAGAAGCAAGAAGACCAAGGGGTGTAAGGAAAAAAGCATTTACGTTTTGGCTGGTGTTTAGTTCGTAGTGACTTATTTTCCTGCAGGGAGGAGGGGATCCTCATATGGGTTGTCCCTCCCACTCCACCAGACAGGAATGTGCAAAACTGAGTTCTTCCTATCTTGTGATGGGAGGGCGAACCCTCCAGTTTCCTGTGTAGGTCAGGTGACAGTGGTCTTCTCTCACCCTCTTATGAAGAGAGGTTGGGGGGGTTTGCTTGATTTTGCACTGCTATAGACTGGGGGGGGGGGAACGACACCCAGTCAATAGAAATTAGACAGTGGAATAAAATTTAAATTGCTTTGTATGGAGACATGACCCATTCCGTGGTAACCAAATTTTCTACAGTTGAGAGGGGAGCAAGAACCAGTCAGATCTAAAGAAGGATGCTTGCTAACTAAATAGCTGCCACTCTTTTCTTTTATAGGGCAGATGATTCTAAAGAGATGAAACAGCAATGGTGCACATTCCCCATCCTGAGCCTCTACAAAATGTAAGGACTGAAGCTTTTTCTCTCGCCACTTAGCAGAAGACATTTGCATCCAAACCACTGATTACTGTCTTGTAAGAAGTTGCTATTTATATAGTAGAATTTATCTTTCATAGTATGAAATCTAATGGGCAGGATCCAAACAAACTAGACAGTGTCAGTGCCTCTAAAGCACCTTTGGCCCTCCAGATGTTTTCAGACTCCAGCCTGCACGACCAGCTGCTAGGGACTATGGGAGTTACAGTCCAACATCCTCAGGAGGGCAACAGATTCTTTAAAAGGAGTGAATCATCAAAATAATAGTGGAAATTTGAAGTATAAATAGGGGTGGGTGGAGCAGGGGTTGGTAAGTGTGCTCAAAAGTGTAAATGCATGATGACTGTTCCTCTTGCTGTCGCAAGCCGTAGACGGTGAGATTTTGTGTCATCAAATATTAAAGCTGGCCTTTCTTCACTCAATGTGCCTTTGGATGGGTTGGCTGTCTGTTGGCACTATTGAATTTTGCGGGGTCAGACATTCTGAAAAATGCAAACGTGAAGCTTTAAATCATGAGCCAGCAAGCCAAAAGGAGTGTTTTTTTAATGGAATAACTGAGCTGTGATTGCCTAGCTTTTTAACAGGAAGCTTGAATTTACATTTCTAAATGTTTAAATCATTTTCCACAGGTTTGTTGGACACAGGCATGAAAGTGAGAACAGTATTTCTCTGTTTCACCATGGAAAAAAGTGGTACAGAAGATGGATGAATTTGCTGTAACATGTGAAAACAAGATAGTGGCTCCTTACTCTCTTGAGTGTTATATGTGTGACCACCAACAATAAAAAAATTGTCCTAATAATTAAGTTGTAGCTCATTATCGTCCACATTTACTAAGTGGAGTATATGTTGAACACCTTTTGAAATTGTGTACAATTCATAATTAAGAAATGGTCGAGTTTCAGATTTTCACAAATTCTTTGCTAGAGTATAATTACATCAATATGGTTATGGAAAACAGTGCCACATATCTGAAGATAGGTGAACAAGTGTACATGGAAAATAGCTCCCTCTAGCACATGTTGTATCTTACTCTGAGAAAAAGCTGTTTTCCAAAACAACATTTGGAGATAAAAACGCCATCTTGATGCCATAAACCTGCTTTGTACACCCTCACCCAAAATACATAGTTGTGAACAGGGTGCTTTCTTTTTTACAAATTCACAAGTCATTGCAACTTTGAAAACAAAAGGACTGTTCCAGTGTTAGTTGTACTCAACCAGATCCATTGAAATTACATTCCTTAATCTCAGTGGGTTTTCTCTTGAATATAACTTAGTGTAGCCAATGACAAAGTTTTCATCTAAGTTGACACTTTAATTTTAGAGCCTTGTCAAAGCATATGACATCTTTTATAGTTGTGACATCTTTTCAATATTCAAATTAACAAAGTCTATTAGAGATACAACATATCAAGTGGCTAGTTAAAATAGTCTACCCTTTAGTTGAGACACAAACCTTAAAAGCCATGAGAGGGGAGAGGACGGCTATACAGGTTTGTAGCAGGATAGGATAGGATTCGTCTAAATGGAGTCAGGTTAAATTTTAAGTGTGCTGCTGGAATAATGTTCCTGAGAGAACCAAGGAAACAAGTTGGAATTGCAGCACACAGCGTATTTACGTAGTGTTATTGGGTTGGTGAAAATACGAACATGGCTTGTGCTCGGTGAGCTGAAATGCAGTGTAATTTTTCAGTTTTATTCGGATGGGAGCAATAAGCCTTTTAAAAATAAGCCTTTTAAAAACTGAAAGGGTCCATGATTTGTTAAAAGTCCAAACCACAAATATTCCACCGTGAAGAGTTGTCAATTTTTATAAGTTTTCAGCCATTTGGTACTGCAATTAGGAGGCTTCACGCATACTGAAACAGACACAAGAATCCAGTCTTCTGAATATTACCAGCCTTGGGCTAAAGCTATAGCAAAAGGGTACATAGCATTGCCTGGAATAAAAGCATCAAAATTAGGCTGTGTATATACACAATACCTTTACAGCCCATAACACTTTTTTTGTGACTTGCAAATGGTGATTTTCAGTACAGTACTAGAACTGGGAGGTGCAAAGAGATGTTGTGAATACAGAGTTCACTTTGAAAAGGGCTGATGTGGGGACAGGAAACTTCAAACTTATTTGTTGGATGTAGCTTCTGTTGTGTTACATAAAAATACATACTAGGCTCGGGAACAATTCTGATGGACTTTGAAAACTTGCACTGGTAATTCGTTTTTGCCTGACTAATAAAGTTATTTTACTGTCCATTCCAGACAATGGTTTTTGCGCTTGAAGTTGCCTTAAATGGATTAAGTACTGCATGGGTGCGAGAGAGGCAATGACTTAAAACACTCTTCACTGCCTAGTTATTCTTAGTACTGTATAAAAGCAGAAATGGAGCAACCACACTAAGCTGGGATTCATAGGGGTGGGGAGCGTGCGTGAGGGCTGTGTGTGTGTGTGCGCGCAATCCAACCATTTTTTGGTTGTTTGCAGAACTCCGGCTTGCAACTTTTATAATTCACTGACTGGCACGTGAGGGGCATTTTAATTTCTGTGACGGGGACGTGGAGAAATCCAGCTTAAAAACAAAACACAACAGTTCCGTGCTTAACTCGCTTTTCTTTCCGCCAGCGATATGCCCCTGGCGATTCGCATTCCTATCCACTTCCCCCCCTCTCCCGCCCCTCGCCTTCTTTAGCGCCTCAGGGGAAGCGTTGGCAAAAAGAGCTGGAATTAAAAGTAGGTTTGAAGAGCAGCGCGAGCTCCGGCCGTTGGAGACGCGGGGGGTGGGGGACCAATCAAGAGGCGGCGCGTGAGCATCTTTCTTCTTTTCCAACCTCGGCGTTCTAATATTTTCCCGCCTTTTCTTCGCTGCCTATTCCCCCTCCCCCATCGCCCATCTTTCTAACTCCCATTTGTAAATAACTGCCTCACAAGCCTGCGCACTCATGTCAGTAAAATACCTCGTTCGAAAGAGTTCAATATATTACGTCACAAAAGCATCAACTTCCTGGCTTTCTTTTAAAACAACAGGGTTTTGTTTGTTTTTGCACCCCGCCCCCCCCCCGCCAAAAATAGCTACTCGCTGAACTTTTATTGTTTACTCAAGAGTGCCACTTTTTGTTCACACTGTGACAGCTGTGTGGGAGGCGGAAGTACATCTGGTTAATCTTATCTAGTCGATGGGCTTCCCAAAGTCATTTTCTGGTCGGCTGCTGTGAGAAAAAGGATGCCGGACTAGACGGGGCTGCTTGGTCTGACCCAGCAGGATTTTATGTTCCTTGAAGGGAAATTTAAAGTCTGTTAAATTTCTGGGACTTGCCTCCCACTATAAGAAAAAAGAACAATGGGTAGTGTTTTAGTATTGAACTGATGTGTTGTGAATAAAAAGTGGGCTTAATGTGTGTGGTGTTTTTTAAAAGTATATAAGTATTATAAAAATATCCTCTGTGGATGGGCATGGGGTGTGGAGGGTGAAGAGCATCCTTTCCTTCAAAGAATTCTGGGCACTGTTATTTGTTGGAAAGTGCAACTGTAGGGAAAAGCCCAGTGCCTAGAATTTTTCAAGGAGAAGAACAATAGACTTGCAGAATTGGAAGGGACAGTGTGTTTCAAATATTCTTTAAAAGGTGAACTGGATGATTGATCTCTTGGCTGTTTTGCACTCCCTGGGCTGTATCTACTCAGAGTAGGCCCACTGAAATTAATGGAACTTAGTATAGGTTGTATCCAGTGCTTTTCTCCCTAGAAAAATAGGTGCCTGTACTCGCCATGAAGTTGTTACATTAAGTACTATGGATTGTTTTTTCGTACAGTATGTGAAAGCTGCAACACAGGACAAAATAAATGTCATGTTACAGATGGGGATCTTACTGAGGCAGAGAAAATGACTTGCCTAGCATCCTCCCTAAAGTCCACGACCGAACTAGTACTATAAAAATGATCTCCTACCACCAAGTCTGGAAGACACATAATTTATGGAATTCACTGTCACATGATTTTTATTTATTGATTTAGATGGTCACTTGTTTAGATGAGCTTAGAGATAGGACAAATTTATTGACTGTCAAAGGCCATGATAGCTGTGGGCAAGATACCACTGAATTCAGGTGGCTGGGGGTGAGCTACTGCATGGATTCAAAATGCAATAATAAAGCCTGAGTCAATAAAAAATGTCTTAATGTGGTGCTGAAAAAGGCACCAGACATCTTTTGAGGAGGCTATTCTGTAGCTGAGGTGTCACCACTGAATAGATCCTGTCCTTGGAATCCATCCCACTCACTACAATTAGGGGATCCAGGAGCAGGGCCTGAGAAGACTATCTTAAGGTTCAGGTAGACATATATTGTAATAGGAGGAGGTAATCTGAATTACCTGCAGGTAATCTGAATTGCAGATCTGCTAAATGAACATATAATGATCTTAAGTCCAGTTCTCCGCCAGGCAGCCATAGCCTATAAGCAATTTGAAAATCCTAGCATTAATACTTATTTCATTTTATAGGTGTGGTATGGTGAACGCTACCTTTCCATCGCATAAAAAGTATTTGCAAAACTTTTCCACTGGCTCCATCAAACATGTCAGTCTGTGAGGATATGCTTCTTTGCAATTACCGCAAATGCCGAGTCAAACTTTCAGGCTACGCATGGGTCACAGCCTGCTCACATATTTTCTGTGACCAACATGGCAGTGGGGAATTTAGCCGCTCGCCTGCAGTCTGCCCTGCTTGCACCAGTGCTCTTTCTGGTAAACTGGATATTGTTCGAACAGAACTCAGTCCATCTGAGGAATATAAAGCCATGGTCCTATCTGGACTGCGACCAGAGATTATTCTGGACATCAGTTCTAGGGCTCTGGCTTTCTGGACATACCAGGTAAACACTCCTTGAACGGATTTCCACCAATGGCATTTTAAGGTTTTGAAAATTTAGCTGTACTCTATCTTTTCACTGTTAAGAGGAGATGCGGATTGGGGTGGATTTGTAACAGAAAAACCAGACATAAAATAGTTAGGAAACTACATTTGACTAATTAAACAATCTATGGCCTTTTAAACCGTGTGTGTTGGGGGTTATTTGTTTTTTTTTGTTTTGTTACTATGTTATGCATGTTTGTGTTTTTATATTGTAAACCACCCTGTGATCCTTAGATGAAGGGAGGTATAGACATTAATTTACTACTGCTACAGTCAAACCTTGGTTCCCGAATGCCTCCGTTTTGGAATGTTTTGGCTCCCGAATGGCAAAAACCCAGAAGTAACTGCTCCAGTTTTCAGAAGCTGAATGTGCTACATGACTTCCATTTTGAGTTTCCTTATTTTATTGAGGCTTCCGCTTCAGTTTTCGGTTGTCAAACGTTTTGGAAGTCGAACCGTCTTCCAAAATGGGTTATGTTTGACAACCAAGGTTTGACTGTACTACTACTCCAGCCTCCAATCTGCTCAACTTCTGCTAGAGATTTCAGCTGAAAGAGAAAGGAAGAAAAATAATGAGGAAGAATAAAAGAATTAAGGGAGGGGGGACTACATCGAGCACATATTGCTCGGCTCTGACATCACAGTGGCTCTTATGCTCCTGCTTACTCTTATCTTCTATCCTTGCAGGTTCATCAGGAGCGCTTATACCAAGAATATACCTACAGCAAGGCAGAGGGCCACCTGAAGCAGATGGAGAAAGTCTACACCCAGCAACTCCAGAGCAAAGATGTGGAGCTGACTTCCATGAAGAGTGAGGTCTCCTCCCTAAAGAAAGTACTGGAAGAATACAAAAAGAAATTCACTGAGCTCTCAGAGAAACTCATGGAGCGCAATCGGCAGTACCAGAAACTGCAGGGCCTCTATGACAGCCTACGCTTGCGCAACATTGCTGTGGCCAACCAGGAGGCAGGCCAAGAGCCTCCTATGATGCCCCAGCCTGTATTTGGTTTCTCTTTGGGTAAGGACAGGGGCCTTTCAGTTGGGTAGTTAAACTTGTACTAGCATACTCAGTGCAATTAACTTTTTTTCCACAAAGCACAATATGAGAGAAACATAGGCATGATGGGGAAATCCTATGTATATTATAAAAGTATAGCTTTGCCCCTAAACACATGGAGCCGCTTAGAGTGGCTGGGGCAACCCAGTCAGATGGGCAGCATATAAATAATAAATTCTGATGACAATGTTGGTGATGTTACCAACTCATTTCTTCTGTCTCTCCTAGCAAAGCAAATGGAACTTTGTCCAATTTTTGTGGTTAATTCTCTTGAGTGCCACACCTCACTGAATATGCCCTAATCATTTCTTTATCTACACTATACATTTAAAGCAGGATCTTGCCACTTTAAACTGCCTTAGCCTCCTGCCTCAACTTCTGGAAACGGTAGTTTGTAAGGAGTCAAAAGGAGATTCCTAATTTTCCCTCACAGAGCTACAATTCTCAGAGAGGCTTAACAATCAATCAATCTATCAGTCAGTCTACTCTAGTAAAACTGTAGGCATATATTGAGTATTCTCTGTGTTAACATACTACTGTGGCTAATATTGACTTACTTATAGATTAAAATCCCCCTAATACAATATCTCTTGCTCACATGTTCTAGGTAATGCTGCCAGGTTCTCTGAGAATGCAACACCTATCCAGGGCTGGCGTGGTGAGGGGGACTTCCATTTCAAACCCTTCTTTGCTGCCTCTCCACCACTGGGCCAGTCTGGCAACAGCTTCTTTACCTCTCCTGGCAATGGTTTGGAACAGCAAGCAGGAGGCAACAAGGCATATAAAATTAAGAGAATATAAACTGTAACTTATGTTGACAAGTTTAGGCCTTTTTGAATATCCAGGTTAGGCATGAAATGCTTGTTGGACTGAAATGCTCGTTTAAAAGAACCCACAGGCCAGATCTCAGTGAAGTCTAATGTGCGTTAAATTTCCTGAAATCTCAGAAGTAGCAAATTTTAAAGGAAGAGAGCCTGCAGTGAGGACTAAAGGAGTAAATGCGCCAGTTAAAACCAATTCCTTTCTAAGCTTCTTTCTTTCTCTCAGCAGAGTGTTCCAGTTGTTGCTAATGGTTACTATAGCCACCCGCACCTCTAGATATTGTTGCATATATGCTGTCATTGTTCTATTACTCAGCAACATTAATTCCCGTCCTACAACATACGATTATGACTCTGGCTCTCACACAAATTATGATTCCTTAAAGTGAAATGTGAAAGCTTGCTTCACCATGTCATTTTTTTTCTGGCACTAAGGCTGCAATCTTACATATACTTTCCTGGTAATAAGGTCTATTGAACTCTGTGGTGTCTGGGTACAGATGTACAGGATTACAGCCTAATTGTTTAATTACTATATTGTTGCAACTAATGTGTTATGTGATCTTTCCTCCTGATGATTGCTTTGAACTGCCACATTTGTGTTGTAATGTAATGGTACTTTTTTTCTCCAATTACGTGCATAAACATGTTTGCAAGCCTGTGTTTAATTTGTTCACTGCTTATTGAAACAGGTGGGGTTGAGGTTTTTTGTGGGGTGGGGAGGAAAAATCTAATATGCCTGGTGTGTTTGCCTCTGATTAGTGTGCACACACTTTTTGTTGGTACATACCACTATGAGCAGTTTTTGCTGTTAGAACTTAGGGTTGTAGCCAATGCTAGTCCTACTTAGAGTAGAACAGACATGACTAACAGGTTCATTAATTCAAATGGATGTACTCTGAGTAGGATTAGCATTGGAAACAACCTAAGTTCTAATAGCTTTTTAAAGTTAGTCATTTTAAAACATGCTTCCTCAACCTCGGCCCTCCAGATGTTTTGAAACTACAATTTCCATCATCCCTGACTACTGGTCCTGCCTAGCTAGGGATCAAGGGAGTTGTAGGTCAAAAACATCTGGAGGGCCGAGGTTAAGGAAGCCTGTTTTAAAATTTTAGGCATTTACTAGACTTCAGATGAGTTTGTATTGCTCTGCAAATCAGATAATTGGATCCTTCCAGCCCCTTTGATTCTATGCATTTTACCTGCATTAATCACCATTTGATTTTGTATTCACACTTCTGATGTCATCCTCACCATATATAGAATGGAGTGATTAAGATGCATAAAGGGTAACTAGTCTGTATTACCATAATTACAAACATCCATTTCTTGGGAAAGAAAGCAGAGGAGGAATACAAAATAAAAATAAAATTTCACTGAGCACCCAGACACAACCTGTTTCATGATTTTTGCACAAAACCATTGAAGTTAATGGGTTTAAGCATGCCCACCTATGCAAAGGATTGGATTCTGTCTTGCTAGTGAAAACATTTTAATATGAAATGTAAATACAGTATGTAATTTCATGGCATTTGTATCGCAGAAACCTGTAAGCAATTCACATAAGATACAGCTGAAAATACAGAAGGAAAAATATGACAAGCTTCCTTTTGAATAGCTGCAGCTTCGTGTTTCAGAAACAGTGTCTCAGAGCACGTACAGAATATTTTCCATTGGGCAGGGAACAAGCTGTTCTTATTTTATTTTAACGAATATAAGGAACGGCTGTTATCTTTCAAAACACCATCGCTATGAAACAGCATAAGAAAAGAAGGTACATCTCTGTCACGCAGGTGTAATGCAAAACATTTATTTAAACACGGCCAGGATGATTCCGACTGCTTCCAGGAAGAATGGTCTATTCCTCTCTTTGTGGCTTGCAGTTTGGCCTCCAGTCCTTTAGATGTCTCTGCAGGAGCCTCCGTGGTTGCAAGCAAAGAGAATAACAGGAAACGGAGGAGAGTCTCGAGCGATCATGGCTGAGGAAGAAGAAGAAAACCCCCAAGCTCGGCAAGGTTTGCAGGTAGGGCGAGCAAAACATCTCGCCGTGTCATAAGCCTACCGTTTTTCTTCTTCCTCTGACCTCTGCTAAAGTCAATATATTATCCGAACAGTTTCCTCGCCCCCCCACCCGAGTTGGCAAAACATGGAAGCAGCAGCCAGGAGTTCCATCCTGCTCCGTGCAGGTGTTTTAACTGTGTCAGGATCCACCCGGATCTCATTTTACTGGGAATATGCTGCCGAATATGCTTCTCCAGCAGGACCCCCCCCATTACAATACTTCAAGCGATGAGGGAGGAGATGTAGCTAGAGGGGGAGTGGAGGAATGTGGATGTGGAAACCATGCAGAGAAGGGGGTGCAACCTGCCCCTTCTTTTGACTGCATAGGATTCTGCCCGTTCTTCTTTGTACTTCGGTTTTGCTCGCCCCTCAAGCCACTGAGGACCAGGACTCGTAGCACGTTGGCGGGGGGGGGCATCTAGTCCAATTCCCTGAGGGTCATTTATTTCAACCCCTTTTCTTATCACTTTCAGAGCTTAGTTATTGAAATCAAGGGTGTGGCGTGCTCAGCCATGTCTTTAAAAGTTGGGGGGTTTTTTTGGCTCGTGCCTGAGCAACTGTAGACTGCTGGAACCTGGAAACGAACGATATTGAATGGAAAACTAAAGACACCTCATTTTGCACAAATTTGCCATACATGCTTCCTTTGGCATCCATTAACCACCATCAAATGTCAAGGTAGTGATAGAAAAGTGTTTGTTTAGCTTCTGTTTTCGGTGCATGCTGTGTATTGGCAAGACGTTGTTGCTCTGGTTTGATGGTAACATTCCCTGTTTGGCGATTTCCTGATAGGAACTGGTTGACCAGCTATATCATTTCCGAGACCATTATTTTGAGAGCCACAAGGTGGAAGATGCTGGGAAAAAGCAGCAGGATGTACAGGAAGAGATGGAGAAGACTCTTCAGAAAATGGAAGCATTAGAAGGTAAATCTCAACAGAACCAGCATTCTCCTTTCTCCTACTTGTATACCATTCCTCCTCCCCCTTCCTCATATGCTGTGAGGCTCTGCAGATGTCCTTTTTATTGTGCATTCCTGATTATTTGTGCTCCTGGTGGTATTAGGGTGGTTATGTACGATCCTGTTTAGGGAAGTTTTTAATGTTTGATGTCTTACTGTGTTTTTAATATTCTATTGTGAGCCGTCCAGAGTGGCTGGGGAAACCCAGCCAGATGGGTGGGGTACAAATACTAAAATTATTATTATTATTATTATTTTGGATGAGCTCGGTTACTGAATTTCTAGCACAGTGTGGATTTCATGGCCTTGCAGTTCACTTACGGCATCTCTTTCTCGCATCCTCTGCTAGGCCTGTCTAAGGGTCGAGCTCACACACTGATGCTGAAGGGGAAAGCCTTGAATGTGTCCCCAGATTATAATGCCCAGGCTGAAGAGCTGCTTTCCAAAGCTGTCAAGCTGGACCCAGAACTGGTAGAAGCCTGGAATCAGTTAGGGGAAGTTTACTGGAAAAAGGGTGATGTCTCTGCTGCCCACACCTGCTTCTCTGGAGCGCTTAGCCATGTAAGTCCCCCCTCAGTCCTCCCTTGGGCAGGCGGTGATTCTAGTTTGGAGAACTCCTTGGCACTTCAAGCCAGGACTATTCAGCCAAAGGACATACCTCAAGGAATACTTTGGGGAAGTGAGAGTCATATTTTGCATTTCACTAGGTAGGATTTGAATTCTTGCTAATTGCAGAAGCCTTGTCTTTCTCCTGCCCTTTTTATCTTCAGTGCAAGAACAAGGCCTCTCTGCAGAATCTCTCTATGGTGCTGAGGCAGCTGCGCACGAACTCCGCTGATGAGCATGCACACAACGTGATGGACAGCGTGCGGCAGGCCAAGCTGGCGGTGCAGATGGATGTGCGCGATGGCCGCTCCTGGTGTGAGTCTGTCATGCGCCCCTTTTCAGGTGGTCCTGAGGTGGGATGGGATAGAGCAAGGAAGGGAACCGGCTGTGCAACCTGCTAATTATGCTCTCTGTATTCCACAGATGTTCTGGGCAATGCCTACCTCTCCTTGTTCTTCAATTCAGGGCAGAACCCCAAGATCTCCCAGCAGGCGCTGAGTGCCTATGCCCAAGCAGTAGGTGCTGGAGGGGACTCTAGAGGAAGCCTGTGGTATGGTGGGGAGGAGGGGGCTGGGGGCCCAGGCTAAGCCTCTTCTGAAGATTCTACATTGCCAGCAGCTGAGGTGGAAATGGCTAGTTCTAGGTGGCAGATTAGAGGGCTGGTAATGGATGCAGGGAGACCCAGTTTCAAATCCTTTCTTGCCTGCAAAGCTTACTGGGTTACCTGAGCAAGTTGCACTCTGAAGGGGTGGAACAGGTTAAGTCACTTCTGACTGCATGCAGGGAGATCACATTTTCTAATGTTCTTCTAAGTAAAACCACACAAATAAAATAAATAGCAAACCCTCTCTCCAAGTGAGAAACTTGCACAGCTGGAGCTATAATCTTGGCTATAATCCTTTCTTGGAATGCTAGTTATGTAACTCTTTTATTTTATTTATTAGATTGATACCCACTTTTCTTCCCAGAAGCTCAAGGCAGTATACACGGTTCTCTTTCCCACCCCCACCCAACTTCCCATTTTATCCTCACAACAGTCATGCGAAGTAGGTTAGATAGTTTCTGGTCCAAAGTCACCCAGAGAACTTAATGGCTGAGTGGGGATATGAACCTTGGTCTCCTCCGTCCTCGTGCAACACTCTAACCACTACAGCATACTGTCTGTCTACACAGGCAAGGATACTGAAAGGGCACCTCCTGTCTGCAGGTTGAGGTGGCATTTCGGGATTCTGCCACTTCCTTTTGCTGCATATACACGCCTAACCTCAATCTAGTCTACCTAACCAACTTGCTGTAAGGCAAAAATGAGATACACATGTTGTTTTTAAAGGTCCCTCCTGTTTCAGAAATTGCTTTGATATTTCTAATGCAAAACAATTAATGCATTTTGCAAAATAAAATAAAGATGTTGCAGTCTTCACTAGCATGCGTTTGCCGTGCTCCTGGGAAGTTCTCATACCCAGGATGATGAGGATATTCACCTCCTGTTATTTTTTAGCATCTGACAAAAGAGGTTGTTTGGAGATAAGAGCCCAAAGGCTGGGTCATACCAAAGGCCTATTGAGTTCAGCATTTTGTTCTCAGTGTGGCCAGTTATGCCCACGGAAAGCTCACAAGCAGGGCATGAGTGCAATTGTGCTCGTGATCCCTAGCAACTGATATTCTGACATCAGCATCTGAATCTTAATATGTAACCATCATGACTAGTACCCCCTGAGATCTGTATTCTCTGTGAATTCTTCTAATCCTGTTTTAAAGCTAAATTGGTGCCCACCACTGCATATTATAATAGTGAGTATCAAAGTTTAACTATGCAGTCTGTGAAGAAGTTCTTTTGTCTGTACTGAATCTGACAATATTCCTCATCACTGGGTGACCCTGGGTTCTAGTACTGTGTATGTGTGAGAGAGAAACCAGATCATGGTGCATGATTTTGTGCTCCTCTGCTTTGAATATAGTAGAATAGAGGCAGACAGTAGTTGGTGTAGAAGTATGCCTGGTTTTCTAAATCGTGACTTTGTGGCATATCTGTAAAGTGGTTCTTGCTCAGCTCAGCTGCTGTCCCCAGCCGGACCCACCAACATAGTGGAAAAGTGCAAGAGATCAAAATGAAGTCTAAAGTTGCCCAATAGGGATAGTTAGGGGCAGCCTAGAAACAAAGTTTGGTGCTCATGCAATAACTTTCCAGAGTGATCCTGTGAGCATATAAATACCTGGAACAACACATGTCAGGATTGGTTACTTATGTAACTGTTCTGTGGATTTTGTGAGCTGGACCGATGAAGGGGAAAGAAAATGAGGTAGCTAAAGGTGTGGCTTGTGATGATTTGCCACTGGGCCATTTATAAATATGCACCTTTAGATGGTGGGTGGATAGGGATTTTGGGCTCAGCTGGTAAAAGCAAAAATGACTGTGGAGGAAAGTGCTGGGGGAGCAGGGGGAGAGTGTCCTCACAGAGGAAGTGATGGTTGATGCTCATGCCTTTCTCTTGGTCTTCTTTCTGTAGGAGAAGGTGGACCCCACGGCATCTTGTAATCCAGATCTACATCTTAATCGAGCCACGGTGAGCAGAAAGGATGGGGAGGGTCATGGGGCAAGATAGGTTTGGCTGGCTTGTGCTTGACCTATCGCGGAGAACTCTGAAAAGTGTGGGACGGGTTAGAGGATGGGTGGCTGGCAATTCCAAGTGAAATACATCTTAAGGCTACCATCTAAGCAGTCATCAAGGGACCGATTTTCAATCTCCACCCCTGTTCTAACTTAGTTGACCTGTGCCTACAGTGTCCTATTTCTATAGTAGTGTATGTTCCACGTGACTGTAGCCTATCACTTTCTGCTCTGTTGTTTTTTGGGGCAGCTATATAAGTATGAAGAAAACTACATGGAAGCTCTGGAGGGCTTTGCACAGGCAGCAGCCCTTGATCCAGCTTGTCCGGAACCACGCCAACGGGAGCAGCAACTCGTAGATTTCCTGGAGCGGCTAACCAGCCTCCTTGAAAACAAGGTATTATTAACGGCAACAAGACTTGGTGTCCTCTCACTGCCCGACCCATGCAAACGTAGCATCGTCCAACAATGCAAAGGTGACTCACCGTGGTGCTTTTCTCCCTTGCAGGGAAAAGTGAAAGGCAAGAAGCTGCAGAGCATGCTGGGAAGCCTGCGTACCTCCCAGCTGGGCCCGTGTGGGGATGGGCGCTACCAAGGGCCCTCGGGTCAGAAGGTGCAACTGGAACAGCGCCCCCTGGGCACCTTGAGGTCTGGCGTTAACTCTGGTGTTGTGGTGCTGGGGAAGGTGCTGTTCAGTCTGACCACAGAGGAAAAGGTGCCCTTGTGAGTTTCTGCCACATCCTGCCTTGGAATCTTTTCCTATGTCCCCCCCCCCCGGACTATATCCACCTTTTCCTTCCTGCTTAGCTTTATCCCACTCTCTTCATAGTTTGTTAGGGCTTATATTCTTCCCTAGGAAGATAGGTTTGGGATAGGTTTCAATAATTATTTAAAAGTAGCAAAAAGCTGTGGAAGCTTATCCCACAAACGCACATCATTATGGAGGCCACCAGACGCTTGCTTAAACAGAAGTAAATACCTTAATCTTGATTCTGTAATGTGTTCAGCTTGATGTGTTGTTGGTTCTTTAGAGCAGGAGTGGAAAACCTTTTGGCTCTATGAGCCAGATCCTTATCAGGATTGGCCTTGCTGTCCAAATTCACTCACCCACCTGCCAACTCAGCTGACATCACAACTGATGTTGGCTTATGAGTGGTAGCCATGTTTTGGGGAAAACGACCACACAAGCTGAGATTGGCTCACTGGCTGGAGGTTGTCCATCCTTGCTGTAGAGGAAGGCAGTTCTAATAAGGAGAAACTACCTTTGATGGGATAACAGGGAACTCTCTGTTGAGCTTGGAGACTATGACACCTACAAGATGCTTAGTCTGTCCTTGAGCTTTATCAACCATGACCAGCTCCTTGGGCTCTGCTGTGTGGGCAAGTATCCATCTTGCTCATCTCTTGATCTTTCCACTTGCCTGTCTACCCATCCAGCAACCTGACTGATACTTCTTTTTAAACATATTTTGTTCTTTCCTCTCTTTACTCAAACAGCACTTTTGGCCTGACTGACTCCACCGAGGGCCCCTGTTTTGCTGTCACTGTGTACAACATGGCGCAAAGCTGGGGGGTTTTGATTGGGGACTCGGTGGCCATCCCTGAGCCTCACCTTCGGCATCATCACATCCAGCACCAAGGCAAGGTGAGTTCCGTCTGTGCTCTTTCTTTGGCCCTTTCAAATTCTATTACGTACCTGTTTCCATGTTGCTCGTGATGCAACCAGAGCCTCCAAAGAGGTAGTTGGAAGAGACAGCACAGAATTACTTGAATGCACAAGTGATGGAAACAGTTTAAAGCAGAGGCAACAATTCGAGGCTTACTGGCGTCATCTTGTCTGTCTTGGCACCCCCTTGTTCTTATGTATTTTCCCCCACCCATTCCCAGATCAGTCATTCTGGGAGAAAGATTCCAAGTGGAGAGGAAGCCTCCATGTCTTTTTTAAAATGGCACTTTAAAAACTTTGTTTCAGTTGGAAGTTGTGTAAATCTGGGTGTGTGTGTGTTTTCAGATAACCTGCTTATTTGAGCATTTGTCCTGATTTGCCTGTAGAGGAGATTAGACAGTGCCAGCTATTTAATGCGTAGTTCATTTTGATTTGTTTGCAGGAAAGCTAGACATTACACCTAAGCAAGTGTTAACACTGTCCCAGTGCATTTTCCTGTCACTTTCCTTATCGCAAAATGTCAGGTCTTTTGGAGACATTGGTTTTGTTGTGCAAAGTTCTCTCCATCAGCTGTGATTACACTGCCTGAATTTGCCAATATGTAAGCAAATCTTGCCTGAAAATAGTCCCTGTAGTCCCTGTTACAGTCAGCAAGGTTTGGAGGGAGGGAGGCCTTACTTAGATTGAATCCTTCCTCCGCACCCTAACCTTTTCTCCATTCCTCTTTTTCAGAGTTTTACTTTTTCTAGCATCCGGGTGGAGACGCCTCTCCTGCTAGTGGTGAATGGCAAAGTGCAAGGATCCCAGAGCCAGGCTGCAGCCACCATTGCGTATCAGGCACAAAGTGAATGAAGTGAGGGGGCAGGAGGAGACGGCAAGTGGGGGGACTGCTCTCCTGCCTGGTGGTGCTTGGCCTTCAGGCAGAACCTGCTACCTCTCAGAGGATCTAGAAAATCAAAGGCCTGGGGCAGGGTTAGCCAAGGCGGTGTCATCCAGCTGTTGCTGAATGACAGCTCCCAGCATTTCTCCTCCTTGGCTATGATAGCCGGGGCTGATGGGAGTTGTTGTCCAACAACATCTGGAGGACACTACCTTGGCTATCTAGGGCCCAGCAAGGTTGGATTTGTTTTTATCATACATTCAAAGACACTAGGTTGAAGGAGTGAGAGACAAGAGAGGGAATTGCAGGACTCCAGGGTTAAGCCCTAGTTTTGCTCCCTCTAGTTCTACTTCCCTATGCATCAGCCTAGCCTCGATCCTCTGCAGTAATAAGAATTAGCCTTCATGAGTCAGTCTGAAAAATCAGCAGGGCTGCTCAGCTCACTCCCTTGTCTTTCCCTAGACTCTTCCCACTTTTCCAACACCAGGCCTGCCCCATCTCTACTGTTAGGGAGGGCGACCCTGTTGCCCGTTTCTCACCTTAACTTCCATTTCACTTGAGTTTGGGCATTTGAGCTTGTTTGGCTTTTCTGTCTTTCGTAGATCCCAGTTGGCTGAGCACTAGCCCCCATTGTCTTTTATTGTGTGTGTGTGTATATATATACAGGAGATAATAACATCTGTATTTATTTGGCAATGTTTTGAGTTCGACTTTGTAATTTTTATACATATTCTGCTCTTTCTGTTCCCTACTTTAACCAATAAAAACCTGCATTCTTTGCTTTTTGGGCAATGCCTTGTGTTTGGTTCCCATAACAAAGATTAAAAAAGATTTCGATTAGCAAGGCTCAAAGCAGGGTAAAGCACATGATCCAGTTTTATCCTCATAGCAGCCCTGCATGGTGGTTGTTACTTTATTTTTTGAGTTCTACCCATCTGACTAGGTTGACTCAGCCCACTCTGGGTGGCTTCCAACAGAATATACAAAAACACAACAGAATATCACACATTAAAAGTGTTTCAATATAGGGCTGCCTTCAGATTTAATTTAACAAAAGGTTGTATACTTGTCTAGAGAAGGTTGTATGCTTGTTTATCTTCTTGACATCTGATGGGAGGGCATTCCACAGGGTGGGCACCACTACCGAGAAGGCCCTTCCTGTTTCCATGTAGCTTCACTTCTCACAATGAGAGAACCGCAAGAAGGACCCCAGAGCTAGACCTCAGTCTCTGGGCTGGATGATGGGGGTGGAGAAGCTCCTTCAGGTTCACAGTCTAGGGTAGACTGAGAGACACCACGGCTGAGCAGTGACAACTTGCCTCATGGGAGTATGGCCAGATTTCCTTGCTATAGAAGAAGGATGGGTAAAAGTTGCCTTGGTAATCCACCCTTCCTGGAAGCAGTGCCATTTAGTCCCTGATGGACCTACCAAATTTTGATTGAGGAATGGTTCAAAGGTTTGCCCACATGTCCATTCTGAAGGGAAAGAAAGGGTTTCAAGAATTAGGGAGATTGCCACGAGATCAGGGCCCTTGGGATTTGACGTCCTCCTGCAGGGCCTGCAAGAGGGAGTTGTTCCACCAGGCCTTTGGTCAGGGCTCAGCCTGACTCCCCTCTTTTTGTATAAGAACTAGTATGAAAGAGGCCTCCCAGCATTATCACAGGCTCATATAAGAATAGCGTAAACGGTTGGGCCTGGTGAGCATTTACTGTTCCCAACCCAAATCCTGCGGAAAGCCATCTAAATTAGATTTTAATTTGATCCTGACTTGTTTTTAGGAGGTAATTTAATTAATGTTTGGTTTTATACCAATGTTATATATTTGATGTTAGCTGCCCTGAGCCTGGTTTTGGCTGGGGAGGGCAGGATACAAATAAAAGATGATGATGATGAAATGTTAACATCTTTCTCTTTGACCCATGTAACATACAAAATCAAGCAGTGTTAACATGTGCCCTGTGCACAGGTACGTATTTACGATGGGCTCCTCATTTAGGAAGCCCTCACATGGTGACAGCTTTCTTGTGGTGGGTGATCTCATTGGAGGTAAAATACACTTCAGCCCTTGAACAGCTGTGTGGAGAATTGAGTGGTCCTAGAGTACAGATGTTGACCTTCCTTGTTATAAAAAACAAACGGGTTGGAGAGCAATTCTGCAGGAACACTCATGTAGTCTACCACCTGCAGTAATCCCATAATTACCACAGTCCAGCATATAGACTTCTGAGTTTCACTACAGCCTTACATGATTGTGTGTGGCTTGCAAAACTGAGTATGTCTGTGAGACTTAAAAAATACCTGCAGATATTTTGCATGTTACTAATGCTCAAGTTTTCTCCCGTATCCCCCATCCTTTATGTTCTATCGCCCTCTAGTGTTTGCACAAAGTTTTATTTTTAAAATGTGCCTCAATTTAACAGAAATGATGTAGGGAGAGCATTTTTAACCCATGACACTAAGGTCCAAACTACACTTTTTAAAGCCTTTAAAAACAGCTGCGGAGGGGAGAAGATTTGAATTGGGCATATGATGGCTGGTGGAGGAGGGGTTTAACTCCCCCCGCCCCCGTGCCTTTTCACTAGTGAAAATCATCCCTCTAAATACTAGCTTGCCTCCCCATGCAGAACAAAACTGGTGCATAGAGGATTTAGCTTTTATCACCTGTACTCTGCTGGGAAAAGTGGCTGAATTGTCCCCTCAATTTCAAAGAGTTCCTTTGAGCAGAACTCACCTCACCAATCCCCTCTCTTCAACCAACGACAGAGCAAGGTGACTTTTCTGTGACCTATTGAGTGGGTGAACTGCATCTCGACTCCTCCATTAAAATCACTCTACATTGGCACTGCTAGAAGGAAATGTTGCAGTTACAGATCATCTTTTAAATTGGCTCCCACAGGGTAGCCCAACAAAGCTTGCCAGAAAAGTTCATATCCAGGCACCAGTTAATTAGGCCAATATGGTTTTCTTTCCTTCTGATCTAGCTCTGACGGAAGCTTCTGGAGCTGAATCCTCCTGAGGAAATGGCTGTCTAAACTGGGAATTGGAGTGATGTGTGCAGTTGCTGCTTAGAAGAATGTGAGGAAAAGGGTAGATTCAAGCCAATACGTTTGATCCTTATCCTTGCTACTTCTGGGATGAGTACAGAGTGTGATGGCCTGAGGAAAAAGATACCTCAGCACTGCAGTGAACCTGAAATAAGTGCTTGGGACAGATAGTGAATTATTGCTGGCAATTTTTGAGGTCTTTTTTTTTTGTTTTCTTTAGGACAAAGTGCTCTACAACTCATCTCTTTACTTACATTAGGCCAGGAGATACGGAAAATAAGCTTTTATTGTACTAACCAAAGGCCATGACAAAACTGTACAAACACTTAACAAAAGAATGTACATGTAAACTACCCAAACTGTATAGAAATTTATTTTTGTATGTGACTACAGTGGCAGGAATGTTATTTGCCCCAAAAAGGAAAGAAGAAGAAGTCCCAACAAAAGAAGAATGGATACAAAAAATTATGGAATACACAGAAATGGCAAAATTTGCCAGAAAAATAAGAAATCAAAATAACAAACTTTTTAATAAAAGAATGGAAATGGTTTATGGAATATTTACAAACAAATTACAAACAGATAAGAACATTGGCGGGATTATTGTAATAACCTGCAGTTTTTCAAGAGTATATATTTAAGGTAGATGAATAAATGAGCAAATTTGGATATGCAGAAAATATTAAAAATAAATATAAGGAACCACAGAAAGAAGGGGAAGGAAGTCAAGTTTTGAAAGGTTAAAACAATTGTAAAATTCTTGAAATGTATAAAACTGAAAATCAGAAATAAAATTTAAAAAATAATGCATATGTAAACAAAGCCTCTGCATAAGCCATCAGAACGGTATTTGAAAGTGAGACTGCAAATGGGGCGCCTCCATGATTACATGCCATGCAATTCTATTTAGATCTCCTAATCTACCTTACAATTTACTGAAATTTTATCCAATTCATTCTTCCTGATTTTTCTTGCCACCAGCATAAAGAGGGCCACATTATGAGTCACAGAGACATTAGTTGCGCAGCAGCTATAGTACCCTCTCTGCTGAGGAGAGACCGCTTTCTTGAACAAATGCAATTTAGAAAGCATCTCCTAGGTTCTGTGTATAGGACAAGCTCCCCCTCCTCTGGTCTCACAGAACCTGAAGAGGCATGAAGAGGGCGGAGCAGAGGCAGACAATGTGAAGAAGTCTCAGGTTGCCTGGGAAATGTGGGAATGTTAAGAATAGTAGGAAAGGATATATTGAATAAGTGTTATCCTTCCTTCACTCACTCTAGTAAATGATGTAGCGGAGCAGATTCCCCTCAATATAGCTGGAAGCTAGTTTGCAGATTCATTTGAATCTCTTAGTTAAGTTTATTTCCTGGTGTCCCCTTTAATCCCTCTTGAAAGAACTCTTGAGAGTCCCATGGACTGCAAGAAGATCAAACCTATCCATTCTGAAGGAAATCAGCCCTGAGTGCTCACTGGAAGGGCAGATCCTGAAGCTGAGGCTCCAATACTTTGGCCACCTCATGAGAAGAGAAGACTCCCTGGAAAAGACCCTGATGTTGGGAAAGATGGAGGGCACAAGGAGAAGGGGACGACAGAGAACGAGATGGCTGGACAGTTTTCTCAAAGCTACCAGCATGAGTTTGACCAAACTGTGGGAGGGAGTGGAAGACAGGAGGGCCTGGCGTGCTCTGGTCCATGGGGTCACGAAGAGTCAGACACGGCTAAACAACAAACAAACAACAAAAGAACAAAGACACAAGAGTGTTTCTGAGTAAAGTAACAAAAAGTTTACTCACATTTCAGTTCACGATATGATCCCTGAAAGGCAGGCTTTGCTTAGCGGTTACATAATAAATGGTGAGTTCATCTCATAGGGAGACTGAACTCATGTGCTGCTGGCTGAGAGCCAGCAGGCAGCAAAATTACATTAAGACAACAAAATGGCTGCAGGAGAGCAGCATGGCAGCAAAAGAACAGCAAGACAAAAGAAAGACAAAAACTAGACTGCGACTGAGAAAATGGCTGCATGACTTGGCTCTTTCATGGAGTCAGCCAGAGCCATGCCCATCTCCCAGGTCACATGCCAGGGGAGGATGCTCTAAATAAGTGGAACAGGACGTTCCCCTGTCTGTGCCCACTCTAGGAAAATAAGGAATGTTGCATTTGACTGCACCAATGGATTACATCCCACAGGAAGGAACCAGAGAAGGTGGAGACTTAGAGAGTGTGGGAAGGCGGGAACCTTCAGTCCTCACAACTGCCTCATTTGGGCAAGACCTACTGGGAAGAGCTGCTGTGCTCACTGTTTTTGTTTCTTTGAATGAAGAGTTAGCTTCACAGACACGTTGTGAGTTATTGCTGACCTGCTCGCCAACTCCCACCTTGACATATGTTTATATATGTTTATATATGCCACCTTGACATATGTTTATATATTACATATTGTTGGAAGCCTCTCTCACCCCTATATTGCAAGCAAATCATGAATCAGCTTATGATGAAATGATAAATAATACAGTACTGAACATTATTATGTATAGGATACGGCACTGTACAGATATCACCACAATATATAGCAGTTGAGCACACACCACACATTTAAATCGCAATTGACACATGGGAGTTCCAGCAAAGAAACTGTTGTTTGGGAACTGGGAGCTGTTAAGGGTACTGGCAACTGTAGTTCTTTGAGGAGTGAACTACAGTTGGGGGAAGCAATGTGCTTCAAAGGTGTTTGTATGTAGCCAGTATCTCAAATTCATCACCTGCAGCTAGGGATGGATGGTTTCTTGAGCATCTCATTTATCCAATATTAGGTTCTGATTGTTATGTTTCTTTGTCAGTTTGCAATTTTATTCTATTTTTTAAGAAAAAATGTCATCATGAAAAATCATTAGCATTTTAGTGTGCATTGCTAGTAATGTACACCTTTGGCCATCTATTTCCCATTTTAAATATTTTATAATAACATTTTGTTAGTTATTTTTACTTAGCATATGCATTTCATCAACACTTTCCCCTAATATATGCACATTTATGGACATGTTTCTGGATGGACAGCTGAACTGCAAAATTCATGTGGATTTCAAAAGCTAGTTGTGTTTGGTTTCACATGATGTTATTTCGGGGAACAGGAATGAGGTAAGTTTGCCTTTAAATGCCGACTGAACTGGATTTCGCCCCTCTCTCCTGTTTCCAGCCAGCCAGCCAGCCATGGTAGCTCCTACAGAGGGAAAGGCCCCGATCTCTTGGCCAAGGTCCAAACCAACCACCCGCGAATCAAAGCCCCTAATTTCCCTGGAACAGTGTTCTCCTTAAGGCGTCTTTCATCTCCTTGTTCCTCAGGCTGTAGATAACTGGGTTGAGCAAAGGGGTCAGCACAGAATAGAAGAGGGTCACCACCTTGTTGCTGCCCCCTGAAGCTTCGGGAGCCACGTAGGTGACCATGATGGAGCCGTAGAAAAGGCCCACCACCGCCAAGTGGGAGGTGCAAGTAGAGAAGGCCTTCTGCCTCGAGGCGGCTGAAGGCAGCCGCATGACCGCCTTGAGGACCGCTGCGTAGGAGCACACGATGAAGAGGAAGGGTCCAAAGATGGCAATCGAGCTGAGGCTGTAGAAAGCCATCTCTGTGGTGGGGGCTGGCATGCAGGAGGAAGCCAGCAGTGGGCCTGGGTCGCAGATGAAATGATCGAGGGTGTTTGGGCCACAGAAATGGAGCTTGGAAATCAGCACGATGGGCACCAGGAACCACAGGAAACCGGATGCCCAGCAGAAAGCTGATAGGGAGCAGCAAAACCGGGGGGACATGAGCATCGGGTAACGCAGCGGGTGGCAGATGGCCAGGTAGCGATCCAGGGCCATGGCTGCAAGGAGGAAGCTCTCGGTGGTTCCCATAGAGAAGAAAAAGTAGAACTGGAGGAAGCATCCGTTGAAGGAGATGATACCTGGCAGAGGGGAGGACAGATCCCACAGCATCCGAGGCGCCGTGGTGGATACGTAGCACATCTCCAAGCTGGAGAAGTTCCCCAGGAGGATGTACATGGGCAAGCGGGTGAGGCGAGAGTCCCGGAGGACGGCCCACACAATGCACAGGTTCCCCACCAAGGTGAAGGCATAGCAAATGGACAGCAAAGAGCAAAGGAGCAGGCGGGAGGCAGGCGAGAGGGACGGGAAGCCCAAGAGGACAAACCCTGCCGTCAAGCTGGTGTCGTTGGCTTGGTCCAAAGGGTGCTGCCCCTGTTGGCACAGAGCGGGGGGAAATGGTTAACTTTTGCTAGGGGAGGTTTTTAGCCTGGCCAAATGCTACACACACTGACCTCACAGTCCTCTTCTGCTTGCCCCCTCCCTGCCAATTTCTGGATGTGTGCAGGCAAGATTATATGGTTAGGGTGAAAAAAAAGCTGGCAACTGTTCAAAGAGAACAAAAGCGAAACAGGATTTGTCTAGACATTATGAGGATAGGACTGAGAATTGGTAGGGTTAGCAATTTGAAGGGCAGAGGGAAGAAAGAGGTGGATTATATGCATTATAATTATATATTCATTTTCTTATTGTTCACTTCTTTTCTCTCTAATTAATATTGTACATTGTCTATTACATATTTGTAGCAATGATATTATTAATATTATTATTATTATCTGTGCTTTTTTCTGGAAAAAGGTAGGGGAACTCACCACAAAGTTTGTTTGTTTATTGCAGTGGCTAAATGTAAGATGTCATTAATAAACTCAAGCCGTCAATGATCTGGATTAGAAATGGCCACAACTATATTGATTACAGATATAGGTGGATTTTTGGCTCAGTCATTGGGTGAATATCTGTTCCAGCGCCCCCAGACAAAAAAATTAATAATATTTAATTTTAAAAAGGTAAGGGAACTCAGTTCTCTTGAGTTCCTGCTCCCCCTCCCCCCGATTATTATCATCTTCATCACCATCTTACCATTATAGTTAGTTGATTGCCTCTGATTTTAACATTTTATATGTGCTAATTATATATAGACATTATAGTAAAGTGCTTTGATTTTAAAAAATGATATAGCATATAATACAAAAAATAAATATTTCAAATACATCCGTACATTAAACTAAATAATAGTAAAAAGCAGAAAATGTTTGAACTTGTGTGGAAGGTGGGAACTGCCTTAAACATTCTTTTTAAAATTTTCATTCATAACAACATTTTCTTGCCACATTTTAGCTCTAAAAGGGGTCCTGAAAGTGACTGAAAATGAACTAATTCTGAGAAGAATTAAAGTTTCAGTTGCTATTACACAAATCTGAGATTGCTTCTGTTGCTGTTGCGGTTTTAAACTTGCATGGTGATATTCGGACAGGTCAGTTTGTTTAATTAGTTTACTGAATCACTTCCTACAACAGAATGTCCCAAAGTGATTTTCCAGAATAGATTGCAACAATAAATTACAGCAATATAGTAAAGAACTACATAAACATATTAAAAGGATAATCAGAATTTTAAAAAAATTACTTATGAAATGTGAGGCAAAAGAAACATAGGCAATGCTGGCATTAGATGTCAGGTGAATGCTGATTTTTTTAAAAAAATACCTAATTTTCAAGAAAACAGAATTCTCTATTTGTCCGTCTGATGATGATGATGATTATTATTATTATTAATTGAATTTATGTTTGTCTGTGTTTTTCTCTCACAAACACTCACACACATACACACAGAGCATTTTCAATGTTTCCAGAAATTTTACTTCTTTCTTTGAGAACATGCTATTTAGTTAATAAGATATTATTATTATTATTATTATTATTATTATTATTATTTGGCCCCCATTCTGTTTATTCTCAGAACAACCCTGTGAGGGAGTTTGAGGCAGTGACTGACCCAGAGTCACTTAGCAGGGTTTGTGACTAAGCAGAGATTTGAAGCTGGGGTCCATACATTTCAAGCACTCTTATGCCACTTTGAGAATCATGGCTTCCCCCAAAGAATCCTGGGAACTGTAGTTCATTAAAGGTAAAGGTAAAGGGACCCCTGACAGTAAAGTCCAGTCGTGAACAACTCTGGGGTTGCGGTGCTCATCTCGCTTTACAGGCCAAGGGAGACAGCGTTTGTCCACTCCGCAGACAGTTTTTCCGGGTCATGTGCTCAGCATGACTAAGCCGCTTCTGCTCAATGGAACACTGACACCAGAGCAGTGCACGGAAATGCTGCTTACCTTCCTGCCGGAGTGGTACCTATTAATCTATTTGAACTTTTGGTGTGTTTCAAACTGCTAGGTCGGCAGGAGCTCACTCCGTTGTGGGGATTCGAACCGCCGACCTTCTGATCGGCAAGCCCAAGGCTCAGTGGTTTAGACCACAGAGCCACCCTCGTAGTTCATTAAACATCCCCAAAGCTGCTAGGAGCTGTCACAGAACTACATTTCCCAGCACCCTCAGCAAACTACAGGTCCCAGGATTATTTTGGGGGAAGTAATGAGTGTTAAAGCGGTAGAAGTACTTTAAATGTATGGCATGGATGTGGCCCCAGTCTAGAAGAAGAAGAAGAAGAGTTTGGATTTGATATCCCGCCTTTCACTCCCTTTAAGGAGTCTCAAAGCGGCTAACATTCTCCTTTCCCTTCCTCCCCCACAACAAACACTCTGTGAGGTGAGTGGGGCTGAGAGACTTCAGAGAAGTGTGACTGGCCCAAGGTTACCCAGCAGCTGCATGTGGAGGAGCGGAGACGCGAACCCGGTTCCCCAGATTACGAGACTACCGCTCTTAACCACTACACCACACTGTCTAACTCCAACAGTCTGACATCCAAGCTACTCCCTGGCTCCACATCCCACTTCCCAAGCCATGATATGCAATCATATCTTTTGGGATAAGATTTTGGGGCCATTCTGTCAAAGACAACCCCAAACACGTTTCTTCCCTCGATCAGAATCTTCAGGGAGGAACCATAGCTGACTGACAGAGAACATGGTTCACTTGCAGAAAGAACCAGCTTCCCTTCCTGATATCTCTAGTTAAAATGATCTGGTGCAGGTGCTAGGAAGGATCTCTGACCCGACCCTGCAGAACTGCTGCCAATCAGAATAAGCAATACTTCGCTAAATGGGCAATATAGTCTAATCTGGATTAAATCAGGTCCCTATGCCTTTGTACACAGAGGACACAAAAAGGCTATTTCATGTATAACGAAGATTTATCTTGTCATCTTATCTTATTGCAGTATCCGGTTTGACTGCTATTGCCAGACTACTTTATATTTACAAATAAGACTGAAAAGCAATACTCAGCTGAGGACAAGGAAGAAATATTTAACAAAATTCCTTACCGCATGTTTGGGCAGATTCAAGGACGACATCTGTCATGTTAATTTGTTAAATTCAGATCTAGTGCATGGGAAAACTGGAAGCGGAAGGGGGAAAGTAGCAATCAATTGAATTACACACATACACATTTGCATATGATTATAGCAAGAAACGCACAATGCATTAATTTGTATTTTACTGTTGGCAAACATGCACTGAGCTTTGGATCTAGGCAAACCTTCTCAAGTTTACAACTTCAGTAAAGACTAGGCTTATAAGGACCAGTGGTCTGTAGATTTTGTTGTTGTTGTTTACTCGTTTAGTCATGTCCGACTCTTCGTGACCCCATGGACCAGAGCACGCCAGCAAAGCTAAGCAAGTTTCAGTTGGGTGTGTGCCTGGATGGGATCTGAGAAACCAGGGTTCAGATCCCTATTTGGCCATTAAGCTCCTTGGGTGACCTTCGGTCAGTCACCGGCTCTCAGCCTAAGATACCTCACAGGGTTGTTGTGAGGATAACATGAAGAGAGGGAGAATCATGTGAGCTCCTTGGAGCAAAGGTGACAAATAAATGCAAAAAATGAAATACTACTACTACTACTACTGCTACCACCAAAAATGATGGAACCCAAGCTGTGATTCCTCCATTAGAAGTAATTCCTGCATAGCAGAGGGTTGGACTAGATGACCCTTTGGTCCCTTCCAGCTCTACAATTCTATGGCTACGTGGATGAAAAATAGGGCATGAAAATAAACAGGCTTTAGATATGCATCACTGGAGCTTTCTATCCCTCTCTCCTGTCTTCAGAATTTCAAGCAATGCTCAGATGCAGGCACAACTAATAATTCTGTTTACAGTTCTGGCAGACGAAAAGTGAAAGATCTTCTAGGTCAGAGAAGTGGAATTCCTCCAGAGTCCATTATTTTATGTTGCTTCGATGAAGGACAGTAGGGTACAGTGGTTAAAATAGGGAAGACCCCCTTCCCCCTCCACCTCGTTCTGCAGAATAGCTGCCTACTTAGGCTGAGGGCTTTGGACAGAGGGAGAGTGCAAACAAGCAAACATACCTTACCTTTCCCGAATACTTCTCTGCTAGCATGACCCCGTCTTTAGTTCCAAAGAACTGGCCGGTGAAAGGAGGCTGTTATGTCAAGCTCCTCAGGCCAGAGCCTCAGGGGACCCTTATCTCCAGAGGGTGATGGGGAAGCAAAGATCTGGATAGCGACAGTCGCTTTAGCAGAACTGTGCTAATATTCTGCAGGTGAGCTGAGGAAGAAAGAACATTATATGCTTGCTGGAGAGAAACCAGGGAGTATTTCTCCAGATTTGGAGCATTTACCAATTGACATTTGGAGTTGCTGCCATAATGGCTTTTTTGCAGTAGGCATGGCTTCTTTTTGACTGTTTAAAAATGTAAAAATAAAAGCCAAACAATGGGATATTATTATTTTCCCCATCAAAGGTGGTTGTGGAGTGTGCTATGTTCCCGTGTCTTTTATTGAGGGACTTACAGTGGTTTTCCTTTTCAGCAGTATTTATATTGGCCACCCAATGACAGGTGGGTGGGACAACTCACCCATCAATCACATGGCACCATCATGATAGCACAAGATTGATATGTGGGCTGTTCTGCCCACCTGTCAAATTTCTTTGCACTGGTTGTTGGGCACTTGGGAACCAAAGTACAAAGGGTATTACCAGTGATGTGTGGGGTATTTTGGGAAACATCAAGCCTAGGCCTGGGAAAATGCTTCTTTCTCCTGCCCATCACCTGGTTCTAGACATCTGCTGTGCAAAAGAGTTCTCCCTCACACAGCCAATGCCTACCAAAGCCAGGTTTCTTTCTCCCTCTGCCATCAGCTGATGGAAGACAGAAATAAGTCTGCCTTTTGCTGGCATCCTAAAAACAATTGCAGCACAAACATTTCACACAATAAGGCAGGGGAGGCCAATTTCTTAGAGTAAATATTGTTGTGCACTACCCCATTCTCTGAGCGGTGAGAGATTCCAAGGATTCCAGGCGCTTACCCAGGGTTTGTGTTTCCCTTTGGAAATGAGGCACAGCAGAGACTGTGGTGTCTTTATGATATATGGTTTATTTACACATATAGACCACCTGATCCTACAGCGGAGAGGTTCACAGTATTAACAGCCCAAGAAGGCCTTACTTCTTCCAGAGCCACAGCCTTGGATTCCAGCAGAAATCAGACTGTCTTTCCAGCTTGCTGCTTTTCATCTAGCTCACATCACTGCAAGTCTCAACTTCCAGCTCTGACTTTATTCTTCTAACTATCCGCAAGTTGAGGGAGGGGCCCCAGCCATTTGCCACCTCACACAGAGTCCTTAATGGCCCCTTAATGGCCCATCACCATTAATGTTCTTCTTAATAGCCCATCACCCAGGCGATCGTCTGACCAAGAAGCTAGCCTGGCTTATATTTTAACATTTGCTGGATCCAGGGGTTAGAAGTCTCTAGGCATACAGTTTATCGCCCCTCCCAAACTCATAACACTACCCATTCCCAAGAACAAGGCATCTGTCCCCAGATGTACAAACAAGTAGCAAAATACAACTTCCCTATAGAAAAATAACGAATTGGCAAAGGCAATTAGAACACACATAATCAAAAACCAATAATAAAACACAATTACACTTTTAACACCGTATTATTCCTTTCAGGTAAGTTTCCAGTCCACCAGGATCTCTTCCAGTCTCCCTCCTTCTCCTTGTGCACACTCCTGTTCACAGTTCTGCACCCCAAAGCAGATTACCCAGTCTCCCTCATTTGGCATCCCCCAAAGATAAGTTTCAACATGTCTAAGCCAGAATACAAGCCAGAGCAGCATTATCCAAAGACCTCGGTCATTCTTTCCCTTGTGCCACTGCAGCATGAAGCAGCTGTCAGAAACACACACATTTATCTGAACAATTCCTAGAAATCATTAAACAGTTCCCATCACCACAAAAGCCTATTTTCTGTATTGTTAGGAGTTTGGAAGGTTCAGTCTGGATGATATCCTTGAATCTTTTCCAGGCCTGTGATCCTGTATCCAGTGAGGGTTAGACTCCAGTAGAAGAGGTTGCTGAACCGGTTGGACAAATTTATTTGTAAAACAGTGGCCTTAGCTGGCCACTTAGGTGCCCTCTTCAGTATCTCAAAGAACGGCCAAGGTTACAATGGAGAACTGTGGTGAAGTGGGTTGGGTAGAACATATAAAGGGCCATAGAACATAGAAAAGCAACAATTTATAATCTACACTGACATTCCTTTTCAATGAGAAGCAGAAACACCAGTAAGAAACTGCAGTTAAAAGGGGAATACTAAAAACCAATGCAGAAAGCTGATTTTTTAAAGCAGATTTATAAAATGGGTACCAAGTGGTGTACACATGAAATTGGAGCTAAAACATGACCCAAGTCCACAGTCGAGATAAAAACAAATGTACATAAAAAACATCATTGCCTTAAAAAACAGTGATAAAATGAATCAAATGTTTAAAACAGATATTCAAGCATCCCTTTGGTTAGTTACTGTTGGCAATGAGGTTAGTAATAGCAAGCTAATGGATTTGGGGTGGGGGGGAGGAATATTAATTGCCACATGGTATAAGAAAGTATGGCAGTTAGCTTTGATAGAAAAATGACTAGCAAATTAAACAACAGACTGGCATACTTTTATTAGGCAAAGAGGACAGGGCAGAACCTCCCTCATACTACAAAATTTACTGGCTAGCATAATTTTAAACCATAATTTGTTTATTCACTTGGATAAGTGGCCAGAAACACATTATTTTAGGGTGTACTGGCCGCATGGCTATCTGTAATTTCATCTCCTGGGGAGGGTTGGGGTTGTTGTATGAGAAAATAAAAATAATGAACAGGATATAGGGTATGTCCATTATATTCCAACCATTGGCTTGGATGCTAACCATAGCTGTAACGTTCTTTCCTCCTCAGAATCTCTGATTCACTTGGTTTATTTGGTGTTGCATTTGTAGCCCAATTTCCAGGAGGCTTAGAAACAGCATTTTACCCTTACAACAACCGTTGTGCAGTAGGGTACGCAGAAGGAGAATCACTTGCTCCCTGAGAACTGCACTTGAGGCCTTCAGCATCCCTGAAGCAATGTCCTCTTCAGTGCCGCTATCATCTCCTTGTTCCGCAAGCTGTAGATGAGAGGGTTGAGCAGAGGGGTTACCACAGAGTAGAAGAGAGTCACCGCCTTATTGCTCCCTCCTGAAGATTCTGGGTTGACATAGGTGACCATGACGGAGCCGTAGAACAAGCTGACCACCGCCAGGTGGGAGGTGCAGGTGGAAAACGCTTTGCGTCGGCCTGCGGCGGAAGGGAGCTTCAGCACCTTCTGCAGAACAGTGCCGTAGGAGGCTACAATGAAGAGGAAGGTTGTGAAGATGATGAGGGAGCTGAGGACATAGCAGGACATCTGCGTGAGGGGTGCCGGGCTGCAGGAGGCAGCTAGAAGTGGGCCTGGGTCGCAGACAAAATGATCCAGGATGTTGGGGCCACAAAAGGGGAGCTGGGAAATGAGGATGATGGGCACGAGAAACCATAGGAAACCAGAGATCCAGCAGCAAGCTGATAAGGTGCTGCAAAACTGGGGAGACATGAGCATTGGGTAGCGCAGTGGGTGGCAGATGGCCAGGTACCGGTCTAAGGCCATGCTGGAGAGGCATAAACACTCCGTTGCCCCCATGGAGAAGAAGAAATAGAACTGCAAGAAGCAGTCACGGAAGGCGATGATCCCTGGAGGAGAGGCCATGTCGATGAGCATCCGAGGTACCGTGGAGGTGACGTAGCACATTTCCAATCCGGAGAAGTTGCCCAGCAGGATGTACATGGGCATGCGGGACAAATGGGTGTCCCTGAGCACAGTCCACAGTATGCTGAGGTTCCCCAGTAGGGTGAAAGCGTAGCTGGCGGAAAGGAAGGAGCACAGGAGCAAGCGGAATGTGGGCGAGAGGGAGGGGAAGCCCAGGAGAACAAATTCAGTCACTTTCCGGCCGGTGGCGTTGGACAGATCCATTTGCCGCTCCTGTAGATGCACAACATCATTGTGAAGAACAGGTTATAAATTGTATTAAGTAAGTAGGTAAATAAACAAATCTGTAGATTTGGAGTCTATTCTTATGGGCCTTTCCTTCTTCGGTTCATATGTCTCTTCTCTTTCCCCATGTTTCAACACACCTAGTTCATCCCATCTCCAGTGTTCGTGTCCATCTCATGTCTAAGCATATTACACCAAGCTACAAGGAAGCTTAAAAAGCATTGTAGGGAATGGGTGGCAGCGGGAAAGGGTCACATTGAGGAAAAGAGCCACAAATATCTAATTTTTTAAAAGGGGGACTGAGGGAGCAGTTTCCCTCTAGGTGGTGGTGTCCACAACACATGTATCTGTGCACTGATAAAATACTGCAAGAACAATAGTCTCTCATCCACCTGGTCTAGGGAACCACCTGCTAACACTGCCTCACTCTTATCTGGATTGAGTTTCAGTTTGTTGGCTCTCACCCAGTCCATTATTGAGCCAAGACACACCAGTCCAGCACTCAACCACAAATGCCATATAATCCCTTCACTTTTGTGCTGAAATTTTTATTTAGATGGTCCATCTGCAGGTGGGAACATGTTCATTTTTAAAATCTATGCACAACAACCCTTAGTATAATTTTATTACTATCAAGTTACAATGCTGAGAAAGCTCCTCCTTTCAGACCCACCACTTCAAGCATGCCTAGGCACCCATGTCTTCCAAACCATTTGTTGTTCCTTGAAGAAAATGCTGTGGAGCTGCACAGCCATTTGGAATGGGAGCTATTTGAAAGAAAAACCAATGTGAAATTAAAGGCTCACCTGGTCCACAGCTACTGCCTCCCAGTTCCAGATGCCATCGAGTTCTGGAGATGTCATCTTGAGAAGAAGGCTGATGTCTTGAAATCATAGGATGAAGCCACAGTGGAACGTTATCTCCAGAGTGCAGCACAAAAACAGACCTGTATTTTTTAATCGCCATGTTTACGAGAGCATATTTATCAAGTGATACAGAGGAGAGTTATGAAAATAGGGTCTCCCTGGCAGCAGCATACTGTGGGTTGCTGGTGCCCGGGTTGGGCAAGCCGCTCCCCACTGGAGCCAAGTGGGGGCGTGCTGAGTAGCAAGCCTACCCATGCTAGAGGGAGCCCAGCAGGCCACAGCAACCCATGGCAGGTGAATCCCCCCAATGCCCATGCAGAGGAGAGCTGGACCGGGCCATGCTGGGGTTGCCCCTTGCCCGCCTTCCTCTATCCATGCCTGCTCACTGTGGGCCTGGGTTGCTCTGCTGCCTTTGCCAGGGCAAGATGGGGATTCTCACAGAAGTTGGCCCCTGCCTGCCAGAATTGTGCATCTGGGGCCATGACCCCCCTGCCCCCATGCTATGCCACTGCTCCCTGGGCCCCTAGTTCAGGGAATGTTACCAAATGGCAATCCCAGTAATTTCCCCCCTATCCCTAGGGTGAATGTAAACGAGAGAGAGAGAGAGAGAGAGAGAGAGAGAGAGAGAGAGAGAAGGAAGAAAAGAGAAGCTTCAGTTTCGAGACACACTGAGAAAGAGGCACTGAGTGAGCTTTCCCAGAAGAATAGAATGGCAGAGTCCGAATGGTTCCTAAGGGTTCTCCAGTCTGACCCCCCTTGCTTTGAACTCTGGAATGCAAACGGCATCCTTTAGGGTGCTACTACAAATATTCTTATACGAGACAGTAGATTTGCTGTTTGGAGGAGTGCATATGATGACAGCCTCTGGCAAATTGAGCAGACAAGATCAATAGTGGGCCCAACAGTCAAGAAGGTCGTTTCTGCATGTGCTATAGAGGGAAATGAGGGGCAGGTGAGGCTCATCAGCCTGGGAAGGTAGCCCATCTAGGAGAAGGAAAATTCTGATACTAAAGCTCTGTTGCCTTGCAGGACATCCTC
This sequence comes from Podarcis filfolensis, assembly GCF_964270895.1. Taxonomy (NCBI): domain Eukaryota; kingdom Metazoa; phylum Chordata; class Lepidosauria; order Squamata; family Lacertidae; genus Podarcis; species Podarcis filfolensis. The sequence goes on along the minus strand of NC_139615.1, from coordinate 13,079,418 downwards.
AGCAGAAGAAAAGGCTAAGGAGTAAACCCAACACAATTCTGGAGTCCCTAAGACTGTTGGATGGCACCTTGTACACCTCCTTCTGGCAACTTCTGCAGCCCAGCTGGTGCCAAATGTATTGCTCTGCTTTCCTTTGGACCACATCAGTGAGGCTGAGAGTGGGGTCTTGTTTTGGCAGCCCAGGACCTCAATACACACCTTCTAGGCATGTGCCCCAGGGACATCACTTGGGTGCTGCCAGCACAGCAGTTTGACTCCCCCCCCCGAAGGCACACTCCATTGTCTTGAGACAGATAGAGGCCAACAACAGAAGTGATACCTTGCTGTGTCTGAAAAATGTACCTGTTTAAAGGTTTTCAGGCAGAAGGCTGAGCCAGAGGACTTTGCAGCCATGTGGAGGACCTTTAGTTCTGAACAAATATGATTTCATTTGGAAATATCTATGATATTTTCAGATGCATCTGTTTATTATGTTCCTCCAGACATGGACTCCATGTGTGATTTAGTTTTTCTATTTTGCCTCTGTGATTTTTGGTCACTGGTGACCTTCAAAATATGGGGGGGGGGGCAAAAGGGCTTGGGCCCCAGGAACGGGCACCCCGATCCCTGCATCTGTAGGCAGGGCTTAGAATGTCACATGTCTAAAATCCTGGAGAGCCACTATTAGTGTGTGTAGATTCGTTCTGAGCTGATATCCATTTATCTAGCACATGAACAAAGATTCTACAGGACAAACCATATCTACCATGTCTCATTGTGTTAACATATTATTTTATTCTGGTAGGTATTTTATTCTGTTGGTCTGACGCAGTCAATATATATATAAAAATAAAAAAAATCACCAGTAGCACCTTGAAGACCAACTAAGTTTGTTCTTGGTATAAGCTTTCATGTGCATGTACCCTTCTTCAGATACACTGTATGTGAAGTGTATCTGAAGAAGTGTACTGTATCTGAAGAAGTGTGCATGCACACAAAAGCTTATAACAAGAACAAACTTAGTTGGTCTCCAAGGTGCTACTGGACAATTTTTTTATTTTTCTATATTTTTTTATATTAGCATTAGCAATTTTTACTCTCTCCAATTCAGTGTTTATATGAACTTTATATCATCAGCATCATCATCTAGATCTGAACAATGCCTTCAGGTTGAGTAAAAAGGGTATGTGTGTTTAGTTTGCCATGTTTCTTATTTCAAAATGTAACTAAATTTAATTTTAAAAAGTGAAATTAGGTAATTTCTCATTAAAAATACAACAAAAATAATTTTTCTGCCCCATTCCTAAGCATAAGACACACACAAAACCCCCCAAGTCATGTTGTTATAGAAAGGAACTGTTAATCAGTTTAATTTTGTTTATTACATAATAGATACACCAAATAATTCTGAGCCGATAATGTTTGACCCTTGCATTCTAGTTCTCAAAGGAAGAAGTAAACATTCTTATAGTGTTTTGTGGTTGACAGGCAATGAATACTCCCATCCCTGACCTTCTTCTCAGCTTAGTTTTTGGAATAGAGCTGGTCCAAGACATTTTGCTGCCTGCTGACAGGATGACACCCCCCCCCGTCTCACAAACCTGACTGTCAATATGATCTTTTTAAAATTACTGGCGACAGGACAGCATCTTCCAGTTGTCCCAGTGACAGTGGAATCATGTAGGGGGTGACGCAGCCCTGGGCTCCAACATCTCACCAACACTCCCTGACATCCAGCATCCATTTCCTGAAGCAGCGATCTCACTTTGCCCAATGTTAGGGCTGGTCAATTTTTGAGGAATCTTAACTGAACATTACAATGTGGTTGAGGAGGGATGTTCATTCTTCTGGTCAAAACTAAACACACCCATGATTTCTTCAACAGACTGATTGGGTATTGTGCTCTCTTTCTTCTCCTTCTTCCCACTTTTTCACTCTGTCACAATTCTGCTCCTCCATTTCTCTGTGTTCCTCAACAACCGTCCCAGTGCCTCTTTCACTTGATCATTCCTCAGGCAGTAGATAAGCGGGTTGAGAAAGGGGGTAACAGCGGTGTAGAACAACGTCACGGCCGCATTGAGATCTGACTGGCTTTCTCCACGTGGAATTAAATTGACGGCTGCTACTGACCCGTAAAAAAGTGTCACCACAATTAGATGGAATGATATTGTGGAGAAAGCCTTCCTACGATTTCCCCGGCTAGAGGCTTTCACCAGAGTAAGAATCACAACACCATAGGAGAGCACAACAAATAAGATATTGACTAAAACCCCAGAAGTCATAGAAAGCTGACAGATGAAAGGAACATTTCCTAGTGGGGGGCAGGCCAGGGATATAATCAGCCCAGGATCGCAAAGCAGATTATCAATGATGTTTGGCCCACAGAAGGACAATTTGGAGATCAAGGTCACTGGGACAACATTCCACAGGAAGCCAAGGACCCAGCAAGTAGCCACCAGGGCATAGCAGGAATCCAGGGACATGATTTGTGGGTAGCGCAGTGGGTGGCAGATGGCCAAGTAGCGGTCCAAGGCCATGACTGAGAGGAAGAAGCATTCGGTGCTTCCAAGAGAAAAGAAGAGGTAGAACTGAGCCAAACAATCGTGAAAGGGGATGATTCCTCCATGAGGGGACGCCAGGTCAAAGAGCATCCGGGGCACAGTTACACTCACATAACACACTTCCAGCCAGGAGAAGTTGCTCAGCAGGACGTACATGGGAAGCCGGGATAAATGGGTGTCCAGGACCACCAGTGTGATAATCATGAGGTTCTCAGCCAAAGTGAGAATGTAGAGGGTGGTGAAAAAGACGAGAAGCAGGAAACGTTTCTGTTGCCCATCTCCAAAGCCCACCAAAATGAATTCCTGGATGGTGGTCCCATTGGCCATCTCCATCTGCAAGTGGATAATAGAACCATCAGCCCATGCCATAAGCAAGTATCAGCTGCCTGTCTCCTTGTTTGGAGGACAAAAGCTATGCAGAAATGCCTATTAGGTGGAGTGAGAGAGGGGACTGTTGTAACCCCCTTCCCATATATTTCAGATCACATTTTGTCACCATATGCATCTTACAGATATGTTTTTAAACCCTGGTAGCTAAGCAAACACTGAGTTAGTTGTGTTTACCATAATGTGTGAGATTATCCATAGGGAACATAGACCTGTTTTTGTGTGTGTAGGGGGGGTATTGTATAGCCATTAAATGTGAATAAAACTGCTTGAGAGAGAAGACTTTATAAAAACTTAGTTTCCTTCAAGCTATCAAAATATATATTTGCATAATAACCAGATGTGGTAAGAGACCATAGAACAATAGAGGTTGTTTTGATAAGCAAAAACACGTCTGAAATGCTTTCTAAAGAATACTTACTTTGCAAAGTCCTACCAGCATGATCTCTCTGGCTTTGTCCAAAAGAAGAAGAGAAGAAGACAAAATATTATGAAGATTAAGATGTCAAAAGTCGCCTGCAACTTTCTCTCGGCAGACTCATATAATAAAAATGGGCCAGCCTCTACTATTGTTCTGCTTCCCTGTGATTTTCACACACTGATTTTAGCTCTGCTCTCTGGATCAACAGGAAACAAGTCTGCTTCTTCTTTGATCTGATAGCCCTTCAGATATTTGGAGCTGAATAGTAGAGCATCTCCTTTGCATGCAGAAGGTCTCAGGTTCAATCCCCAGCTTCTTCAAGTAGGTCTGGAGAGACCCTTGTTTGAAACCCTGGAGGGCAGCTGCCGGTCAGTGTGGACAATGCTGAGTTAGATGGATGGTCTGACTCAGTATATGGCAGTTTCCTATGTTTTTCAAATGGCTGAGTCAACTAGGAGACTTTGCATGGCAAAATCAACTAGGAGAAGATCAGCTTGGAGTGGGGCAAACAGGAGCAGGACAAAATATTCTGGAAAAGGTAGCAAGAAAATGAAATATTTGTACGTCCTATTTACATAGGATGTTGACAAGCTGGAAGGTGTGCAGAGGAGGACAACCAAGATGATCAAGGGTCTGGAAACCAAGCCTTATGAGGAATGGTTGAAGGAACTGAGTATGTTTAACCTGGAATAGAGGAGAGGTGATAGCCATCTTCAAATATCTCAAGGGCTGTCACATGGAAGATGGAGCAAGCTTTTTTCCTCCTGCTCTGGAAGGTAGGACTCAAGTTACAAGAAAGGAGATTCCAATTAAAAATCAGGAAAAAGTTTCTGCTTGACAGTGGAATGGTTGGAATGGTCTCCCTTGGGAGATGGTGGACTCTCCTTCCTTGGAGGTTTTTAAGCAAAGGTTGGATGGCCATCTGTCATGATTCTATGATTCTACATGCTAACAATATCCATTAAATTTAGATTTTGTGCAGGAAAATGGGTGATCAGGATATGAAAATGCCTTACCCAGAGTGATTGTCTACTCTGCTTTCTCTTGAGATGAGGGTTAAGCAGGACCACTAAATGACTTCCTTGAAATGAGGGTCTTTCCAACTGTTGTTCATAAGGAAACTAAACAATAAATTGCAGCTTTATGCAAGACTAAGGTGCTGCTGCAGGGACGCGGGTGGCGCTGTGGGTAAAACCTCTAGCTGTGGAGAGTTGGCTGGTCTGTCGAGAGGGAATGGGGGCATGGTTGGGTCGGGGCCCCCCCGAGACCTGCTCTTCAGCATTTTCAGCATTAAAGAATATGAAGAAAAACTGCAGAAGGGACTTGGAAAAGATTTAAGAGCCTCGGACAGAAGATCTCCAGGTTGATGAGCTATATGGAATGGACGGAAATGACTGGCAGAATCCGAGACCAGGGAGAAGAGATGGTGGAAGAAGATTGAGAAAGCTTAAAGTTTATATATAGAAATATTGTAAAATTAATGACTGTTAGAAAATTGTTGGAATGAAACTTTATGGCTTTAGCAGAAATGTTATAAGGAGTTAAGTATAAATAAGTACTTTAGTATTAATGGAAAATAAGGTTAAAAATATGTTAAGATATTCATAATGATAAAAATAGAGAAAGATGGAAAGGAATTGCTGAAACAAGTAACAGAAGTGGAATACAAAAAGGGAGGTGAGAGGAGGTCGATGAAATAAGGGAATGAAAGATAGAGTAATGATGGTATGGTATATGTTTTTAAATTGTTGTTGTTTTGTTTTGTTTAGTTTAGTGTGTTAAGGTTATGTTTTGTATTGTTTATATATTGTATTGTATTGTTTTTTCTCTTTTCTCTTTTTTCTTTTTTGCTCTATTTTGTCTTCCCCCCGCCCTTTTTCTTCTTTTTTCTTTTCTTGTAATTCTTAAAAGTAATAAAGATTATTTTTTTTTTTAAAAAGGACTTGCCGATTGCATGGTCGGCGGTTCGAATACCCGCGGCGGGGTGAGCTCCCATCATTCGGTCCCAGCTCCTGCCCACCTAGCAGTTCAAAAGCACCCTTATGTGCAAGTAGATAAATAGGTACCGCTTTATAGCGGGAAGGTAAACGGCGTTTCCGTGTGCTGCTCTGGTGCTGGTTCGCCAGAGCAGCTTTGTCATGCTGGCCACGTGACCCGGAAGTGTCTGCGGACAGCGCTGGCTCCCGGCCTCTAGAGTGAGATGAGCGCGCAACCCTAGAGTCTGTCAAGACTGGCCCGTACGGGCAGGGGGTACCTTTACCTTTTAAGGTGCTGCTACTGCTGCTTAATAAAAAAATAATATACCATTTAATTGCCAAGGTGGCTGCTGCCAGTGGTGGACTTTGGGCTCTCAAATTTCAGCAGTGCTTGTGCGCCACTAAAATTTGGTGCCCCCTGCCTCTCGTGCTCCATTCTACAACATTGTTTTGGCACACCTGCAGTGTGGCACCCAGGGCGATTTCCCAGCAGTCACGCTATCCTAAAACCACCTTTGCTGCTGAGCATTTTTCGAAAAATTTTCTCAGGGTCTGAGTTGAGGAAAACAGGTTTGAATTAGTATCAGGAGCGCAGCTGGGAAATCTTGATTCTATGCTCCGAGGGCCTTCTTGGTAGTAGCGCCCGCCCTGTGGAACACTCTCCCATCAGATATCAAGGAAATATAGAAGTATCTGACTTTTAGAAGACATCTGAAGGCAACCTTGCATCGGGAAATTTTTAATGTCTAATGTTTTACAATTTTTT